>NC_139144.1:40693193-41893193 GCF_964270905.1 Leucopleurus acutus | reverse complement strand
CAATAGGGTAAGTGTTTAAAATGGTACATTTATGTCATAGAACTCAATTCAGTTTTGTTTTTCATTGCCAAGAGACATTACACCAGACCTTGGTTATAGGGTTACTCATTTATTCCTAAATGTAGTGAGGTATTGCTCTTAATATGATTATATTTTATAAAAAGAACTACATTTTATTGAAACCCTCAAATCTATGTTTTTTAAAAATAGCAATTTATATACTCTTATAGCAAAAGAATAATGTTGATAACATTATTTCATAAGGAAGGAACATGGCTGTAATTACTACCGTGGGGACATTTTATATTCACACCGAAGACAGCAAACATTTTTCATGTTTGCACACCACAGGCAAAGATATATTTTTTTAAATGACATATAAAAATGTTTGTATCTAATGTTCATTCTTAAGGTATGCTTGTTAAGCACTCAAGAGACAATGAAACAGGCTACAGAAACTTCAGACAGAAACATAAAATATTCCACGTTGGTATGTAAAAAGAGATGGATATTCTAATGGAAAAGTACAAAAGCAGTAGTAATGCCATATTGCAGAGTCTAAAGAAGTATACATACATAGTAAGTCCCCAAAGAACAATGATAAATTAATAATTATATGAAATGTAAAACTAAACCTATAAAATGTTTAAATGGTGTCCAAGATGTTTAGACCTGAATATCTTTCAATAATAATTAGATCTCTATTATTAAAATAAGTATTTCATAATCATAAAAAGTTCTTTAAGAAAACTGTTAGGGAGATGAAATGAAATTTGTGATAGCCATGTTTTCTGCTGTTACTGAGCATGGCACTGTCACAGGTAAACCCAATGAGGTTTAGAAGTCACTCACCCAACATCATATGGGAAGTGCAAAATGTAACTCAGGAATTCTAGCTTTTTTCCCATACTGTCTCTCATTAAATATAATAATGAATGCAGCATCGCATGAAACTTTTTTCTAAGCCATAAGGGAAATGTCATAGGTGAGATGGGTGATCATCATTAAATTGTTCTTTTGTTCATACTTCTACTTCTAGTTTTTTTTTTTTTGCGGTACGTGGGCTTCTCACTGCTGTGCCCTCTCCCGTTGCGGAGCACAGGCTCCAGACGCGCAGGCCTAGCGGCCATGGCCCACGGGCCCAGCCGCTCCGCGGCATGTGGGATCCTCCCGGACCGGGGCACGAACCCGTGTCCCCTGCATCGCCAGGCGGACTCTCCACCACTGTGCCACCAGGGAAGCCCTAGAAGTATTTTTAATTCCCCTCTCCTGATTATTTAAGTCAACTAAGGATGACAATGTAATCTAGCGCTGACAAACAGGACCTGAGAGATCTCCCATTCTGAAACAGAGACATGTACAATGGGAAAGCTAGGCCCATTCTTTCCCCTGTTTTTGCATGTTGTCAAGGAAGGAGATTCTAATTGGAAACGGAGCAGCCATCTTACCACCATGAAAGGAAAGGCAAGGGATACCCAGAGATGCTGATCCAGATTCCTGAAGAGAGTTGAACTTCCTAATCAGTCAATTCTGAAACAGTCCATTTCTGGATCTCCACTCATGTGAGATTTATAAATAGACTCTTATTATTTATTTTGTGTATTCTGTTACTTGTAGCCAAAAGCACACTGACAGCACTATTATAGTTCTAAGAGAATTTTCACATATATTATTATCAATGAGATATTTGGAAAATCCAAATGAGGTGATATATTTGTTATACAATCCTATTTTTCTAGGTGTGAAATTTGGTGGTAACTGAAATAAAGGAGTTAAGGTAGAGAATTTCTGTTCAGCATAATTCCCTGTGCTTATCTTGTGACTAGATATGCAAATATCACCGAATATGCTTTCCTCATCTGACTTGCTATCCCCTGAATTTTTAAAGAATTATTTCCATGTTTATATACTTCAAATAATCTTGGGAAAAAACTCACAAAACATCCCTTTTTGAAGTGTCCCAAATTTGCAACTGATGCTTTTATCAGAGTCACAGACTAGTAAGCAGTTGGTAAGTTCATACTTCTCACCTTCCCCTCTTCCATATCCAAAAACTTAGAAATAGAGTCAGTGGGTGATATCTGAATTAATAAAATATACCACGATGTCTGAGATTATATACAGAAATAGTTAAGGTAGAGTATTTCTCTCCAATATAAATAGACACATGTAGAGCCTAGCCAAAATTGATAGTGAAAATGTAATGAAGGTTTGTATGCATCAATATAAAATAAAGCTCTACTTCTTTTAAAGGGATTATTGTATTCATAAATAGAAAATGTCCACAACACAAAAACTCTCTTCAGTATGTATAAAAACAAAAAGAGGAAGGCACCACAAATGCAGGAATTAGCAAGTCTCCATGCCTAACTCTGAACGTCAGGGGAAACTAGACTGTTCTCTCTAGTGGTAAAAAAATCATTTATACAATGTTCTGAGCACCTACTCTAGACATGGTACTGTGATAGGCAACGGAATTACATTTGTACATAGGACAGAAGAAGTCTCTGCTCACGTTACAGTTAATTTTTAGTCAGGAAAAAATATACGAAATGATTTAATATCAATTGTGATAAGTTCTAAAAAAGGAGGTTTATAGGATGCTGTTAAGAGTGAACACAATAAAAGGGAACAGCAAAATTTCTTTAAGGAAGGAAATTGGCCAGATTTTTCAAAGAGTCTAGGTAACAGAGTTCCTTAACCCATTCTCCCTCCTTTGCTCTGATTCCACAGTTACCGAGCAATGTGGAGTTAATTTTGCTTTCCATGGATTTTGATATGATGTCCTGAACTATGGAATTGTGTGTATTCTACTCTCTGGAAAGGAATCACCACCACTTTCCCTTGGTAACGTGAGCAAGTGATTAAAAGCCTGATCACTTCTGGGTGCCATGATAAAATGATGTTTTTCCATTTACTAAAAATGAGGACGAGACTGGACTATGGTCACACACTTAACATACTGCTTCCTAGGATGACTGCTGGAAGGCCTTCACAGGCAGCTGGGACAACTAGCTGGATAATAAAGTGAATATGCTGACCTAGACTGTGTAAGAATTGCGTGCGACATCCCCTCTCTTTCTACCATTTACCAATTGACTTTCTTGGTTATATTTGTCTCTCTCTCTCTCTCTCTCTGTCTCCCTCTTTCTCTGTCTTTTTTATTTGCTTTTACTGAATGTACTAAACCAATCAGTTATTTAAGCACCAGATATAAGAATATAAAGGTTCTTCAGTGTTAATATATAGTTTGACAGATATTTAAGGAGCACCTACTTAGTTTCAGCGAAGTTAATTAAATGTAATAGTTCAGGTACACTTATAGTAAAAACAGCTCCAGTTTTCTGACCTGACCCATGGACAACTCTTTACAACTAGAATATGAATTAACTGGTAACTTTCTGCATTTGACTACGAGAAGGAGTCAACATTATTAAACAAATAACTCTGTCTGACAGCATTTGCTTTGCATGTTAAAATATTAATGACATCTGAAATCACTACACAAAGCGGTTTCAAACACAAGGAATTCAACATGTGAAAAAGGAGATTATACAAATAGTTTTGAAAAACACATCTACTTTTCATCACTGAAAGGCCAATTAATTCTTTTCTATTACTACCCTCAGTGTCATAGAATAATTTAAAATCAATAATTATGAATCATTAGAACATATTATACCTTGCTACATTTTAAATGTTTCTCCTAACCAATTTTTAGATGCTATGTTTTGTAAAACTTACAAAAATAAAGAAAAAAATTACACCTCTCTAGCTCCTTCACACATCATTTTCCTTACCTATATTCTGTGACGACTAACACAGCGTCACCACTTAAAAAAAAACTTCTAATAAAACTTGTTTCTATTCTCTGAAAACTAGGTAAGTGTTTTACCTTCTGATTTTCTTCACACATCAGCAGTCCTTTTCCAATTTTGTAACAAGAACCACAACTTTGCATTTTGAAAATGTTCACCTTAAAACTTCTCTCGCACTGGAATTACAAAATGGGGCAATCCTCCTTTTCCCAATGCTACAGAGGACTGGTTTTACACACACATTAATTATCTTGTAGAAAAACGATAAGAATAAGAATCAGACTACTTGAGTTATATTGAAAATATTGATACTTTTAATCAAACCGAAGAATTATATAGTCTAACATATGAATCAGTAAACCCATTATTATTTAGATTGCGTTTTTTGTCACTGATTTATGTCCTGAGGAACCCAGATGACTCCCGGAAATATCATGATCCGTTTTTGTTTCCAGTCAAGATGCTATAATTTATATAAAATATTCAGACTGACTTGTATATAAACTAACTGACAGATGTAGGCATTATTATTTGGAGATTAATCATTGTGCTGGTACACTCAAGTACATGTTGGGTAATTCTAAGAAACACTTCCTTTCCTTTTCTCTCTAGTATTATCTATTTTTTATTTTAAAAATAAGCCTAGCCCATATACTATTTTCTCCTGTTTGAAATTATGCGCAAATAAGCAGATAATAAATGGAGATGAATTATAGTTGAAGATATTTTACAAGATAAAACCTTTTTCAATTTGCATTACCATCAACAAATCAATAAACCAACATTTTTTGTCATATTAATATACTTAGCAACACGTTGTATCGCTTTCCAGAATTTAAATAAAAAGTCATCTGTATCTTTCACTTGAGAAGAACAAAATGATACCCTTGTTCAAAAAAGTGTATATAATCTGAACCTAGATACAGTATTGAAGTCATTTCATCCAAAATATTATTGGATATTTATAGTCGCTCATTTAGGTGACTCAGAGATGTTTCCTATTATGAACAGATTATAGAGACTGCAGAGGATAACTCCTTGTTATTTTTATCTATCAGTACGAAAACAAAATCTCTTGGAGGCCCTTTTTAGTAAGTCATCAAATGTAAAATAATCATAAGGTTACTCATACCTACATAATATGTTTCAGTGTTGCTAAATCTTGCCAGAGTTCATTATTATGGATTCATGGAAATACGTATGTGAGCAAGAACACTACTTTTCTCCTTTTTTTTTTTTTTTTTTGCGGTACGCGGACCTCTCACTGCCGTGGCCCCTCCCGTTGCGGAGCACAGGCTCCGGACGCGCAGGCTCAGCGGCCATGGCTCACGGGCCCAGCCGCTCCGCGGCATGTGGGATCTTCCCGGACAGGGGCACGAAACCGCGTCCCCTGCATCGGCAGGCGGACTCTCAACCACTGCGCCACCGGGGAAGCCCAAGAACACTACTTTTCATTCAGCTATCTCCCCCCAAATTTAGAACCTAATCATTTGAGACAGATGAAAACAAAAAGCGACTTGCTTAGGAACATAAAAGGGGAGACCAGAGAAAGGGATTTCTATTATTTTTGCTCATTCATTCAACAAATATTTACTGAATACCTCTTATGTGACAGGCACCGTTCTAGTTGCTGGTAATTCATTAGTGATGAAGTTCCTGCTCTTATATTGCTAATAGCTTTTATTTGTTTAAAGGTGAGATTAGATTGCCTATTATCACTTAGAATTGATGAACCACTCTCTCCAGTTCTTCTCATTCTTAGAGCAGAGCATACATAAAATGAAAATCCAAAACAAATACAAAAAATTATAAAACATTTATACCAGCCAATTCCTGGACTAGTTTTCAAAACTAAATTATAATTGCCTTTATAATTAATTAAAGTATTATTGAATACAGCAGTAGATTGTTTAAATGGACACAAATTCTTCCCAATCCTGTATGCAAGCCATTATGAAACGGGACTGTGCCACATCTCCCTTCCAGAGGTAGATCTCTTTCTTCACCCCCCTGCATCTGGACTAGCTTTAGTGATTTTGACCAACAGAATGTAACAGAAGTGATGTTGTCCAAGTTCCACAGCCTAGGCCTCAATGGCCTTGTAAATGCCACTTTTCCTCTCTTGGAGCACTGTCCTGAGAACTCCTTGTTGTGAAGACATCCAGAGTGGAAAATGACGTGAAGAGGAAGATCTAATAACCTAGTTGAGCCCAGGCCCAGCTCATTCACTAACTTATTGCATATGAAGAGCTGCCTAGTTCACCCAAAGAAGTAAGAAAAATAATAAACTGCTGTCATTTTCAGGTGCAAAGTTTTGGGGTGGTGTGCTGTGTAAAAATGGATGAAAGACACACAAACTTATCATATATCTTGGAACACGCTAACCACAACACACACCGAAGTCAGCAAAAGCTTCCATAAATTCTGCCTTATAGACTCTGCCCTACAGTGTAGTGGGAAAGACAGTAATTCCTCAAGCACACAAATATTGTGAAATTGCTATGGTACCATGGGAAGGAGGAAAAGTGGAAATATTTCATGAGAGGTTATAATTCCTGGGAGGGAAGCACATTTCTGGCACAGGTGACTGTCAGCACAAAGGCCCTGTGGCAGAAAACATACCTAAAGCCACGTTAAGGAGGCCAAAGAACCTAGAAGAGAGCGAATGGTAGCTCAGTGTGAGTAAGCGCTGCTAGATTAGGGCCAGACACTTCACTGCAGAGCATGCTTGTCTTATGATGAATACTGGCAGCAGCAGTGCTTATACTGAATTGGTATGTCTTTATCTATGTGTATTGTTTCTTTTTGATGCAACTATTTGCTGCATGAGCATTCAGGAAGTGGCAACACAATATGTTCCTAAAAGATCAGCAGAGCAATGCTTGTATTTCATTGTTAAAACTCCTTGCATATCTAAAGCCTCAGAGCTGAAACTAAGTAACCTAAATAAATGTAATGATGGAAATGAATTAGACAGAAAAGAGCTCTGGTAATTGTGGTTGTATTCATCTTTCAATTGAACAATTTAGACTTTTACGTAGAAGAAAAGGAATATGATAGGTCAATTAAGTACGGTAATAACCAGGCAAATCAACAAGTCTCTGTTGTACAAGTTGACTCTGTACTATGTGGTCATCAATTTCATTAACTTAGTATAATATAAAGAGTATGCAAAATTCTGAAGGGGAGATAAAAATTCTCAAACTCTTATTGTTCACATAAAAGGAAAGTGTCAAGTGAAAAAGTAACAGCCAATTATTTCCAATCAGATAAAACTACTGAAATATTTCTGTTGGGAACAAAGTCTTGCTTTCCTCTCAGCTCAAAAAATACAGACATAGCAAATTAATATTCCTGGAGTTCCCCTCCTTTGCTTATTAGACTCACAATAATACTGCTCAGAAGGATGAGGAGGCATTTGGGGAGATTATTGGTTTAAGCAATAACCCCTTAAAGCAAGGCAAGCAAAAAGAAAAAAGAAAGAAAAGAAAAAAATCTGAATTCTTTTTGTTACATTCAATCGTCACAATAGAGTCATTTTGTCTCATCATCTATAAATCTATCATCCTGCTAATACTTCGGTAAAATCATTTCATTGTAGCACATAATATATATTAATAAGCTACTAGACTTTTTCTAATAATCTACTTTCCTTTCCACTTTAGATTTAACAATCATATAATAATCACTGTTCTGCTTGCGAATGAATCATATGCAATAGTAAGGAAATAGCTAAGAGGGAGATGCAGCCCGTGAGAGATTTAATCATAGGAAATGGCTGACTTTTTATTTCCAATAACCATCTGCACTCGGGGTAAATCAGGTGCTAATGAAGCTCAGGCCCAGGCTGCATGGGAGCATAAATCTCAAGAACCAAAAGTCATGGAGCAACAGACTTCAGAAAAACAGAATTTTCTAAGGCAATGTACCAAGATTATCATATAGAAGGTCACCATCTGCAAATATGTCACATAAATGAATACATTTGGTAGACCTAATACCACTTTATGACACTGGCTATAAACATCAAATATATATATACCTTTCTTTTGAAACCTGACCACTCTAAACTATTATGTTCATTTATGGTTTCCTCCTAGAGAGTCACCATGTTAAGGGCTGGAGTTCCCCATGCTAATTTCATTTTAATCTTCTCCAAAGTGACTTAGAAGTACTCAATACTTAGAAAATCAGTGATGGAAATAAACGGATTAATTGTGGAATCCCACTTTTAGAGCAGAAGAGTACTAACAGATTTTTGTTTTCCCCAGTGAACGAGGAAGCCAGATCTAAACCGGGTAGAATTTGTGCCAGACATAGGATTAGACTCAAGTCTTTTGAGAATCAACCAATATGACAATGTCTTCTGAGACTTTCTGTTTCTGTCATCATAATCCTCCACTTCAGGCCTCACTCAACCACTATTGGGGTAATACCCACAATATGGATCAAGACAGAAATAGAAAGGCAAGGACAGGCCACCATCTCCAGAATCAATCAAATTCTGTCACAAAAAAAGGATTCAAGTCTTGAGCACTTGACAAAACATTGACCTTTGTCTACATGCTAGTGTAAAACATGGTTCACATCTATCCCCGTGATTATTAATGATTATATTCTTAACCCTTTGCAAATAATAACAAAAGCAAGGACCTGGAATCACAGGTAAAAATGAGGTGTGGGATTTCTAGTAACACTTGAGTCAACCTGAATTCCCTACCATCCCCAGCATAACATGGCTTCATCATTCTCCACTTGTTACCACATATGCAGGAATTCTAGTGAAGTGCTAAAAAGTCTTTTCTCTCACTTTTGTAAAAATAAATTAGAAAACAACAGCCAATTAGTCTGTAACTAGCTTTATGAATTACTGGGGTGGATACAAAGAGCAATGGTTCTTAATTATCTGTGGGTCATGGATACCTTAAGAATTTGATGAGTCATGAAACTTCTTTTCTGAAATACACACATGACACATATGTAAAGGATTATGCCTAAAATTTCAGAAGTTTTACAGTCTTCCTGAATTCTACTCACAGTGCCCAGAACCATGTAAATTCAAGTTACAAGTTATAACTATGGTCATATTTGCAACCTTGAGAACTGACAAAAATCTGAGGTGGTATGTATTATAAATGACAGACCTTTAATGTAAATTTCTTTTTTTTTTTTTTTGGCTGTGCCACACAGCTTGTGGGATCTTAGTTCCCTGACCAGGGACTGAACCCAGGCCAAGGCAGTGAAAGCGCCGAGTCCTAACCACTGGACCGCCGGAGAATTCCTTGTAAATTATTTTTAATTTCTTATTCAAAGTTACTTGGTACCAGCATTTATCATGTTTGATCACAAATGCAGTTTTCAAACTGTGTTTTCCCATTATCTACATGAAATAAATTGATGGTTGTTTTCATTTAAAATTGAGAAGACAGGCACATTTTACTATTTCGTAGATGTGAGGACATGATATTAGATATGTAGTTATATAGTGTTTTACTATTCTAACAAGAAGTCACAAAATTAGAGTTGATTACATTTTATGAATGGGTTTTAACCCTCAGTCTGTAATTGTGTCTCCCTCAAATTTACATTGCTGTATCCCAAACACACTGGCATTTGACTTCTTAGAACCTAATGTGCTGTTAGAGAGGAGCATTTGTAAACATATCGTATTACTTCCACTTTGATCTTTTTCTCTCATTGATTTTAATACATAGCAAAGAACTAATAATCTTTGTTTCATTTTACAAATTATTATACCTGAAGCCAAATCCTAGTCTAGTCTCAATTCCACAAATAATATGAAGTGCAAAGCAATTTTATGGCATCTAATGTTGTAATTAGGAACATTTTAAAAATAATCAATTTTTACTAAAGAGAGATGATAGTAAAAGCTAAATATTAGTTCTGAACTTAAAGTTTTCTTCAAAGATTTCCTCTAGAAAGAAATATACTTTTATAATTATATCCCTGATGGTGTTAAAAATATTAGAAATTCTTTAAAGCAAAATGTGAAGGAACATATAGCTGGTGATATAGCGTATAATGCAAGTACATCATAACTTGTGGCAACGAGCAGCAGAGAGTTCAGAAACGTGCCAAAACATTGCAGTCAGAAATATCTGCATCCTTGTTACTTCGCTTCTGCTTGTTTTGTGATATCTTTACCATTAGAGCAACGCATATATAGGAAGAATTCAAGATAATGGTAATTTCCTAAGGCATTTCTTAGAGCAATTAGAAGGTAACAAATATAAGTTATGAATCTATTACTTTACATATTCACATTGTTTTAGGTGTTCATATACTACCTTAGACAAAATATAAATGGTAAATGTTTTAAAAATTATGGCTCTAGAAGAATTTATTCAAGTATATCCTTCAAATCTGGCCATTTAAGTTTTATTTCTATTACTTTAAGTCATTATCATCCATTGCCTTATTTCATCACACAATTTGATAAATATTCTCTCTTTTGGGAACAAGGTGTAATTATAATTCTTGCCCCCTTTATGGTGGGATGGGGCCATGTGGTGACTTCTGACTAATGAGATGTTAAGGAACACGGCGTAGGTCATTTCAGGACTGGAACATTTAATTGCCAAAGTAAGCTCCTCTGGAATTCTCTTCCCTTTTTGCACATTGAATGACAAAGTACAAGTACATGGCTGTGCTATCAACTTGGATCGTTGACTGAATAGAGTAAACAAAGCTCCACTGTCCCTGCAAAGAGCTTGGAACGTGATGGAGAGGAATCTTTTGTGGTTTTCAGTCACCCTTAGTTTGGGGTTATTATCTTAGCATAATACTTCCTAACATGTGCAAAACATGCTCTAACATATATTTTCAAACATGTTGTTCTACTCCCAAACTATTCTCCAAAACGTAGCCATGTTTTTGTTCATTTGTTTCAATTTGTGAAACAGTAACTGTTATATTGAATTAAAATGATTAAAGTGATGTTATCACAAAAATTAATTTCTGAAATTTCTCTTTAAATTTATTCTATAATTGTTCTTTACTCAAAATAAAGTTTTACTTCATTAATTAAAATGCTGGTTTCATCAAGACTCCTGACTTAAAGTGGAAATTTCTTCCCAGCCATAGCTAGTGGCTGGTGTAAGCAGAATGCCTATGGTAAGGAAAGGGGAGGCAAATGCTTCACTCCTTTCTGACCTAGGACTTATTCTCTTTCTGCCCTATCTTACTACCCCGTTCTCTGACCTTTCTGATTTAGAGCATGGAGCAGGGGAAGAGGTAAGGAGAGTAAGATAGTTATTACTTGATTTGTACCACAGTGGGAAAACTTCCACTAGTGCTTTCTAGTTTTGTTGTAGTTTAAAAATTTGCGGGCTTCCCTGGTGGCGCAGTGGTTGAGAGTCCACCTGCCGATGCAGGGGACACGGGTTCGTGCCCCGGTCCAGGCAGATCCCACATGCTGCGGAGTGGCTGGGCCCGTGAGCCATGGCCGCTGAGCCTGCGCGTCCGGAGCCTGTGCTCCGCAACGGGAAAATCCACAACAGTGAGAGGCCCGCGTACCGCAAAAAAAAAAAAAAATGTGCTTCTCCCTTCAGCCCTTGCTTTCATTCTTCAGAGATTTCTCCCAGCACTGCCTTCCACCCCTTCCCCGCAACCCTGGAGATATTTCGACCATAGTCCCCTGACATGGTCAAGTGCATTTCCACTCCAGCTCATCTTGCCCTCCTCCACATCCTCTGGATGGCTGTCCATCTAACTTCCATTTCCTTGCGCTGCAGCCACTTTGTCGTTTCTGAAGGATCTAAAACAATCCCAAGGCACCTTCTGTTCTCCTCTCTGCGACCCCTCCTCCCGTCCTCACACAGCGCACGTTATCTAACCCGCAGGCTGCATGTCTTGCCCTGGCGGACTCGGAGACCACAACGCTTCCCACACTGCAGTCCTCTGCTCTGCTATCAATAGCCCCTTCAGTCAGTCTCCTGCCCTTTACCTCTCTCAGATACGAATCACACACACCATGGCCTACAAGGAGGCAGAGACACAGAGACATTCTCCAAGGAAGCTCCTGAAACCTCCCCTCCCGACACTAGGTTAGGTGGGTTTTGCAGGGGCTAACTTCACGAGGAGGGTAAAGAGATCCTGACAGCATATCTTCCTCCAGAGGAATCCACTTCAATAATCTTCCAGTTTATACCCATTGGCTCTTTTCTTCTTTTTGCGGTACGCGGGCCTCTCACTGTTGTGGCCTCTCCCGTTGCGGAGCACAGGTTCCGGACGCGCAGGCTCAGCGGCCATAGCTCACGGGCCCAGCCGCTCCGCGGCATGTGGGATCTGCCCGGACCGGGGCACGACCCCGTGTCCCCTGCATCGGCAGGCGGACTCTCAACCACTGCGCCACCAGGGACGCCCTGGCTGCTCTGTTTAAAATTATAATCCTTGACCCTACACTGGTATTCCCTGTCTCGCTTTCTTCTGTAGAACTTCCTACCTTCTGAAATACTGATGTACTTGTTGATTATCTGCCTCCCCAAATAGACTAGAAGTTCTTTGAGGAAAATGATTTTGTTTCATGACTATATTCTCAGTGCCTACAACATGTCTCACATTTGTTAAGTTCTCCATAAATATTTGTTGAATAAATACACAAATACATTTCCAGTTCAACATGGGGGGGGTCTTACTATTTGTTTTTTGTTTTTGTTTTGTTTTGTTTTGTTTTTTGCGGTACGCGGGCCTCTCACTGTTTTGGCCTCTCCCGTTGCAGAGCACAGGCTCCGGACGCGCAGGCTCAGCGGCCATGGCTCACGGGCGCAGCCGCTCCGCGGAATGTGGGATCTTCCCGGACCGGGGCACGAACCCATGTCCCCTGCATCGGCAGGCGGACTCTCAACCACTGCGCCACCAGGGAAGCCCTGGGGGTCTTAGTATTTGAACCAGACCAGACAGCACAGAGACCTGGGTTAAAATATTGGCTCAGACTTGTTTCAAGAATGATTTCCTTTCAATTTTCTACAAATCAGGATACCGGCTGTACAAATATTATACAGAAAATCTAGGATGGGAGAGAGAAGTGTCTCTCTTCTACCCCTCTCATTTCTGCCCAGGGAGCTAGGCTCCTAGGCAGAAAGCGGGTGGGTACCCGGCTTGCCCTTGTGGAAGGCTGCCGCTTAAGGTGGGTCTCAGCTGGCACAGAAAATCCAAGACAGTTGTGGCTGAAACTGGAGGTGGACAGAGAGAATTCTTCATAAGGCACCGAAGTCACTTACTATGATAAGACACCATAATAACCATTTATAGTTCTCAAAACTCTCTTTAATTTCATAAATAACCCAATCCATCATGCAGTATTTTAAATGTCTTTTCTATATTTCTTGTCACAAAGATTATGAAAACAGACGTATACTTTCATCACAAAAATAACCTTACATCGGATCAAGAGTTTACCAGTAGCCCCCCCAATTTAACAAAGTTACTAACTATGCAATTTTTCATTTTAAATTAAATCATAGGAATAATTTTCCTTTCTACCTAAACCCATTAAAAGTCCAATATTTTATAGCAGAGATAACACTGAATGATTCACAAATTAATGAAACCATTGTTAACAGTGCTCTAAACTTTAGGAAATAGAATTATAAAAGCCTTATAAAAACCAAGACTGTCCCTGCCCCCTGCCCCTTTCAGCACTATGTGTGTTGCTTATTCAAATCTAAACTTATGAAGACTTTTGTGCACATAATTTTCTAAGGTGATAAAGAAATACCCAGATATTTCCATGCAGGCAGATTGGTGAGAGCTTGATCGGATACTCCAATTGTAATGTTTCTTAAAGCAGAAGTGGTCTTTCTATAAATGACCAAACTTGGAAGAGAAAACTTCAGTTGGTGTGACAGTCTGGGGACTCTTCCTGGCCCCCAAAGCCATGGGGAAAATTTCCAGGAGATTCATGGCACAAGGCCGCCCATGGCCTCTGTAACTTAAGCCAATATTTAGGAAGCCTAAGTGCATGACTGTCTGCATTATGCAGGTTCAAGTAATGATGTTATAGCACTTGGGTTACAGTATAGGGGGTTCTGAACCACGAGAACCCCTGAATTTGAGACAATTTTGTGCCATGATATTCTCAGTTCTCTCTCAAGGGATTTTATCCTTTGACCCACTGTACAGAATTGTTTCCTAATTAGGCTCTTTCAAAGCTAAAAGGGACAAAAATAGGGCCGAGCAGCCAAATGTACCTTTTATAAATCCACCTCTAAACTTGTAGAGAACTCTAACAATGGTTTCATTAATTTAGCAATCACTCAATGTCGTATCTATTATAATGTACTAAGCTCTTAAGAGAGAAAGAAAAAAGAAAATTGTTTTATTCCCATGATTTAATTTAAAACGAAAGATGAAAAATTGCAATGATGGTAGTCTTTTAAACTTTTTTGATTTGCTTTATGACTTAAAGTATGGACTTGCTTTTCTTGAGGGCCATGCTTTTGTCTTCCTCAGTGTATAGTTTTATCTTTCTAAGAACAGGTATGAAAACATTTAAGTGACTTTAATAAAAACTGGTAATATGTATTTCAAACTTGGTAACAAATGCAGCCCCAAAAGATGCATATAAAAACAGTGCATACCAAGACAACATACCTAACCAGGACCCCAAGTTATCGGTGGTAACAACGAAGCACCTTGTCTCCCATCAATAATCATGTACCTTACATTGGCTGGGCCCCTCTCCCGGATCCCTGGGATATTCCAGAGATTCTTGCAGGATCTTCCGGAGATTCTTGCCAAATCCAGTTCCCAGCTCCCATGGTAGGTTATGCTCCCCTTGCCATGTGCAAAACTGTTCACAGCAAGGGATTTTCCCTCTGAAGTGTCTTTGTAGATAGTACAATACTTTTCCTTCTTCACAGTGCTGCTTGCATGATGTCCTAAAATTTCTGTCTTTTCAATCCACAAAGGGCTTTCCTGAATGGAAATGTATTGGATCTGCCAGACTACTCAGTGCCTCCTGTGATTCTGCAGTGCAGCTGAAGTATCTCAAAGTTATTCAGTTAGACAGTCTCAAGATAGTTTAGATTTTGCTCAGAATGGCCCAGCCAAAATTGTGTAAATTGTGTAGCTGCACAGAAGAAAGGCTTCTACTGAAAGCAGAAAATAATGAAAGACAAATGAATTTAATTTGACGCTCATGACACCCCTTTTCCTCCCTACTAATTTTGAAGCTGACCTCTTTATGAACACTGATTCTCTTTGGCAATTCAGTCATTTCTAGGGGAAGAGAATGACATTCTAATCCATTTGCATATGTAAACACAGTAAAAAAAATATATAGTAATGTTAATTTCTCAGTTTTGGATGTTTACTTCTTATTTTGGCAAATGTATTATGACTACCTAAGATGTTAACTTTAGGGGAAAGTGGGTAGAAGGTATATAGAAATTCTCTATGCCATCTTTGCAACCTTTCTGTAAATCAAAACTTTTTCCAAAATAAATATTTTACTTAAAAAAATTATTTAGTGATAGAAGTGATCTCCAGTAATTCAAAAAGTTAAATACACACTAGGGAATGATGCAATCAGTCCATATAAAGGACAGAAAATTATCTAATACCTATCCTAGATATACTGACTGTTTTCATTAGAGACTAACATCAAAATCCTCAATGGAAATATTTCTGTATAACACAATGACAGATCCAGGGGAATGCATACAGTGGGATACGGACTGAAAACTTAAAAACTCAAAAGGATCAAAACCAGCTCTTATTTTAAATAAACTGTGTACTTGAAAACATTTACCTACTTATTTTCTTCAGACCTCCTTTTTACTAAGTGATTATGCAAACAGAATTAAGAAGGGGAGGAAAAAAAAACCCCTGTATTTGTTCTTGTCCATTGTAAATATTTACACATTTTGGTGAAGGAGAAAAACAGTTGTTAGCAAAGTTGGCTTGAAAGAATAGGAGGAAATGTTGGTTAAAAATAAAGCATAATGACATGGAGGAAAATGTCACCTGAGGAAGAATTTTTTTTAATTTTTATTTTTCACCAACATCCTTTTTTGAGAGTACTGGAGACAATTATGCCACAATCACATTTTAAGACATTTTTTTCCCATTACAATAGATATCTTCATTTTCTAAATTTGTTACTTGTAAGTCGAATTCATTTCATTGGCTTCACTTTCTTGTCTCATTAAGCTAAATTCAGTGAGTGTTTGTTTTGAGCCCTCTTTAAATAAGAGCTCCTATTTCTTTTCATTATCTGTAAGTCCTCCATGTACAAAATCACTTTCGTTGCACCAACTTTCCTATTCATACACCACAGTTACTAGAAAGTGTAAGATGAAATCCATCATTAGGTGCCTCAAAGAAATTATGGAGTTGTTTTTTTCCCCACTTTCATTTCTTGCCCATACTTGGAAATTTGATGATTCAGGGAAGGAGGAAAGAGAGTGGGGGGAGTCCTGACTGATGTCAAGCGTCTGGCGAGTTGATGACTTCAGTTGGCTTTAAGCAATTGATTTTAATACAATAATTTTGTATTAAATAATACAATTGATTTTAATACAATAATCCTCTTTTAATCTCTTCTAGACCTATGTCTACCTCTAGAGACTGGACATTCCTCTCTCCTGATGACAGAATGTGCAGGTGTGCACCCTTAGGCTCAAGCGTTGTCCAAGGAGATGCTGTGTACAGGAGGTATATGCAGACTGAGGTGTCCTGCAGATGAAAGCTAAGCTCCTTACAATGCACCATGGAGCTGGGCATGGGAAAAGAAGAGGAAAGGCCATTGCTGAGAGCTGCGGCCAGGGCCTCATTCTCTCTGTGCTGTCATATCCAGGTGAGAAACGTCGAAGAGTTGGAACCTGGCGCTCTATGTTGTTGTACCAAGGTAATCAGATACAGCCTAGTTTACTTAACATCCATAAACAAGTTGATGTTAAATAAAATAGATTAGATTGATTAGATTGGTTGAATTGATTTAAAACTTTTAAATATTTAGATATACGTATGGTATGTGGACCTCCATTTTACTTTTCTTCCAGGTCCTAAAAAACTCAGGAACAACCCTGAGAAGAATAATTCCAGCGACTAAGACTTATTGAATGGCTTCTATGTGTCAGACACTATGTAAAAAGTTCTACGTGTACTATTTTAATTCAGATAACAACCCACTGAGATAGGAACAATTTGTACACACATTTTAGAGATGAGAAAATGGAAAATGGAATCTATCTTATGAACAGATTTTCCTTTTAGTCACAGTTTGTAGGAATGCTTCTTTTTTTGGCATTCAGGAAGTAGATGTCCTCCCCAATTTCTTCCTGTATTTAGACATGGCCTAATCACAAACTTTTTCCCAAAATATATTGGTCTTAGAGGATTGGTGATGATGTTTGCCACAGTTTCAATTTCTTCTGTGCTTGAAGTGGGAGAGCATCCAAACTCAAGCAATCTTTAGCTTTAGTTACTGATTCTGCCAACTCTTTGTAATAATGCAATCTTTTCATTTTATCAGTGTGATATCTTTCTGAATCCTGAAGTATGTGTTTCACACACGTTCAAATTCAGCCATCTTTCTTCTCCAACTGATTTTTACAAGACAATTTAGGCTTAGACTGCAAACAGCTTTCATATCAGATTTCACCTCTGACAGTCTGGTAGCAGCTGCCTGAATGGCTCTACAGACAAGGACAATGGAGTTGCACATGGATGCAGTAGGAAAGAGCAATTTAGAAAACGAGTGTTGGAGTACACTGTCTACGAATTTCGTATCCACAATTGATACAGTTCTCGTGTACAGATACACAGAAGGTAGCATTTTTGTCCACCGAAGTGTTATTCAGTGAGGCAAATACAACATATAGAGAGGAATATGCCTCTTATTCATTCATATATACTTTCCTTTTACTTTCTCATCAACCATCCCCAATGACCTTTTAAGTACTTGTGTACATATGCACACATGCACTCACACACACATAAACACACACATCCTAAAACATAAAGTATAGGTGGACTTATGCAAGAAAAAGGTTTGATCCCGTTCACAAAAGTAATTTCTGTAAGTTCTATTGATAGGTATGATCAGTTAAGGAACACTTACTAAGGGAGTATTAAAACCAGAAAAACAACTCAGGAAATTAAGCATTTGGGAGGACCCAAAGGTATTTTTTAAAAGAAGAGTGTTTACAGTAGGAAGGATCATAAGGCTTGTGAGTTTTTATTGAACTACAGAGGGCTTTCCTCTGTAGTTCTAGATTGAGGAGAAATAACAGAAGGTGCCTGGGGGTTCTGGGACATGTTTCTGAGTCTGAATGGACAATGGTGTCAACTCTCAGCTATGGTCAGGCAAGAAACTGAATAATCTCATTCCTGTTCTGACTGCCAATTTGGTAACATTTTGGTACTTCTTAGCAAAAAGAACTTCCTTATTTCCTTTTAGAGTAGCCTGAAGAGTAAGATCTGTGGTAAAAACAAAACTCAACAGCAAAGTTGTTTTTCAGTAACAGTTCCTATTTATAATGGCTTATTTCACTCTCGGGGAAGAACATCTCTGGAGAACACAGGGTTTCTAAATATCATTTCATGTCTCCTTACCTCTTTTCTTTTGGGACTGATGCCCAGGTAGTTTATCTGAGGTATACCAGTTCCTGAAGTACTCAGGAAGTCAGAATTTCACACAATCATCAAATGAATATTAGAATCATTTTCAAACTTATGATTAATTCAATCAAGTATGATCATATTTTAGAGCACATAATATAAAACCCAAAACCACATCAGTTTAGAAAGACAGGATTTTGTTCATTTTTCAGGTAGCAGACATCAGGAGGTACATAGTCCTTTGTGTTGGCTTCTCAGTGTCATCAGGGACCCAGATTTCTATCTTTTTGCTCAGTCATCATCAATGTGTGGTTTCTATGCCCATTGTCCAGCATGGCCTCTATTGCTCTAGCCCTCATATCAACATACCAGGCCAGGAAAATGAAGATGTCAAAGAGAGCAAAAAGAGGCTCCTTGCTAGTCAACCTTTTTTGCATCCTTCCTGAATGTCCCATACAACATATCTGTACATGTCTCACAGGCCGTAACTTAAGTCACACAGTCACATGAAATTGCAGAAGAGGCTGAGAAATCCAGTCTTTTTGCTGAATGCATTATCACCCTGAATTAAGCTCAGGGTTCTATTTCTAAGGAGAAAGGGGAACATGGCTATGGAGTGGTATCGTTTAACATAGCCTGTTTATAGAGGACATGCTAATTGGCTTTCATACTGATGTTATAATAAAGCATGTAGTTTGTTTATAAGAACCAAGATTGACTATACTGTGTGGCAGTCTTTGGTTACCATAAATCATGGACTGAGAGGCTTTTAAAGATGAGGTATCCACTGCCTAGCATTTCTGTAACAACCCACTTACTCATTTCTACCTTACTTTCAAGCACAAGATACCTAAATGTTAACAAATCTGTGAGGAATAGGCCAAACTGATCCATTAATTTATGTAAATAAACTTTTAGATAAGACACAGTGTCAATTTTGAATATCAGTGTGATTGAATTATTAGTTGAATATATATCAAATACATAAAATAACAGCTTCTTAAAAAGCATCTTTCCTATTCTAGACCTAAAATTAATAAATAGTATTTAAAGGAAGGGTGAGAAATACATGTTGCTGGCCAAATTTGGCTTACCATGTTTTTGTGTAAATAAAGTTTTACTGGAACACTCAAGTGTTTACATATTGTCTGTGGTTACTTTCACTGTATGATGGCAGAACCGAGCAGCTGTGTCAGACAGTCTGACCCACAAGGCCTGAAATATTTACTGTTAGGCTGATATTGAAAGAAATGTGCTAATCCTGGTAAAGGCATAACAAAATAAATAACAGGACATACTGAATTTTTCTCACACTTAGAAGAGCCCACAGAACTCTCCTGAAAAACTGCTTATATAGCTGTATCATTTAATTATATAGCAGATTCATCAGTTTTTACCTTGACTGTGACTTGCTCTTAAAGAATGACAAATTCCTTCCTCTTAAAAACGTTTACTCCAGTGTTTCTCAAATGGGGGCAATTTTGCCCACCAGGAGACAGCTGGCAACATCTGGAGATGTTTTTATTTGTCACAACTGGGGCAGGGAAGTGTGTAAGAAGCTGCCACTGGCGTCTAGTGTCCTGCAACGCACAGGACACAGCAGCCCACCATAACTCTCTGGCCCTACCTGTCAATAGTGCTAATCTTGAGAAACCCGGTGGCAAGTGAGAATGTGAACAGGTGGCTGCCAATTAGCAATCATGTCCCTTGAAAGAAAGTGTCCTGTGGTAGTCTATGTCAGTGGTGGTAGCTTTGCTATGTTCCCTTATCTTTTTTTCTCTCTGAACTAAAACGCCATTTTTACTTGCACTTATCAACTCAATGTTTTCCATTCATCACTTAAAATGTACTGCCACAATGTTTCTCACAAAGGGTATCATGTTAAATGCTAGCTCCTAAGTTCTGCTCTGAAAGACAAAAGGATTCCATGGCCAAAAGAACTGGGGAAAGGATGCTAATAATATCATAATATCACCACCTTGGAGATTCACCACATACAAGGAAAAGGCTCTGAGAAGTCTGGTGGTGAAGAAACCTATGAACTTTGGGCATGTGGATCCTGTTGGGGCAGCCAGTTATGGACAGAGCTCTAGAATAAATGCAGTAGATCAGTGGAGCAAAGTGCATGCCAGAATTTTCTAAACAGTGTTCCCAGGATGACTCATTCCAACTTGGTCATCAGTGGGAAAAATAAGGATTCCTAAATAAATAAGTTTGGAGATTACTAGGTTAGACATAGTTTAATAAGTTTATTTATATTATAGCAATGGTTTTAGCCATTTTATGTGACAAATCCTTTTGACAGTCATAGATCCCTTCTCAGCATAATGTTATTAAATACATAAAACAAAATGTATAGGGCTTCAAAGGAAATGAACTGTATCGAAGTACAATTATCAAAATATAAAAATAAATGTGTGGCATATTAATGCAAGTATTTCTTTATTAACACATCAAATAAGACCTAGTAGATCTAATAACTATGAACATTTTGAAATACGCTTGAGTATAAAAAATTTTTCATAATAGCTGCAACAACTATAATTTGATATGAAAACATCTGTGATTTTTATTTGGAGACAAAGTCTCAGGTATGGCTGTTACTCCTGGAGTTTTTTGTCTTCATGCAAATTGAAGGAAATACTTAATTTCAGTGAGAAGTAAAAACTAACATATAAAACATCACAGAGCCTTTAAAATGTTATGCTGATTGTGAATTTCCAAGAGTGAGAGTTGTAGGACTTATGTGAACTTGTATATGAATACAACAATATGGGAACTATTAATTTATTTCAAAAACACAGTTCCACACGGTATGTAGGAAATTCTGCTCTGAACCTGGAAGCTTCTAATGTCATACTGCAGTACTGCATTTACAATCATTGTTTTAAACTAGCATTTTCAAATCCAGTTCAACTCCATGATAACAGCTGTTGTTTTCTTTACTATTTCACTTTCAGAAATAAATTTTTAGAATTTTCTTTGAGCTTCACAGTTGTTCGTATCTCCATTTAAACTCCCAGGATAAAAGGAAAAATGAGTTGTTTCACACCTCTACATTTAGGGATTCTAGGCTGACTGTGACCTTTTGCCCCAACACATGACTATGTATCAAAGATGATTCCTTTCTAATTCAGTGAACTCATTCATCAAGAAAGATCTGTGGTGAGAAGGTATTTTTTGGCACGGGAATTGTGACACAACTATGTGCCATTTGCTGAAACAGTTGCACAGATTTTAGTAAAAAGCAAAAGATAAGTGAGAAAGAAAGTGTAAGTTGTCAGTCCGTGAATTACTGCTGCCCCTGGTCTACAGTAATTACAGCAAAGTGGTAGCTTACTGTCCCTCTGGTGAACTCCAGCAAGCATGGTTTTTTCAAGCTTATCAGCTTGACATGTACAGCTCCTCTCCCAGGAGGCCCGGTCTCTTTTAAATGATCAAATATTTTGATGGAGGAAATAAAGGACAAAAGGGCAGGGGGAGAGAAACAAAAAGATTATTAACATTAATTAGATTTTTGCAATTGTTATATTTAAAAGGTCTATATAATAGGAGGCTTCTATTTTTTGATTTCTCTAACTGGTGCTTGCCATTTTAGTGACAACTAATAGATATAACAGAAAACAGGCAGGGAGCTAAATTTTATACTGTGAAATCAAAATAAATTAAAAAATCAGAGAAAGCAGTTTTTAAGCTACACACTCAAATGACTGATCACCACTGCTATGGTGTTTTAAAGTAGTTTCATCCTCTCAAAAATCTCACGTGGTATGTGCTCTGTTATTATTCCCATTTTACAGGTTATTATTGTCAGATGGAGAAGTGTCCTTTTCAAACACCCACCGCTAGAAAACGGTGGAACTATTATTTGAAGGAAAATTCTTTTACAGATTATATAAAATGCTCATGCAGTTTTTCCAAATTTTTGCTTTTCATATTAAGCAAATATACATAAAAACCTAGCTCCCCCCCCCAAAAAAAAGACTGAAAGGGAAAATACTAAAAAGACAACAGTGCTTATTCCAGGCTGAAGGAATTATGGGTGATCTTTTTAATACTTAAAATTTTATGTATTACCTAAATTTTCTACAACATGTAAATATGGTTTTATTGTCAGAAAAAGAAAACATTATAAAGATAATTGTATATCTTTGAAAATTATAAGAATAAGTAGATTGATGAATGCAAAGTTCTCAACTGATTTTTTACTGATAATATGATTTTTTAAATTCTTTTAGTAAGGTGGGGAAAAAAGAATCACTGACAACTTTCCCAAACAGCACCATTTCAAAAACTTTAAAAGACAATAGATATGGTGATGACAACTAAGAAGAGAGCACAGAGATAAATCTGAAGCTTATTCAACTCTTTTCTCCCTCTGCTGCCAACACAGAATAGAGAACTTTTATATAAAATTTCAACTGTTGTCCTTTACCCCTTTGTTAACTCATTCTAAACATGAAGGCAAGCACTCTTGGGAGGATCATTTAAAACACTAACTGCCTTTTCATTACGGCATTGTCACACCTTGCCAGAGTGAACAGCAAGTCACAAACAATTTGTTGTTATTGCTGAAGCATGTCTTTCAATATTACTACTGATTTAAGAGTTGACATCTTTTCTAAAAGTCAGACTAACATGGTAGCATTTGGGATGAGCCCTCTTTTGTGTGTCTGCTTCATTCCTTTGTTGGAGTTCCACATTCTGTGTGTGGGATTGAAGAATAATGGAAAATTGCCACTTGTGTGATAAATTACTGTTTTCACCCATCAAACTTTGAAAACGCTCCATACGCGCCTTGCACGCCATTATGTTGTCCCATCTAGGACCCTTTGAAAGTCAGCAGGGTGCATCTGGCTGAAATTCAGTCAGGCGATTAAATTTATTCAAGCTTGGTGAACTTGAGAGCTTTCAAAAGGAGAGTAGCTGAAGGGATGAGATGATAGTCCTGACAGCCCTCTGGAAAGGTGTCTGACATCTGACTGCTCATAGTGAGGCATGATACCTGTTTCCATTGATTTGCAACAAAGTCTTTCTCAATAAGCATTTCCACTTAACATTTCCTCTCAGGGAACCCATGCAGTTGAAGATATTTACGAGTTGCTTTCAGCTTAAAAATAAATCACCTCTAATTCCTCTAAGTGAAATCAATCAAAAACCTGTAAAAAATGGACTGGTTGTTTGGTCGATTCAGGCAGAAAAGTAAACAGCACTTCAGCTTTTCTCCGCCATTAAGGCCTAAATGGCCTACAAAGTAAATCAATATTTCCAGTCAGCCTTCTGGCTATTGTTTAGCCAGTAGATATGGATTTGCTCTGGCTTACTGCTCTCCTTCGGGACTAACCTATAATCCTCCGAGAGGAATAATAAGTTCGTTATCTAGTTCAGCTCTCTGTTGTACATTTAAATGGACCACATCCATCAATGGCCCTTGTTAAAGTTAAAAGATGAGGCATGCCATTCAAGCCCCTTTATAGTGAAACACTTCTAACATATATAGGGGGACATTATAACTGGTTGGCAAATGACCTCCAAACCCTAAGTGGGGTGCAGGTAGCAATTTGAGTGTGAGAAGACATATATCACAGCTGTTTCCAGAGAGAAAATACTACGTACCCATTTCTGAGTAAACTATGATATACACATAAAGCTATATGGTAACAGAATCTTTCACTATGCCTACTAGTCTTTCTTCAATATTTCTATTTAAATACTGGTGTGATTCCAAATGGTAAGAGCTATTCAGAACTTCCTTGTCTGCTGATGCTGCAAACCAAACTAGCTCCCTGTCGTCACGTCAGCAAATGAAAATCTCTCATACTTTTATTAATTTCACTTTAATAATTTGTTTTAATAGCTTGATAATAAATTTCTTGAGGATTCTAGAAGAGGAGAATCTTGGGGAAAAAAGATTTCCTTGAAGAAATTAACTTTTACTTGTCGTTTTCAGCTTGATAAACTAAAATTCTCCTTTTTAGTGCCATCCATGGCTTAACCTGAGAAAGATATAATGAAGGAATAATTTTTCTCTGAACTATTTTATACACTTAATTCTTATGTCATTGTATTGATTTCTTGATAAGAACCACAGAGAAAAAGATGAATTATAATCATTTGAAATTTCAAACATAGATATGTAGAGTGCACAAGACATTTCTTCAACAAAATGACAGCCATAACAACAAAACAGAAAAAATTCGGGGTTACTTTTCATGCATCCAAGAGTCACAGGTATCTTTCATTATATCTTGGTCTACATTTCATTCAGACATCTTTTTTTTTTTTTTTTTTTTTTTTGTGGTACGCGGGCCTCTCACTGTTGTGGTCTCTCCCGTTGCGGAGCACAGGCTCCGGACGCGCAGGCTCAGCGGCGACGGCTCACGGGCCCCGCCGCTCTGCGGCATGTGGGATCTTCCCGGACCGGGGCACGAACCCGCGTCCCCTGCATCGGCAGGTGGACTCTCAACCATTGCGCCACCAGGGAAGCCCTCATTCAGACATCTTTTCCACAGATTTATTTAAGTAAAATTATCACAACAGAATTGAGAAGGGGAAATACAATTATTTGAGTAAAATATTGCAGAAGAATTTAGAAGATGGAATAAGCATGCAAAATATACTCATTTAGGAGAGAAAGTGTACCGATTAATCGGTATTGATTTAGAGGAGGTAAAATGACTCAATCTGAGGAGAGGTTTTTGCTGTTTCCTTCTTTAAGAACTCACGTCTTCAATTTCTGGAATGTTTGTTTTAGCTTCAAATAAATTATATCTTAAATTAGACAAAATATTTAAGTCTTTAGAAATTTGTTTTTAGTAAAAATTAATTCAAGAAAAATCAACATAAAACCAGTATATATTCAGTTTGACATATTTATTACCTCTACTTGCTAGTTAGAGGTATTTTTGTGATTAAAAAATTTAGTAACAATATCACATTAATTCACTTCTAAGAATTGACAAAATTAATTTTGTATGGAAATGTATAATTTTATCTATTTTGTTTTTGTTGTGTTTTGTAAGTCTATGGTAAGAGTCTGACTGAAATTTTGCCACTTGAAAGTTGAGCCCACTTTCTCTCCCCACAACCTTTCATATCCTCCATCCCACTTGAGCAATGATGTTCTAAGGAGGATGGAAGAAGGTAAGTTGAAAGATAATGAAAAACGGCTGTTTTGTGTCTTCCAGACATGACATATGGATGCTTAAAATTCATACTTCTAATTCTTAGTAATATACATATGTAAACATAAAATGATTGAAAAATTCTAACTATGTTCTCATTGTAACACTGGATTGGAAAGATATAATAATGAGAAACTCTAGTAAACATATGAATGAGAATTAGACAAATAATTGATTTAGAAAATTGAGTTGATTTTTATCTCTAACTGTACTTGAACATCTCTGTTAAAATAGTTATATTGGGGCTTCCCTGGTGGCGCAGTGGTTGAGAGTCCGCCTGCTGATGCAGGGGACACGGGTTCGTGCCCCGGTCCGGGAGGATCCCACATGCCGCGGAGCGGCTGGGCCCGTGAGCCATGGCCGTTGAGCCTGCGCGTCCGGAGCCTGTGCTCCGCAACGGGAGAGGCCACAACAGTGAGAGGCCCGCATACCACACACACACACACACAAAATAGTTATATTAAAATCGTTTGAAAATATACATAAGAGCAATACCTCCTAGTACATTTTTAATATAAATTTCATATGCTTCCTCAAAGAATATGGTATGACTAGCCTGACAGCGCCAAAGAGTACCTGACCACATTTTGTCAAGAAAGTTTTATCTATACTTTTGATATTAACTGATTTAGAAATTTTAAAGTTTGTAAATTTTCTACTTTTATTTGCTTCATTTTATTCTGATGTCTGAAAAACTAATTTATATAGAAAATATTGCTATATTAACATGGTTGAATATGTCAGGCAAAACTTTTTAAGATTATATGATTGTAACCTTTATCTGGGAACTGTGAATACTAGATAACAGTGCTATAATAAGGTTGCAAGGGTCTAGTTTACTCTGTTATCTAGTTAATATCATGAAGTAATCACTCGTCTAAGAAAAATATTCACAAAATATCTGTGTCCTCATAATTACCAGTGAGTGGGACATTCTATGTATTCAACGTGACTGTTGAAGAATGTATAAATAATTAATAAGTAAATTAATGTATATAAATTAGCAATTATTTTGTTTCTGTAACAGAAGCTTAGGCCATTTATCCATGGACCCCTTGGGTTTCACTTGGGCCTCAAGAGACACTGAGTGAATTCAGCAAGTGAAACAGATGTGGTGCTCTTATCTGCACTCAGGGAGTGAAGAGTAGTTGAAAATAAATGATTTGGGTCAAATTCTATTGGAAATTCCAAAACGCATTGGCAAAAAGTGGTTCCGATACACAATTACAACTAAAAAAAAAAAAGAATTCAAGGATATTTGATCACATTTAATTGACCAGAAAAACCTCTATTCTACACTTTAGGTACAGATCTACTTTGGGGTACAAATATAGATATTTTAGATAACTTTGGGCTAAGAATTTACCTAATTTTCCTACACAGGAGATAAAACTTCTACAGATATATCTCTACCCTGTAAGTATTTTAATAAAGGACTTGGCAAATTTTGGCTTGCAGCTCAAAACAAATCTGTTTCTGTATAGCCTGTACATTTGTAATTGATTTGATGACAAGGAACACAAAATTTGAACCCCAATAAAGCAAAATGTTACTCCCTCAAAACAGAAAATCCATGCTCTTCATTAGTAAACATGTATTACCAATATAGCACTCAATAAATATTATATTTTAATGTTATCAGTAAAAATGTATGAAAATTTGCTTTCCTTCTTGTTACTTAATAATGTATATAAAATCCTTAATTTTGCATCTTGGCCTGAAACCCCTAAGTATTTACCATTTGGCCTTTACAGAAAAAGTTTGCCTACCCTTTTTTCAGGATACTGCTCTACTCCCTAAAGATCATAAAATATTTACATTGCTAATTTACCCAATACAACATCCTTGGGCCTTCATGTTTTCTGCGTTTCCTTCACCATTTATTTACCTGTCTTACTGGTCCACCAGTTGATTATGGAGCAGCCACGGATAATGTTTTTATAGTCTCTAATGACTTGTTTCTAAATCAAGACAGGAAACTGTGACTACTATTCTCTTACAGAAAAACTATAAGCAAGCTCTCTGAAGTGACTTATATAACATGAATCTTGTGTATACCACCTCAGAGCCACATGACTAAGAACAATATGAGTCCAATGACACAGGCCAAAAGGAGATTATAGACACAGCTTTATGCTGAATTTTTAAAAAATGTAAGCACTTGTAAGTTCAGTTCATTTCTTTTTATCTTAAATAGCAAAATTAACCTTTTTCCATTTAATTCATAGTAGTATCTAGAAATCAGTGATGGAAAAGAAGATCAATTAGGTCATTTAGTTCCCTTCCAAGGTTCCAATTTTCTCATTCAGCATAATAACTTTGGCCTGTCCAAATTTATGTGACTGAAGAGATAGGTTTCCACAACTTAACTTGGGAGATATTTCTAAATCAAATTCATCTGTACCAAAGCATCATTAAAGACTTTGCTATTAGAATTATACTAAATTGTTCTGTGCTTAATTGCATCTCATTTTTCCTTTATTCCCCTTTGCTACCCAAAGCAAACTATTATTTTTTCTTTGACTATATTTTACACCAGCTAAGTCCACATATATTACTGAGAAAGAATGTATCAGTAATGGTTTCTGTTTATTGTGTTGTTGCATAAACATCTGTGTTCCTTTGCTCAAACTACTGCGAAAAGGAGACCCCTTTGTATTAAAAATTACCACATTTCATAGGAAAATTGCTTAAATTCAGCAAGCATTCCAGGGGCTTATATACAACCTTTTCTAGCTTTATTTTTCAACACGTCAAACCATGAACACCTGTGTAACTTGCACTTTCTTGTACATGTGCATTTCCCTCCTGCTATCCGTTTCCCCATCAATGCTCACATTTTGATTTTCTGAAACCTCAATCACATTGTGTTTTTTTTCCTGCAGTAAAGCATAGCCCCCCTACCCTTCATTGATTAAGTCTAACTCAAGAAATTCTGAGGATGCTAGGTTCCCCAGCATATCGTTCTCTTCTTCCTGCCCAATTGATGGATATCCTGTAACACAACCTTGAATCCAAAAATTAGCCGATTAAAGAAGTATTAAGAAAATCCATATATATGACTAAGTCAATCCATCAGTGTTTTGTTCAGTAGGATCACCTTTTTCTCTATAAAACACCACTGAGAAAATACCCCTGCCAGGAGATAGTAATGAACTATGACCTCTGAGAGTGTTGCAACAGGAACTAATAACAAGGAAACATTTGCTATTAGAGCAAATAGACTCCTAATCAACATATTATCGATCCTTCATTTTTGTCAAGTTCATTTTGTGCTTTAAAAAATGATCCTACAGTAAGGCTTTAATAGGAAAAGTGGACTAATCTGATTTAAACAGTAAATGCTATTAATTATGAAAGACAGTCAATAAAAAGCTTGTTCTTCCAAACATAAAGGCAAATCTTACAGTGGCTTTGATTTATGGTAATGAACACAATGATTTTCACTAGCACCTCTTACTCCCATACCACCATTTGCTCTTTTCCGTGCTCACACATTAGAAAAATCTTTAATCTTTGTAATTCAAAGGAAATTTTGGTTAAAATTATTTCTTCATAATTTTATTACTACACTTTTTTATTTACAATAGATAAATCTATTATTTAATAGTTTGATACTGTTTCTGGAGTAAATGTAAGAAAATTTAAAAATCTGATTTTATAAAGATCTAGGTAAAGTTTTTAAAGTAGCTAATTATAAAATGTTGATGTTTGAATTTACTATGTAAGCTTTAAACGAGAATTCCAGCACTCTGAAATCCAGATGAAAACATTTTAGAGAACCATTGTGTCTAAATAGTATCTTACCATATGCACAAATATGTACCTTACCATATGTATAAATATGTACAAATTCCAAATATGCAATATTTTAGATACTTGGATCAATTAAAGTCACTTATAGGTTGAATTAATTTATTATTCACATTTTCTGAAAGAAACCAAGATATGAATTAGTTAACTGATAATAAACTCAGTGAATTTAAGATAAGTAAAATCCTTGAACATTTAGTCCTAACCTATTGAATTTCTCCAAGAAAAAGGGTAAATATTTCCCCCTAAAAATGACTTCACTGTAAGCAATACAAGCTACTCTATATATCACTTCAATAACATGAAATTTCTTGGTTATAAAATATGCATTTGAAGAACTACCTTCAATATAAGTTTTTCCACTGTGAGTCAGCAATATATGAATTAAAGTTTGCTCTCCTAGACTGTAATTAAGTGACTATGTCACCAAAGGTAGAGCAGGTCAACCTTACATATCCGTAAGGATGCTATTTTCTTCTTTATATGAAGAGTAAGTTAACTGGTTAGGAAATAATATCTTTTAAATATAATAACTAAATGAAAGTAAAAACAAATTCCCAGAGTCTAGTCCGATTGCAAAATGTTACCTGAGAAATCCCAAATGTTATTCTAAATTTTACTGAAGATTTATTTATTTGAAAAAAAACAATTAGTGTCAAGGTGAAAATACAATAGCATATCTTATAGGATAGAAGAGGCAGAGAAGTCTAGCTCTGCATGGTGTATAAGTGATCAAAACTTTACACAGAACAAATATTTTACACCATTTTTCTCAATTATTAAAAGATTATCTTTTCTAAGTAAAGTATGTTGGCTTACCATTAGGAATCTCATTAATTACGGGTTCAGAGGCATTATTAGTTAAACCTTACATACTGGGATCTAGTACAAAGACAATACTCAAGCTCACCCCAAAGCAGGAAGAACCTCAGCTCTATGTTGTTATGGGCCAAAAGGCTGTTATGAGCTTTTGTTTGTTGATTGGGATTTTTCAAATAGCATAATATTTAACAACATTGATGACATGTAGGTCAAAGCAGAAAGCACATTTAAAAAGAATCAGTATTTTATTTTTAAAATGCTGTACGAACTGTGCTTTATAGTGCTTCTTGGTGCATTTCATGCTAGGGTGACAATATGCTTTAATTCACACCCAGCTCTTCCATAGCGGAAGCTGCCATGCTATGCAAGTATCTACTAAGTTGACAGAGTAAGATAACACTAAAGACCAAGGAAAGAATAAAACCATACAGGTTTTTCACTAAATAAAAGAAGCAGAATATGTTGCCCTGTTTTCTACATCTGACTGACTCAGAGGAGGGATAATTCCCAACTCTGAACCGGGTTGAGAAATTGTCTACTGATCAATCCCCAAGCTTTTTATTGTAAAAATTACGTTACATGAAAATATTGGAGGGATATAATATTCTGTACGAGGAACTTTTCAAGTTTTCTGAGTTTTATATTTATTTACACAAACTGGGGGACAGAAATCTCCATAAGAATTATGTTTTCTTTCAATTTTACATAGGTAGTCAGAACATGACAAACTTCCTTGATGACAGATTACCTTATTAGCATTAATACTTGTGTATAAGTATTATCCCCTGAATAGGGGATAAGAACTGTCAGTGCATTACCTGTGGATGTGTGCTGCCCTCAGACTGTTTAACCATAGTGGTTGGCCTACTTTTAACATGTAGACTATTTGGGGGGCACAGAAGTTCTTGCACATTTACATCTTTCCCCCTTTCCATTACCCAGTCATTAGAAATCATCTATGGGTGTATCTTCAGGTTCTAATGTGGTTAGTTAGCTCTTTGCTCCTTCTCTCCTTTTTTTTTTTTTTTTTTTGCGGTACGCGGGCCTCTCACTGTTGTGGCCTCTCCCGTTGCGGAGCACAGGCTCCGGACGCGCAGGCTCAGCGGCCATGGCTCACGGGCCCAGCCGCTCCGCGGCATGTGGGATCCTAACGGACCAGGGCACGAACCCGTGTCCCCTGCATCGGCAGGCGGACTCTCAACCACTGCGCCACCAGGGAAGCCCTCTCCTTTTAAGGTAGCTCATCTCTAGGCTATGCTTTCCTTGAGTTCTGGAGTCCAGAACCACTATTGCCTTCTACCAACAAAGCTGCTTTTCCTACTGTGCCTCTTCATGGTTCATTTTCTTCAGCATTGCAGTCACATTCACTACTTTCATCACTATCATTGACCTGCATCGTTACCACGATGGTCCAATGGACACTTCTTTGCCGTGTGTCCTCCCTTTTCACTACACATTTTCACTTTTACTTGGGTATGTTTTGTTTAATGCTGCTACTCTTTTGCTTCTTGGCTTTCATGTGAAAAAAGTGGATTGTTCTCATCAGCTAATCAAAGCATTTACTATTTGGCTGCTTTCTTATATCAAGTGTAATCTTTGAGTGTTCTACTTCTTTTATATAACTTTAATTGCTCTTAGTTGCCCAACCATTAGACTTTGTTTTCAAGGAGTTGGAAGCCTCATGTATTTATGCTCTTTCAAGATGAATGGGGGAACAAGAAGTCTGGTTACAGATAGCCAAAATTTTACTGCAATCTCTGAACACTCAGCATTGATATAAATATTGGATTCACTTCAAAGAATGCTTTATGCATTGCAGAAAATGTGACATTAGCACCATAAATTGCTCACATACTGCATGCAACTACCTAAATATCTACTTTGATCTCATCCTCTTGAACGATTTTGATCAATGATAATGACTGGTTGAAAGCTTAAAGATGGTAAAAAGAAGAAATGCCCAGTTTTATAGTATCCATTGTGAAACATTATGCTAAACGACATTTACCAATAAACAGTCTCCTATGTTTCCTATGAGCTGAGGCTTTGAAAATGTCCTTGCAAATACAAAATGTGTAATTAGGAAAATAGAAAGACACCTTATAATGAACATCAGTATGACTGGTACATGGTTCTAAAGGTATAATTCATTCAAAGGATGAGCAACTGACAACGCTTTGAGCACAAATTCACATTTATGATTTTGACAAATTCACACTATCATTTTGAAAATGAACAGTGAGGCAGAGCTACGACTACTTTCATAAAAAGAAAAACTAACTGGCATGTGTGAAGGCAAAACCTTGGACTCTGTGTTTATTACCATTTTGTTCTTCTCAAATAAGAAAATCATCTACTGAAGTAAAAGACTTAGTAGTAATTTATCTCTGATGAGCTAGAATGAGGGTGCAGACAGAATAGTGGTTAGAAACACATCACGGGAATGGAATTAGAATGAACAGAGGTTGACATTTATTATCTGGAGTCATCTATGAAGTAATGTGAGCTTAGATTCTAACCCATAGCCTATGGCTAAGAAAATGCAGGAACAAAAGGTAATGGTCTCTGAAAGGCCTTGATTTTGAAAGTCATTTAGGTTTTTAAGCTGGCTGTCAGTGGTGGGCCCAGTCTGAGTCTAGGTAAGATCTAGGGAGTATTTAAGTACAACTATAGGAAGTCGTCCTGAAACATGCCTGCAAATCCTGCAGATCTAGGAATCCTACTCCCATTTACACCTGGTGGACACAGAAGAAAGGTATGATGAAATTAGTAAGAAATTTTGAATCAAGAAATATGAATCCAATGAGTTTGCTCTGCAATTTATAAAACATATAAATCTAAACCAATATTTTAACTTCTCTAAGCCTCATTTTCTCACTGGTAAAATGGGAATACCACTATTATCATCACCACCATTACTACTCCTGAACCAAAAGTACTCTCTAGCTTTTGAGAATATATCTGAAAGCACTTTAGTACATAAAACAGTATATTAGTATCTATTATTATAAATACATAAGAAAAATTATATATCCACCATGTTTTTGGATATGGACCTAACTATGGAAAAAAAAAAACCAGCACTCCACTTGAGTGTTCAGTTCTTTCATAATTATCTATAGCTCTATTTTATGCCATCAACCTAAATGTTAGAAGTATTTATGATATTAGTAAATCCAGAATAATTATATTTTATCATTAACACTTAAGATTACTGAGTACCTCAATTCTAAAAAAAGGATATTTCTATAATGGAAACAAAGATGAACATTTAGACTCCATATTGAACCACACTGTAACCTTTAACTAATTCCACAGCCAAGTACTAAGGTTCGAGAAAACAAGGAGGTTGATTACCATGATTGTATAGTGATTGTACAGTGACTGTCCTATACACTTACTCCCATGAAAAAGTGAGCTTTGATTTTGGCTTAAGAAAAGAGAAAACTTAAAGGTTGACAGTAATTTAATTGAGACAGACTATGGAGTGACATTCAAAGTGTGTGTTTCTAGAATGGCAAAGAAAATCTGCTTCAACATGGTGCTCTTTGAAAAATCCATTTCTCTTGAAGTTCTCAAAGAGAGACAGGACACGAAACAGATTATTTTGAAGCCTTTGAAATTAACAAAATGAAAAATTTTTTAACAATGCTCAGACTGCCAATTTTTTTTCCCTTTTAATAGGAGAGATACACGATGACAATATTAACAAAAAATTTAGATTATTATGAAAACAACCATGAATTCTAACAAGAATACTAGAATTTCTTTTCAATCTATTTTAAGGGAAGATCTACACAAATATTTAAAAGACTATCAAAATAAAAGCATTTGTACACTACAGTGTGTATAATAATAGTTTTCTAAAAATCCATTTTGAAATACCATATAAACCTCTTCAATTAAGTTGTGAGTCTAAGATAAAAACACCCTTTATGGTCTCCCTCAGAGTCAGGATCATGATTTTACTTCCTTCCAACTGTCAGTAATGCCAAACATAATGCATATTCAGTAAACAGTCAGAATAACCCACAGATTTCCTTGCATTATGTTTAATAATTTGTGACTCTCAGAAAAGTAAAGCAGTGATTCCTTAGAGAAATCACCCAACTAATCCAGTCAAAATTTGAGTACTTCAGGCCTCTTCTGCTGTTTCTACACTGGCCAAGTACAAGCGTCTACTCTGGCTTTTGGACAAATACTGGTGCCTGTACAGAAAGCACCATATTCTCCAGATATCTGGCAAGTAACAGACTTCATCTTGCCAGTGTAGAAATAGCATTAGAGCAAGACTAATTGCTGGAAAGCCTGTTCAGAAAGATTTGTCATTCAGGATGGTAAAAATAATCCCACTTTTCAGAGTACATTCAAACTTTTTTCTTAATTATCCAGTATTTAATAGAGATCAAAACATTTCCACTTCTACAAGTGAATGCATTTTATGCAATACAGTTACTTCCTTTGATTTGAGTTCAAGCAGGGGAGCTAAAACGAAAAAAAAAAAATTGTCTAGACTTACCATGTTTGTTCCTTGTGTAAGATGAAATTTATTAAGCCTGAAATGTGTTCCATAAATATCTTATTGAAAAGTCGCAATGCCAAGAGGGAGAGATATTTTAGACATACACTTGAAAATACAGTAGAGTATAAACAGGTTAGACTGAAGTGGTGGCTCTAGAGATGCACAGTAGAGGGAGTTTCGGGGAACCTATGTGGCAGGCCATCCTTGACCCCTTCTTAACTCAATTTGCTGCCCTGTACTAGAATGTGATATCTTGTTACAAAAATTGCCACCCAAAATGCCTGCTTGTAGCAGCAGTAGCCAGCACCTCTCCTGACTTTAGTAACCTGATTCTGCCAGTGGCCACATCTCTAACAAAACCCATTGCCTGTGATTATTTTAATTGTGGGTTCAAATTTCTGATTTAAAAAAAAATGTTCTCCCCTAGAGTTACAATCATAATCCAAAATGTCTTCCATTGTGCTGGGTCAAACTACCATAGTCTTATCAAAACAAAGTCCAGATTAAGCCAGTTTCTTTACTCTTAACCTTTAATGGTGATATGAACATAGCTATTGGATTTCCAGCATTTAGAATCCTTATCTACCATCCCATGAGTCTAAGAAAGCATATCTCTGATTTGTAACACGAGAGCCAACATAACCACAGTAAATAAAAGAGAAACACGTTATGATGTTAAGCCATGTGCACTGCCTGGCATTCATTCAGTTCACTGTAGCTGAAAAAATAACTGTGAGGCTCCATAGCCCATTAACACAGTGTTAATTATTGTCATTGTCTCATCAGTGGTTTGTTTATGACAGCTCTGGCTGACAGGAATAGTGGGATGTTCTGTCAAGGGCATCACCTGATGAGATTTTTATTGGCAAAAGATCTTTCTTTCCTTTACTCGACTACATTAGGGGAATCGGTGCTTCATTAACTCCATACATAATCGCTTGCATTAGGCCAGTTTTAAAATGTTTTAAATAATTGGTATAATAGTCTCCTTCTAGCATTACAGTTAACCAATTCACTCTCTAAAAATGGAGACAGTCTTCAAACTTTCTCAGCTCAAAAAAATTCCACTCCATGGCAGTGAAAGGGAAACACTGCCTCACTGGGGGAGACTTTCTAAATACTGATCGAACTTTTTCTCCCTTTATGTATGACACCTGTGACTAAGAGCAATTCCATAGGGGGAAAAAACCTATCTCAAGTGGGAAAAACCCCCAATAATTTATATACACACACACATACACACATCCTGTTCAACTAATATGAATCACTGTCCTTTTTCTTTTTAATTGTGGTGAAAAGACTTTTAAATCTCCCTCAATGGGAGGGGGACTTCACATTCCTTTGCAGGGACTGATAATTGCCACTTTCTCTTTAATTCTTTCTCTCTTCTTCTCTTTAGATATAGGTTATCTGAGAGAAGTAGATCTATTTCGTTTCTTGTATGATCTTAATGTTTTTCAAAAGAAGAAAAGACAGTAACATTCTTATCGTCAAAACTGTTTTATCATAGTTTACCAGTTTCTGTAAGTGAAAATATTTCAAGCTAAACTGAAGTTGCTTACAAATCAAATACACAGAATAATTTTAATTTAATGATAAAGATGACACTCCTATCCACATCGAATAACACCTAATTTTAATTCCAAGAATATATTTTCTTACTAACAATTTTTTTATTGGCTGCTAATTATATTCTTTATGACACTGGATGTGAACTTCAATATAAAGTTTAAGAATTTTATGTTTTTAATGATTCTGTTTCCTTATTTATGTCAATGGAGTCAAATTTGCTTCCCTGCATAACTTACAATAATGCTGTCAGAATATGAAATGTATGACTATGATAGTGTGTAAAAATAGTTATCAAAATGTGAGAGGTTATTATCCATAGCACAGACCTGGGCCATAAGTAGGTACAGTAAGTGTGCTAGTTAACTGTATATGTCAAGTTGGCCAGTCTATGATGCTCAGTCAAACACTGGTGTTTGGTCAAACAGCAGTTTACAGGCTGTTGTAAAGATATTTTTTAGATTAACATTTAAACCAGGTGACTTGGAATAAAGTAGATAACCTTCCATAATGTGGGTGGGCCTTATCCAATCAGTTGAAGGCATTCAGAGAAAAGACAAAGGTCCCTGTGCAGGAAGGGATTCTGCTCTCCAGATTGCAACACAAATTCTGCCTGAGTTTCCAGTCTTTGGATTCATGACTGCCATGCCAACTTTAGCCAAAATTCCCAGCTTGCTAGCATGTCTTGCGGATTTTGTCAGCCCTCACAATCCAACTGCTTGAGGTAATTCCTTAAAATAAATCTCTTTCTTTCTCTCATATATATACACATACATACATACATATATATAATGTACATATATGTAACGTTTTTATGTATTTTATTACATGTGTTACATATATATTATAATATACATCCATCCTACTGGTTCTATTTCTCTAGAGAACTCTGACTAATACCTCTCTTATAAACTGAGCTCAGAATCTCTTCCCTGATAAGAAAATGTCTGACATTTTAGAGTAAGGTCTCTCATTGTGTCATCATCATTTCCTGCTCCAAGAGAGGAGGACATTTCTGCCAAGAGATACCACGTCCTCCTTCCTCTAGCCTTATGCAAGCACGAAAGTAATTAATTCTCATGCCTACTTGAGTCTGGTTTGGCTTCGGCACAGCATGCTTTCCCTAGCAAACCATAATTGTTTCTGAATAATTGATCAGTGACGAACATTCAATTTTCTTTATCTTCTCTTCCTCTCATTCTCCTATGATATATTTTCATTGGGGAACCATTTTCCACTTTAAAAAGAAAGCCCCAAATGTAAGGCCTTTTAGTGATCAAATCAATTTATGATGCTTTCTGCCAATTCGCATCAACTCCAATGCAACTCCTCTTGGAGAACTCTTAGAGAACGCTCATTAGTGTCCCACAGTATCCATTAGTTTTCAATAAGGAAGTAAACTCATGTAAAGACCTTGGAAACTATTTACATATGACTGCTTTGCCATCTATCTAATCACCACAGTGACTTGCTCTTTTCAAATATCCTTTGATAAAGACGGTTATTTAAACCACTGAACCCTACATGAATCATGGACTCTGCCAGGATAAAGACAGCTAAAATCAGGACCAGTGACACTCATCTAAGCTTGGTTAATTTGCTTAGTGATTATATTCTTTACTTTTCTCTTATGTAAGATTACATTATAGTAGCACCCCACTTATCTAATTATTATAATTCTTTAGCCAGGAGAATGAGACCTCCTTTTAAGAAAGAAGTAAGAGATTCCTTTGAGGAAGATAGTTTTCAGAAAGTTCATCCATTTTATCATGTCAGAAAGAAGAGGGTGGCTTTTTGGCCAAAGGCATGCTTACTGTGATATGCAAAGCTGATTTACAAAGGTTGAATATCTAATTTCCTCTTAGAGTCAAACACAGATATAAGACCAAAAGTAAGAGTAGAATAGGCTAGAAACTGCTGAATGCTGATATTGTGAGAGGCATCCACACGCACTCTCACATATCTCCATTTAACCTCCTGTTTCCTTCAGATGCAATGCCCTTCCTTCCTCTGCCAACATCTGAAATAAAAATGTTACCATTCCCTTTTCTTTATTGAATGCTATGCTATGTCATCCATATCTTTCCAATGTGCTGTAACCAAGTGTTTAAAAGAGCAAATCCACAAATGGACTTTATTTCATTATTCATTCTCCCTAAGAGCAAATTAGCATATGTACTCAATTGCTCACTCTGCTATAAATTATTCCTCAAATCAAATTGTAACTCAATATTCAAGGCAATCTTTGTTGTGTGAAATTAACATTTACTGGGTAGTCTCTATATGCCAGAAACTGAGTCCAGTGATGAAAACAGAGGTACAGCCTCATTTCATTAACAAACTTCCCAATGCAGTGGTTAAGATGAGACATAAAGGAGAAAGAGCTCTCTATGAAAAAAGTGAAAAAAGGCATTCTACATCAGAGCAATAAGAAGGACAAAGAAACTATGGCAGTAAAGAAATTGCTATCTTTTAGGAATAGATGCAACTACAAACTGGGACTGGCGAGGCAATGCAAGATTAGCAAGAGCAGTGAAGTCTCTACTACCTCTAACCTGCAGGGACAAAAAAGGAGACACAGGATGACCAGAGCCCAGGCAAAGTTTCACTCTCACCATAAGATGTCATCTGAGGTGGTCTGCCCAAAGGAAGCTGGAGTCAGTGAGGAAAGCCACTTGCTAGGGATGCTGACTCAGAAAGCGGGAAGGAGAGAGAGCTTTAAGACTCCCCTTTACCCCTTCCTCCATTATCCCATTCTCAATAAAGTCTCCATTATCAATGACTTGCAGTGGCTGAACCAAATCAGATGCCAGGTGACACAACATACCTGAACAATTCAGCCCCCGATATACCAGTAGGAAAAGCAAAGGACAAGGAACTGATCTGAGAACATGTTGGGCCAGAAGTGGCATAAGATTCTTCAGGTCTTTAAGGCTCACCTCATTTAATACTTTGGGAAAAGGACCTTACTGTGAAGGGAAAGAGGATGGATCTGGAAATACTACATTTTAAAGAAAAATACTGCCTATTCCAGATGTAAGAAATTGGGAAACTCAGACAAAAGACTGGGGTCTGTGACTTGGTATACTCCTGGTCAAGACCACACTTACAGGCCCTATCTGTCTGACTTCCAGAAAGATGAAAAACTAGAAATAAATTTTGATGGTGACCTTTATTTCTTTAAAAGAAAAACAAGCTCTTAGGGTGCAGAGGACTGGCCCACTTTGGGGCTGTCTAAACCATGTCATTCTGGTAAATGTACAGAGTGAGAGAAACCTCCAGAAGATCCTAAACTTTCTGCTATTAAGCTAAGTGACATCTTGAATAATTCATCTATATGATATGAGATACCAGCATATTTGCATCTCATTTTGTGGAATTATTTAAGTAACATACAATTTCCCAAGTGTTATGTCACTAGGCTGAATGAAGAAGTAAAGAGGAGAAATTGTGGCTCGATCTATGTTTGCAGTTTTCAGGAAAGATATATAGCAAATGAAAGAGGAACAGATTGCTTGAGGATACAGTCAAGTGAGTGACTATGGGTTCGGTACTGAACAGAAATCTTAGTTCAAGGAGATGCTGATAGTTTTGGGAGAAAATGCAGGAGTCGAGTACATGAGGTCTTTACGAGGTCAAAGAGCAGTTAAGGAGTGCAGGAGGGAGAGAGCTGAAAGGATAAGAAAAAGTCAGAGATTGAGGGTAATGATATAGTTTACTGTATGAATATGACAGGGAGTAGATGAACACCATAGAAAGGATAGTTTTTCTAGTTCACAGGTTTCAGAAACTATAATCTCAGGGAGCTAAAAAGTTGAAGCCAAATGGATTTGGATTCATCAAATGTATTACATGTTTATAATATCTGATTAATAAATAATCTCAAAAGTCTCACTGGTATATAATAAACATTTTGTCTTAAGCCCATGGGTCTTCAGTTTGACTGTATTTAGTTGATCAAGGCTGGGCTCACCTGGGCTACTCTGCTGCAAGGTGCCTGTGTGGTGGGGCTTTGCTCCAGTATCTAGGTCTCTTCCATGTTGTTCATTCAAGAGGCCAGGCTGATGGAAAAGAAGCTACCTGGACATGCTCTTCCCATTTTGGGTGACAGGAGCACAAGAGGCAAGCCTAACCATACAAACAAATTAAAGCCTTAACTCAATTAATATATGCTAACATTCCATTGGCCAAAGTAAACTGCATGACTCAAACTGAAATTAATGAGGTGGAGAAAAATAATCCACCTTTTCTAATGAGTTGTATTACAAACTGATAAGGCAAAATCTGTGATTAAAGACAGTGAGTGAAGAAGTCAAACGGTGATGCAATAAGAATGAAGACAAATACTATAAATCAGGTGCCTTGATGGTTCCTTGAGACAAAAGGGAAGTGAATGAGAGGTTAACAGACACCACCAACAAGAAGAGATAGAATAAATAGAAGTAGGTAGTAAATTTCAAAGATTACCCCTTCCCGCCCTCCTCTAAAAGAAAACAGAAGAATAACAGTCTAGATAGAACAATAAGGCAATGTTAAGAATAGAAGCTCCCATCCTCTGGGAAGCAGCGAGAGGGTGTGTGTGACTAACTTTGTGTTAATTTTGCCCTCTGTATTTTCCTCGCAGGTATATGAACAGTATATGATCAATAATATATACTTATTGGAAAGGATGGGTATTGACACAGGTGGATGTTAGAGGGGAGAAAATCATCAACTCTAAAGTAGTTTTGTACTGAACACAAAATCCAACAAGTCTGGAAGACATCACTTTTCAATTCTTGGAGTCCATATTGATAATTATTAGTAACCAGGAGCTAACACTGTATAAAACATACTCTAAGAAGGTAGAACACATTTTAGCACATAAAGTTGTGAAGAAAGAATACAGTGGTTCTTGACAAAGTAAACATATCCGTCACTCAGAGTGCAGTGATCATTTGAAGTTTTGGTCTCTGAAGGTATGAACTTTTCTAAGCTACAACTCATGCCTTTACTGGTCAAGGCTATGCTCTGCTCACCAGGCATCACTCACGGAGTGACTTTCTTCCTTCATGCTAAGTATCCGACACTACTGCACTGTAACAGTTATCATGCATATCACTGATATGAAAGGTACATATATTAATGGAAAGGACTAGGATCATAGGAACAGATATTATATTTTAGCTTTTCCAATAAAGCGCTCTATGACCTTGGGGAAGACATTTAAGTTCTCTGCTCCTCTACTATTTTTAGCAAAGATTAAGTGTTTTCTGAAATCCCACTCCGTCTAAAGTTATAGGATTCTACATTTTTGAGTGTATTTATGATGATTAATTCCATAATGTCAAAGATTTCCTTGTTTACACGTATCTTGATGTTGTTATATGTAGACACTGTACTAGAATAAAACAAAAACTGTGAAATAACCAGCAACTTCAATATTCACATACAACACTTCAGGAAACATGACAAAACATACTGTTATCTTGGTTCAGTGAGATAAGCTATGAAATTTTTGAGTAGTAAGAGCCATTGGAATTGGGAAGTATCTACTAATTCAGAATATAAAAATTTTGATATAGTTTCTCAATGTTTTCCTTGTTTACTTCACTTGGGAAACATTATTTTTGAACTTCAACAAAGATTTGATAAATAACATTTACAATGATTAAAAATCATTCACCACACAAATGAACTTATTTACAAAATGGAAGTAGAGTCACAGATGTAGAAAGCAAACTTACGGTTAGCAGGGATAAGGGGAAAGGGATAAACTGGGAGGCTGGGACTGACATATATATACTACTGGATATAAAATAGATAACTAATGAGAATCTGCTATATAGCACAGGGAACTCTACTCAGTACTCTGTAACGGCCTATGTGAGAAAGGAATCTAAAAGAGTGGATATATGTATATGCATAACGGATTCACTTTTCTGTACACCTGAAACTACCACAACATTGTAAATCAACTATACTCCAATAAAAAATTTTAAAAAATCATTCACTCGGGGGCTTCCCTGGTGGTGCAGTGGTTGAGAGTCCGCCTGCCGATGCAGGGGACACGGGTTCGTGCCCCCGTCTGGGAAGATCCCACATGCCGCGGAGTGGCTGGGCCCGTGAGGCACAGCCGCTGAGCCTGTGCGTCCGGAGCCTGTGCTCCGCAATGGGAGAGGCCACAGCAGTCAGAGGCCCGCGTACCGCAAAAAAAAAAAATAAATAAAAATCATTCACTCGGGCTTCCCTGGTGGCGCAGTGGTTGAAAGTCCACCTGCCGTTGCAGGGGACACGGGTTTGTGCCCCGGTCTGGGAGGATCCCACATGCCGTGGAGTGGCTGGGCCCGTGAGCCATGGCCGCTGAGCCTGCGTGTCCAGAGCCTGTGCTCCGCAACGGGAGAGGCCACGACAGTGAGAGGCCCGCGTACCGAGAAAAAAAAAAAAAATCATTCACTCAATTTAAGGAACTTTATAAATAATGATCTACAGTTCAATTTTGCTTAAAATTCTGCATCGGCATGTGACAATTGGGACTTATAATAAATTTTTCTGGTAATTGTTTTACTTTCTAATGTGCATACTATACATTTATCTTGCCAAGAATGCTAGGAAGAAATTCAAAGTAAACGTCAGTAAAGCTATCTTCTCCAGAATTTTGGATGAGTAGGATGGTTTGGATAGCTGTGTCTTCTGGAAATTTGAGGGTATATAACATTCAGCAACAAAGGAAAGAAAACAAAAAACTTTTAACCTAGCTTGCATACAAACACTGAATATATTATGTACTCATTTGATGTTTTTTGAAAAGTCAGGGAGTTACAAACATTAAGTAAACTTGGGCTTGATTATGCCAAGTCATCTTTGTTTATGAATGAATGTAGTTTTCTGCAGCACAGTGGTATTTGTAGCACCCCGTGTAGGTCTCTCTGTCTCTGCATTAAGTACAGATTATAATGCTTCCAGATGTTTCCTTAAAATATGTCTAAATTATATATATACATATAAATGTACATATACCTGTGTGTGTGTGTGTGTGTGTGTGAATATACATGGGTGGGGGGACGGGGCAGGGAGGGAAAGATCTCTATGTTTCCTTTATGGCAGGGTATATAATCTCAATTCCCTCTAATTAAAATAATAAAGCATACAGTGCAAAGCAACACAGTGTCTGATACACAGCAACTACTTTATAATTGTTGGTTATCATTATTACTATTAAATAACCATGGAAAGTTTATATCAATCCACTCATTTATTTTTAATCTATTGTTCTGCTGTAAATACAAATAAACACACAAACTACTCTGAACTATGCTGAAGATGATTAGCTTTGGAGTAAAAAAACTCCTGGGTTTAATGCTGGGTATGTTAATTACTAGCTGTGTTAGATTCATTATCCTTGCTATCCCTCTGAACTTCTGTTAGATGTCAAGTGGGAACAATAATATTTACCTCACAGATTTATGAGAAATAAATAAAAAATCAAGGTGATAAAAATACGTGAAATGGTCTAATAACATAGAAGGCATTCAGTAACAGCTAGCTGAACCTGAAATCAGGAAATAAGGTTGCTTCTTGAACTACAAACATCTGTAAACATTCACAACATTCCAGGTCATATGTTCTGCATAGCTCATCGCAGAGACAGGACCCACCTCCATTAAGAAGCCCATCATTGGGCTTCCCTGGTGGTGCAGTGGTTGAGAGTCTGCCTGCCGATGCAGGGGACACGGGTTCGTGCCCCGGTCCGGGAAGATCCCACATGCCACGGAGCGGCTGGGCCCGTGAGCCATGGCCGCTGAGCCTGTGCGCCCGGAACCTGTGCTCCGCAACGGGAGAGGCCACAACAGTGAGAGGCCCGCGTATCGCAAAAAAACCCCACTAAAAATAGAGCTGCCGTATGATTCAGCAATCCCATTCCTGGGCACATATCTGGAGAAAATTCCAATTCAAAAAGATAACATGCACCCCAATGTTCACAGCAGCACTGTTTACAACAGCCAAGACATGGAAGCAACCTAAAAGTCCATTGACAGATGAATGGATAAAGAAGATGTGTGTATACACACAACACACACACACACACACACACACACACACACACACACACACACACAATGGAATATTACTCAGCCATCAAAATGAATAAAATAATGCTATTTGCAGCAACATGGGTTGACCTATAAATTATCATACTAAGTAAGTCAAAGAAAGACAAATATCACATTATCATTTATATAAGGAATCTAAAAAATGATACAAATGAACTTATTCACAAAATAGGAAAAGACCCACAGACATAGAAAACAAACTTATGGTTACCAGAGGGGAAAGGGTAGGAGGGGAGGGGAGTAAATTAGGAGGTTGGGATTATCAGATATAAACTACTATATACAAAATAGATAAACTACAAGGTCCTACTGTAAAGCACAGGGAACTATATTCAATATCTTATAATAAACTATAATGGAAAATTATGAAAAAAGAATATATATATAGTTATAAATATATATAACTGAATCACTTTGCTATAAACGAGAAAGTAACACAACATTGTAAATCAACTATACTTCAATTAAAAAAAAATTATAAAACGAAAAAAATGAAAAAAAAAACTTTAGGAATATATATGTAGACATTCTACAATATTTTTTATCCAGTTCTTGTCAACTATAAAACTACTGAGTTTGGGAGATACAAACTTCAGTTTTGCAAAAGCTCAGATCATAATTCCTTTTTGGCTTTTAGTCGTAATGAAGGAGATTATAATCATCTATTTGTTGATACTTGCTATGCGGCCAAAGACAAAGTGAAAAAAATGTTATTTGGTTTGGGCCTGGTGATCATCACTAAACTGGATGTTCTCTGTGAAACTGTGTTGAAATTATTCAAAGTAAAGATATTTAATTTGAAAACAATATTGGAGAAGCACTGATGGTGTTCTACAAATTTTAATGAAACCATGACCAGGAAGTGGTTCACTAACAATTGAATTAGATTTAGAGGCTCCTAATTAGCTCTAAAAAATGGCCCTCTCCCTATCAAGATACAAAGTATGTGAAAAAAGAGTGCTAAATACCAAATAACAGTCCAAAAAGTCCACCCTATGCTCCATAACTGTGGTCTATGTGTTGTCAAAGAGATACATACTTGGTCAGATCAAAAAATGAAATGGACTTTCTACACGGTACTTGGAACATAGGGTGGGGGGGGGGGAGGAGATCATGCGACTTCTTAAGTAATGTCGTGTACTGCAGCACTTTTACTTGACAGATACATTTGACACTTTAAATATATCCAAACTGAAACTTCAAGGGACAACCGTTAATATTTTTGCTTATTTTATATATTAAAAAAATTTGAACTAAAATGCAGCCCTAGACACCGAAAACTGGTGTTTAAAAAAAGGTTCGTATTCTAGACTTGCTACATGAGAGTAAAGCTCCTAAAAACGATTTCATGGGAGAAAAATATATATATTATCTACTCTATATCAAAGATGAATTTAGGTGGCAATATTTTCATTGTGATATGACTAAAAAATATATTTTGAATCTTGTGAAGAATCCTTTTCTCACTGACCCTCAGTCTTTCAAACATAATATGCAGGAGGGTTTTCAGATTTCAGTTTCAATTCATTTGCCAATATATATTCTAGAAAATCACTTTAGAGAGAATCTAGGTAAAACACCTGTCTGCTTACTATAAATTCAGTGAGCAGACTTTTGGGGTCTCTGTCTCATTTATTCCAATACAGCTTTCAGAACGTTTTTTCTCTGTATTTCTGAACTGAATCACCACAGTAGATTTGAATGTGAAAGTGACTGCACTGTCCTTAATGTTCTACCTCATCCATGATATAAATTCAGAAACCTCAGGTAGAAATTCTCAAAGACATTGCATACTGCACACAGTTTCATTTACCTTAAACTTTAAATTTAGGCTGCAACTACATATGGCTAAGATGTTGATTTATTTCAATTCAGATATTAAGTAACTAAATCCTTATCTAGCTGATGAGAAAGAAGCCAATCACTCATACTTTACAAATGTATATGCTTGTTTTAATTTTTAAATTAGTGTCTCAGAATTTTACTTGTTCAGTGACTGAAAAGTCTCATGGTATTTTGGAAAAGTTAATAACTCTAAAGAACAGGGACTCTGATATTCAAATGGCTTTAAATAGTGAAGCCTTGTATCTGCTAGTTACTAGTTGTTTGGCCATAAACAAATGACTTTTATAGATAGATAGATATACAGACAGGTAGATAGATAGACAGAATGATAAAGATAACACATTAAACAGGATTTTGTTCAGGCTTAATAAAATAATTTATGTTAAAAGTACTTAGTAAACTGTAAACGATTACATAATTTATCACTTGTTATTGACCTTTTTTTTTTTTTCCAGTCAGATAAAGCAGAAAGTAGATATTTGTTCTAAAACAAGTTATTCAAACGTCTTGGGTCAACTGTCTCTAGAATTTCTGTTTAAAAAAGAAGGAAACATTTTGCCTTTCAATCCTTATCATGGAAAAACATTTCACTCAATCTCAAAATATAATTTCCACTGATATTTTATTGGGTAGAGTATATTTTAAAAGCTCTAAAATAAGAATATTGTAATGGAAAACAATGTTTAGTATCAACATTGAATAGGCAAAAGCATACTCCTGTAATCAGACATACTTAGACATGCAGCTAAAGAAAATATACCTTTGGGAGAAACTCTGACTGCTGGTACTATTCTCAAACAAATGTGGAACTCAAAAGTACCTATTTCAGTGCTGATATTAAATGTCTCACCATGTTCCCATTATAAACCCTTCTTTTAGGAGTTTATAATGGGCCATAAAAATTCACTTCAGGCACTACTTAGCATCCAAAAAAGCTATTACAGCCTCCTGGGAAAATAATATTTATAGAATGTATACATATAAATATTGATATATTATGTTTACTTATTTTTAAAAATGCACTTGTGACAACTAATCTCCTTTATCAATTTGCTGAATCATATTACCTTCTTCAGTTCCATTAACCTAAAAGGAAAAATACAATTAAATTCAGTGTCCTTTCAATTGTTTCTAAATATGATTAATCTAGTGTCAACAAAGTACTACTTCAGAATTTGCTTGCTGGCCTCTAGAAAAATCAAGAGAAGGACCAATCCCCTTCAATGGGAATAAACTCATATATTTTTTTTGAAGTTTATTTTTGTGTCGTTATTGTTAAGCACTGCCGTTGCAAAAATTGTATGCAAACAGAAACTCTGCTATTCTATTAAATAAATGAAGAGACATAATAGGAAATATATATATTGTCTTTAGATGATTACTTTAGAATCAGAAAAACTTGAAATTCATAAACATTTTATTCAGGTAAAAGACCATCCAATTTTCCCATAGTCACTCACATACAGCACCAAGGTAACAAAGAGAACTCCCAGGCTTTATTTATTTCAAATATCAAAGGACCCTCTTGAAAAGAAAATGTCTTTGTTGTATTTTACGTGATAGTACAGTTTTAAGATTCTATTTCTCCCACAGGATATTTTTAATCTTAACTGCTAAAAAGTTCTCCCATTAAGACATTTTTAGTGCTTAAGGCCGTGTTATTCATGCATGAGTTTGGGCCATTAAAAATTCTATGGATAGAATAGAATCTTCAAAATCTAATAATGATGAGGATGATTAATAACAATACAAGAAATACTAATAGCAAGTACCTTTTATTGAGTACTTTCTATATCTCTGGTACAGTGTTAAAGTTCTTTATATTCATTATCTCATTAAATTACCAAAATAACTCTGTGAGGTCAATGCACATTTTGATGGGAAAACAGGGCTCTAGGGTACAAAATGACTGATACAGTATTGTACAGCTAAACACTGGAAAACGCTGGGACTCAAATTTTATTCTGAGGATAAAGCCTGCATCTCATGATCATGCTCTACCTACCTCTCTTCTAGAAGAACACCATTATGATTTGGTAAATTAAAGGTCCTAACAATAGGAACAGTATAGCTGATCCAAGTAATAGATGGATAACTAGATGACAAGACAGCCAGATGGCCAGACAGTAAATAATACAATATCTCTTTGTGATTTTCAAATTCATAATATTTTTTGTCATTCTAGAAATCAGTCTTTAAGTTTATTACAACCTTTGTATTCCAGTCTGAAAGGTAAGATAAAAAAATGTCCTATCTTTAAAATAACTGTCGAAAAGAATAATGCTATTTACCTTTTGAAATCAGCAATGGAATATTAATTACATGAACACTAATAAAATTATCTGACATTTAAGAAGTTTTAAACGGCTTCATAACTCTTACACTTTTAGTCTTTACCAAATAGGTGCTCAAATATCATCTGGTCCATAATTAGTATATAAAAGCCAATGAATCTAGTTATGCATAAATTTTTTATTTAACTGTGTAATTACTCCTTAGTAGTTCATTAAACTGGTTTGGAAATATTTTGAAAGAATTAGTAATAGGTTTGCATCTTTCAACTCACAAGAATGTTATTCCATATAAAGCTGAACTAAAATTCAGAAAGGAGAATTTCTGAAAAAAGTTAACTGAAATCGTTGACATTTCACACAATGATGATTACATCTAAACCACTGACATACATTTAACATTTATAACTGCTCCAATCTTTGAATCTGGTACATGGAAATAAATTGAAAATAAAACTCTTGATCTCTTCTTCATCAATCTGGTTCTCCTATAATATTCTCCCCTTAATAAATGGTTCCTCTACTCTTCTAGTTGTTCAGGCCTAAATTTTAAAATTTACTACTATTTCTCTTTCATACCCCACATATAATCAATCAGTGAATCCCATTAATATCACCTTCAAAACATATCCAGAATCCAGCCTCATCCCATCCCCTTCACTCACCACCATCACTGCTTACTCCAACCAGCATCACTCCCTACCTAGACTTGGTGACAGTCTCGTAACTGCTCTTGCCACTTAAATCCTTATTCCCATTCAGTCATTATTCCATGCAGAAACCAGAGCTGACCTGGTACAACTTGCCAAACCCCACCAATCAGTAAAACCTAATGCTCGTCACTATGAGGCCGTAAGTGGCCTGGATGTCTGCTCTTCTGTCTTCATTCTCCCCACTCCCATTTTTCCTCTTGCTCACTCTGCTCCTACCTCATTGCCCCCTTGCCTTGAATATACCAAGCCTGGATTTGTTCCTGGACCTTCATACCAGTTCTCCTCGCTGCTCAAAATACTCTTCCCTCCAGATCTTCTGTATGTCACATCCCCTTCCCTTTTCTAACTCTCTGCCCAAATGCCATTTAGCAAAAAGCCTTCTTTGACCTCCCTTATATAAAACAGTTAAGCTCCATCAACTCTCTATCTGGAATCTTTATTATATTAATATCCCAGGCACTCTGCTAAATGTATTATTTACACTATCTCATAATCTTCAGAACAATTCGAAGAAGTAGGTTTTACTCTTTCTCTTTCAACCAGAAGACTGGAGAAGTTAAGTAACTTTCTAAAATTTACACAATAATCTAGACATGTGGCTAAGATTCAAACTGGGTCTCCAGATTCTTCAGCCCTTGCTCTTTATCAACTACCCAATCCTGTTTATTCTTCAGAATTCTCCCAGTTTTACAAAGGGGGACATGATGGTGAAGAGGTCAAGATAATTGTTCAAGACCACACAGCAAGTAGATGGTAGAAAAGGGATTCAAACCCAGGTTGAACAAATCTGGCGATTACTCCCCTGCATCACACTGCCTTCTTAAGGAAGAGGAGACATTGTCACTACTGGCAATCAACATCTAGAGATAAAACATGTGTTCACTCTGCATGTATTCTGGGTTTTTACTTACTTACCCAAGTCTCATGTAAGTAAATGATTATTTCAGTTCTATGGTTTGGTTGGGGTAGAAATGTAAGAAAAGTATTCATATTATAAAGAACATTACTAATACAGACTTTATCCTAGAAATTATTTAGAGTTGCGCTTCACGATTCCCATTGATTTTTCCTTCTTTTATTGGCTAATTCATTCTACCCTCTTAATAACATAACTGCTAAACTTCTCATTTTTCAATGTCCATACTGGGCAACTGAATTAAAATTTCTCTAAAATAAAAACTAGGAAACCCTTCAAATACACCTTTAACCATAATATAAAGCATATTCTTTTAGAATCTTTGTAATGTACCACCGGCATTAAGGCCATAACACAAATTATCTTTTATTGCTTGTATATTTAGTGAAAGATAAAGATCGATTGTGCAATACATTTGTTTTACACATAAACCAGCCTTTACATTCATTGAATTTAATAATTATCATGGGTGAAAAATCCCATTTATACACTAGAATCAAACATAATCTAACAGAAAGGGCATACATTTATAAATTTATACAAAGATATACTGAGATGTACCTGGTCTATCTACATCCAACACACGGAACCAATCAGCTACAAACAATAATCTCATAGTCCCTATTACACATAAAGTCATTAAACTAGAACTTGGTTACAAGATTAGTTATCTCCTATTTTCTCAACATTTATCCAATAGCAGGAGAAAGAAGACAAGCTGTCTTGTGACAACATTCTGCAGTGTGTCATTAACATTATGCTGTAATCAGACTTGCATTAAAGATGATTACAAGTGTCTTTGGTGCCTAATAAGTATAGTCCCATATCAGCACACAAAAAGGAATATTTTACATCATTTTAAGTTAGTATTAGTAATAACAGTTTTACTCCATTCCTCTCAAAGCCATCCCAAATAACAACATTTTCATCTAAATTTTTCTGCAATAGTTTGAAAAAAAAATACTGCAAGTATTTAGGATTACTGAAATTGGACTTTTAACCTCAAACTCCTTTTGTTGTTGTTTTTTAAATCTAGATTTAAGCCACCATTGTGGACATATATTTATATAAATAGAAAAAGGAATATTTGATTCAAGAGGAATATACCACAGACCAGTTTCATGTGTAGTCCTCATATGTAGTTTCATGAATTACCTACCCCAAATTACCTGTAGGCATTTGAGAAGGTTGTTCAGTCTACTTTTGGCAATACAAGCTCATTGCAATAGAAATTTGCTATTTGTGTATTAAAGGGTAAAACTGGACTTAGAAATCTGTATACTAAGCTAAATGATTTGAAGCCATGCAATCTGCATGTGAGATATATGAAATCAAAACCTGATGCTTTACTGTATAAATAAACTTCCCCTGGAATACAGCAGGAGGTCAATAAATGTTTGTTAAATGAATGTATGAATGGATGACATGACTTCATCGCATAAGAAAGCCACCCATCACAATAATTAAGGGCACAGAGGGAAATAACAAGCCTTTGCAAAATGACTTGACTAAAAGATCTTATACCTTACCCCATCACCCCTCTGCCCTGCCTCAGATTTAAGTGATTTCTTTTTTTGTTTGTTTGTTTGTTTAGTTTTGTTTTTTTTGCGGTACGCAGGCCTCTCACTGTTGTGGCCTCTCCCATTGCAGAGCACAGGCTCCAGAGACGCAGGCTCAGCGGCCATGGCTCATGGGCCCAGCCGCTCCGCGGCATGTGGGATCTTCCCAGACTGGGGCACGAACCCGCGTCCCCTGCATCGGCAGGCGGACTCTCAACCACTGCGCCACCAGGGAAGCCCTAAGTGATTTCTTGATAATGAAGTATTCCAGTCATTTCTCCTCAAATTATGAGTAAAGACAAACTATTAAGCAGATTACAGATCCTCATGAAAGCTATCACCGAGTGTTGAGTTTAAAGTTTGTTGAATCTAGTACAATTACTTCTACCAACTCTGTATTAATCAATACTACTATTGAAACTTTATTTTTACTTAAGGACAGTCATATCTCTAAATCCGTTTGTTTCATCATTGTTTTATTGTTTAATGACCGATAAATTACCTGACCTTTTTTTTATAAAAACATGATTTGAAACAAATCTATCTGCAGAAAGAAAAAAAAAATGTAGGGATTCAAGGCCTGAAATAATTAAATATTTCTTATATCACTAAAAGGTATCATTTAAGAGTCTTCCCAACTTAAGGTATTTAAGCCTTTTCCTTATTCTTTATTTATTTTACTTTAATTCGATCTATTCAGGTTTCCATTAACTTGCATTTGTTTTGGCTTGAATTGTTTTATAATATTTTATTTCTGTTTGACAGTTTAGTTTGAATAACTCATATCTCCAATGTGAAAATTAAATCTGACCATAATGTTCATATAAACACTAAAACAATGGTTAATATAAATCGGTGACCACTTTGCTGTTTCTAATCATAAAGTTGTCCCTATGAAATATTTTATTATGCATATTTACATGAATCTTGACATCTTAGATCCAATTCTTCTCAAATAAGGATTGATTAAATGCAGCTGGCTAAGACAAAGGAACTAAGTACTTTCACTTCTCAAAAGCACTTATTTGAACGACTTTCTCGAAGTCTCTGTATGAAGGCTTTTCTGACTTGCTTATGATTTCAACTAAAATTTTAACTAAGATAAATTAAAATAGTTAAGCTTATAATAAATTACTTTATATACTATAATAAATAATAAATGTACTTCATATATTGTTAAATAAATTTATACACCTATATTTCCTCATTATTTAAATAAAATTGTTAAAGAGAAACAAGTGACCCAAAATGGAGTCACTTATGCTTAGCCCCATCAAGACTTAATACCTAACCTAACTGCAGTTTTGTTTTAGCCTCTCCCAGTAGAATTTTAAACCTATCAGTCTGGAATTTCCTGATCCATATTAGTGAATAATCTGCCTGATAAGACCCCTGTACTTCCTGTTCCCTAAGGGAAGGTGATCTTGTCTGAAACAATCTGTTCTTTACTTTTGCTAATACCCCTCTTGTCCAACCCTGTTTCTGCCTATAAAACCCTTCCATTTTGTACAGCACTTCCCAGTGCCCTTCTACTTGCTAGATAGGATGCTGCCTGATTCATGAATTGCTGAATAAAGCTGGTTAGATCCTCAAATTCACTCAGCTGAATTTTCTTAAACAAAATCTATTAACTTTCCAGCTTCTATTTGTTTTTATTTATATTTTCATTTGTTTTATAAATAATATTTACAGAATGTAATTATCAGTCTTATTAAATAACTTGTATGCAACTTGTAGTTCTTTCATTATAGTATTGTTAGGAATGTTTTTTGCATGTTCAAAAATATTTGTGTCCAAGCAACATTTTAGCTGGTTAAAAATTTGGGGCCTCACTTTTTACATGTTTAAGAATTTTGTAGGTAAATATTCCTACTATCTTCTAAAAATGTATGCTTTTTGTGACAAGTCTGAGACCAACCAAAAATCTTTAGGATCAACTTGAAATTTTTGGCCCAGATACTCCAGAGAGCCTTTTTCTATATTTCAAACCTGATGTAATATGATATGTTTTCGTGTCAGTCATTTCATTTTAAACTGTCTTTAAACACATTTAGCCCTTTAAAACTATAAATTCAAGTTTACATTCATTTCTGGAAACTTTTTAAAGTATATATTTGTATTTTTTTTATGTATGCGGTTGTTTTCTTTCAGAACATCAATTTTGTATTGGTTTATTCATTTGTTCAACTGGCAATTAGCAATAATAAGGACTTACTGTTGCTATGCACTAGGCAATGACTGTTCTAGACTCTGTTTTATAACCTTTTCTGTGTATGTATGTATGTATGTGTGTGTGTGTGTGTGTATATACATATATACATATATATATACATGATGGAAAAACTTCTCACTACAGTCTTATTCACTTCCACTTTTATTTCATTTCACTTTGCTTTGCTTAATCAATTCTGTTCTCTGCATCCCTTACTCCTTCCATCAGTGCCTTTTTTGTGCTACTCTCATTTTGGCTTCATTTCTGTAATTGTTTTATATACATACATCTTCCATGCCTTTCTTAATTTCCCTCTTCCAGTTCAGATTTTATCTTTGTACATCCTGAGATATTGAATTTTTCCCTTGACTTGTTGCACTGAGGCTTTTGATGGGCCTGGGTGAGTGGATGTTTCGTGATAATAAGACAGATGTGATTACTTTCTGCTCATGCAATATTTTCCTGGTGGGCTTTCTCAGCCTGTATTTTTCTCCCTTTTTCTATTCCTGTATCATTGTATAGTCTGTACTGGTACATTTTCTTCATTATTCATCTTAAGTGAAGTATTTACTTCATTTGGACCATGGGGATGAGTTGGGAATTCTACTGCAGAAGAGCAGAGACCTTTTTGTCCTGATTTAGAGAACGCTTGTTAGGGCAGAAATAGATATTTGCGTAAGCGTGTGCATGTATGCATTTGTGTATTACATTATAAACCCCCTCCTCCTTTAATCTTGATAGTTACTGATTCAGAATAAGGGAAGACCTGAGAGCAAAAGAAATTGAGCCTTGTAGCCAGAGACCTTCAGAGAATTAATAACCAGGACAGTTGTCCTGGGAAGGAAAAAATCTATTTTGATAGGAAATAGAGGAATTTTTGTGTTATTAATGATAGTAATTTATGAATGCTATGGATGTCTTTAATCCTTGTCACATGTAATAAATATCTTAAAGATATTTAACATACATATTAAAGATATTTAATAATCTACACTTCACCCTGGGATTTTTCTACTTTCTGATGGGCTCTAGAGTACATAAGAAAACCTATTTGGAGGAAATAACGGCAAGCCTACTAGTTTTAACACATATCGTTCTGGCTTCCCTTAGTAAACCATTGGATTTACTCATTCTTTGCCTTTTCTACACTTCTTACTTTCATTCTTTCATTGTTGGGTTAGCTTAGACTGTATTTTGTTGTTAAAGTATGCTAAGTCCTTTTTTTGGCTGATTTTGGCCCCTGGCAGGATGATGGTTAGCTTGCACTTCCACATATCAATGGCACCTTTCTGAGCAAAACGAAGTAAGACTCAGAACAAGACCTACGCTCTTATATCCTAATATACACTAGTCTTTTAAAAATATTTCACATTCCCACCGCTTCTATTTAACATAGTATCAAAAGTCCTCCATAGCGATCAGGCAAAACACAAATAAAGGGCATCAAAACTGGAAGGGAAGAAGTAAAAGTGTCACTATTTGCAGATGACATCATACCATATATAGAAAACCCTAACGTTTCCACCAAACAACTATTAGAACTGATAAATGAATTCAGTAAAGTTGCAGGATATAAGATTAATAAACAGAAATCTGTTGCTATTCTATTCACTAATAATGAATTATCTGAGAGAGAAAGACAAAGAAACAATCCGGTTTAAAATTGCATCAAAAAGATAAAAAACCCAGGAATAAACTTAACCAAGGAGGTGAAAGAAAGACCTGTACTCTAAAAAACTATGAAAAACTATAAAACACTGATGAAGGAAACTGCAGATATAAAGAAATGAAAAGATATCCCGTTTTCAAGGACTGGCAAAACTAGTATTTTTAAATGTCCATACTACCCAAAGCAATATATAGATTTAATGCAATCCCTAACAAAATAGCCACAACATTTTCCACAAAACTAGAATGATCCTAAAATTTATACAGAACCACAAAAGATCCTGAATAGCCAAAGCAATTTTGAGAAAAAAGAGAGTTGAAGGTGTTACACTTCCTTACTTCAGACTATTCTACAAAGTTATAGTACTGGCACAAAAACAGACACATAGATCAATGGAACAGAACAGAGAGCTCAGAAATAAACCCATGCACTTATGGTCAATTGATCTACAACAAAGGGAGCAAGCATATACAAGGGGGAAAGACCCTCTCTTCAGTAAGTGGTGGTGGGAAAACTGGACAGCTACATGTAAAAGAATGAAGTTAGTACATTTTCTCATACCATATACAAAAATGAACTCTAAATGGATTAAAGACCTAAACGTAAGACTGGAAACCATAAAACTCCTAGAAGAAAATGTAGGCAAGAACACTCTTTGATATAAATTGCAGGAATATTTTTTTGGCTCTGTCTCCTTAATCAAAGGAAACAAAAATAAAAATAAACAAATGGGACCTAATTAAATATAAATGCTTTTTGCACAGCAAAGGAAACCACTGACAAAACGAATACACAACCTACTGAATGGGAGAAAATATTTGCATAGGATATGACCTATGACCAATAAGGGGTTAATACCCAAAATACATAAACAGATCATAGAACTCAATATCAAACAAACTCAATTAAAAAATGGGCAGCACACCTGAATAGACAGTTTTCCAAAGAAGACATACAGATGGCCAACAAGCAAATAAAAAGATGCTGAACACAACTAATCATCAGAGAAATGCAAATCAAAATGACAACGAGATATCATCTCAAACCTGTCAGAATGGCTACCATCAAAATGACCACAAATAACAAGTGTTGGTGAGGACATGGAAAAAAGAGAACCTTAGTACACTCATGGTGGGAACATAAATTGGTGCAACCACAATGGAATATAGCATGGCCATTCCTCAAAACACTAAAAACAGAACTACCATATGATTCAGCAATTCCACGCCTGAGTATACATCCAAGGAAAAGAAAATACTAATTCTAAAAGATGTATGCACCTCAATGTTCATAGCAGCATTATTTACAATAGCCAAGATATGGATGCAACCTAAGTGTCCATCAACAGGTGAATGGATAAAGATGATGTGGTAAATATACACAATGGAATACAACTCAGCCATAAAAAAGAATGAAAATTTGCCATTTGCAACATGGATGGACCTAGATGGTATTGTGCCTAGTGAAATAAGTCAGAGAGAGAAAGACAAATACTGTATACTACTGCTTATATGTGGAATATAAAAAAATAAATGAATGCGGACGTCCCCTGCAGTCCAGCGGTTAACACTCCACACTACTCTCAATGCAGGTGGCACAGGTTCGACCCCTGGTTGGGAAACTAAGATCCAACATGCTGCACAGTGTGACCAAAAAAACAACAAAAAGGAAATCTTTGGTATGGCCAAAACATTAAGTAAAATAAATGAATGAATATAACAAAACAGAAATAGATTCACAGATACAGAGAACGAACTAGTGGTTACCAGTGGGGAGAGGGGAAGGGGAAGGGGCAATGTAGAGATAGGAGATTAAGAGATACTAACTACCATATGTAAAATAAATAAGCTACAAGGATACACTGTACAGTACAGGGAATATAGTCAGTATTTTATAATAACTTTAAATGGAATATAATCTATAAAAGTATTGAATCATTATGTTATAATTAAAAAGTGAACAAGTGGCTGAATAACAGGAATTTAATTGGATCAACCTAATCTTAAGGATAGATGTAAACTGTGCTGGTGAAAATGTTTGGAAATTCAAACTACTCTACTTCAACTCTCTGAAACCATTTCATGAACTAAAAGGAACAATCTGATAGCTCTTACATAGTAGACTTTTACATTATCTTCAGATAACACTAAGTATTTACCTTCTTTAAGGCAATGCTGTAGCAGCCTTAATCGTTAAGCTTTATCTATAATTGTTAACCATAAATTTTCTGACAATATTTTAAACAGATTTATACTTAATCCAATAATTAAATTGATTAAGTTATACATATATTACTAAAGTATTGATAAATTCTTGAGGAAAAAGATGTATATATTGATTTATATGAGATTGCTCATAAAAATTATACTGAAGCAAAAATAATTTATATGTATGTAATCATGGGAAGGCCACATGAATACATGGTATGAGAGATCATGTCTTTATTATGCTCTTCACTTGCACATTTATATTATTACTTATAAGTGTACGTTTTGCAATGTCTTGACATTTGTTAACTGTGAAAGGCTATGCCAGATATGCTTCAGTGGAAAATGTAAGTGCTTGCCCAGAAATATAAAAATGATGATGTCTCTTCTCCTAATAGTTACATATTTTTATTTCTGTTGATAAAAATAGACTTCAATGTGCTTTCATATATGCAAAATGCCCAGTTTGCAAAATCCCTTGCAATTATTGGTTTCTCGCTAGTAGGTAAAGAAATTGCTACCATCAAATCAGAAATATTTCCCTTTGTAACTTTCTGTCCTTGTTGTTGCACTATGGCTCCTATAAAATGTTCTCTTTGTCACTCTATGAATTGTTACAATTTTCAAAGAGAAAGTAATGAGAAGTCCATATAATAACCCTTCCTTGAGTCATGTACTCATGTACCACCACCACGTCCTTTCAGTGAAAAATCGGGCTGCAAACACTACCAATGTGTGTGGCAGTCTTTTCCAAATGTCTTTGCTCTTTCAGGAAATACTTGTAAACTGATTCAGCCCCAAACTGTTTCCAACTCTTCTCTGTTTCTTATTCATGATTCGACTACTTCCCCAGGTTTGATCTGTGGCTCTCATGTCCCCGAAAGATTTTCAATTACCCTTCATGGCCTTTGACTTTAATTCTACCCACTATATTTCTTGGCTTGCTACTACTTTTAAAAGGTATACACAGAAATTGACCTCTAAGAGCCAGTCAATTAACCATAATCACCCAAAGAAGGAATTTCAGGAGTGGTTCCCATGTGCTTCCACGCACTGCCAAAAGTTTTGATTTCTTTAGCCTTGCTCTGATTTCATTTCCTCCATTTCCCTCACCTCATACTTCCCTTTCTATCTCTCCTCCTCCTTCCTTTTTTACAGTCTGCTCCAGAGCCATTTTTCTTTCTCAAGTGACACATTCCAGATGTGCCATCTAGGAGGGATAAGGAAATATGAAGCCCAGAAACCAGTCCTAGGGAAGAAAATCAAATGCAGTGAATGGAAGGAACTCCAATAAGCACAGATAGAAAGAGCACATGAGTGTTTTGGGGATCTTCCCAGTTCCCACCTTTGAAGACTAAAGTTTTCATTCCTTTTTTTTTTTAACGGTACACGGGCCTCTCACTGTTGCTGTCTCTCCCATTGTGGAGCACACGCTCTGGATGCGCAGGCCCAGCAGCCATGGCTCACGGACCCAGCTGCTCCGCGGCATGTGGGATCTTCCCGGACCGGGGCACAAACCCGTGTCCCCTGCATCGGCAGGCGGACTCTCAACCACTGTGCTACCAGGGAAGCCCAACCATTACCTTCTTTCATGTATTTATTTTAATTTTATTTAAACATCTTTATTGGAGTACAATTGCTTTATAATGTTGTGTTAGTTTCTGCTGTAGAGCTGCTGGAAATACTGACAGTTGACAACAGCTGACAACAGCTGGGCAGGGAAGAACCTCTTAGGCCTACATCATAGCTTCTCCCAGGGAAGAAGATAACTGGTCAATCCAAGACAAAAAAGTTTCACCCTTTGTTTTAAGAATGATTCTCATGGGCCATTCCTGCTCTAGAGCTCTCCATGGGATCAGCTGAAGCCTTTTTGAGATTTAATTAAAATTCAACTCTTCCCAATCCAATTTCTTTTGTTCCCTCAGCAGTGTTGATACCAACGCATTTCCTGTAAACAAATCTCCATTTCAGAAATTTTTTTTCTAGGGAACTTGACTTGAAACTATAGGCTTTGGGGTCAGAGAAATCTGGGTTTGAAACCAAGCACTTTTAACTTGCTCTGTGACCTTTGGCTTTTCAGTTTCCTCAGCTTCTATCAACAAAAAATGGTAACATGAAGGCAATGGTATTGTATTTTATGAGAATGACGTCATGGACTTGTGTAACCTGACTATCTGAAAAAAATGACTTAAGTGAAAAATTAAATAATATATTTAAAACACATCATTTTGCAGAAGAGATCCTCAATAATTTAAAAAAAAATCCCTTTCTAACTTTAGAGAGGCTGAAGAAAATCAGAGGGCAATCAAGCACATATACTGATAATTAAAAACAACTAATTACAATTTTTGGAATATAAGATAGTCATCTCAGAATCAAAAGTATCTTCAGTTATTTTAACTGGACCAATAAACTAAAGCTAGACAAGCAGTTTGACACTGCTGAGTTATCTTTATTTTGACCAGGAAAGCTTACTCTTTGTATCAGGCAGAATAACCCCTACCTTCCCCAAAGTTGTCCAATCTTTTTCTGTCCTCACCCCCTGAACCTATGAATTTGTGAGTCTACTTAGTCAAAAGAGCTTTGCAGGTATGATTAAATTTAGGACTTTGAGATGGGGAGATTATTCTGGATATCTGGGTGAGCTCACTATGAACACAAGAGTTCTTAAAAGTAGGAGGCAGAAAAACATCAAAGGGATATGTGACACTACAAAAGAGATTAGAAGATGTGATGTGAGAAGAACTCAGCCTGTCGTTGATGGATTTGAAGATGGAGAAAGGAGGTTATGCTGGAAAAGTCATGGAAATGGATTCTTCTCTAGTGCCTACAGAAAGGAATGCAGCCCTGCCAATACCTTGTCCAATACCTTGACACAGTGTGTCAAAAGTATCTGACCTAGGGAACTGCAAAATAATAAAACTGTGTTGTTTTAAGCCACTAGGTTTGAGGTAATTTATACAGTAGCAAGAGAAAACTAGTACAACCTTCATGACTCACAGTAAGATTCTCAAGAACTAAACCAGGTCTAGGTCTGTATGTAGGGACTAAGGTTGGGAAAACAGTGAAAGAAAAACATAAATGACTGGACTAAAATATATTTGTTCTACGCCAATGGTTGAATAAAATCTGCATCATACTTTTCCCACTCTAAGCTTGTTCGGCCAGTTCCATTCTCTTGCCCTTCCAATGTGCCCTCTTCTCCCCACCTCCCTTCAAATTCACACATACACCAGAAAAGTGATGTTGTTCCCAGTCTATAAAACTATCACGTGGAGGAACATCAGAAAAGTTTATTTCCCTACTTTTGTTTGTTACTTTATTTATTTTTGGGGGGGCTTAATATCAGCACCCAGTTATCTGAAATTAGCTCTTGATCTAGATTTTTAGCTCTTATCAACCCCTACCTAAGTTAACTTTTCTCTTCATATTTTTCCAGAAATAAGCATTGCTCTCACTTCCTTTTCGTTGTTGCTTATTCATATCACAAAGAAAAACTATAATCTTAACTAACCATCTGTTGATCAATCACAATTAAAGAAATCTCTACATTTGTATGTGATTTGAACATAAGACTAAGTTTCGGATAAGGAGGCAATATGCATAGGACTAAGTGAAGTCAGACAGACCTAAGTTCAGTTTTTGCTCCCCTGTTTGGTCAGTATCTGATGTCCAGAAGTCTATTTCAATGTCTAAGTCACAATTACCTCTTCTGAAAAGCAGGATACACTGACCCAACAGGGTGATTTTGAGTACAGTAAATGCACTTAAAGTACTGTGGCAACTAAATAGAAAAATAAACTTACAGTTTATTAATAAATGATTTTTAATTATTTTTTATTACAAGAATCAATGAAATTAATAAATAATGCCTTGACAATGCTCCCAACATGATACTGAATGTCATATTATCTTCAATGGTTTATCTGCTCATGTCCACATATTTTTCTAATTTATGCTATTTCCCTTGTGCAAAAAAAAAGTGAAATTACTTGCTTTTATCAATTGGAAAATTTAATTATATTTAAAAATAATATTCAATTTTCTATTGTAAATCATGACAGAAAGCAAGTTTTCTGAATTTACTTATGAGAGCAATCTCTGGAAATGTATTCCAAGCTCCCAAGAATAAGGTATAGTTGTAAATTTTTGGCACATATTGTACTAATATTTCTTTTCCGGAAATACAGGGCAAATGAGTATTGTTATTGATTATGATTTAGAAAAATATCAAAGAAAAGATCAACAGAAATTATCAGTGTTCTTCAGGCAGAGAGTATTTCAAATGGAATTTAATGCCCAACTGTACCCATTACATGTATTAGCATATTATTTAGAAATTGCAGAATTTAAAAAACTAATTCCCAATACCAATCATTATTTCCTATTTATTTTTAAGAGTACTGAATGTTTAACTCTGAGCAAAGACCATTATAAAATAAATAGAAGCTAAAAATTAAATTCATCAAACTAATATTTATTACCATAGTTGGATTTATTTAGCAACAGAATGGATATCACACCTCCTGTCTGGCTGAGGACTGAGAATTCTTGCTCCCTGTCTTCATAGGCATTTCTGACTCCTTGGATAGTTACATTGGCATGTCATCCACTTGGGGACAGGGTGCCATAAAGCCCTGACCGCTCTCTAGCCTTCTGTCAGAGAGGCCACCCTTTTTAAAAAAACACAGTGTTTTGTTTTTAAACTAAGTTTTTCATTTCACTCAGTGACTTCCTAGTGATTCATCTGCAAGTTGTACACCTATTTCTACAAAAAAAATTCATTTAAGGTAGTCTTGCCTTAGCTCAAACTCTAGGAGGCTGACCTTTGTTTTAAGTAGAGGGTTTGCAGTATTATATTATTAAAAGTACTGGAAAACAAAAAAGCGAGCATAATCCTCGAAAATATTTAATGGAATCTCAGAGTGAAATTACTTAAGTGAACTATTAACAACTATATCATTGTTAAAATGCTTTCACAGAATTTACTAAGACAACTAATTTCACCTTCCTTGATGAACTTACTCAGTTTGCATGTAGGCTTTTCTCTTTTCTGATTTTCTTTTTGCTTATTTGTGTGTTTCTGCAGTAAAGAACTGCAACCTCAGCAAACCATAAATTTCACTTTTATACACAAAACACTTTTCTGGGAACCAAGACACTATGATTTATGGAGATGCATTTCATTTTTAAATATACAAGGGAGCTGAAACGATAACAAGAGAAAAAAAATCCTTATATTAAGACCCAGAAAAAGTGATTGTAATTAAAAATTAAGCTGGATTGATTGATTCAGTAACCAAATCCATGAGAGTAGAGAATCAATTTTTACATTACTCAAGTATTGCAGAATTAACATAAAATGACTTTGATAATCCTAAAACTATTCATGCTTTTATACTGATTTCGAGTTCCCTCCACATTTACTGGTTTCTGGATTAAAAAAGTAAAATTTAGTTTAAGCTGAGGAGCAATACTGACTCTACAGAAAATACGTTCCACTCTTAAAAGTATGCTAAACATATTCCTTAAAGTTTCTCATTAGAAATTATTTACTTAGCAAATGTGACTGCACATGCCAGCTTTCTTTAACTGATTTATTATTTTGATTGCATATCTCCCAAATACGTTTTCAACTAAGATAATTATGTTAATTGGCATCTTTAAAGGGAATCTTCAACACAGAGAATTGTCTTCAAGGTAATCTCTGGGGAGTTAAAATATTTTCAACAATTTATCATGAGACTTTCAAAAGTTAATTCCCAACTTACTCTATAACCCCCCAAATTGCCCCTAGCATTCTCCTTTAAGTCCTTCTTAGGAAATAAGAAGATTGTGCCTTAGAGAATTCTAGGGAAAGCATTTTAAAGGCAGAATTTATTGGCCTTTAAGTAACTGAAAAATAAGACAAAGAAATTGAAGCTTAGAGTTTAATATTTTCCCCTCAGCATAGGAAAGATGAAATTACAAAATTAAATCTTTTATTGCAAGATACCAAAATGACTAAAACCATTAATATGTGATAGTACCTAGAGGGCAAAGCCTTATTGTCAAGCCTGAAGTTTGTGAAGTTTTTAAGTATTTTATTCTATAAGTATGTACCTAAATCAAATAGAAACTCAGGGATACTAGGACAAATTAATTCAAACTTGACAGATTGCTGATCCAACTTGTCAGTCTAGCACTAGAAGAGCCAGAATTAAGAAAGTGGGGCTCAAGCTCTCTGCCTTGGTATCAGGTACCCTGTCATTGCTTAGTGAGCCTGATGGATTCACATTAGTAAGTCAAGAGAGCAAAGGCAGTCTTTTTTTTTTTTTTTTAAACAGTCTAACCAAACATGTGACATTTGGAAGAGGACTTAGTAGAAAAACCATCAAAAATACTGTGTTATTTTTGTATTCATGTTTTAAAAAGCAGAAAAAAAAAAGTAAATGCAGACTCTCTTATTAAAGGGATACTATCAAGGGATACTATCAATTTAGACTTATGTGTTACTGAGAACAATTTACTACCCAAACCCATTATACAGTTAACATAGTAATTTAGATAAAAACAGAAAGTGTAGTGAATCTTGCTTCCTGGAGTGACAGAGGTTGGGGCATGCGTGAGATTTCAATGAACTACACTTAGAAGTGGCCATGAATTATAGATGACAGCATAGTTAGGTGCATTATTTCATCTCAAATTAGAGCTGACATTGTGAAGCAAGATGTCCTTCTAGCAATCTAAGTAAGTGTTGGCAGCAAGAATAGGTTTCAATCTAGAAATATATTCCTTAAAGAAACAGACAATTAAGTATCACCTAATTATCTTCTCTATAGCTTTTGAAAGGTTAACACTTCCATGTTCTAAAATCTAAGTAATGAGAAAAAAATACAGTGACCTGAATATACTCTCTAACCTTTAACAATTTCTAGGATTTTTTAAACATTTCAAATCCTATAATGATGAAGAAATTACATAACAGTAGGGAAAGCCTTACTATTTTTTTTTTTTAATCCAGGCTCTTTCCAAGGCAAGAGTGCCTTATATATCATTGAACACATAGCCAGATGAGACTTCTCCAACTAAAGTGTGTTTAAGGGAAACAAACATGAAAGGGGGGTGTGGTTTTCCTAAGGTAGGCTTGCTTTTATTACATGTACTTATATCCAAACTGCCTCTTTATATTTATTCTTCATAACACTCATTCCTGATATAAGCTGATGTACTGTTAATATTACTCCTACTTCAGTAGAGAAGAAAATGAGGTTTTTACGGCATTTGCAAATGTTTGTTAAAGAAGAATTTCAATATAAAGGCAATAAATATTTTTATTTCTATTGAAAGATTATCATAGAATATGTCAGATATAAAATGATAAATGAAAATAATATAAAAATACCTGTATTCCCCTCACATAGTTCCCCTCGTCTCTCCACATAACCACTTTCTTTAGTTTGACATTTGTCATTTACATGAATTATGCTTTCTCTATACATATATGAATCTCTAAAACATATAAAAAATTTTGCAAGTTTTAAAACTTTTCTGAAAATGTTTTCAGAGATATGTATTTTTCTGTACTTTGCTCTTTCAAATCCAGCATTGGGGTTTGTGAGATACATTCAGGTTGACAGATGTAACTCAGATTCTTTCATTATCATTGTTGAATGATATTCCATTGTTTGAATTTGCTACCACACTTTACTTACTGACCTACTGTTGACGGCACAGTAGGATGACTCGAATTTATCTTGCAAGTATAAACAATGCAAAGAGTGACATTTTAAAACAAGTCTCATGGTATACATATGTGAGAATTTCTCTAGAATACATAGCTAGGAACAGAAGTGCTGGGTCTTAGCATATGCACATCTTTAACTTTATATCTAACTGAAAAACTGCTCTTCAAAGTGTTTCTATCAACAAAAACATGATAGGCAGTGTTTAAGATTTGCCTTTGCTCCTCATGCATGCCAACACTTGGTATTGTCAGACTTTTAATTTTAATTATTCTGATAGCTATAAAATGGTAGCTTTTCATTTCCTTTTTCTTAATTGAAATCAACTGAATAGTTTTTCTTGTGTTTACTGGGTATTCATTTTTCCTCTTTTAGAAATGCTGTTTTCATATCTTCTGCCCATTTTAATTAAAAAAAACTCACTTTTCTGTTTATAACCACAGAAAGCCTCTTCATATTCTAAATAATAATCCTTTGTCAGTTATAGACATGCTTTCCTATGGAGGGGGCGTGTTTCCAGGCACTCCTTTCTAATAGTATTTTTCTATGCTTGCACCAATGCCACATTCCATATAACCTTAATTATCACAGCTTCTTAATACATATTGGTATTTGGTAAGAAAAACTCTCGAACTCTGTCTTGATTGTTTTTAAACATTTGCCTTCCATATACATTTTAAGATAAGCTTGTCCAGTTCCTTTCAAAAAATACTCTTTTAGGATTATAAATGAATTAAAAAACGAGGAGAACTGACATTTTGATGATAGTCTTCTTACCAATGAATAGGGTTTTAACACCTTTCCATAAATGCATCATTTTTTTGTTCTTGAAGGTCTTATGCAACTTTGTTAGATTTATTCCAATGTAATTTGTATTTTCTGGCATATCTGTAAATAGGACCTAATTCTCTTTCCTTTCAATTATATATGATAACTACCTGTTAAATATCAGATGGCTCATATTATTTCTAATAATTTGAAGGTAGACTAGTTAATGTTTTCCATAGAATCATGTATATGACAAATGACAAATAAGGACAATCTAGTTTCTTCTTTCCCAGTCATAATAAATTTTATTTTGTTTTACTTCATGTTTTTGACTTACTGATAAGTTCTAGTACAGTGTTCTACAGAACTAATTAGATTGTAAGCATCTTTGTATCATTCCTCAATCATAAGGATGTACCTTCAATTTTCATCATTATGTATCAGGCTTGTTAGATTTTCTAATAGTTATTCTTCATCTTTTACTCCCAGTTGCTAAGAATTTTAATTAGTGGATACTTAATTTTATTTACAGCCTTTCTTTTTTCATTTTAATGAGCTATTTAATAAATTATTTTAAAACATGTTCACTTTTGATATATGTCTACTATAATATCCTAATTTTGAACCGCTCTTGTATTCTTGGGATAATCCAACTTGATTATGATGTAGTTCATACTTTAAAACGTATTTGTTTTAGGATTTGATTTCCATGTATTTTCTTAGAATTTTACATCTATATTAATATTTGAAATTAGATTTAATTTTCCTTTCTCATCCTGTCTTAGATTACGTTTATCAATATGTTCAAACATAAAGTGAGTGGGTAAGAGTTTCCTCTTATATACCCTCTAGTTGGTATGCATGCTATTTAAATTAACACTTCCTTGAGTACTTGTTCAAAGTTGTTTTAAAACACATCAGTGAATGAAAGGGTGTATTAATTTTTAACTACTGATTTAATTACTTTATTTTATGTCTAATAAATTTTCTTTGGTTAACAGTTTCAAAAATTGTATTATTCTTGCAAATCGTTTTTTTCAAATGCACTATAATAAAGTTCTTTACTATAATATTATTTTATATTTATTATTTTTACTTCTGCATTTTAATTCTCTTATAAAATTCCTGAAATTCTTTATTATTTCTGTGTGACCTATCTTGCTAGAATTTTTGTCTTTTCCATAAACAAATATTTAACATGTTTTGAATTTAGGTTTTGTTCTATATCTTTAATACCATCTCTTACAAATATTTTAAGATATCTTCAAATTTATTTGAGTGTATTCTAACTTTTTAAGTTAAATGATTGGCTCATTAAATTTTTGCTTTTCCCCTAAAATAAGCATTTACAGCTATAACTTTCCTTTAATTACACAGTAACTCTATCGCAAAAGTTTTAATATATATTTTCATTATGCTTCATTTCTAAATATTTTCTACTGTCCATATGACTACTTTCTTTGATCTACAATTTATATGTAATTTTGAATTTCTAAATAAGGGTTTTACATATTTTCTTTCTGTTCTATATGGCAATTGATTTCAATGATTAACTTTTTGTATGAAAATACAGTTTACATGATAATGATTCTTGAAAATGTAGCATCATTTACATATTGGTCAATTTGATAAACACAAACTGCCAATCCCTGTTTTGTATCTGTCAAATTTAACTCAAAATGATACATTGGATATGCCTTTGTGTTTTCTATTTTTATTGCCTTTTCTAGGGATCTTTTATAAATCCTGTTACCTTCCTTTGCTTTACTTGACATTTATTTCCTTATTTTTTCCTTTACTGGTTTGGAAGTAGGGTTCTACTTCTAAAGCATACGGTAAACTTAGAACCTTTAAATCCCATCATTTCTCTCTCAACTCACATGTTTGAATTATATTTTGTTGTCTACTTCTCAGTTAGACATTACTGATTTATTCATCCAATGCTTATTTAGATATGTCTACTTTTATACAAATTTCTTTTCTTCTCACATGCTAAATCTTTTATTCTGAGAATACATTAAATTGAGAACTTCCTGAAGTGAAAGTTTATTGCAGATAAGCTCTCTTAGCTTTTGTAGATACATGTTTTCATGTGCCTTCTAGTGCCAAAATGTTTTAAGTCAGCTGATTTTCAAATCATGGGTTGACAATTACTTTCTCAGAAATGTGAAGATATTCTGCAGTACTCTGGCTTTTATTGTTGATGTTGAATAATCAAGTGTCCCTTGTGTTGTATTCTTTTGAAGATAATTTGTCCTTTCTCTCTGGCACTTTTAAGGTTCTCTCATTCTCTGTTTCTCTTTCTCTGGTACTCTGTAGTTTTAACTAAGATGAATCTGGAAGTTTTGTTTCCTTCTTTGTTTTTGTGTTGTCATTATCCTGGAAAGAATTTATTATGATTTCTGGATTCAGAATTTATGTTCTTTGTTAACTCCGCAAAATGTTTTTGCACTATCATTACCAATATTAGTTCTCTCACCTCTTTATTATCTACTTCTAGAATCCAATCACATGCTTCTCTAGTTAACATTTAATTATTTCTCATTTTTAAAATTTGTTTCCCCATGCGTTGTTCTATCTTTCATTTCACTAATACTATCTTGAGCTGTGTTCTAATATGCTTATTAATCCTCCATTGAGAATTCTTTTACAAATTTCAATAACCATATTTTGTATTTATAGACATTGCATTTAGTTTGTTTTCCAGACTGATTGGTATTTTTTTAAATAATCATGTTTCTTTCTCAAGTTTTTATTTTTTTTAATTGTTAACCTTTAAAAAATACTTTTAATTTCTGCTAATTTTAGTATTATATCTTTTGGGAGTTTTTTTTCTTTTGGTATAAATCTGCTTCGTTCTGTTTCTCCTGTCTTTTGTTCATGACAATTTATATTCTCAACCACTTTTAAATTTTCTATTGTGACTTCTTATTCATTGAGGCTTCTTATTTTATGGGTGGGAACTGTACAAGTCCTACGTTGAGAGTTAATCTCTCCAGGTAGAATTTGCTTTTGGCTCTGCAAGGTAACCAGTGGTGATATCAACCCAGAATTACTTTAAATTCTCACCTTGGGTTTTTTTTATACCTCCAGAGAGTGTAGAAACTTCAGTTCCAAATTTGCAGGAAGTTCACTCTGTGGTTTTTACTTCTACATGAATTTTTACTGTACCAGCTTTGTGTCCAGGCTGAAACAAGTATCTTTTGTCATTTCTTCTTGCTGAGGATGGATTTTTCTTTCGACTCTGTCTTTTCATTCAGTTTAGAGCATTTCAAACGCTTAGCTTTGTGTGAAGGTAACCTTCTAACACCAAATTAAAGGGGCTGAGGATCTTGTCTTATGACCCCAATGGAACAGATAAAATGAAATATTTGAGAAAACTAAATTTTGTAGACATGCCCAAAGCAGCTTCACTTCCAGTTAAACTTAGATCACCAATTTTCCCCTCTCAGTTCTTGAACACTGAGAAATTCCCTCTTACTTGCAACATAGTCATGCATTTACACACACACATATACATATATATATATATATTTTTTTTTTCTTTTCGGTACGCGGGCCTCTCACTGCTGTGGCCTCTCTCGTTGCGGAGCACAGGCTCCGGACGCGCAGGCTCAGTGGCCATGGCTCACGGGCCCAGCCGCTCCGCAGCATGTGGGATCTTCCTGGACCGGGGCATGAACCCGTGTCCCCTGCATCGGCAGGCAGACTCTCAACCACTATGCCACCAGGGAAGCCCCATGCATTTATATTTTGCATTTTATCATAGCTAGGCATTTACATTTTACCCAGCATTTTTAAGTGTTTGGTTTGAGTGTTTTCAGGACATCTATCCACCACAATGCCAAGAAATAAAAGACTATATTTAATTATTTGCATTTCTGACTTTGGAAAAGAAGTTTATAAACATTGGCTATTATATTATTATTAAAATAATTATTATAAATTATTGTATTATTAAAATAATTATAAAATAATTATACTTTATACACATAATTTAAAATCACCTCGTTCACTGCAAATACTCTCCTTTATATGCATATATGTTAGATGATGATGTCAACAATTTTGGTTATCATACTACCAAATTTTATAAATCCTTTTTATAGCTACAACTGTAGCAATTTGATAATAATGGTTCTCAACAATATTCATAATGATTACTCATCTGTAAGATGAAATAAAGTCACATGAGGTTTTAAAATTTTCCATCCCCAAAATTTCTAAATTTTTGTGTCAGATTTTGATATTGTATATGGTAGTTATAATTTTTAGTATTATTCAGTTGCAATGTATTAGTACTATTTTTTTCTTACTGATAATTTTGTAGTATTTTTCTTAGTAAAACTTTAATGTTATAGCAATATCATGTGTGACAAAAAGATAAGGTATGTGTTCATTAACAACATTATAGCATGGTTGCCAAATACATACACTTTGAAGATGGATAGATTTTAAAGATGGATAGATAAGAATTCAGATGTTGTATCCAACAATACAAGTTTTACAACTTACCCGACCTCTCTTACGTTCAGTTCCTAATCTGGAAAATTTGGATACTAAATATTGTAGCATTAGGTGCTAAAGTAACAACAACAACAATAACAACAACAACAACAACGAAATAGATAACACTGGGCATTTACTGAACACTGCACTAAGTATTTGATATTGATCAGACATTTTCATTGTAGGAGACTACAAAGGAGGTCCTATTGTTACTCCCACTTTACAAATATATATGATGCATGTAAAGCCCTTAGCTTAATACTTACTACAGGATAAATGCCCCAAGAAATAGTATTTGTTATTCTTACGTATTATTATAGCTAGTATTACTAAGTTTAAATCCCTACAATTTCCATATAAACTCATGAATACTGTGATCTCAGGAGTGCTATTTAAAAAGGCATAAACATAATAAATAATATATTATCATATCTGAAATGCCCTAAACCACCACTGAATATACCTGTTTATTCCCTGTAGCAAATTCATTTGAGAAATACAATAATTAACTCTTTGGTTACTAAATAAAAAATGCTTCTTTTCCAATTAATGAGTGATAGAGAAATGGCATTAATCCTTAATCTATTTCAGACTATCTATCAGTACCACTATTGTCCCCCACACCTCTGTCATTTGTATACTCTTAATGCTTCCTTTACTAGCCATCATGATGGTTCCTTTCTCTGCCTATAAGATCCAAGACTAATTTCTTTTCTGATTATTATGGTTACCTGATACCAATTCCTAGGTTTTCTTACACTAACAAAAAATGAATAGCAGAGTATATTTTGAAGGTCAAAATAATAAAAATCAAGGAGAGAAGGCTAATCTTATTTTTCTAAAGTATAGGGTCTATAAATTATGATGATTTTTATAAAAAGTATCATCTCATATTTTCCACGTTATAAATGAAAAAGGACTGTATTTATTGTTTTTCCTTCACTGAATGAGTCTGAAGTACTATAAAACATATCAAAACAAATACATATCTATTGGTTATAAAATGAAGGCATTTAAATTACAAAACATGGAAGACAAAAGAAAATAAAATTTTAATTAGAAAGATTGACTGATACATAGGATCACACATCTGAACATCTGAAGAATTTTAAAACTTATAGAAAACAAAGCAACTATCAACAGTCACTCACAATGTTAATCCTTGAATGATTCCTTACTTTAACTTCGTATAATCATATAAACTACACTGGACCTTCATCAAGAGGACTATTTTCAGGGAATTGTCCAAAGATAAATGAGCATTTAGAATGCTCATTAGAAGTTATTATGGCCAATTTAATAAAAAATTCATTAAACATTCCCAGGAAAAATTTGTGAGGGCAAATTTTAGCAACATCTTTTAGCAGGTGACTATTCTGTACAGACATTTAATAGGCAAGAAAATTGGGAAAAAGTTCCCAAGTACTAATGCCCCAGCTGTACAAAAACTCTAACATCAACTCATTACCTACTGTAAAATCATTTCAGAGAAAATGGTTCTTAAAAATTTGAACTAATCTTTTCCCTAGCTTGTTTCTTAATTCTTGCTGTTTTTCTTTGTGGTACCTTGTCGTGATGTGTCTTTTAAAACCTGCATGTCTTCTAGGATGACAAACTGTGATGAAAATAAAGAAGTAAATCCTCTGATCTCTTAATTTCCTGTATCTTCACAATATATTTTGGATACACTGTCTCAAAGACTGCCCACATTCCATTGCATTATTATGTGCAAGGTGAAATTAGTAATCATTATTAAAGCAAAAGTTGATCTACACCGAAAAAAAAAAAATCCAAGTAGAAATATCCCGATTTTGCTATAGTCTTTCTTCTTAGTTTCTTTTATTTCTTTTTATTTTTCCAAATTATTTAACGATGTTTTACTAGGACACACAAAATTCAGAAATATACTTAAATAAGAAGAACAAGCACAAAGGAAATAATGGAGAGAAGGCCATAATAATGGAGCCCAAAATGAGGCTAAAATGCATGAAGTTTGGCTTTAATTAACTGTGATTACAAGACTAGATAAATCATTTTTCATCTTAAAAGGTAGAACCTGTTTCCAAGGATCATAAAGAGAACCCTGCATCTTAAAAGGTAAAGTATCCCTAATGACATATATACATTAAATACAGCCACAAGTTTCATGTTCCTTATAAACCAAGGCATCTATCAAAAAGCTATTTTTTTTTTGGTTAGAATTGTGATTTTCCAAAAAAGCAAGCCTAAAAGTAATGCCTTCTGTGAAACTCAACTACTTTTTGCTGCAGAAATTCCCTAGAGTTCAAAGTCCTATCAGAAGAGGATGTCTACACTGAATTCTTAGGCTTTTTTTCTTTTTACTTTTAAGTTAAACTTCAATCACCATAATTTATAACATGAGGAAAAGCCATGTTTCACTGACTTCATTGGCTGTTTAGCCTGTCTTTCATACACATGACAACCAAAATTGTCTCCAAACACTTCTAGCAATCTCCTGTTTAGTAAAGGTATAGGGTCTCTCCATACTTCATAAAAGGACTCCCTTTGAAGTCAGTTTGTGCTCTAAAAGGCATGGAGAAAATCCTGTCAACAGTGGACCCGAGTGCCATACACACTTTTTGTATTTTGAAAAGCTTAACTAATGTTCCACTCAAACAAAGTGTATTCTTTTCTAGGACAGTTATTTGTACATCCTTAAAACCACTTCTAAGATCCTCATCAAACCTTCCTGAGAACTTAGGTAAATTGGTTTACTTAGTTTTTTATCAGCTGCTCTATTAACTCCTTAAGAGTGATACAATAGGGAAAAGATGTATAGTTTTCTTTAATAGAAACTTGCTTTGTTAGCTTTTACACACTCCACATATTACTTTAACACATGGCATGCAGCCAGAAACTGAGTGTTATCATGAATGCCAATTTAAAAAACAATTCAACTAAACATTGACAAATGATCAAATCTTTGACTAATGATATATACAATAAATTATGATAAAACACCAACTTCTATTCCATGTGTTCTAAGAGCTTTCTGTACTTCTCTCTTACCCAGCTTACCATTTGCTCAATTTGTATCTAAGGACACATGTGAAGTCCCTCCTCCAGGGTTCTGGGTAAGAATTTGTCCAAGGGCATGTAGAGGGTCAAATAAAAACAAGCTCATAGATATCATCTCCCACAGGTCAGAATGGCCATCACTAAAAAGTCTACAAACAATAAATGTTGGAGAGGTTGCAGAGAAATGGGAACCTTCCTACACTGTTGCTGGGAATGCAAATTGGTGCAGCCACTATGGAAAACAGTATGGAGGTTCCTTCAAAAACTAGAAACAGAGCCACCATATGATCCAGCAATCCCACTCCTGGGCATATATCCAGAGAAAATTCTAATTGAAAAAGATACATGCACCCCAATGTTCATAGCAGCACTATTAAAATAGCCAAGACATGGAAGCAACCTAAGTGTTCATCTACAGATGAGTGGATAAAGATGTGGTATATTTATATAAGGGAATATTATTCAGTCATAAAAAAGAATGTTGCAGCAACATGGATGGACCTAGAGATTTTCATACTAAATGAAGTCAGACACAGAAAGACAAATATATGATATCACTTATATGTGGAATCTAAAAAAAAATGATACAAATGAGCCTATTTACAAAACAGAAACAGACTCATGGACATAGAAAACAAACTTATGGTTACCAAAGGGGAAAAGTTGGGGGAAGGATAAATTAAGAGTTTGGGATTAGCAGATACACACTACTATGTATCAAATAGATAAGCAACAAGGATCTACTGTACAGCAAGGGAACTTATTTAATACCTTGTAATAAACTATAATGGAAAAGAATCTGAAATATATATGTGTACTGATGTATATAAAACTGAATCACTTTGCTGTACACTAGAAACCAATGAGATGGAGCAGGACCCTGTAAGGGCCCTCCCTGGTACACATTCTGTCCATGTTCCCTGTTTCTTGTCTGTAGAAAATAAGCTTCATTCAGCCCCCTTGACCTTTCCCGCATTCTAAAGGGCAGATTCAAACAGTTGCTAATCAGGGAAGGGAGGAAATGCAGAAAGAAAGGAGGAGCAGTCAATTACAGCCTTGGGGCAGGGTCCTGGTTCCTCCTGAAGGAATATACATGACTTTATCTTTGAGCTCTTCTGTAGGAACTAAGGCCCCAACCCAGGTGGAAGATGTTAACTTCAAGCTGAACACAGTGAACGCAAGATTCCTGGAACACCACCCTGTTACCTCGCCACCAGCCAATCAGAAGAAAGTCACACACCCTGCAGCCCTCACAACAAATTTTGCCTTTAGAAACTTCTCCCTGAAAACCATAAGTTCAGGGTTTTTGAGCACAAGACACCTATTCTCCTTGCTTGGCCCTGTAATAAACCCTTCTCTGCTCCAAGCTCCAACGTTTTGGTTCGTTTGGCCTCACTGTGTGTGGGGCACACAAACTTGGGTTCAGTAACACTAACACAACATTGTAAATCAACTATACTTCAATTAAAAAAAAAAAAAAAGCTCATAAATTTGGCCTCATTAATGCCAGGCTCAATTCCAAAAGCTTCCAAAATGTGGATCATGGGTCGGGTACATCAATATATTACAATGGGTCTGAAAATTCACATATGCAGAAAAACAACTGTAGAAATACTATGTTGCACCTGTATACACTGATAATTTTCAGAGATATTTATTTTAATTAGAGTATAAGATGCACTCATTTTAAAGCATTGGTATATTTATGTTACTTTGTATAACCTTATATTTTCTCAGTCACTGGGTACTAAAAGTACAACTACCAGCACATCCGGTTCTCAGCCTTGAAATATTGAAAACCCTTCCAGATATGAACAGACCTATGCTGATAATCATGCAATGGCTACCACAGCTGCTTCTGCCACAGCACACCCACTGGCATTCTAGAAGATAAAACCCATTAGCTGTTTCTAAGCTTCTATGTGTATTAGAATATTTCCCTGACTTTGGTCATCTCAAGCAACACTAATTCTGTACCTTCACTGGAAATTTTAAACCATGTATCTGATTTTTAGTAAGCTCTTGACTAAAGAGATATTATCTAAAGCCTGACAGAGTGACACTGAAATTCCAAGAAACTTAGACCATCTAATCTCTTTAAAACACAAGAAATGCCTTTGTTGGATACTCCAATTTATGCATGTATTTACTTATCTGCTTATTCATTTCCTCATTCACCATATACTTAGGAGCACCTTTTGGGTGCAAGGACATACACTAAGTGTTGATGCTATGCGCATTAAGAATTTAGCAACTTAGCTGGAGAGATACTATGAATTACAGAAACAACTTAGTACAACTTAATGTTTTTATATGTGTAGTTTAGGCTATTAGTGTTGGAGGAATTTGGAAGGGGAAGATCACATAGGAGGAGTGTGAAAAAGAAAACCATTATACAGGAGATGGGTTAAAGTAGACATCTGAATGTTGTGCGTGATGTAATATATAGCTTGTGGGTGGATACGGGTGTAGTATTGGAAGGCTGATCAGCAACCTAGTTTGAGGAAGCTACAGGTTAAAAGATGCAAGCAAGAAAATACAAAAGGAATGGAACACTGACACTAGAATGCTTGCCTGTGCAAACAAGGTTGGTTAAGGCAGGAAAATCAAACACAGACAGTTGAAAAGACCTTGAATGCCTTACTAAGAATTCTGAAATTTCTGTTATGCAACAGGGAGTCCTAAAGTTTCCTAAGCATGATCATGACCTTTAGCTAAACACTTACACTTGTGAGGTGTCCAGCATTGTTTAAAATCGTTTGCGAATAATAACGCATTTATTCTTCGTGATGAAACCGAGTAGGACCCTGGGCACAGAAGCCTTTCTCTGTGTGTCTCCCGTTTCTTGTTTGTAGAAAATAGGCTTCAGCCTCCATGACCTTCCCTGAGTTCCAAAGGGCAGGTTCAAAGAGTTGCTAATCAGGGAAGGGAGGGGATGGAGAGACAATGGAAGAGCAGTCAAGAAACAACAGTGCGGCCTTGGGGCAGGGTCCCGGTTCCACTTCAAGGGATACATATAACAATATCTTTGAGCTCTTCCACAGAACTAAAACCCCCAACAAATGGAAGACATTAACTACCTGATGAAGCCTTCATTCCAGAGAGAAGGTCACAGTTTGATAACCTTGAAAATCACAGACGCTCATCAGGAGACAACCGGAGGCCAGATTAGAGGAATGCAGGCCCTGAAAACACCCTGATCCTTAACAGCAACCCTGCCCTCCAACCACTGCTATAAAACTCCTCACTAAATCGCCCCCAGGTTGGGACACACAGTTTTTGATGGCACAAGCCCGCTGTGGTCCCTCTTTGCCTGGCAAAGCAATAAAGGTATTCTTTTATACCTCACTCGAAACTCTGTCTCAGATTTGATTTGGCACTGGGGCACAGAAGCTGAGTTTTCCGCATCAATAACAACTCTGTGAGGTAACTAATTTTATCATCCATGTATATGATACATACTTAAAGAGCTAAGAAACTGAGAAGTTAAGTAAGTTGCCCAAGGTCCCAACTAGGAGAGGCAGGACTGGGACTCAACCAGGTTCTATGTTCTTATACATGACTCTATCAAGTGAATGAATGAGCAAAACAAATCTTTAAGAAAATCAATCTGAGTGCAACATAAAGGTGTCTTAAAAGAACTGGAAAGGCTGGGAATGGACTTCAGTTAGAAGAATTTTCAGCAGTACTTGCATGGGGTAATGTGATTTAAACCAGAATTGGGGCTGTAAGTAATGGCTGAATGGGAAAAATTCAAGAGTCATTATGAACTCAAAAAATGGAATATAATGACAATACGATAAGTTAAACCATGTCACTTCTCAAAGAATCTATGTGTACAAATATACATAAAACATTAGAAGTTAATAATCATATCTTTTAAATGCTTGATAAAATCTGTTCTTTTAAAACTCAAACTCAGAAGTAGTTTTAGTATGGTTTTCCTAATTAGGAAATTAATTTTTGTTGAAAAGCAATAGCCAAGTGTTAAATGTGAAAACATTGACCATGGTTTGCTAGGTTGTATTCTACGTGGCGTTAACTTTCTGTTTGTGTAACTTCACATTTTACTGATTCCTTACAGCTGAAACTGTGTCTTTGTGAATTGTCTGTAAGCTTTGTGGGATATAAATTCCAGGTTATTTTGAAGTTATGCCTGTTTGTATCATTCGCCCACTCAAGATATCACACATTCTTCCAACCACCCCCTACACTTGGAACAGGCACTCAATTAATATACGCCAGGCAGGCAGGCCACCTTGCTCTTCTCCTTCAAAAACTCCTAAAAAACCATCTGTTCTGGGAGGCATTCCAGCTAAAATAACCACCTACTACTTTCAGTTGCCTGTAATCTCTACATCCACTTTCTTGAGCACAGCTGACATATTTTACCATTACAAAATCCATAAGACAAGATATTTTCTAAATATCTTATAGTGGTATTTAACCTCCCCTCAAACATCTACATTCCCTTAATGCATATTCTTGCAAGCTTTTCTTTCACGACAGATTAAGGAAATATCAGCTTCAAAAGAGTAAGAGAATTAACTTTGAATTTGTGTGTGGGCTCTTGGATCAAAATGTTTAGCCAACCCAGTTAGTTATTCTGATCTCGGTGTTGTGCCAAACTCTCATGGAGAACACTCAGTGCAACTATCTAATTGGATGCTTCATGGACAAAGTAAACAATGTAGTAAACTGTTTAATTAAATCAGTGCACTTCGATTTTCAAAGTTCAGTATGGTTTACTTTCTAGGCAACAACAACTAATTGTGATCTTATGATATTTTTGATAAACGGTTTCATAGAATAAAAAATAAAAATATGACAAGAACACATTTTATGATTATGCAAAAGAGATCCAACAGAGAATTTCTTCTAATTTTTGAAATATGAAATGCATGTATTGTCATGCTGGCTAATAACAAAATCCTGCATGCCTGTGAATCCCTACTACTTGTGTAAATATGCATAACTTTGTGGGGATGGCACTATCCAGGTTATAAACTAATCTAAAGACATGCATTTTTGACCTCTGCAAAAATCAGGCCTAGCTGAAAGATAAAGGGCCTTCTTTGTATTTCCAGAGCTGGGATTTACAGATCAAGAGACAGGTGTCAGAAAACTGAGAAGAATTAATGCATGGAAGCTATAGAATAAGGATACACAGTGGGGATTTCTGCTAAACTAGAAGGGCAAAGTCCTGGTATTGCTGGGTGGAAGTGATGGGCGACAAGATGGGAGCCAAAATGCTGGTAATGGAAAGACGAGAGATTAGATATAAGTGTTGGCCTCCTCATTCTTCAGGTCAACCCCTCAGAGTAGGAAAGGAAAATACCTAAGTAGGATGAGACAATCAAAGAACCTAAGAATAGCCTTGGGATATCCTACCTGTGGGTGGAAAGAACAATGTTTTCATAATTCTGTGCCCTACATGGCATAGGCTCAGTGAAGTAGCAATGGTGAAGGAGGTGTCCAGTCACATGGATCTGGAGAAAGCCCCTGAGGGTCGCAGAGACCTTACTGTGGTGAATAAGCATCTTGGAATTATAAGACCCTTCCACAACATGGACTCAAAAGTGTTAACAGGATGAAGGAGGAGGAGCCACAGATTTAGGATAAGTTGGTGGTTGAGTGTGTGGACCACTGAGAAAGAAGGCAGTAACACAGTCCACAATCATGGGGAGCAGGTATCTGCCAGATGCCTAAACTACCAAGTGGGTCTCCACAGAGGATACCAGGGGCAGATGCCCGAGGACCGCCTGACTTCTGCTACACTTCATCAGAGAGAGAGACCGCCTAATAGAGAGCAGAGAGAGAGATTTTTCCTAGGTTAACAGGAAATGGATAATTCCCTTCGCATCCAAATATTGTTCTGGGAAGGAAAACAGGCAGGACAAAGCCAGTGAATAGAGACTGATACCTAGAAAAACTGGGTTGTTAAATGAAAGAGAAAAAAATTTTAAATCAGAAAAGACAAGCATTTTAATTGACAGAACCAATTGTTTATTCCATCAGTGAGAATGGGGACTAAAAAACAAGATGAGATCAATAATAGAAATTAGGGCTTCCCTGGTGGCACAGTGCTTGGGAGTCCACCTGCCGATGCAGGCAACACGGGTTCATGCCCCGGTCCGGGAAGATCCCACATGCCGCGGAAAGGCTAGGCCCGTGAGCTGTGGCCGCTGAGCCTGCGCGTCCGGAGCCTGTGCTCCGCAACAGGAGAGGCCACAACAGTGAGAGGTCCGCGTACCGCAAAAAGAAAAATAGAAATTAAAGAAAGGCACTCTTTTGCACATGTAATTTAAGATTGCTTTATATTTTACTTCTTGTATTAATATGGCTATTGTCAAGGCTTGTAATTTTTATATAATAATGTGAAATTAACTTAGCTACTCTTACCATTACCTCTAGCCCACAAATACTTAGAGATCATTAAAACTTCCACTGAAAGATAACAAGAGAAGTTTAAAATGTGTATCTTTTTTTTTTTTTTTTTTTTTTACAGTATGCAGGCCTCTCACTGTTGTGGCCTCTCCCGTTGTGGAGCACAGGCTCTGGACGCGCAAGCTCAGCGGCCATGGCTCACGGGCCTAGCCGCTCCGCGGCATGTGGGATCTTCCCAGATCGGGGCACGAACCCGTGTCCCCTGCATCAGCAGGCGGACTCTCAACCACTGCGCCACCAGGGAAGCCCTATAATGTGTATCATTTAAAACCCGTTGAATACCTACTGTGTGTTAGGCACCTGATAAGCAGAGAAGATACAAAGATGAATAAAGCATGATTCTTATATTTAAAAATTTAACATAGTAATTATTTCTAACAATATTCCTAATTTGAAGACTTTAAAGACAATTTCTACTTTTTTAAAGTTCTTTTTGAAGTCTTTCAACAAGTTTGTTTTGAAATTTATGGAAAGGTACACCTGTTTTCTGACTGTTTAGAAAATATTAATTATCACCATCAATATGCTTGCAATACTTCCTGCCAAATAGAAAAGAGCATGCATGGCATACATCTCTATGCTTAAACATCTCAAGATCACATAAAATAATGCATAAAAAGCAAATTTAAAACTGTAAATCAGCAGGCACATGTGTTTTATTATTTAAACAATAATGATAAGGGTCAAAAAATTTTCTTAGAACATAATAACAAGCAGATAAATACTTAGGATAGGTTAACAACTTTATTCTCATATGAATTCCAAATTATTCAACTATGCATTATAAGATAATATTTATTTTGAAATTAAGGAAAAACCTGTGACCCTTGATTTGCAAATTGTGTCATTTAGTACAAAAGTATTTATGCTTCACTTCATTTATTAAGGCCCCAAAGAAGTATTTATATAGCAACTAACATTTGGATAACTATTGTTTGCAAATCATTTTATAATACACTTCCTTGACTGAAATTTTTAGATAAGATTCCATTTGTCCAAACAGATATATCTATCTGAAGGTAAATTTAAATCAGCCCTATGAAGACAAAAAACGGACCAAATGAGACTGAATTCACACTACACAATGAAAATCATAAATAGTAAATAAAAATGAAACAGCTAATATAAACTAATATATGCATGTGCATAGAAATGGAAGTAGTAATGGCTCATGCATATCACGGTTACTACATGCCAGTCACTGTTCTCTTGAGTTTTACATTAACTTACATACTCTTTTCTACTCTCCAGGGTAGGAACTACTGTCATGCCTTTTTTTACAGAGACGGAAACTGAGGCACAGAGAGGGCTAAGCTCTTTGCCCAGGGTCACCCAACTGGTAAGCAAAGAAGCCTGGATTTAGATTTAGGCTGTCAGGTTCCAGAGTGTGTCCTTGTCACCACTATAGACATTTCAAAGATCAAATTAAATGGTTCTGGTACATACTGCTTTTCCTAACAAACGAATAAACAAAGCTGACACAGATACGGACTGAACACTCAAGAGTATCTATTTCACATATTGTCCTAGTTCACAATTTTGTGTAACACACATAGATCTGAACTAGAATGTGTTACTTTTTGCATAGAATCTCAGTTTCTCCACAATTGCTCAAATTTCACACACTACTTAATATGAGAAGTCTACTTAAATTCCTCATCCACTGTACAAGTAGCACCCACTTTTTGAACGTTTGCTTTACGTCACTTCACTTTTGCAAAAGACCTACATGAGTACCTGTTCTCCCTAACCTAAAGAAAGCCTAAGAGGATTTTCACTTTTACAAAAAAAAAGACAAAAGCAAAAATAGCGTTCAGATTTGTTTTGCAGCAAGAAGCGGCCACCCTAGCAGCAGAGTAACACCTCCAAGCTCCTTCCCTGGGAACTGAACTCAGCATCTCAGTATCAAGTCACCGTAGCTTTAAACTGTGTGTGTGAGCATCTGTGCTTTATCTTGAATTATTTTGTGCATCCACTAGCAAGCCTCTTCGCTTTACACTATTTTGGCTTACAAAAGATTTCATAAAAACGGTCTACTTTTGATAGCGAGGGAAACTTGTATTTCTCAATTATATCTATTGTTTATGTCCCTATGTTCTAGAACTTGAGATTTCCCCTCTTTTCATACGCTCTGATATCTGTCCACACTCTTTTGAACATTTTCTCCATAGTTACAGTTTTCCATATATTCCAGGGGGTAAATTTCTTCTGTAAAGGATCAGATAGTAAATATTTAGGCTATGAGGATCACGTGGTCTCTGTCACAATTCAACTCTGCCCTTGTGGTTTGAACACAGACAGAGACAGCAGGAAAACCCATGAGCTTGGGTGTGTTCCAACAAAACTTTTTTCACAAAGCAAGCAGAGGACTGGAATTGGTGCGTGTACCATAGTCTTCCGGTCCCTAATATATCTTGCTATGCTACATTGGAAAGTGTTTATATCTTGTGCTGCCTTTTGGGAGGGAAGTATAATTTGAAAATTCTCTCCCATCTACAGAAGCCACTTAATTCTACAGCATTCCCTGTACGTCTCTATTAATTTTACCTTCTCTTTTGACCATGATTTTTACTGGAAAATCATCTTGGGCCAGTTCTTGGATAGTCGGTATTTTCACAAACATTATCACACTAGATAGCTACAGTAACCCTGTGAGGTGCCTGACCAAAATCATTCCAATTTACAGAGGAGGTTACTCCCACAACCAGGAATAATAATATAGCTTCTTTTTTTTATTTTTATTTTTTGCAGTACACGAGCCTCTCACTGTTGTGGCCCCTTCCTCTGCGGAGCACAAGCTCCGGACACGCAGGCTCAGCGGCCATGGCTCACGGGCCCAGCCGCTCCGCGGCATGTGGGAACTTCCCAGACCGGGGCACGAATCCGTGTCCCCTGCATCGGCAGGCGGACTCTCAACCACTGCGCCACCAGGGAAGCCCTAATATAGCTTCTTAATCTAAAGTCTCTGCTCGTGTTACTATATAACATACTTTTTGAATTACATAGAAAAATCGTATGTGATTATTATCAGATACTTGCTACCTCTTAAATACTAAAGTGGTGTTCAAAAACTTCCTACTCCATTTTCCACTTCCTACAAATCACTTAGTATTTCTGACCTGCCTTCCTAAATTCCTAAAGAATTACTGGCCCCTGTAATGAGGACATCACTGTTCCTCACGCACTTCATTCAAATGATAGTTTTGACAGTACATTCTGATGGGGATAAAAAGGAAAGAAAGTGGTATTACTTTAGCTATATCCTATGCATTATTCAATTTAATGTAATCTTATAACAACCCTGAGAACTAGGAATTCTGTTGTTATTCTGGAAATGTTTCTGTTGTTACAGGTGATAAAATGGAGGTAATTCTAAATAATTTGCGCAAAGTTTCAGAGCTGGTAAGAAGCAGAATCAGAATTCACACATTGTGTGCACTTTGTATGACATCAAGACATACCAGTTCCCAACTTCCAAATCATCAATATACTTTTTCTTATGTAAACTCTGCTTAGAATTCTCTATATTTCTTAATGAGGACCAGGAAAACTTGCTTGCATCATTTAAACAATAAAGTTAAAAATCACAGAAATAACTTCAATATGAGTTTTATTACTGTTTATGAGCTAAAGAGCTTGAAACATTCTGAATGAAATTAAAACACATTTCATTGGTGTGGAATCATGAACACTTGTCAAGTTGTTTTGTACAAAACTCTCCAGGTTTTCACAGCTATATAAAATCTCCCTCAGAGAAATAATTGCAGAATGAAAAAAACCAGATGTGGCATTTTTGCATATTATCAACAAAAATATCTTTTTATTTTATATTGCCAGTGTCTTACCATAACTGCATTTGTTGTAATTCTGTACATAACATGTACAAAGAAAGTACATGACATTAGCAGTACATGTAATGGTCTCCAACAAGGTTTTCTGGTTACTTACAGTTCTCTAGAGATTACCTTTGCACAGGAACTAATTCTGTATGTTTCCTAACTAAAACCCCACCTTTCATGCTGTGCGCTCAAAGCTACACCAAACTTTCTCCACTCTATTAAAAGTAATCGAATCAGAACGTTTAAAGGTATTTTAAATGAATGTGCACCGAACAGTCTCCAACTTGGTTCAGGAAATAGATTTAGGAAAGTTTTTAATACCCTGCAAACTTTAAGAGGAAATTACCTTTCGTTATTTAAAGCTAGAGAAAATTGGGCTTTAGAACTTTAAGACAATGTGCTATCATCAAGCCCAAGGCAATGAAAAGAGTCTTTCTTTTCAAAAAGTCACTGTTTTGCTTTTGTAAATTGTGTTTTCACTGTTGGAAATTCAAACACCATATAGTATTTTTTAGACTCTTACCTGTGGGAATGAGTTAATTTTGTGTAATATAAAGCTAAACTTGAAATGTAATCATTTGTAGTATCTGACAGCAATTTAAGCCCTCAACAATATTAGAAATTGAGGCTGCTAATATACATGCACAAACTGATTCTATGTGACTTCTGAAAGATTAAACTGCACACCCTTTGTGGACAGAGCAAGAAATTAAATTAGGATATGAATGAGTGCAGTTTTACTACGTAGATGTTCCAGCAAAGCCTAACACTATTGCTTTACTTGAAAAGTTAATCACCTCTCACGTTATTTTTTCAATTGTTAACCTTCCAATGAGTCATGCTAGCTTAAAATTAACTTGGTATATTAGCTGTATTCACCTGAAAGTTCACATAGAAACATATTTTATAGCTTTTAACTGTTTCAAGTTTATATAAAGGATTAAATATATTTTAACAAGCATCTACATAACTGACATGATTATTTTATTCTAATCTGAAAACCTAATTATCACCTTATTATGGAGGACAAGGAACAGCTTTAGGGGCAAATTAATGTATCCTATCAGTGGGACAGTTTGTCACTTTATTAAATAATCATCATCTTGGCAAATAAAATTGTTATAAGCTTCATCAAATGAAGAAAAGAGATGGGACCCCCTCACACTATTAAACATTAAAATTAACTTCCCACAGGTTTCTAAACAGTTTACTACACTTTCACTGTGTTGGATCATAAAGTAGAAATGACAGCATTAAGTTCTCTTTATAACATACAAAGCAAACATATTTCACATCTTTTAAAAGTAAACAGATTTCAGACACTACACAGATATATCATATATTTAATTGTACACAGTTTAAAAGTATGCTGCATGTTACAATAACAAGAAATCATCATGTACTAGTAAAGATGGCATGTAAAAGGGCCTGCATCATTAAAAACTAATTGATATTATTAAGCAATTACCTAAAACACACAGTTGTCAATAATTTCTGTACATTAAAAAGCTTCTATATGCTTAACAAATAACTGTTTTCCTTATTTTCTTATCTAAATGGAAAATTTAAGAAAATTATAATAAATATATGTAAAATAAGAGATTTGCTAAAATGCATTCTGAAGACATACAGTATTACTTTTTAAAATATTTATAAAATGAAATTTTTGCAAGATCATTAAATATTCTAAACCAAAGAGGTATGTTGAAAAAGTCTTATAAATAATTAATGTATTATATCATAGTAATGCTATTATTCCTAGCTTTAATTATCTAAGATTTTTAATTATTTATTTTAATTATTTTTATTATTTTAATTATTATTTAATTATTAATATTTTAATTATTCTAAGAATTTTTTCTTAGAATGCCCTCAGTTCCAATAAGAAAACTGTTACAGACATTCTGACTTTTATTTAATTAGTAATGCTACAATTAAGAAAGTATCAAAACTCTGACTTTTAGTTTGACTTAAGTAATGTCCTTCCCACATCAAATTAAAACTGGTCTTGTCTATCAAATGTGATCAAAACCTCCTTAATTAGTTAGCAGGACTATGGTACACAAATGGCCTTTGACCTCTCAACACAGATTGCTCAGATTTTGGCTTTTTGTAACAAACTCTCAAGTCCGTTGGCCGGCATTCAAATAAAACTCAAATTACACTTTGCTAAAAGAGATGCATATTTACACAAGAGAAGGGCTACTGGTATAAATAACTACCTCTGCCATTAACGTAACACTCAGCAAAACAATTACTTTGCCAGTGTGCTTATTAAGAAAGGACTCTTCCCGCCTCGTCTTGAGCTCAAGGATTGCTGCAATGACTGAGTGCATGTAGGCCATCGCCCTCTGCTGGTTGGATTCTTCAACTTCTTTAAAGTACTTAGAGAATCTTTTCAAGACTTGCTTATAATGATGTCCTAAAGCTTCTTTCTTTCTGTAATTAAGGATCTATGGAAACTACATAAGAATTTGAACTTTAAACTTAATTCCAAGAATTCTAATAAAAGGAAGCTTTCTGTGAGGATCACAATAAAGGTAGATTCTTACATTCCTTATCCTAAAAGTTAAAGAAACAATTTAATAAGTTAATATGCTTAAATAATAAATAAATGCTTCTGATAAAATAGTCTAAGCAAATAAATAAAACAATCTAAATAAATGCTAAATAAATGCCTCTGATAAAACTATTAATAATAATGTATGCAATTACATATATTACTATAATTATATGTAATATAATTTTATCTCATAATATATGAAAATATAATTCACCAATGACTTAAGTCAGTGTCTTCAAAAAGCATAGCTGATTATAACAAGTATAGTTCAAAATAACCAAACCCAGTCACATAACCCAGTTTTCACTAATCTGGATTTTACCAATGCTCCAGTTTACAGATGATGGAGCAAAACTGACTCTTATTTTACTAGCTGTTCATCTCAATCCCAGACACCCCACGTAATGCCACGCGCCAGTAAAAGGATCTACTGTCTATGGAACTGACCTGGATATTCCACAGATAGATACCTCACATTCGACAAGCACAGCATCAAATTCATAATCTTCTGCCCACATACTACCTCTTCTTCCTACATTCACCTCTTGGGTGGTGTTGCTACCATTCTGCTTTCATTCACCATTCCCTTCAACATCCACATTCACAGCCGTATCAATTACTAAATTTGATAACAGTAGTCACTTTTCTCTTCTAAAAATCCATTTCCTTAGTCTTATGTCCTTGTTTTAAACCCTACAGTTGTTTCATATTACCTCAAGGGATATAAGTCCCAGTTTCCAATGGGACTATTCAAGTTCTCTGTGATCTGAGTATGATCAACAAATCCCCTTCAATTTTCCGTTTCTTACATTTCAAACATTATCTATCTATCTATCCATCCATCCATCCATCCATCCATCCATCTACCTACCTACCTGTAACTATTTATGGTTCCCACCACATACTGGTATGTTCTATGCCGCTTTACCTTAATACATGACATTGCTTCTATTAACTCCACAGTCACTTGTAAAGCACCTAATCATCTTTTAGAACCATGTTCAGGAATTATGTTTTCTACAAAGTTTTCCCTCGTACCACCACACCACCACCACATGAAAATTATTTTCTCCTTTGTATACTTAGGTACGATATTTTGGTTACTGCATTCATCTCACGTACTACACGTATTGTTTGCATGTATCTTTCCCCTACTAAGCCACAAACTCTAAGAGGCTGGAATGGTATCGAACTCATCTGTTACCCTGAACAATAAAAATATTTTCTGGTTAGTAGATATGTATTAAATGACTGTTCATCTGGACAGAATGGTTAGTAACTTGCTGCGTATGTATCCTAGAGAAGTTCCTTAAAATTCTAACTCTGTTTTCTAATATACAGAGTGGGAATAATAATAGTAACCATCTCCTAGGGTTGTGTATGACTTAAATAAAATAATCCAGGAAAACAATTTGGTAGAGTATCTGGAACACAGTGCAGCCTTTAAAACATACTAGTGATGAGTTTTATTATAGTACATTGTTAGAACAAAAGACAACTATTAGATTTATAACTACTCGGCTACAAGAATTCATAATGAAAATAAGATGGGTACTAACTATCGTGACATTATTTTAAGGGGTCATGGTAACCCAAGTTTTTTTCCTTAATGCAATAATTTTTCTCATAAAGATTGATAAGATTAACAGATAAAGAGAAATCAATAGAGTTTTCATTAGACTTTGCATTCTTTCCCTCATATAATAATTTCAGTTAGTTTATGTATATTTGAATATAGTTTAGATCATTAAGCAAATACAAAACAGGCTAAAACATCTACTTTGAAATGTAAAAAAGCTGATAATGTAAAGTAATTGAGCATGAATATAAATATATTTCACATTAATAAATTCACAGATTACATGAATTACAGGACATGAATGTTTCTGTACCTTAGAAGTTACAGAAACTACAAATAACCTTTGTAATTTGAATATGTCTTAAAAATTAAAGCAGAATGAATAAGAAAAAAGTTAATGAAAATAAATATGCAAAAAACACATGTAAAGAATTGATTAGGTCTGTGTGTAAAAACTAAACAAATTATGCCATCACAGTGAATAATAAACTTATCAGCAAATTAGAAGGGTGGCATAAGTGGCATGTGCCCTGCCTAGAAATAAATGGACATATAAAGATTTAAAGTTACAAAGGTGATAAATGTGGGACTGACTGCTTGCACTACAAACAGGTTTTATTATATAATGTTTTCTCATAGTATCTGTATTTTTACTACATTAAACAGATGCAATAGAAGATGAGGACCACAGAAATTTAGATGTGAGTGGCTTCCTAAACCCAAGAGAGTGAACTAAGAATCCTAAAGTCTATGAACAGCCCAACTCACTTTCACAATACGTGACGATTTTGGCAGAGACTGCTAATCAACTTCCATTTTCCTTTCTTTCTGTGTGTACTAGAGCCTCCCAGGCTTTAGGTGGGCCCATGACCCCACAGTGGGAGACCACATTTTCCTGAGCTCTTGTCTTTCAGGATGGCTGCTTCACTAAGTCATAACGTGAGCAGAAGTGACATGTGTGACTTTCAGTGGAGGAACTTGGTGACGATGCTGTAAGCAGTGGACATGGGTATGAGAAGACTATCTTTTTGGGGGGATAACCTCTTTCTTTCTCACCTCAGACAGAAACAGACACATCCTTCTGGTAGCACAATGTACTTAATTTTGCACTTAACTTCAGTGATAGTTTTTACCACATTTTATTGTGATTACATGTTTGGTTTGTCTTCCCCACTGGCCTGCAGGCTTTTCAAGGCCAGGAAGGATATTTAATTATTAACCTTATTTATCTTCCAAGCACTTTTACATTACAGACCTGCCTGTAGTAACTATTTCTCTCATGTTACACATTAAAAATAACGGAAAAAATATGAAATTGCGTTAAGGGTTTTTGTGTTAAAGTTGTGGGGTTTTTTTGTTTTTCAAAATTTGGTAGTAATCATTTTGTTTTTATAAGTAAAAGGATATAACTGTGTAAAACTGTAACTCTTTACTGAATAAATAATATATTAGTATTCTTAGAATATTAAAACATTGGGCCATAAACTAAGAATTGCTTAATTTTCTGAGGTCAATATTTGCCTAAGAAAATGATATATATTTGATGTGTATGCCTGAAACATTTCTATTTTGGTTATATGGTAAATCTATTTGATGATTAAACAGTTTCTTGAATACTTATACTCAAGTTTCCCTCAGCACTTAGAAAGATTTTCTGAGAAGAGCAGAGCAGAAACCTACTTTTAAAAGATGTGTTACACAGCAAGTCAAATAAATATTAAAATAAAATATAAGCTATAAACAAAAATCAGTGTTGAATAAATACTTCTTTTTCTGTTCCACGTCAAAGACAGAGAGGAGAGACAGAGAGAGAAACAGAAAGAGAGATCAGGAAAAAAAATCAAACCCAAAGAATACACATTTACTTAATTATTTGAAGATCCACATTACCTAATTATTTGCGGATTCAGGTATGCTAGACCCTATCCGATGTCTTTTATAGAATAAAATTATTTTAATGTAGATCGTAACTGCTTTTAAATTTTCAGAAAGTTTAAAAGTACTTTTATAAATGAGCTTAGGACTTGGACAGATACTTATATACCAATATTCATAGTAGCATTATTCACACTAGCTCAAAGGTGAGAAGAACCCAAATATCCATCAACAGATGAATGAATAAACAAAATGTAGTATATACATACAACAGAATACTATTCAGCCTTAAAATGGAAAGAAATTCTGACTACAATACGCTACAAAATGCTACAATATGGATTAACCTTGAAGACATCATGCTAAGTGAAAGAAGGGACAAATTTGAACGACAAATATTGTATGGTTCCACTTACATGAGGTAGTCAGATCACAGAGACAGAAAGTAGAATGGTGGTTGCCAGGGACAACTGGAGGCGGGGGAGAAAGGCGTTATTTGTTTAAAGGGTACAGAGCTTTAGCTTGGAAAGAAAGAAAAGTTCTGGAGATGGGTGGTGGTAATGGCTGCACAGCAATGTGAATGTACCAAATGCCACTAAACTGTACACATAAAAGTAGTTAAAGTGGTACATTTTTTGTTATATACATTTTACCACAATTAAAAACAAATAGTTAAAATACAAAATATCGAATTTTGAAAAAAATTCCCTAAAACAAAATAAACATCTGGCTTCATTCCTGTGGCTTTAACAAAAGCCATATAAATGTGTTTACATAAATAAAAAGAGTTTTTATTCTGCATAAAGAATTCTACAAAGTTGTTAGGTTTTGTATATGATGAAGCTTACATTAAAAAACTGAAGTTTGAAAACTTTGAAAATTTGGAATTCTGAAACAACCCATAATCAGATTTAAAAAGTAAAAATAGAAAATTCTAACAACTAGAAAGAACACTGGAAATAGCAATCAGTAAGATCTTCCTTTATTTTTAATGTTTTTATGGCCTAACGCAGTTGGCATTCTTCCCTGTGCACCACCAACTCCAACATTAGTTTCCTGTTTAAGTACTTTGCTCTTTATTGCCAAATTCCTTTGAAGGGTCATAAAAAATACATGCATTTTTTAAATAAAGCTTTTCTATTGTTTGAGATCACTTCAGAGACTCTGTAATATCAGAATTATGATTATAACATAAATTTCATGCCCTGAGTCCTTCAGGCCTCCACTTTTGATATTCACAAACCAGAATTACGAAATTTTCAAATCTACTCTCAAACTTTTGTCTCTGACATGAATTTCAAGTCTTTTGAAATTTAATAACTGAGAATTGTGATCCCTTCCTTTTTAACCCTATCATGAAGTAGTAGTTGCATTAAAATACAGTTTGGAAAAAGGAAGGGCCAGGAAGTTAAATCAAAATTCTTCAAGGAGGACTTGCCTGCTGGCGCAGTGGTTAAGAATCCACCTGCCAGTGCTGGGAACATGGGTTCGAGCCCTGGTCTGGGAAGATCCCACATGCCGTGGAGCAACTAAGCCCGTGCGCCACAACTACTGAGCCTGTGTGCCACAACTACTGAGCCTGTGTGCCACAACTATTGAGTCTGTGTGCCACAACTACTGAAGTCTGCATGCCTAGAGCCCGTGCTCCACAACAAGAGAAGCCACCGCAATGAGAAGTCTGCACACCGCAACGAAGACCCAACACAGCCCAAAATAAATAAATTTATAATGAACTTTTTTTTCTAAGGATAACGAATGATCCTTAGGAAGCAGCAATTGAGTGGATTCATTCTAATGAATAGAAACAGCCAATCTAAAACTCAGGGAAGGGCAGAAACAGCAAAGGACAGAGAAAAGGTCAAAAGTCAGGCCAGGAACCAGATCTTAGATCGCCTTGTGAACTAGTAAAGTTTGAGAAATGAATGAGTTTGATAAAGCAAGGTAAGTTAGCTTTTTAAAAAGATCACTCTCAAAGAAGTTGCAAGAGACTAGAGAAGAGAGCATAAACTCCCAGAATTCTGAGGATCGCTAACAATTATGGCTTAGTTAGACAGCAGAAGCAGCCATAAATAAAATTAAAAACTTAGTAGGAATAGGTAAGATGGTATGTTCTATGGATTAAGACAACACAAGGTTTAGAAAGAGAGTAACTGACAAATTCAAAGTCAATTTCTGTAGAGGTAAAAAAAAAAACCTCTATATTGGATAGAGTAACTGAGAGATCTTCTGTGACCTTAATGAGAACATTTTCCCTTCAAATGGAAAGAGAATCCACATCAAATTGGTTTTCATAAGGGAATGAACGGACAATGGGAAAGTGTATAAAACTTATTAAAAGAGTTTGGTTATAAACAGATTAAGCTGGATCAGGTATAGCTGGAAAAAAAGGAAGATCAGGAGACTGATTTTTTTTCTCTCTTTTTTTTTAAGTATAAAGAGAAAACCTAGGTAGAACTTGACGGGAAGATGTTAGGAAAGAGCTTGAAATAGTAGGATATAAAAGATCTGGGAGAGAGGAATAAAGTATGCTTCAGGTATAGAGAAAGAGAAGATGGTGGTGGTATGGAAGAGATATGGCTCACAAGAGGTAGGGACTGGCCCTAGGTTAATGGATGGCTAACTTATCTGTTATGTTAGAAAGGACAAGGGAAAGATGGACGTTGATGTAGATAGACTATTGGTTTGTGATTTGGGAATTGGGTTAATCACTGTTTAACTTGTGGTTTCTATTTCTATCAATATTTTTTTCATTGCAGTATAAATCAGAATCATTACCAGGAGGAAAGGTTTGTATAGAGTGAGTAATGTTGGAAATGGGTGGTATTGTGGAGGTGGAGAGAAGGAACTGGATAAGCAAATAGATGTAGGATTACCATTCGTTACTGAACACTCAGGTAAGTTTGGTCTTGTTTTGTGATTTTCTGCAGTAAAGTTCAACATCCCAATGAGTTATGGGGAAGGGAGTCAACTGGGTAAATACAGAGCTAAGCTTTCGCCAATGGAAATCAGTAGAAGAGGAAATAAGTTTAGCTTACTGGCAACAGTGGTTGAAATAATAAACATGTAAGAACAGCATCAGGTATTTTCTAGTGAATGACACTTTCAGACCAGACTCTGTAAGGTAGTATTAAGATTTATGTACAAAAGAACAGGTTTAGAAAAAGTCAAAAAGAAAGTAAAAATGTAACATAAGGATCCAAGTTTAGTAACTGATGATTATAATTGCTTATTAGTATGTACAGTGAACACAGCAGCATCTATTTCCCAATCCCCAATCACTCTGTTGCCACCTAGAGATCTACATGGTTCTAAGGGAAGTCATTTCCATCCTCTGGTGAAAGTGACCGGTCCAGCGGCAGGCATGTAACAGATGCAGAGCCAATAAGAGTGACAACTTCCTTTCTCTCTTTCTCTCTAGACAGTGTGGGTTTGTAGATGTAAATCTTGGAAATATTTGACTACTATAACCTAAGTCTGTCTGAGGACTAAGTTAACATATGAAGCAGGACAAAGACCAGAAAATAAAAGAAAAATGAAAGTAGGACCTAATAATTGTATTTATCTTTGGATCAAACTTGGCCTGAAGTTCAGGTAACCGAACACAGACACTAAGAGTTGCCGAGCATACATGTTGCAGGGGTCCAGGTCTGGCTTTATTAGAGGCCATATTCCTTGCCATTCACCAGGAATAGGAGTCTGCAAGAAAGGCCTTGAAGGTAAACTCAGACTCTCTAAGAAAAATCAGAGAGGCAAGGTGAAGACAGTGTGAGAGCGCTGACGTGTCCTGTGGGGGTTGTAGGCAGTGAGTGAAGAGGTCATAAATCGTAACTGCTCATACTCATCAGGAACTTGGTATTCGCTAGTCACTTTTTTTTTTTTAGTTTAGTTTATTTTTTTTTTACATCTTTATTGGAGTATAATTGCTTTACAATGGTGTGTTAGTTTCTGCTTTATAACAAAGTGAATCAGTTATACATATACATATGTTCCCATATCTCTTCCCTCTTGCGTCTCCCTCCCTCCCACCCTCCCTATCCCACCCCTCCAGGTGGTCACAGAGCACCGAGCTGATCTCCGTGCTATGCGGCTGCTTCCCACTAGCTATCTACCTTATGTTTGGTAGTGTATATATGTCCATGCCTCTCTCTCGCTTTGTCCCAGCTTACCCCTCCCCCTCCCCATATCTTCAAGTCCATTCTCTAGTAGGTCTGTGTCTTTATTCCCGTCTTATCCCTAGAGTGCTCTTCATCCACTGTTTCTTACGTAGAAACAACCCCCCACGACCAGTGCTATTAGTAACAATCCTCGTTACGTGATTAGAGATTTGGGGCACAGAAAGATGAGCAGTCTTTCAGAAGTCACACAACTGATTTCTGAACGGGAAGAGCCAAGATCTGAAGCCAGGAAGACAGGCTCCAGAGCTCTAACTAGCACACATATGTGTCCATCTGGGGGAGAAAAGAATTCAGTCAAGGAGATACACGTATGGCTTTTCAAGATTCCCTGCTTATTAGTTCTAAGTGCATGGTGAAATACAGCTCACTGCTTCATATGATATATAACGAGTGCCACTCCTAGCTGTTCACATACACCACAAATATTAAGACTTTATAGGAGACATAATCCACGGGATTTTCATGAGTTGCAAATAGACATTTGGATGTTCACACAAACTGGCCTGAGGACAGAACTGAGCCATCAACTGTGAGAAGATCATGAATAAATGCACAAGATGGCCTCAGGAACCCTGAGGTCAATATTTTCCATATAGCTCTCCTTTAGATCTTACAGGTTTGGAGAGCTTAAGTACCATTTCCAAAGAAATATTCTGAATAAACAAGGTATTATTATTTAAATTTTAATTATTTCAGCTCCAAAGCTACTTCCAGGGACCATAAACCCAAGGGAATTTAAACCAGGCAGGAGTTGTCAGTGGTTAGGTGGACAAAGCATAGGAATGAGAAAATCAAACTGGTTTCATGTGTCAGTAAGTCAGTCAAAACATATTGCCAAGTTCCGATGCAGTGCCTACTCTGGATATAGCAGGTATCCATACAGCTGAGGTCCAAACTTTCAAACAGCAAATACTACATACGATGGTGTTTATACACAGAAGCTGGATAAATTCTGCTTGGTACCTTATTGCTGTGATCAAGGGAATTTATTTTGAACAGTCAAGCTACAGAAGTTTCTAAGGAGTCATCTAAAGTTGTGCTCCTTAAAGAGTAGCTCTTAGACCATGTTTTTCACAATTTCTAGATTTATTTAACAAAAATGAAGACTTCTAGACAGTACCTTAAACCTGTTAAATAAAAATATAAAAGGACAAAAACTTGTATATAAGTATACTATATATTTACCTATTTATATCTTACAATTATTATATACAGATCTACATAAACTTAAAAATTTATTATATGCTTATTTTGACAAATATATATTTATTTTAAAATTTTATTTATGTTTATTATTTATATATGATTTATTATAACAATGTTTATTTAGATAAAATATAAGTAATATGTAAACAAATGTATACATTTGTATTTATATAAAATATAATGTATACTTTTACCCTAGATGATAAGACAAAATGGCACCAATGGCCACAATTCACATGACAGAGTCATGCTGGTGGAACATCTGACACAGCAGGATTAGCACTGATGTGGAGGAGAGCTGCTCAGTTTCTGGAAAGACTCTATGCCTAGGATTACTGAAGCAGTTGTTCCTTCTTCAGAAGGTCTGAGATGAAAGTCATTAACCCAATAGAGTTGGGGATAAAGTGCCAGTAGTTGCCCAAAAATAAGAAGTTGTTTTTAAAATTTAAGTTGTCTTTTAAGTTACAGTAGCCTGTTTTCCAAACCAGATCATTTCAGTTCTGTCTATAGAGATGAATCCATTTCTATGTCACTTATATGAGCTATCTGAAGATGATTATACATAAAATCTAGCATTCCGTTTGCCACCCTCACCAATCCTTAGCAAATTATAGGCACCCTATGATCAGGCCTAGCGCGGTGAAGATATGGGTGTACAGGACAGGTCTCAAGGTCAGCATCAGTGTTTAGCAGTAGCTGCTGTTAGTGAAATGCAACCAGCATTAAGATTACTTAAATGCTACCAGATGCAGAGGGACCCAGAAAATGAAGAAGACAATTGGGAATTCCAACAGAAGCTTTAAGTCAAGAACCAAAAGAAAGTAAGTGCCATAGGAACAAGGGCAGGACATGGAGAAACAAGGAGACATTGTAGAGGCACAGTTTACTCCTGACTGTGCATATGTATTAAGAGCATGAGCTTCTGGTTTTCCTACTATGAAGTATTATGTGGACAGTATTCACCTCCATAAAATGAAAATAGCAACTGTTACAGAGTAGACTTACTTTGAGGATTAAAGAAGACATCATATGATAAAAATGAGTTAAGGATGTGGAAGTGTTATTCCTAAATAAATAGTAGCCTTTATTATAATTGTATGTTGCAATATTATTGCCATTAAACTCTAAGCTCCTTTGAAACAAGAACCTAGTATTATTCATCATTGAATCCCCTCTGTGAACGTTATAGAACATGTTTTAACAGTCCTCCGATTGAAAAGTGATATCTATATCCCCTCCCTTTGAATCTGAGTGAGCTTTTGACCACTTCAATCAATAAAAAGTACAGTGAATATGAAACTCTGTGACTTCCAAAGCTAAGTGAAGAAAATGCCATAGAGCTTTTCCCTGTTCTCTCAGGATACTAACTTTTAGAGGCCTGAGCTGCCATGTCAGAAGTCTGGCTATCCTAGGCCACCACACTTTGAAAATGCCTAGGCCACATGGAGAAGCCATTTTGTAGGTACTTGTGATAGTGGATTTTACGTGACAATTTGGCTACAGGGTGCTCAAATTAAACATTATTTCTAGGTGTGTTTGTGAGAGTGTTTCTGGATGAGATTAGCATTTGAATTGTTGTACTCAGTAAATTACCCTCCCCAGTGTGGGTAGGCATCACCCATACTGTGAAGGGTCTGAATAGAATAAAAGGCAGATGAAGGAGGAATCTGCCCCCTTTCCCCTGCCTCACCGACTGAACTGGGACATCTGACCTTCCAACTGAGATTAACACCATCTGCTCCCCTGGTTCTTAGGCCTTTGGACTCAGACTGAATTACACCACTGCCTTCCTGGGTCTCCAGATTGCAGAAGGTAGATTCTTGGACTTTTTAGTCCAGCATCAGCCACCAGACATGAGAGTAACCAAGATTCCATCCACTAGCTATCAAATAACTTCCAACCAGCGAGTCTTCCCAGCTGAAGGCCCAGACATGATGAAGCAAAGACAAGCCATCCTTGCTTCACCCTGTTTGAACTGCTGACCCACAGAAGCTATGCATGTAACAAAATGATCGTTTTACATTGCCAAGCCCTCGAGTAGTTCATTATTTAGCAATAGTAAGCGAAAGAGATTTTGATATGTGGAAGTGAATGGCCGCCACAACAAAAACAGAAAACATGTGACATTTGCTTTGGAACTGAAGGGTGAGAAGAACCTGGAAGAGACAGGAGGACACTGCCAAGCCTTAGGATACTGCTAGTGAGGGCTTGAACAACATAGGAACAATGCTATGGGAGAGGGGAAGAAACTGAACTCATTATATGGTGGCAGAAAGCTTGCTATGCAGCAATAGTAAAGGGAATACCTTGGCAATTAGCATATTTTTGGCCCCTTATAAGTGTTTGTCAAATAAAATCTTTAAAAATACAATAAAGTTATAGCATGTCTGCTATTTTTATTGCTAGAAGCTGAGGTGGGGAGGAAGAGATTTTTAAGATATTAAACTTAAAAATTCATAATACATCAAGATTTTGTATTTCTACTTTCTAAGTCTCCTCAGAAATTTACCCATTAAGGAAATATTTTCTTCATATTTTAGGGCTACTACACAGAATTATGAGGGTGGCTTAAATAAGATTCCCTACTTTGTGAAAACACTGCTCATGTAGAAATACAAAGCAGAAAATACAAACTTCAAAATGCTGCATATTCAAGAATATTATCTTTCTCTTCAAAGAAAAATGTATGTGAGGAAGCCTGTTTTTAAAAAGTAAACCTACCATTCAAAGTTAATATTTTAGAATTATTATATTCAGTCAGAAAATAATGCTGAACACATCCTTATAAGAACGTGTATTCGAAAAGGAAAAGCATTAGTAACTAATGCTTAGGTGGAGCAAGAAACAATGGAGAGCACCTAATCAGTTCCAATTAGCCATGCCAGAGGATTACTCTCCAGGTAAAATTACCTTATAATGAGGTGATTAACCTCTTTGGAAAGAGTTCAAGATAGACTTACTTTATACTTAATATATCCTATATAGAAGTGGTGTAATAAAGGTCCTCAAGGTTCCACGCCAGGGATAATTTCTAACAAGAATCAACAGATTTTATTCTAGAAGAACCCAAAATGCTTACATTATTGATGGAATAAATCGTAAAGCATCTAGATACTATAAATTAGGCATTTACACTTCATATCAAATTAACTAACTTATATGGAACTAACTTTATACTAAAGAATGTAACAATTGAACTCTAACGAATTACAAATGCTAGCCTCTAGATTATCTACAAAATCAAAGGAAAAAACATTTCTGTTGTTCACACTGGTCAGTGTTACAGGCTCATTCCCCAAAGTCAGCTGTCCACTGTCTAATTACTTTAGTGGATCCCCTCAGCCCCCAGAGCACACCTGGTTCTTGTTACAGTTAGAGAGACTAATGCTAAGCCAGGGAGTAGGTCTGAACACAAAGGAAACAGAAGCTTCAGTGTTTTCAACACAAAAACACTTGGTAAATTGAGGACAGGGTTCTTAGAAACAGCAGCTTTAACTGCTGGCAAAGTTGGTTTTTCCCTTAAAAGTGATAATTCATTAAGGACTACTTGAAATTATATATCTATATATCTATAATACGTATAAATTTATATATTATATATATATTTGCTGTCAGCTTATAATAAACAAGAAATAATTTACTTTTAATTTGATAATTATTTCCTGTAAGTTTCCATGTAGGCACAGGACCTACAATAATGAGCAGAAATTTTTTTCTTAAACTGCTTCTGTTTAGTACCCTTCCCTATAAGGAAACACTGTATATCTTGGATTATTCAGTTGTGATTTTTCGGACGTTTCTCAATTAACTACTGTTACTTCACAAATCTTGTTTTTTAATTTGGTATCCTAGGAAGTGGGTGTGTATGTGTTGTATGTGTATAAAATTTTTGCATAAAACACTTGCAAATTCATGTAAAGCAAAAACACAAATCCTGGGAATAGAAAGGCAAAATCAAGGAAGAAAACATTTAGAATATTTGCATGGAGATGCTACTAATAAAACGTAAGTATCTTGCAAACAAAAACTAGAAATAAATGTTTCTTCTTCAGCTAAATCAGAGAATATATAAGCAACCCTTACTTCAACATATACCCTTTAGAGCCCAATGCTCACCCTAACTTAGGAGTCCCAGAAAATACCCATCTGTACTGTTACAATGTAGACTTTTCTTTCAGTTTACATTCTTCTGCAGAACCTATAACCATCTAAGGTTTATATGTAACCCCAAATTCATTTTCCTCATTTGCCTTAGAGAGTCAAAAAATACAGGGTCTAGCTGGATGCCCATCATATAAAAAGAACTCATTAAATGTCTGCAGAATAATCAACCAAATCAATAGGAGACAGCAACGTTTTATCCAAACTTCAGGACCTTCACTGATCCTTTTGTTACTCCCCTGCAGTGTCAAAAATAAAGGAAAGAAGACAAGAGAGCAGGAATAAGAAATCTGGAGAGAATGAAGAAAAGACGGAGTTAAAGAATGAAGAAAAGTTACTGAATCTCTTCCTAATTTACCCTCCAGTTCTCACGCACTCTATTCCAAAGAACTGTCTTACAAACATGATTTTGAACAGCTCGGACATGAAAGTGAGCATTATGGTTTAGTGATACCAGGAAATAATGCAGAAAGATTCAGGTGAACTGAATCCCTTGCATCAATGTGCACACAGCTCTCACTTAACCATATTTTCATCTGCTCAGATCAGATATATTTAAGTGAGTCTCAACATACAAATGAAACTATATGGAGAGAACAGCATAGTTAGTAAATTATTTTAAAGGTCTTATATTAGAACTCTATTGCAGCAAGAATACATATTATGAAAAGCTTACATAAATATGATAATATGAAAAGCTGAAACTCACAGAAAATGTATGTAGCATATACATACACAAATAAATCTATGCATCACAAATATATATATATGTACACACATGTATAAATCTATATATTATCTACCCATCTATTTATCTACACACTATATGGCTTATATGAGGATAATAGTTTCATCATCTGGAAAAGCTGACTTAATAACGCTTACACAAAAAAATTCAAGGAACGTTATTTAAAGGATATAATTGAGTAGTCATGCTAAGTGATAATGAAAAATGAGTAAGTTTCATTTTTAAAAATAGACCAAAGTTGGGTACGTACACAGAAAATAAAGAAATAAAAAATGCCTTAGCTCATGGGAGTCTCATGACTATATAATTTTGTCCAAAAGGTCCCTGTACAATGTGAACAATTCTAATGAATAGAGATTTTATTCCGAAAACTGAACAAGACAGAGGTTTAAACTTTTAATATCAAGAGTGCCATTTCCCTAGCTGCTTTATAAAAGATAGTACCATTTACAAATGTGGAAGTTTACAATGAAACATAATTTACATTTTTAAATAGAAAAAAATGCTTCACTATACAATAATGAAGTTGTCTTGACTGATGGATGCAAAAGTGAGGTCAAATGCCTAAAATGCCACACAGAATTTAAACACTGCTTGTGAAGATTTGAACATTTATTTTGTTGAATTGTAAGAATATATTGTGACCTGTTTTGACTAATAAATAATTAATAATCATTAAGAATTATTGCTAACCGATAAAGTTGATAATACAAGTGCTAAAACAAATCAATAAGTAAGCATTCATTAGCAAGGCATTCACAGAGCTCAGGGATTTATACTGTAAAATTTTTGTTTGTTAACACTTCTGGCTGGAGTCCTTGGATATTAAATACAAGAATACCAGGGCTTCCCTGGTGGCGCAGTGCTTGGGAGTCCGCCTGCCGATGCAGGGGACGTGGGTTCGGGCCCCGGTCCGGGGGGATCCCACGTGCCGCGGAGCGGCTGGGCCGGTGAGCCTTGGCCGCTGGGCCTGCGCGTCCTGCGCGTCCGGAGCCTGTGCTCCGTAGCGGGAGAGGCCACAACGGTGAGAGGCCCACGTAGAGCAAAAAAAAAAAAAAAAGAATACCAAAAAACCTTTTAGTACCTAAAAGAATAGTTATTGAGGATCAAGACTCATTCTAGGCATATTTCAACTCTCTTTCTATTATATTTTTGGCACTATAAAAAGCACAAACTATAAAAATAGTAAGATATTTTGAAACAAATATACCACTTACTAATAAATAATGTAATGAATACATTTAGCAAGTATCTATTGAGTGCTCATTATATACCATGCACTGTGTAGATACTAACGTCCCACAGAGAGGCTCATTCCATGATCTTAAAGCCTACTGTCAGAAAAAAAAATCAAGAATCATTCCACAGAATGAGTGTCATCTTAAAGGCATAGGCACATTTTCTAAATTCATGTAGACTAATTTAATTTCTTGAGTAATGTGCAGAGCACAGAATCTTTTCAAAATTAGGTTTTATTAATATAGTAACATCAAATTATCAGTCTGGAACACCAATTTTTCAGTTTTGTTTCTTCTCACACATTTAGAAGGCAAGGCCCTCTGGCATATCTTATATCACTACCTAGATTCTGAGTTAAACTGCCTTATTTAAATTTACATATCTGTTTCAGTTTTCTAGTTGTAGATGTCTTCACAAAAAAGCTGAAAGTAGTACAGAAATAAGGCACATACCTCTTGAACAGGGGGCTAAGAAAACGATCTTTGTGCCATTCAGGGAGTTAGAGACCAGATAGTTTTTTGGGTTTTTTTTTTTTTTTTTTTTTTGCAGTACGCGTGCCTCTCACTGCCGCGGCCTCTCCCGGCTGCGGAGCACAGGCTCCGGACGCGCAGGCTCAGCGGCCATGGCTCACGGGCCCAGCCGCTCCGCGGCATGTGGGATCTTCCCGGACCGGGGCACGAACCCGTGTCCCCTGCATCGGCAGGCGGACCCTCAACCACTGCGCCACCAGGGAAGCCCGACCAGATCGTTTTAAGTGATCAATGTGACAATGAAATAGTATCTTTGTGCAGTATTGCTAACCCTCAGTGTTTGCTAGCAGGTGTATTAAGTGTTGTGTATTAAGAATTTGAATTGGTTCTTTAAAAACAAGCTATGACTACAATATTAAAAAATCTTTGTAAATCACCGATACTTTTTCTATACTTAGTTCCATTCTGCATATTACCTATAAGTCCTTGTCAATGATACACAGATTTACACATGGAATTCAACCATTTTACATTTTCTCCACAATTATTATAACCCTTCATAATTATAATGTTAATAGATATTATAGTGTGTTTCTGTACAACTGTTAATATCTTTTTTTAAAAAAAGCAAGAACTTAAAATGCTTTTACTAAATAAAACCCGGAAAGGTGTAATATATTTGAATTATGAGCATCAGTGTGATGGTAAATAGTAATAGTCAAGTTATATAAATATTTTAAATACCAATATTATGTAATAAATGGTTTTAAATAGTAGCATAGATACTTTAAGAATTATTTTTTCCAGCTTAAAACAACAGAAATATTTATTTAAATTCAGTTTGAAGACTATCTTAAAGTTTAGAAAGTTGAACAGCATATTTCCTTTTAACAGTTAACTTAGATTTACGTAGAAATTTGGAAAAGAATATGATATAAACCTCTCAACTAGCACTCTCTTAAGCACCACCGGAAAAATCATTATCTTTCCCAGTTCTTTCAATTTCTGTCATAAGAAGCATAGAGAGCAGAACTATATATTTTGGTAATTAATTTCCTTAAGATAATGTTAGAAACATCATGTTCTTTAAAATATAAATGAATTTCAAGGTGAGCATGCTAGAGGATAATATTAATGGCGTGTGATTTATTGTGACAAGAGATCTGATCTGAAACACCATTATTCGGAGTACTTAAAAAAATCCATTTGCAAATTCCTGAAAATATGAAAGTGCTATAGCCGAACCTGTCTCAATGTTGAAATCTGGAAACCTGTCCTTGTAAGTATGAAACGGCTTGTGCACAAGCTTGGCATGTCTTCCTCATAGAAATTTATTAGAACATTTTCATAATCTGAATATGCTGTATTGCAGTTTAGAGAATTACCTAAATGCTTGTAACTCTGAGTGAAGACAACCTACAAAAGTACAGATTGAAATGTATATGGATAATTAACTTGATGATGTATATAAATTTAGGGCTGATTGTTATCTTAAAAAACAGTTGGCGGTAATTTACTGAGCATCCACTGATATACCTGGCATTCTTTGAACTCACAACAGAAACATGTGACCTATAACAATCTAGAAGGTGTTTTCTATGTTATTACTGTTCCAAATGAAATATCCCCTTTAAACTATATAAGCAAGATTTACTTGTGACTTAAATTTACAAATAAGTTTCAATAAGATGTAATTTTACATCTTATAAATTCATCGGGGTATATAAACACATTAGGAAACACATTAGTAGTAAATGGCATCTAACCACATGTTGGGCAGTGAGCAACGTCATAAATTAGTACTGCAATTGAAAATAAAAACTTAAATAGATATATGTAAATAACAGAAGTCTTATTAAAAAGAACTAAAATTATTCTGGAGAACAGAACTGATTACCTTTTATACTTGAGGGAGGATCATAAATACTGGCATTCTTAAATATAGGCTGTCAAATTTGAGCATCACCTAAACATACTGATACATCCCCCCTCCCCCATGTCTCTCTTTCTCTCTGCTTCTCTGGTTTTCTCCCCTCCCTCCTTTTCTCTTCTCTCCTCCCTCTGCTGAATAAGTTTGGGACAAAAATTTTCCCCCTTAAGCATTTCTTAATTCCTTTAATGGGCTTTTAAACTGTAAAACTCCTGGTGGGGCACACCGCATGCAGCATTTTTCAAATAGCATTTTTTTTTTTTTTGCTAGAAACCTATTTTAATATATGAATATCAACACATGAATGTTTCACAGAATGGTACTGGGGTAAGCATAGGATAGTTGATTCTATAATATGGCTTTATGTGCATTAATAAATATGTTCATTTCCAGAACATTCAAGATGGGTCATCAAGTGCTGAAATATACTACAAAGTGAATATAATTTCATTGTTACATCAATTTTTTTCATAGACTTAATGAAATAAAATTAAATCTTGTAAAATGAAAGTGTCTATTCTAGATATAAAAAACAGGTGCAAAATTTTAATGAAATTACTTCTGACTTTTCATTTTGTAATATACATGACATAAAATTCAAACAGTACAATAAAAATTCAGTATCCATCCCAAGCACTTGGTTCTCTTTTCCAGAAGAAACCAAAGTTAAAAGATTTTTGTGAATCCTTCTAAAGATATTATGTGCACATACACATATTCATTATACACTTTTTCCATTTTCCTTAAAACAAAAATCATAGATGTCTGAACTATGAAAGAAAGAGCAAACCACAGCATCATGATTTATCATTAAGGCAATACCTAAGGCACATTTTACAAATATGTTTTCATATGTCTTGCTAAAACATTTAAATAGATCAATATAATGAAAAATCAGATAGGGTCTCACTAACCATGAAACTATTTAATATGATGATTCTTGTATAAAGTAGTACACTAAAGTCTACAGTTAAGAAAAATCTAAAACAGATTTAAAAATACATTTCAACAGCATTTATTTATTATGAAACTACATGGAAGAAAACTATGTCAATCTACTAGTGTATGACAAAACTGAAATAAACATAAGAATTTCCAGGAGCAGTTGTCTTATGTGTTCTGTAACGTTTATGGTACAATGTCAATCTAGCCAAATACAGAGACCATATTGACTTTGAACAGTAATATATAAAGCACTTAAATAACTCTATATAAATGCTGATTATGATTTTGTACCTCTGTGAAATGAACAGAGTAGAAATGCATATAACTGAAGCAAAAGATGATTCACTGCTTCTGCCCAATTTTTCCTGGCTAGTGGGGTGGAGACAGCCATATTTCCTTCTAGAAATGGGGAAGATAACAAAGCCAAAGCTTTCTCTACTTCCCTGAGTATCAGAAAAAAGTCAACATCTACATTTTAGAGGAAATAATTTCTGCCTATTTTGGTTTTCAAGCCTTTTTCACTGTGAAGACAAAGTCTTTAAAAGTAGTTTTTGTCAGCATTGATATTTCTCTGGTTTATTTTCCATTTAGTTGAGGCCCATATAGGACTGATAGTACAAAGATTAAAGGTCTTATATGATACCTACGTAATGTACAGTTACTCATCATGATCAAATCAGAGCCTCATGTTTTTCCTTGGGATTTAGGATGATCGCTCCTCATATACTTAGCCATGTAAAGACTTCCAGTATTATCTTAATAAGGTACTATTTTCACCTTACACTTGAAATCTTTCTTCTCAGCACATAAGAATGGGCTTAGATATGACCACACTGTATTCCTCATTATAACCTCACTAAAACCTAACAAGAAAAATGAACACTTTTGTCTTAATATTTACACATACACCAAGCCTTATTCAGTCATTATATGTGAAGTGCTTTATACCATATAGTGATCTTTTTTATGACATAGTTCATCAACAGCAACCATAATTAAAATATGTTATCTTACCTACTATTGAATTTTTCTGGGTGTTTTTCTCTCATTATGTGGAATCTGTGAGCAATGGAAGCATCCTAAGAAGAGAAACAGAAACGAAAAATAAAACAGTTTATGATCCTATTATCTTGTGGAAATAACGATTAAAAAAGAAAAAATTGAAGACTAATATTTTAAATTAACTTTTCCTAAACAACGTCATTGCAAAGAAGATATTCTGCTATTAGGCAGAAATGTGTAATCCACATAAATTCCGTGCAAGTGTGATTTAGTCACCATTGGTTACTTTTCATAGTTACCTCTAGGAATGGATTTCTATTTAATTTTTTTTTTTTTTTTGCAGTACGCGGGCCTCTCACTGCTGTGACCTCTCCCGTTGCGGACGCGCAGGCCCCGCGGCCATGGCTCACGGACCTAGCCGCTCCCCGGCATGTGGGATCTTCCTGGACCAGGGCACGAACCCGTGTCTCCTGCATCGGCAGGCGGACTCTCAACCACTGCGCCACCAGGGAAAGCCCTGACTTCTATTTAATTTATATATCTCCTTTAATAATTGGTTTTGGCCTCATGCTTAAAATATGTTTAAGATAGTTCATATGAACATAAATGTCAAAAAGTAGTTGAAAATATTGTTACACAAAAACTAGAAGAATGGCTTAAGTGGAGACATGATCAGGTGGAGAAGCTCCTAGTCCTTTGAGATTAATTATGGGTAAAAGTATCATTTGAGGGTGCATATCTAGTAAAGGTAAGTATAACATGTGGCTTCAAAGTTGGCTAAGAGTGTACTGGATGTGTAATTATTAACTGTTCATTCCACAAGCTACTTTCTGACATATCTTGCTTAATGGAGAAAAACAACAAAGGGAAAAATTTATTTTTGGAGAATTGGGGACAAGTGTAACTGAACTCTGAGACCTCAAATGCACCAGTTCTGCACCCTAATTGATGTTTCTCCCTTTTAGGAAATTCATTCAGAGTTTCTATGATACAGAATCACACAAAGTGTGAGATTGGTAGAATACTTTGATTCAGGCTTTTCAAGTACAGACTGTTCTTGCTGACTTTTAATAGTTGGCCCTGTTATTCCAAGCAGGGAGATAATTTCCCATGCTTCATCTACACATGATTAATCACTCCAATGAGAAACTAATATATTTACTAGTAATCTCAAAGGAAATGGGGCTATTTTAGAGATTAACGGTTAATTTCGTTTCACAGTAGAGATAAAAGAAAAAGAAAAACCAAACACAAAGGAAATAAAGAAGTTGTGTATTTGAGAGAATCCTGAAAACACTAATCAAGGATTAAAAGTCTAATGAATGAAATGAAAAGGCTAATGTGCTTACTCATGCATAACAAAGCATGAGGCACAACAAGAGAGGGACCAATGCCCGCTGCAGATGGCAGACCGAGAGCTGCTTTTCCCTGCAAGATAGAGCTGATAGAACTCTAGTTTTTTCTGTACAATTTTATCCTCTAAAAATTGTTGAGTAATTGAATTAATCCACGTGTAAAGGACACAAAGGTATAGATAGGTGCATACTGAAACAACACTTGTAAAATAAAAAAAGTTATTTAAAAATTTTATGGTTTGATATCCTAAGATATAACTCTGTTATATATGTGTGGTCAATTTCCTGGTTTGCTAAGTAAGAATATCAAGGTGTTCACGTCTATTGGCTCAACAGCTCTAAAACCCAGTCACAGAGTTTCTTCCTTTTTAAAAAATTCTCACTAATAAGTCATAAATATACTTTTTTGAGAATGTGCACTTGTCTTACTGTGGTACGAAATTATAGAAAAAATCTGAGTATGGTATATTATGTGGCATTATCATTAATTTTAAAAATCACTTATTTTGACTTTATCCCTAATCTGGTTCAAAATCAATCTGGAATACCTTATAATTAAATGCATACATCCAACAGACCAGTTAAACAAAAAGTAAAGAAATATGAATCAAGTACTAAGAATGAATGATCAATATTAGTTATCCACAGGGAGACTATCATTGAATTTACCTCTGCTTGAATTATTTGTTTCCGTAAGTTATAGCACTGAAACTTTTAAAAGCAGATTGTGTCGGATAATTTGCTTTATAAGCATACACTTTTGCAATAACAGATCTCTTCCTTTCCAAAGCAACACAAATAGTACAAAGAGAGGGAGAAAGGAAAAGAGAGGAGGAAGGAGGAAAGAGAGAGTATCAAAAGAAGACCATTTATGTAGACTAGACTATAACTGCCTAAATTCCCAGAAATACAGAACACCAAATGGCCAAAGATAAACTTAACCTTCGCTCCTCTATCCCCAAGACACTCCGGCAAAGAATCATGTAGGAAAGAGAGGGGAAAAATAAAAACTCGTGAGGAACACTGGTATGCCTTTTCCGTGTGTTGAATGGGTCCCACCCACAAAGAGAGAGCTGGCCTTGCTGACTACAGGATGGATAAGGAACAATGACAGCAGGTGTTCATTTGGATGAAAATTCAGACCAAATTCCCATGGGACCCTGTCCTTTTGGCATAACCCCAAGAGGCTTGAAAGAGAACTGCCAAACCCTGCAAACTTATCCAGCAGCCATATTTCAGGGGCACTAATGGGTCTCTAAAAAGAGACCAAACAAGAAAAAGCTAAAGTAATGTTGGTTTTTTACATAAACGTTGCACTTTTGGTCTCTATGCACCGCAGTTTGTAGGAAACAGAAATTAAATTGGCATCACTTTCATATCCTAGAACGGATAAACTTTGAATTTGGACAGACTTTCACTTCCAAGACTTGTGACTGTGAGCAAATTGCTTATTTACCATGAGTCACAGCTTCCTATCTTTAAAAGAGGATACTGATACCCCTTTATAGTATTGTAGTGAGATTTTCTGAGATTATTCTGTATAGCAATTGCAGTAGTGTTCTGTTATAGCTGGGGTGTTCATATATTCTATATCCATACTAGAATGTTACTTAAAGTAAAAAGAGGGTGCTAAAAAAGAGTTGAATTGCATAAATATGAAAGATGTATTTACTGACTCTCAATTTGGTTTTATTATTTCCTGAATTTATACTTTCGTTTTAATTTAAAAAATAAAATCAGATCTAAGAACTAAAACATATCCATCTTTATTAAAGTAAAAAAAAATAAATCCCATTATGTTCATTTTCAAAGTAGTCTGTGTAGTAATTTGTATGTTACTTTATATATATGCAAATATGTGCGCGCGCGCGTGTGTGTGTGTATAGACACACACACACACAGGTATACATATATCAGAGAATCAGCTTCTTAGCCACATCTGCCTTTAATACTCTGCACTGGTATTTTTCTAAAGACTGATTTTTTTCTTTTCCTGTAAGGGCTTATCATTGTTTTTTTAAAATAAACTTACCCTAAATCCCCAAAATTGCATTTTAAGTTATTAATTTGAAAAACTTCATTATTTTCTGTGGATCATAACATTTTAAATTGAGAAAATAAAAGTGCTAGATACCTATATACAGCGAATTCTACTAAGAGGAGGACATTATCAATACTAATCTTTTTCTTAAAGTGTAAAATATATTTGCCCAAATACGTCATAGGTACTATATTTTGTAATCCATTTAAAGAAACTTTATCTGACAAATATTTTTACAAAACTTGCCAAATAATTTGTATTTCTGGAAACTGTATTATTATTATACCAAGTTAAATATCTTCCCAATTCATTCCATTTTAGGATAGAATATAAATCTAGCCAATTACAAATAAGTATTATCAAGAGTTATTCCAAAACGCAATCACAGAATTTAAAACTGAACCTTGTATGCTAGGTGAAAGAATTTTCATTGATTTCTTGAAATAGTTCAGTTCCTCCTTACTTTTGGATGGATAAATCACAACGTCTTCCTGTGTGTGAGCTTTTTTTCCTTTAATAATTGCAATTTGCTAAGGAGCTTCAAAAGCTGAAGTTTGTGGTGTTTTATTTGTTGAATATTTTTAAAGATTTCCAACTGAATTTTTGAGGTATTATTTACATACAATAAAGCAATTTTAAGTGTACAATTAAATGTTAGACAGAGGTATCAATAACCACTTTCACAATCATGATATAGAAAATTTCCATCACCCCCAAAAGTTCCCTAAGGCCCTTTGCATTTATACACACACACACACACACACACACGTATATGTATATGTATGCGTGTATGTATATATATATATATATACACACACACACAAACACTCCTCCACCCTTAAAAATCACTGATCTGCTGTCATTATAGTCTGCCTTTTCTAATATTTCCTATAAATGGAATTTAAAAGTACTCTCTTATGTCTGGCTTCTTTCACTTACTATAATGCTTTTGAGATTCAGCCATTTGTTCCAGTGTCAGTGGTTTGTCCCTTTTTATTGCTAAGTAGTATTCTATTAAATAAGTATACTACAATCTGTTTATTCATTAGTTGCTGACATTTGGCTTTTATGTATAAAGCTGCTATGAACTTTTCAGCACAATTCTTTTTGTAGACATGTGTGATTATGTCTTTTGGGTAAACACTTAGGAATGAGACTGCTGAGTTATATGGTATGTGTATATTTAACTTTATAAGAAACTGCCACATTATTTTTCAAAGTACTTGTACCATTTTGCATTCCTACTAGTAAAGTATGAGCGTTCCAGTTACTCCACATCTTTACCAACACTACACATCTACACCAACTCTTGACAGTCTTTTTAATTTTACCATCCTAATAAATATGCAGTGGTATCCTTTCTTGGAACCTTAACCCTTATGAGTCAGCACCATCTGCTTCGGCAGAGAGGTCTGCCAATTCTGATGAAACTATACGATATGAAAGTTCTGGTACAGACTTAATAAATGTTCCCAGTTCCATCCCAATTGATTCATCTTCACAGCTTTTAGTATATTTTCTCATTTATGCTGTTCAACAATTCCAAAATAGCAATGAGCAGTCTCTGGAAGTCCATTTGTGCATTCAACCCCACACTCACCCCACGCACAACCTCAAGGGTTTCAAAGAACTTTTTTTTCTATTAAATTCCTCCAAAAGATATTCAGAGAAAATGTGCTTAGGGTCTCCCTTGAAGAACTCTGAGCTCTCAAATTGATTATGATCTTTTTCTTTGGTTAAACTATACTTTAAATAAAAGTAATGTTAAAAAAATTCAATATATATAAAAGTATATGAAATGAAAAGTGAGTCTCACATTTCCCCAATTTTAATTCCTAGAGATAATAACCAAGACCCTTTCTCATGCATCATTTTGAAAACTGTCTATATATAAAGTATACATGTATGAAAATATATATGCACATATGTAAATTTACAAAAATAGGTTTATATTATACAAACTGTGCTGAAACTGGGGTTTTTTTCACTTATAAATAAAGCTCAGACATCTTGTTATATCAGTAAACTGGTATTTTCCTGAAGTTTTTAATGTCAGGAACCTCTTCCCTTTAATGGATGTGCCATTATTTATGTAGCTATTTTCCTACCGGTAGTGGTTTGGGTTTAATATTTTGCTACCAAATTTGATGTTGTTTAATATTTTGATACCAAATTCTATACAACCTTTATGCAGCTCTGTCAATATTTCTTTACAACAAATACTCAAGTGGAATTCCTGGCTAAAAGTGTATGTAAATATTACATTTTATTATAGAGTGAAAAATTATTCTCCAAAAAGTTAACATATTCCCACTAGTAGTGTCTAAGATGACTGGTTATCATTAAGTTTATCAATTTCTGAATTTGACGGGCTAAAAGGTATGTCACAATTGTTTAAATAAATTTTCATTATTGTTGATTGAAATTGACTATCTTTTCATATGCTTTGTTCATATTTATTCTTATGTGGACTACCTATTCAAGTACATTATCCATTTTGTCTGTGTACATTAAGGAAACATTTATATTAATAACCATAATGATAACAATGAATAATAATTAAATATTTACTACTGTTAAAGCACTGTTTTAAAAGCTTTACATGTAGTATTTCATTTAACCTCATAACAATTTTTATGAGCTATCTATTGTTACCTATGTGTTATGAATGAGAAAACTGAGGATTATGGATCTTAGAATCATTCTAGACCACACAGGAAGAGGTTGTGGAATTAACAGTTGAATACAGGAAACTGCCTCTAGAACCCAGGCATTTTATGCTTTTTACTAGTGTAGACAAAGTCATGCATTGCAAATATTTTACAAGTTTGTTTTTTTACTTTGTTGTACCTTGTAGAGTTTTAAATGTTTTTATTTCAGATATATCAACATTTTCTTTCTGAGCTTTGAGTCATGCTTAGAAACATCTTTCTTTTCTCCAGAATTAGGAATACTACTACTTTTTGTATGTTTTGGCCTTTATGACTTCATATTTTGCAGTGTAATATTTGAATCATTTTGTATTATTTTGGCATAAGAGTTAAGTAGAAATCTTGCCAAATTTTTTCCAAAATACATATTATGTATATTAATAGGGTTTTTGAATAATTTACTTTTCCCTCTGTTTGAAAGACACAATTTATTACATAATAAATCTCCATCTCTGCATCTCTGTTACTCTGAACCAGTATACTATTTTAAATGTAGTTTTGTAATGAATTTTCGTATCTGGATGGGCAAGTGTCACATTCCCCATTTATTTCACTCTTTTAAAAAATTTGTGGTTATATAGAAGATTTGTACTTTCTGGTAAAATGTGACATCATTTTTATTCAAATTACCTTGCTATGAATACCCAGCCAAAATCCTTTGGTATTGCAATCAGATCTGATTTGATAGATAAATTCTGGGAGAACTGGGATATTTTATAGTATCAGGTCCTATCTTTTAAAATATATATTTTCCTGCTTACTATGTTTTCTCATATGATTCTTAGTAGGCGCCAAAGCTTCCTTCATATTAAGTCCAATGTATTTATTTATGTTAATTTCATACATATGTATCTTACTTTTGTATCTACTGTAATATACCCCTTTCTTATTTTATCTTTTTAACTGGCTATGTTTTATATAGAAAACATTTTTTTTTTTTTGCACGGTACACGGGCCTCTCACTGCCGCGGCCTCTCTCGTTGAGGAGCACAGGCTCCGGTCGAGCAGGCTCAGTGGCCATGGCTCACGGGCCTAGCCACTCCGCGGCACGTGGGATCTTCCCGGACCAGGGCACGAACCCGCGTCCCCTGCCATCGGCAGGCGGACCCTCAACCACTGCGCACCAGGGAAGCCCAGAAAACATTTTGATTATTATTAATCTTTTAAACCTTGTAATTCTGTTATTTTATGGTTCCTTTCAATTGATTCATATTTTTCTGGGAATACAGTCCTATCATCTATAAATAATGATACATGCTCTGGCTCTGTTCAAACATTTCCATCTCTAAGTCTTTTTTTCTTATCTAATTGCTTTATATAGTACATGCAGAACAATACCAAATGGAAATGCTGGTACGCTTTTGCAGATTTAATTTAATGAGACTATATGCAGTATATTATTATTAATCAAAATGCTGGCTTTCGCATAGCACAGGGAGATCAGCTCGGTGCTTTGTGACCGCTGGAGGGGTGGGATAGGGAGGGTGGGAGGGAGGGAGACGCAAGAGGGAAGAGATATGGGAACATAAGTGTATGTATAACTTCACTTTGTTATAAAGCAGAAACCAACACACCATTGTAAAGCAATTATACTCCAATAAAGATGTAAAAAATAATGCTTTACTTTTGAGAAATTAAGTTTTTATCAGGCTTGGAAATGATTCATCTAGTTATATTTTATTAAGAGTTTGTCTCCCTTTCTTGATATATTTTTCCATGCCCATTACCATCTTAACATACAGCATGTTAACGCAATCTGACATGCTATGCATTTTTCTTTTGCAGCTTTTTAATCATCTTCTCCTCTTAAGCTTTGTGTAAGGTTATATAAGCTCTATGAGGACATGACATGTTTTATTCATTGCCATATCACAGAACTAGGTATCATATCATATTACTAGCCTAGGAAAGACCAAGCACTCAAATTGTGATTGACTGAATGAATGGACAAATGATTAAAATGACCACCAGATACTGACTGACAATGTGCATAGCAGAGAGGTTAAGAACTTGGACTCTGGAGTTAAAATGTCTGGGTTCAAGACCTGGCTCTAAAATTAACGGATCTTTGACCTTGAAAAGTTTCTCAGGATATCAGTGTTTCTAATTTCCTACCTTTAAAATAGGAGTGATACTAATAGTACCTGCTTTATTATGAAGATGTGATGTTCTAATACCGGGAAGATAGCTAAAACAGCATCTGGCATGTATAAAGCAAGGAAATAAATGTTAGCTCTTATTACTATAGAAATATAGTTATCATTTTAAGATTCACATGATTTTCTCTTTTGGTTTATTGATATAGTAAATTAAATAAATTCCTATGTGCATTGGATGAAGTACCTAGAGACAGCTGTGCTTTGCTATTTAAAACTCTGTGGACTTTAAAAAGGCTATCCTGTGCATATGTGACACATTAAATAACAAACCCAGAGGGAACAACACACTGTAAAATTCACATATTTCTGTACTAGTACATATGAATACTGACTTAAAGAAAGATAAGTTAACACTACAAAGAACATGTTTTCCAAGGTTAGATTTTGAAATTTTAAATATGAGATTAGAGTCCCATAATATATTTACCATCTGCAATAAACAATCTTTGCTCTCCTGACAATCTTTATCTGAATGTCCGAATTACATAGTGTCCTCTCTGTTAATATATTATTTAAGAAAATTACACCAATAGCTACAAATGGGATTGTTTCATAGGCAGATTTTGTCAGATATTGATATTTATTGTGTTGGCTTAATAAAGGGAATCAGAAGGTTTCCATTTTTATGGTTCAGAATAGTTAATAGTGCATAGGATTTGTTCTTTGAAGGTTTTAAAGAATCATTTGTGAATCGCTGGCCTGGTGGTTTTTGGAAGCAACATTATGACAATTTTTTTAAATTTCTATGATCTGTTTAGGTTTTCTCTTTATATGTAAGTTAATATTTTTCACGATGTCATCTGCAGTGGGCTGAATGGTGGCCCCCCAAAGGTATCAAAACCTAATCCTTGGAACCTTGTAAAGTTTTTGCAGATGTGATCAAGTCAAGTATTAACATTGCTTGGGGCCGGTGACTCTTTTCTATCTTATTCTTTCTTTCTTTTAGAGTAGGAATGACTAACTGTTACACTATGCTCGTTTCATCACTGTTTAAAGCAGATAACTTGTTTTCTAGTTTTACAAGTTCACAATTTTTCCTCGGAATGCATAATACTGAGTCTCACCTATAACTGATTTTGATGATTTAAAAGATAGGATTTGGGACTCTGAGGTGATGATATTCAGATAAGACTTTTGACTTGAGTTGATAATATAACAGATTGAGACAATGGAGATACTCAGATGATGTGAAAACATTTTGCAAGTGGGACAGAATTGAATCTTTTGGGGTCAGAACGCGGACAGTAGTGGGATGAATGGTAACCCCTAAATATATCTGTCACTAATCCTTGGAACCTAGAAATGTTACCTTATATGGTAAACTTTTTGCAAATGTGATTCAACTAAGGATCACGAAAAGAGGAGATTACTCTGAATTATCCAGGTGGGACCTAAATGCCCTTACAAGTGTTCTCGTGAGACAGAGACAGAGAGAGATTTTACAGACCGAAGAGGATGAGGCAGAGACTGGAGTGATGCAAACACAAGTCAAGGAATGCTGGCAGCTACCAGAAGCTGCAAGTGGCAAGGAATGTATTCTCCTCTACAGCCTCCAGAAGGAGCACAAACCTGCTGACACCTTGATTTCTGCCCAAGGATACTCAATTTGGACTTCTAGTCTCTCGAATTGTGAGAGAATAAATATCTGCTGTTTTAAGCCACAAGTCTGGGGTAATTTCTTACAGCAGGCATAGGAAACTAATACATCGTCTATTCCTACAGTTTTTTTGAGAAAATCATTATCTAACAATATTTTAATTTTGTCTGAATCCAGTTATTTTTATTCTCAATTCTAATTGCATTTTATTTTTATATTTAACATGATGTTTGGAACCTGTAATTTAGCAAAAAGCAAAAAGGCATATGAGAAGATTAAAATAGGCATAACAAATTCTGTATGTCAAATACATACAGCGGGATGAAACAGTCAAACAGAAAAATCTTAGACAAGCAGAATCTCTTGCTTGGACAAGAAAGAATTCAACCTTATAAAACCCTGATTAGTATTTATTAACATTGCATTGGAGGTCTTTAGAAATACAATAGGTCAAGGAAAAAATAAGAAAAGGTGTAAGTATTATGAAGAAAGAGAAAAACTATAATTATTTATAGATGACATAATGCCCTATATAGAAAATCCAAAGGACTCATTTGAAATCCACGTAAGTTAAGAGTTTAAAGAGTTATACACATATACGAATAGCATATAAAATTAGTAGAACTACATTAAAACAAAGTAAGGGAAAATTATCCCATTCACGACAACAACAATTACAAATATCAAGGGGAAAAAAAACCTACCATTGCAAGTCCCACAGAAAAAAATGAGAAGTACTGAAGGAAACAGAAGAACAATCAATGGAAATGCATACCATCCTGAGCTGCAATGACTTAAGGAGTTGGGGTTCAAAGACGTGAGGGGTGGTAAGTTTCTTCTGAACTTGAGTATCAGTGGAAACAGGTGGACTTTTCTCTATTAGATTGCATTTACTGTCTCGGAACTGGTTTTTAGTATGTAGGTGTGTGCATGTGCATACGTGTATGTGATTCCAAAGGAACTCAGAGACATCAAGTTGTATATCTGCAACTTATCCTGCTGTGAGTACTTTAGATGGAACCCATTGTGGACCTCTGTTAGTTAGCTTTGGATTACATTCCTGGGACAACCAGGGCATTTTTCTAGAATTAAAAACTCAGACTTAGAGATATACATGACTGAGAGCAAGAAGAAAGGTCTTAGAATAAAGTCAGTCCTTGGGGTAGGATGCAGGATTTGCTAAATGGTAGACACAGATTCAAAAGCAGAGTTTTCAATGGGAGACTTTTGCAAAAAGTCTTCACTTTGAGCTGGCTTCTCGTGAATTAATTTTTTAAATTAAGAAATTTCTTTAAATTACTTTCTCTTGGATGATGACAAATGTTAAATTTAGCATTTAGCTTAAATTATTGCATTCAAATTTTATAATACTCTTTAGTTTTCTTTTCTTTTCCCCAATTATTTAATGAAGTTGGAGAGAGTCATGCCACTCTAGGTGACCCTGTTGCAGAGGGAGGTGAGACTTGGAATTATAAGTGAGATGAGGCCCATTCCCACTTCAGCGTCTTTCCACTCTGTCTCCCATTTATGAAGAGACCCTTGGGGAAATGGCAACTTTACATTGAAAGAAAGTACATCATCAGTATTCCATCAAAAAAGAGATGATATACACTAATCTGACAAGGTACATTTATCCTAAATGAAGGAAAGTTTATTCTCATTAAATGATTATCAAAAAGTCTTTGGAAAACTAACAGCCTCATGCAGAATACTGGGATAAGTAAAAGGAAGCTGTAACCACACTTAAGTCCTTCAGACAATGTGAGGAGGCAGTTACCAGACCCAGAAGAAGAGAGTTACCTGGAGAAGATGGCCTTGAAAGAAAAAGACATCCAGTTGCAGGTGAGTTTTCATTGAGGTAAGCAGGAATATAAATACACTAACCGTATTTTCCTCCCTTCCATCTCCCCCTGGGGCTCGCAACTGGCCAAGCAAATCAGAAGGAAGAGGGCAAGAGGAATCTGATACTGCTCAAGCAGAAAGAAAGATGGAGAAAGGCAGAGAGAGAATCTAGAGAGGCACACAAGCAATCCAGAATGGAGGACTTAGTCCTAAAGATTCAGTGCTTACAGCAGAATGGAAAACTATGTATAAGAACACAAAAGTCTAAGAAGCATAAGCACCAAATATATAAAAAATAATTGACAACTAAGATGTCCACTGGACTATAAAGTATAAATTGTGTCTATATATGTATGTATATAACATACATATGATTACAAAATGATATATAAAATTTTGGATTAATTAAATAAAACAGTATTACATGGCACCTGAAAATAAACACTGAACTTTCTTATTTTAAAAAGTCACATGCCTGGCTTTATCAAATTTTCTGGCTTTATCAAAGAATGATGTATTCCACATAAATATATTACCACCATATGTTATACACTAGACTTTTAAACTTTATTAATTTGGGATTAAAAAGTATTTTATGAAATATATAAATTTAACTTATAGGTTAATTTAATATTTTATCTCATTGAAATTGATATATAGCATCACCTTTAAACTACTCCTAATGGCTAGGGTCACCCTATTAAATATCACAGACTTTGGGTGAAGGGCTGTTCACTCTACACTGAATGACTCCAGACTGCTACGTCGTGGTGTTTCCTAGTTTTCTTAGGATTTTTCATTCCTTTCCTCTTCTATCATGTTAAACTATTATCTTTCATTTTTGCTCCAAGAAACAGGCCTGTCCCTAGCAGTTTCCTTCTGTTTCATAATCTCACTTTTCATATTTTGAGAAGAAATAGAACCTTAGAATTTTAAATACAGAATTAACCTCAAACACTGCTCATAACCTAGATGAGCAAAGTAGATTAAACAAAGCCAATACAGGTCTGGAATATGGTCAATAAGGATAAAAGGTGGTAGAAGAGTCTATAGTGTTCCCCTATAAGTGAATTTCAGGAATTCTGTGCATGAAATTACAGTTCATTATTATAACTATTCCTAAGCATTTTATTCTACTCAACCTCCTAGATTGCCATTTTATTCCAAAAAGCCAAAGCTATTTAAAATTATCTTTGATAAACATTACCGGAATGTAAGTATTATATTTTTCATCTCCTATAAATAAAAATCTGTTAAAATTGTAAGAGATTTTGACAAGAGTGAAAGAAAAAGTACAAATGATTAGTCCGAGTTTAAATTCCAAAACAGAACACCCATACCTAAAATTATGTAGTAAAATGAGAAGATTTCACCTAAATTTTAACAATCTTACTGAAAATTCCTCCTGTTTACAGAGCAGAAGAGCTCATGAAACCAGACAGACTAGTTCAGGTCACTGGAAAGAAGATTTGACTATAGGGAATAGAGAGACACAAGCCAAGAAGAGCACTTAAATCACAAGTCCTGATCCTGCTCTTTGTCACACACAATACATGGGATTAGCAGTGCCAGAAAACTTCTAGAACAGTTCATATTAACCTTAAATTCTGTGAACAAATTTGTAGAAAGAATAATAAACTTACTACACACTTACTAGTATCACAACTGTATGATTTCTATGGTCAAAATGCTCCCTTATATGTAATTTTGTTTTACTTCGCCAATTCCTGACTGGTTTTTAACTCCAATTCCTGACTGGTTTTTAACTGAAAGAAAAAAAAAACTAAATTTCTCTCAAAGTGCTTCTTTCGGTTAAAAATTCCTAAATTTGAAGGCCAAGAAATCTCAAATTTAGTAAACAGTATAGATAACATAATTGGTGACTGAAGTGTAACCCAAATGATTGCTTTTATAATTTCAGTTTGATTCCTAACAGGAAATGATGTAAGGAGATCTTGAAAAATCCATGAACACCATAATTCGAAAAGATACATGCACCCCCCAATGTTCACTGCAGCACTATTTACAACACCCGAGACATGAAAGCATCTAAATGTCCATCGACAGATGAATGAATAAAGAAGATGTGGTATATTTATACAATGGAATATTACTCAGCCATCAAAAAGAATTAAAAGAATTAAATAATGCCATCTGTAGCAACATGGATGGACCCAGAGGTTATCTTACTAAGTGAAGTAAGTCAGACAGAGAAAGACAAATATCATATGATATTGCTTACATATGGAATCTAAAAAAATGATGCTCTATTTACAATAGCCAGGACATGGAAGCAACCTAAGTGTCCATCAACAGATGAATGGATAAAGAAGATGTGGCACATATATACAATGGAATATTACTCAGCCATAATAAGAAACGAAACTGAATTATTTGTAGTGAGGTGGATGGACCTAGAGTCTGTCATACAGAGCGAAGTAGGTCAGAAAGAGAAAGACAAACACCGTATGCTAACATATATATATATATGGAATCTGGATATGGATATGGGGAGGGGGAAGGGCAAGCTGTGACAAAGTGAGAGAGTGGCATGGACATATATACACTACCAAACGTAAAACAGATAGCTAGTGGGAAACAGCTGCATAGCACAGGGAGATCAGCTCGGTGCTTTGTGACCACCTAGAGGGGTGGGATAGGGAGGGTGGGAGGGAAGGAGATGCAAGAGGGAAGAGATATGGGAACATATGTATATGTATAACTGATTCACTTTGTTATAAAGCAGAAACTAACACACCATTGTAAAGCAATTATACTCCAATAAAGATGTTAAAAAAATAAAAAAAGATACACAGTCTACAGTAAATATCACAAATGATTGTTGCTGCTGTGCTTACTATTCTATTAAACGTGTAAAATCCATAAAACACTTTAAGTTCAAAGTTAAATATGAATTTTTACCTTTATAATTATGTCTCTGCTATTCACAATTGTGGTTAATGAATCAGAGACTGTGGCATCACTAGTAAAAAATGAGCTTGTGAATAAAACAGAACTCAGGCCCACCAGACCTACTGAATCACAATGTGCACTTTTACCATCTCCCCAGTGTACTTGTGTACCCATGAATAGTTGAAAGGTACATTTCTACCTCAACATGTCTTTTCTGTCTGAGAAATACACACATTTCATCCAGTTTGATAGAAATAAAACTCAAAAATGCAAAACAAAAATGATGCAAATGACCTTATATACAAAACAGACATAGACCCACAGAGAAAACAAAAAAATAGTTACCAAAGGGGAAAGGAGGCAGGGATAAATTAGGAGTTTGGGATTAACATATACACACTACTATACATAAAACAGATAACCAACAAGGACCTACTGCATAGCACAATAGTTCGTAATAACCTATAAGGGAAAGGAATCTGTAAAAGAATATATATATATATTACATATAACTGAATCACTTTGCTGTTCACCCGAAACTAACACAACATTGTAAATCAACTGTACTTCAATAAAAATCCTTGAAAGCCCAATTAATAACACTTTTAGTAATAGCTAATCATTAGATCAGGAGCTCTCTTTCTATAGAGCCTAAGATGAGAACTAAAGAAAAGGTGTGCAGTTTATATAATAAAGACACAGAAGTTGATACCTTAGTAGCACAGGAATATTTAAATCAACTTTCATAGTTTGGTGATGCCCTGATTAAATTACTCTAGTAGAGAAAATCAACGTGCCTAAAACCTGATGTAAACCTGAACTTCTCAAGAGGTACTGTAGTGTTACAGAGCAGTCCTGGGAAGGGAAACCCTAGATATTCCCTTTCAGAGGGTTCAGATGGAGTCAGAAGGGACTACAGAGGGGAATATGAGTCAGTATAATACGAAGATACCCTCCTCATGACCGACAAGAAAGAAGTCAACCCTTGTTTCACAGTTGAGGTGTAGGATAGGACCAGAGTCAATGATACCAGGTCAGGACCCCAGGGCATGAGAACCTGGAATACTGCACATGATGTTACAGCATAAGGACACAAGACAGGGACCATTTCCATAATATCTCAAATAAGGAATAATTCTTGCTTTAGCAAAATAAATCTAATTTGACACCTGGTGTATGATTACCAGTCATTAAACCGAACGTGAGAATGACCAAGTTGATATGAGTGCAACAAGAAAATTGGAGTGAGACGGGGTGAAGGAAGATGTAGTGAAATGGGCAGGAGAAGGAGCTGAGGTGGACACGAAGGAAGAGGGGTACTGAAAGTTTGAAAACAACAGGATTTTTATTTACTGTCTGTAAGTAGGGAAGAGAGTAGTTGTTAGAGATGAGGGTGGAAGTAAGCCTGCATGTAAAACAGGAGGTGGGGGGAGTCCCCTGGAGGACAACAGTGATGCTGGGAGATAAGTAGTTTAACAAAACCAAAAAGAGAACTAGTATGATTTTCATGGAAAAAGTATAAAAGTAAGGCTCTCTATAAAACATTCATAAAGTCAATGAATGCCAGTAGTCCCAATGATGCACCAAGCATTAGTACAAGGTGCAATTATATAGTCTTTATCCTATTTAAATCTATAAGGTAAATACGATGATAAAACAAAATACTGAAGGGTTCATCAGTTTGTATAACCTATCGTAAGTCATCAAGTTGGAGTAGCCATACATACATATATACACACACACACACACACACACACATACATATAAATAGTTTATAGTCATGTAGTCCACTGTCTCTAAAGGCCAACTGCTTCCAAAATGATTCTAGCTTTATTACAGGAATTATTTCCAAATAAGATTATGTTCTTTATATCTGAAAAATGATGATACTAATTTGGTTGGTTGATCTCAGTAAGGTATTTGAAAGTGACAGCGTATGTTTTTATTTGGTCTGTCTTAGGGGAAAAACTCATTGAAGAGTATTGCACTACGTTTCATTCTCTTTCCTCTTTCCTACTCCTGTCCCTCCACCTTCTCCTTCCTATCTATCTGTCATCACATAGGAAAGTTCCTTAGGTAGATTTCATCTTTTTTTCTATAAAATATTCCTTTCCTAGAACTGTATACCTACCCAAGGGATATGGTTCTAACTGGGTAACACTGGGCTGTGGCAGATGCTGCTTGTTGCCTTCCCAATATCTATTTCCCTCCTTTTTTTTTTTTTTTGCGGTATGCGGGCCTCTCACTGTTGTGGCCTCTCCCGTTGTGGAGTACAGGCTTCAGAGGTGCAGGCTCAGTGGCCATGGCTCACGGGCCCAGCCGCTCCGCGGCATGTGGGATCCTCCCGGACTGGGGCGCAAACCTGTGTCCCCTGCATCGGCAGGCGGACTCTCAACCACTGCGCCACCAGGGAAGCCCTTCCCTCCTCTTTTTAACCAACAGAACTCTTATTTCATCTGGCCAGCCATATACCCAGCTAATAAACAAGCAAGCAAGCAAGCAAACAAACCCTAAATCCTCAGGGTTCCTCTTTATAGCAAAAAATGGTCATATAGATACAGTTCCTATCTACCCACCATCACCACCACCCACCACCAATTTACTTGTAGGAAAGTGGATGTAATTCCTAAGAGGTAAAGCAGATAAGTTAAGGATAAAGGCCACTGCTGAAAACTGCAAGGGAAAAAATAAGGAGCCTGGTCCTTTAAAACATCTTGATGGCCACAGTAGCTCTGAAGTGACTTCCTCCAGATGTCCTCCCGAGAAAAGAATCCCCTAACTTGTAATTTTGTTATTGCTCCATGAAGCCAAACACAAAATAACGAAAAAAATAAGGTGATACATTCCCTAGCAAATCATTCCTCTGAAAACACAAAGTCAGGGAGTCTGCAGATTCTGTAATGGTGATTGCTGGGAAATATTTCACTCAATAATTTTTCCTTATGCTTAAAATTACAATGTTATATTTATACAGAGACATGATTTCTAAAAGATTTCTGGAAAATTATCTGTTTTCACCTGATTACTTTTGCTAAATTAGATATTTGGCTTTTTTGACAGAAACAGACAGATATTTATATCTTTATTTCAGAATGAAAAGATCTATCTGGGTTTACTAGACTTTCCTGAGGTTATGCAGCTCTCCAGAAGGGCAATCCGTGGCTCAGGGTGTGACTCCCTTATTTAACCCAGAAATATGGATATTCACTTAATGTTCCCTTTGATCACGTTCTTGTCAAGAGGTGTTTCAACATTAACTGCTGTTAATGCCATTAGCATATCATATTTCCTAAAACAACTAATATTATTCAGAAAATCAGGAGAAGCTGCTTGCATCCATAATTCTATTTGTAATCTAATAGTAGGTTTCATTTAATTAATGATGTATTTCCTAGGTGATGTTGGGAAACAAAATGATGTTGATTGGTAGTTGTTAAATAAATACATCTGTCCTTATTATTTGCCCTCAAGAACAAATATAATGTTAACTGTCCTTTCTTGTAATCATATTTTCTCGAAGAGAATAAAAAATCATATTTTCTCCTTCAAGAGAATAAAATCAGTAAGTCAGTAGCTTGAGACCATAATCAGAGGCTCCTAATTTATCTAACTTAAGTTAAAAGAACTTGACTCCAAAATCACTCAGCAAAACTACCTCAAGCCTTGATGCTATAAAGGACATCATACAAAGTGACTACAGAACTCCCACATCAGTAAACTAGTACTTTAAAGAGGATAAAGGGCTATATACATCACCCTTATGAATGAATAATATTGGTAAGTGAATTTGCAAAAGATTTCAGAGATAAAATTACTTTTCTTCTAATGTAATATAAAAATTAAAGTCTACTCAGTATCTTGAAAAAAATTAAAATTATAAGGGAAAGCAATTCCTGTTTGTCTGCTTTTTACAACTCCAAAAGAGGGCTGTAAGTAGTCTATTAAGGGCCTTGTGATGGGCAGCAGAGAAAGTAGCAATCTTTTCAACAGGTTTTATTTACTGAAGGAAGGAGCAATCCTACTGGGAAGGAGGGGGGAGCTAGAGTCTGGGGCGGAGATGATAGCTCTAGTTGAAAGCACTAAAGGAAAATCCATAAATAAAAATAAAAGAACATATCAAAATTGCTTCAGTAACATTTAAAATATTTGGTCATGTTTTTCCAACCTAAAAGTAAAGGCCTAATCCTTATGCAAGGGAAAGTATCTTGCATTTTGGCTTGTTTGAAGATAAGTAAACACAGTTGTCACATTTATTAGTGTATTACAGATTACACAGACGTATAGAATTAATGAATATTAGAGACATTACTTTAATCTCTGCCTTGCACAAATCATGAACCCCTGTGAAGTATTCCTGGGATGTCCATAAGAAGAGAGGTAGTAAAATCTCAAACTCCTAAATATCTTCCACATGCCATTCCTGAGCAGTTATTACACACGATTCAGTACTGTGTGTCCCACAAGATTTATCATAGTGGCAAATAAAGACATATAACCCTTAAATCTTATAATGTATACAACACTATTTGTGATAGAACACAAACTGTTAACACACAAGGACTCACAACTTCCTCCTCTGCTGTTTGCCCACTGATTTTTTTCCCTCTTCCCCTATCTACTGCAAAAAGAAAGTTCAGATGCCTCTTAAACTGACTTTCTGGAGAAAAGTACTAAAAAAAAAAAAAAATTACATTTCTTATGAGATATCTAAAAGAGTCAATTTCATAGAATCAAACAGTGGAATGGTTGTTGGCAGGGGCTGGGGAGAGGAAAAACAGAGTTATTCATTAAAGGGTATAAAGCTTCAGTCAAACAAGGTGAATAAACTTTAGAGATCTGCTGTACAACACTGTACCTGAGTCAATAATATACTGGACACTTAAAATTTTGTTAAGAGGCTGGATCTCAGTGTTCTTTCCACAATAAAATAAAATAATAACATAAAAATAATTACTATCCCCAGAGGGGGAATACAGTACATCTGAATGGGAATGTAACACATCTGAAAGGGAATATAATACAGCTGATGCACACCCTGTGGGGGCGTGTCATCAAAAAGAGTGAACAGATCAAGAGAAGGCAACATAATGGAAGGGAAACCAGTGAGTGCTGTTGGAACTGGAGAGTTGAGAGGTGCTGGAGAATGGGAGTGGACCAACAATGTTCATATGAGTTGTGTTCAACGGAAATGTGAATATAGATGAAAGATTCTGTTTGGGTCATCCTTTAAATTCAACTTTGCTCCAAAATAAGCTAGTTGGTCAATAGTGTTTCACACACAGACTTTGACTTTTTGGACATATTAGACTTTCTCACTCTTTTTACACCTGTGAAGGTGGGCTCATCTCCATCACAAACACAGCTAACCAAAGGAACTTTCCAAACATACCTGGTTCTCCTTCCCTCTGTTACATCACAGGTCCCCTTCCTCCATTCCAAGACCAGTCCCCTGACCCGTGCTTGGATCCTATCCCTTATCCATCTCTTAGGAATCACAATACATTAGGAGTGTATATCCTTTCTCTCCAGTACTTCATCCTCTGCTTCTTTATAGGCTCTTTTTCCATAACATTAAGATTCTTCAGGTATCTATAATGTAAACAAAAATCCCTTAACCTCCTGTGCTTGCAAAATATTGGCACTTTCGTTTTACCCAAACTTCTTAAAAATACTGACTAGAATTTCTGACTTCACTTCCCTACTGAAGTCTGGCTTTCTACATCACAACTTAAAATTTTCAACTATGATTTCTCTCTTTGCTTTCTCTACTAACTTTTACTCCCTATCCTACTGCCATCTAGAGTGTAATTTATCACTCCATTATAACTGATATCCTCGATCCTGAGGCAAATTTGACTCTAATTGTTTCCCTCCTTTCTTTAACACTCTTTCCTTGACTAGGATCAGACCAACTCCTAGTTTTCCTCCTATTTTCCAGGCCATTTCATCTCAGTTTACTTGGTTACTCTCCTGCCTACCTCTTCAATAATGGCTTTCCTTGGAATTCTGTCCTCATATTCTTTTTTCTAACTCTACACAAGTGGGTCTGAAAAGGAAAGGCTACTCATGTTAGGGAGATGAGACTTGATTTCAAAAACAAGACACTACAGAAATGTTTTAAACAGCGCATCTTATTTGCATTTTAGAACAATTACTTGGACACTATGAATGATTTTTTTGGTGGGCTCAATGTTAGGAAGATATAAAATAACTGCTGAATTAGAACAGTAGTAATAGTAGTGTGGATGGAAAGGAATATTCATGACATATTTAAGAGATAAATACTGGCTTTGATGATTGATTGATTGAGTGCTAAGTAGGAGGAAAGTATTAGAAATGACTTGCTGGTTTTGGGTTTGAGTAATTTGATTGATATGGGGCCTCCAAGTGAGATAGAATAAGAACTGGAAGTTCATCAGAGATGACACAGTCTTCTTTGGTCACAATGAAGCTTTTTGCTTAACTTTTCCGTGAAATTTAACATCTAGTTTAAAAAAGTATACACAATGAATAAATGGACACAACTGTGTAACCAACATCCAGATTGAAAAAAAAATAGCACATTTGTGTGGTCTCCAGAAGTCCAGTCCCATCATAAGAAGTTGACTTTTAGTCCTATAACATTTTCTAGCGCGTGTTCACTTGACTCAAGTGTAGGTCATACATAAAAATTACACACACACACACACACACAAAGAATAATAGCCTCACCTAAATATTATGGTAAAATATGCGATTTGACTAGAGTCACTGCCTATGTCTTTGAAAGGCTGAATGGCTAAAAGCCTATTTAAAGTTATTTCTGGCATTCATGAACTTATGTGCAACTATAATTATGTGATGGTGTGTGTTAATAACTTTTAAATAATTAAACAAACAGTGGACTAGACCGATGGTTAATGAGACTATTTAGAGAGTCTGTGTTAACTAAATATTAAGAAGAATATTAGAATCTCAAATCTGCCCTGGTGGCACAGTGGTTCAGAGTCCGCCTGCCAATGCAGGGGACATGGGTTCGTGCCCCGGTCCGGGAAGATCCCACATGCCGTGGAGCGGCTGGGCCCGTGAACCATGGCCCCTGAGCCTGCACATCTGGAGCCTGTGCTCCACAACGGGAGAGGACACAACAGTGAGAGGCCCGCATATCGCAAAAAAAAAAAAAAAAAAGAAATAGGTGACAAGAAATTTAAATCACCTGGATATTTCATATTCAATAGCAATACAAATCATACAAATTATATATTTATAGTACATGGAAATAAACTTGAGTTGAAAAAGTAAAAAAAAATTATTCATATTCTTTGTATGTTTAATGAATAGTTATAACCACAGTCAAATTTTGTAGAAGTAAAACTATCACATATACAGACATAACCATTTTCAATATATCTACTTTGAATGCTTCACCTATGCAAACACTTTTAGAGACATATTTGCCTAGTGTTGCTACTTCTGATAAAATCATTTTATATCAATGTGTTTAGCAAAATGGTTCTATGATTAAGCAGACATAAATGTTCAATTACATTTATTTGAATAAATTGCGGATTAAAAATGAGTTTCATGTTCCACATTGCTGTTTGAAAACTAAAAAGAACTTTCTATGTCTCTGGACTTAATTCACCATGAAAAGTTCCACATATAAAACTATCACTTTTAACTCTAGGTACAAAAAAATTCATCACAGAATTACATATTGTGGCTATTTACTCATCAGGGTAAATAAACAGAAATGTGATCTTAATCAAATGCCATAATCCAATACAAGATCTATAAATACATGAATGGGCAAAAAGTTCCAAGTATTTTGGCACCAACATATTAGTGTCAATCTTTTAAGGGCTTTGAAGGTTCAAACATATAAAAATGTTCTTCAACTAAAATTATATATTCTCCCTGCTTAGAGAAGATGTATGGCTAAAATGTACTGTCTTATAAAAGTTTTCCTTTAAAGAATGAATTTTCTACTACATTCAGTATTTTATCTCATTTAGTATTTACCATTTAATCTTATATGGTAATGTGGCATTTTAGTTTATTTAGTGCTTTATAAAATGACAAGATTTTTGATGTCTCACTCAAAATGTATGCACAGCTTAAGACAAACCATATTGAATACTTCAAATGGGATAATTTTTTTTCCTGCTTTGTGCTGATCTTAATTCAGGACCCCACTATCTAAAAGAGGTACAAAATTTCTCAGTTTTTGCCAATATAAGAATATAAATTTAATCTAAACTTTGTTCACCTCTTTTCAAATAAACATTTATAAAAATGGTTTTCAATTAAGAATTATAACCACTTAAAATTAGTCTCATAAACAAAATATTATGGGGCACCTTGGACTGAAATGTTTTGCTACGCAAAACATCACTGACTCTCTGACATCAAATATGCAAAGTGAACAGAAGAATGAAAGCGCGTATGACTTTCTAAAGATATTCAAAATTATACATTTGTAAAACAGTACTTTGCTTCCATGATTTAGTTAAATCATTTTCTGTATATCAAATTATATGCTATTCTTTCGCTCTAATGTGAAATGAAAAAAAAAAAAAAAATACAGACACTAAACCAGTATCTAGTACTACTAGTGTTTGCAAGCCTAGTGGATGTATGTGATATGGCTTCATGATAAACAGTTATCTTCCCATAATTAACAATACTGGTTCAACAAACAAACAAAAAACAGCTCTTGAGAAAGGCAAAGGTATTAAGAGGTAGTTTAAGTCAAGTTTGACATTATTCTCGATATCTAGCACAATCAAATTATTTATTTTTGTTGTTTAAATGAAAAGTCCAAATACATTCCTATTATATTTCAAGTTGACCTGTGAACATCTAGATGCAGTTGCCACTAATTAGTGGCACCACAGAATCCAGAAACAAGTCTTTCCTGATACACACAATGGAAAAGACTTTAATAAGTGAATACCTAAGAATCTATAATACCATTACACAAAGAGAACTATAATAAGAGTCAACAAATGGCTTTTTAAAAATGTACTATTTGTCACTAAATACACTGCCATTATAACAAAAAACCTTTTGTGCTTTAAAAGGGTATGTTTCTCTCAGTAAAATATTTATGCTTTTATAAATTACCAGACTATATAGCTCATCCACAACAATTTCACTGTTGTTGCGTAAAATAGTAAATTATTTCTTTTAAATTATTAATTCAATAGAAAAAAGAATTTTTCAGGCTTATAGTCTTTTGAAAGGACAGAAAAATAGATGAAACAAAACCAAAATGACAATTTCAGCATTTAAAATTTACAAATGATAATTCAAACAAATGTTATGACATTTAAGATAATGAAACCCTTCATTTATTCTGCTATCTGGTATGAGTTTTATTTCACATATAAGGAGTCAGAACAGATGTCCAAATATTGTAATGCCAAAAGAGAGTTAGGGCATATCTTGATTAATACCCTCAGAGCAGCCTGTGGTGTCTCTTTAAAACTGGCATGCATTACCTCAAAACAACTATTTAAATCCATTCTAGGAAATATAGTTAGACAAAGCATTCCAGAGACAAAAAGAAAACAACAAAGCTCAGTATAATCCTTTTAGCAATGTGAGTTGCATCTTATTGACAGACCATTCATTGCAATCAGCAAATGATTAATTGCAAATTTGTTGCTAAATTGACCACACTCAAAAAAAGAGACAAGCTTCAGGCTACTGTTAAAGAGGAAAAACTTATGTTAAAAATGATTGGAGACTTTTTGCAGGGAATTAATTCTAATCAATATGCTTGTTGACTACACAGTAGAATAATGACTCCCTTAAATAGGAGAGGTACCCATTATTGTAGACATTGAAATTAATATTTAACCTACTGACTTGCAATTTTTAAAAATTTATTGAAGCAGCATTTTCTTGCCTTACCTTTAATAAATAGTTCATGTTTTATAAAACATGTGCAAAAGATTTGTTTTCCTATTTCAAATGTAGATTGCAGACGTAATGCCCATATGGTCAAACTTATAATAACTGCCTGAAGCAATTTGTTCTTGGATTTTTAAAGATAAACCTCAGTGGCATATTAAAAATATAAAAGGTGATAAGATAGTACGATGGATGAGTATTTGTCTCTCAGTAACAAATGGCTTTTATTTCTTTACAAACAGAGCACCTTTAGGGTTCTTTTATTAAAATCAGAGTGTTTCAGGCAAAAAAAGAATGGTGCAGTGGAATATTATTATAGATACTTTGTTCAAAATGACCATTTTCATAAAACTAACTTTCAAAGTCATTTCTTGAATAAATATTTATTGAGCACCTACTATTGGCCAAACATTGTGCTTGGTTCCAAGTTGACAACATTAAATACACTTAGACCTGTGCTTAGGAAAATCACAAAAGTTGTAAATCTCTACTTCCCTGTCTTATTTTTCTTTGAGCCTCACTGGGGATGCAACAGTGACAAAGAGGCAGGAACAATACTCTGAAGTTCTTGGGAACAGTAGAAGCAGTATTTTTTGCAATAAAACTGAAAATAGAAGATGAGCAGAGTTGCTTCAGATATTTACAGAAGTTCAATTACTACTAAAATTATGTCAGTGATTATGCAATTCTATTTTCAGGTAAGGTATCAAAAATCAATATACCTAATAGGAATGTATTTCTAAAAATGTGTGAGGGTGCTTCAAGATATAAGTCAGGAGAGTGGTATGAAAAGTGAAAATCTTTAGTTTTCAACACTAGCCCTCCATGTTGACATTACATTATTCTTTTGGGAAAACTACACCAAACTCTGAATTCCATTCCCCACAATACAGAGAATGCCTTCTTTGGTCAACGCTATGCTCCTGGGTTCTTCAAACAGGGCAACTTAACAAAATGTGTCACTAGTACACATCTAGACAGGCACAAGTGAGCTTAAAGAGCCTCTGCTACATAAGAGAACACCAAATGACCCAGGGCTTATAGGTAAGAATTGGAACCTGGCAGGATCACTGAGAATAATAACCAGAGAAAACCATAATTCAAAAAGATACATGCACCCCAATGTTCACTGCAGCGTTACTTACAATAGCCAGGACATGGAAGCAACCTAAATGTCAATCAACAGAGGAATGGATAAAGAAGATGTGGTACCTATATACAATGGAATATTACTCGGCCATAAAAAGGAATGAAATAATACCATCTGCAGTAACATGGATGGACACAGACATTGCCATACTGAGTGAAGTAAGTCAGAGACAAATATCATATGATATTGCTTATATGTGGAAGCTAAAAAAAAAATGGGACAAATGAACGTATTTACAAAGCAGAAATAGAGTCACAGATGTAGAAAACAAACTTATGGTTACCAAGGGGGTAAGGGGAGGGAAGGGATAAATTGGGAGATTGGGATTGACATATACACCCTACTATATGTAAAATAAATAATAAGAACCTACTATATAGCACAGGAAACTCTACTCAATACTCTGTAATGACCTATACGGGAAAATAATCTAAAAAAGAGTGGATATATGTATATGTATAACTGATTCACTTTGCTGGACACCTGAAACTAACACAACATTGAAAATCAACAGTACTCCAATAAAAATTAATTAAAAAATAAAAAAATAATCTACTGAAGGTATCGAAAGTTGGATATTACTATACATATAGTTGAGCAAACTGATGTTCAACAATGCTGGGTAAATCATGCAATGTTGCAAAATCAGTACCTGGCTTCAAATGGTATTCAAACTCAGCTCTCTTCTAGGAGACGGCTGGTTATCTTATTTACACAATATCACCGAGCGCTGAAAGAACTGCTGTCTATCACCAAGTGCCACTGAAGGAAGGACAATTGATGTTCTATCACTACTAAACCTCAAAGCAAAAGTTTGGTTGTACACTTAACTTTATTAATAAAAACATATTTTTACTTATTTTAGATTTTTACATCCCATTTGTACTGAATTAAATTCTTATACTTTTAAAATACATGGGAAAATAATCACGTTTTATTCTATTTGAAGGGTTTAGGTCAGTACAGGAATATTTTCTGTCAAAAGGCATGTAAGTTATATCTATTCCTCAATTTGTGAAAAGTATCTTTTAAAGCAAATAAACATTGTCTTGGTAAAGCAAATTTGCTGCCTTACGCATTCTCCTTCATAGCATTTGTTGAAGATGCTTACCTTGCTTAAATGTCTTTAAAGCTCATTAAAATATATTCACAAATATGTGTTCCATTTTTAAAAACTGCTCTACTAATGATGCATTAATATAGCTAACTTAATTAACACACAGTTTTATAAAATTATAGAGATACAAATCGAAAAGAAAAACAGCACAGGGAATAAGCTATTGAATTCTAAAAACTTGAAGAGTTTTTAGAGATTCAAACTCAAGAGATTCAGAGAGTAAAATAACCTGTCTAAATGTTAGTGCTGAACCAGGAGTACAACAAAAGCCTTCTAAATTAAAATGCAGGCATTCTTTCTATTTTACGTTAAATCATCTGAATTAAAGTCATTTAATGTAACTTCAGGGAATTATCAATTTGTTGTGTTTGGAGTTTTTCTGCCTCAAAAAGTGTAAAATTCTATCAACGAGTACTAGGATTTATCCATAAGCACTTGTCAGCTTTTTGCTAGCAAGGACACACAGGACCAAACTAATTTGGATTGTACAATGAGAAGACATTCACCCCAACAGACTGAAAACGTCAAAACTACTAATTACTTTAAATACTGGTATCTCTATATACTTGCCTTAATTAATACGTAAATGTATTAATTGCTCCCATGTGGGGAACAAATTATAATTGATAAGGAAGGAGAGGAATCACTTGGAGATGAAGCTAGAAAAAAACTGGATTTTGAAGAGAAAGAAAAGACATTTGGGTCAACATGAAAGGCTTTGACAATGTGAAGGTAGAGTTTTAATTTGATTTGATTGACGATTGAGTCCTCATCGTAAGTTCTTGAACAGAGGGAGGGGAAACGTATATCTTAGAGATGGGCCTCAATCTAAAAAGACAGCTGTGACTCTGTTTTGGAAAGGTTACCTTATTACTACATGAATAAAAGGTTTTCACATGTTTCTGAAGCGGTAACATGTAGCAAATAATGCTCCAAATGTATTTATGCTCAAACTTCCTTTTCTGTCCTGTTTACTGGTTTTTGCCCAGCAGTATAACTCAGTTTGATCTGAGACGGCATGAAGTAGTTGTCTGAGGCAGAGCATTACCAGCTTTGGTGGGACGCAAGGCTTCATTTGATTAAAATAATATATGGTTCCATTTTTTCAGTATGTTTTGCTCATTTGGAACTCTTCAAGAGAGAGATGGGTGAGGTTTTTTTGCTCCCACAATCTACAAAGACATGATTTTTATTGGCTATCAATATCACTTCTGAAAGATTCACTTTTGGTTTGACTCCTCTGTCTTCTGCTCCAAGTCTTCTTGAAAACCAAAAATGAAAATAAGATATCCCAGATCAGGGATAGATTAACTGAATCATAAAGATGTAATCTCACAGATCATCTTGTTTGAAAATTTCTTTTACAAGCAAGAAAACTGGGGGAAATACCCTGAATGGAATGATCTGCAAATAGGTAATGAGCTGTGGCAGAGATAACTGTCTCTTGATTCCTAGTGTACATCCTTAGACTACATAATCTAACTTTAAGGCCTAGTAGTAAATAACTAAATCAAATACCTTCTGAAAAGTGAGTGGCAGAAGTTGCTCAAAGCACGGCTGAGTGAAGTTAAGATAAAGGATAGAACAATTAAATACCTTTCCACATACTGAAAACAGAAAACCTAAGAACTGCCAAAGTGGATCAGACACCCAGCTCATCCCACTGTTTTCTTTCTGGCCATGGCAATAAGAAGAGGACACATTTCTTCTCCCACAGGTCAATCTCAAAATTGGAAAATAAGCTCAATTGAGACTATAACTCAACAGCCTGTTTGCCCCTGTGGAGTTATTATTCATGAATTTGTTCTAGCTTTTTTGAATATTTTTATATATTTTTGTTTCCCAATTTTATATGCTCCTATGAATATTCTTGACTGTTTATTTGCTATAAGTCAATTTTAACTTTTAAGAATCGAACAATGGCTTATTTTCTTGTATTTTTAGTTTGATTAACATCTTTGCCCTTATAACTTTACCGACCTAGACTACAAGTTATCTTAAACTTCAACTTTTTGGATAAAAAGTTCATAAGACTTTCATATTTTTATTGATCAACCTTTCAAATAAAATTACTTTACCTTTCTCTGCATTTAAAAATTGCTCATAGTTTACTATTAATTCACTTATTCATTTAATTTTTAATATATGTTTGGTACCAGAGTAAGGGCTTGAGATAAGAAAACAGACATGATTGAAGAGCTCCTTGCTTTCCTGTTGCTATCGTAACTTTCCTAAAGTGGAATAATCAGAAGTACAAGAAGTAACTCTAGTAGCATTTCCGTATACTTTGTGAAATCTCAACTCCACCCTTTTGATTTTACTATTATTGTTAACAATAATATAAATTAAAACTAAATGATATATACTACTCCTAAACATAAGCAATCTAGAGGTATTGTAAGCATTTTGCCTGGAAGTGTTGGTCTGCGGACTGGCCGGTGGGCAGACGCTCAAAGGACATCAGGGAGTCTACTGGTGGGGATCTGAATACAGTGCGGAAAATTTTACTGGGAACTGGAGAAAAGAGGACCTGTGTTGTAGAGTGGTAAACTGTCTAGCAACATTTCTCCTTCTTGTTACATGTAAGATAGGAATGGTATCTAATAAACTCATGAATACAGCTGCGAAGATTTCTAGGCAAAATGTAAAAAACAATTTCACATCTTCCAGCTGCCTATAGTAAAATGAGAGAGAGAGAGAGAGAGAGAGAGAGAGAGAGAGGGGGGGGGAGAGAGAGAGAGAGAGAGAGAGAGAGAGAGAGAGGGAGAGAGAGGAGAGAGAGGGAGAGAGAGGGAGAGAGAGGGAGAGAGAGAGAGAGAGGGAGGAGAGAGGGAGAGAGGGAGGGAGGGAGGGAAAGATGGACAAATAACAAAGGAACTTAAATTTTAAAGCAAAATTTAAAGAAAAAAATTAATGAGCCAGGACTTGATCGGTTTGAAAAAACTGTTTCTCATTTTCAGCCCCTCCCATCAAAAGATTCTTAAGAACTGGCTTCAGAGAGAAGATAAAATCCAGGCACTACAAATAACACATGAACTCAGGCTTAAGATCACCAAGTTGTTACTAAAATTGTTTGTTAAGACCTAAAAACTTTTAAGGTCTTGCTTAGTGGATCTTCTAAAGAGTCTGCTTTATAGACTTTCAGGTAATAGGGTTTTTAAGAATCTTAAGGGAATCCTCCCACAGCACGCTCTTAGGCAACCCAAGTTAGAGAAAAGTCTATCAGGAAGATATATAGGGGTATGGTCTGTTGTCTAGTGGAGTGGATTTATAATTTGACACACAGGAAGCATGAAAAGTTTTAAAGGAACTCTTCCAATTGGACTGATGGGGACAGAGACAGTACAAAATGAAAAGAAGTTGTTGAAGCTCCAACCTACTATATGGGAAGGTAGCAGGCTGAGAAAACTGTTTAACAGAAAACATGGGCTATTTTTTTCTGGAAAAGACATAGTGTCTCAGACAGCAGAACTAAGAGTTAAGAGAATCATCTCCAGGAAGCTGAGCTAGGTAGTAAACAAGAAACTGACAATATGTGCTCTGCTGAATTTCAGAATTATTAAGAACCAGTAACTACGTACTTTGCATTTCCTTACTTTTTGAATGGAAGTGTCTATGGCCTATTATCCCACACCATTGTATGTTGGGCGTGTATAGAGCGTAGAGATAATTTGTCTCTATAGTTAATAGATCTTTATTTCAAGATAAATCATACTCAAGGAGCTGTACTAGAGAAAGTGCACTCAGGAACCTCATCTATGCCTGCACCTGATTTAAATAACAAGCTTCTGGAATTTGAGCTGATGTCATAATCGATGAGGTTTTTGAGGGTCTTGGGAGATAGTATATTTTGTGTGTGATATGGCCATAAATTTGTGGGGGGGAGAGGCTGAATGCTGCAGCTTCTCTCAATAGCAGATGTCAATAGATTCTATGCCTATCTGATCACATGTCATACCCCAATGAAAGGTACAGTCTATTTCCATCTTTCTGAACCTGGGCCTAACTGACAGAATGCAGTGGAAGTGACAATCTAGGCCTTGAAGCTTCCACCTTTGTCTCTTGGAAAGCTGTTTCTGAAATGTGTGCTTTCCAGGGGACCCACCCAACCTCCAAGTAAGAAGCTCAACTAACTTGAGACCTCCATGATGTGAGAACTGAGAGAAGAGGCCTTCCCACCCTGAAGGGAGAGAGATAAGTCAAGCATCCTGGAGGGAGAGAGAAAAGTCAAGTACCAAGGTACCAGACATGTGGGTGAAGAAACTGTTTTGTAATTGGATCCTCCAGCCCCAGCTGCCAGAGCTAATGTCCATGAATCAGAGATAAATCACCCACTGATCACTTTCCAAATCCCTGCCCTACAAAACTGTAAGATAAAATTGTCATTTTAAGTCCTTACAGTTTGAAGTAGTGTGTTATACAACAATAAATAACTCAAGCCAAACACACCTATAGTATTCACTTATGATTCTGAAATACTTTTGGTAATAGTTGTTTTTTTGGGCACTAAAATGCAATTTATAAAAGTTGGAGCCTTACATGCAGTTGACAGAAATAAAAACATCATAAAATTTGACATTAGATTGACAACTTAATTCAAAGTTTAGTTTCCATTGTCTTGGGTTTTATAATTGCAGTTAAAATGCCAGTACACAGTCCTTGAAAATATGATACGACCTATACCACTGCTCCCATCAAAGTGCATCCCAACTGCAAAAACCCTCTTGGCATCTGTACTTATCATTCAAAGCCCAGCACAATTCCTACCATCTTTGAAAAACCTTACCTAGTATTCTGACTCTCAGACTTCCTTTCTCCTTCACTTAAGAACTTTCTACTACCCTCAGCTTGAACTCCAATCTTCCCTTCAAGGATCAGTTTACTTATAGAAAACTAGAATCAATGAAAGCACCACTAGACAGCTTAAGATTTCAAAGGGTTTGTACTGTTCTTTTGATTTTTTACTTTCACTCCAGCAATTAAGTTCCTGTCTTTTTTTCCCCTTGTGATTTTGTGCCTCTCCAGGATTTAATTTATGTAAGTGACTGTATGTTGTTGTTAGTCCTTGCTTTAGAAACATCTGCATGCTTGCACAAACTCCATATTTGTGTGACTATCTCCTCCAGTAACTGATCCATCCTTGTATATTGTGTTACCCTTAAGAGGAGATTAACAAAGCTCTTGCTCTCTACTATAACACCGCATGGATTACTTACATATACTGATTTGTCACATACTTTGAACTTACGATCTATATTTTGACTCGTTTTTACTTAAGTAAAAGTGTTAATCATCTTATTAAATTGGGAGTACATTTTAAGGAAGAATTACCTGCGGTATTCTTATTATAGAGTGATTTTCAAAGATTAATATAAATAAGATCATCTCGTAGATTTATTCAGGAGATCTGGAATGGGGTTAAAATCTGCACTCCAGATGTTTCTGGTCCAGAGACTATACTATAAACACTGTTCTGTGCAATGAGGATGAGAGTCAAGACAATTTTCTAATAGTAACATAAAGCGGTGAGAGACTAGAGAGCAGATCCAGTTAGAAAACCTTTGCAAAAGTGCAAAGGAGAGCCACCAGAAGCCTGATCTAGACAGTGGAATTGGGGATGGAAAGGAGGGGACAGATGGAAGCTAAACTAGCTATTAATACGTTCCTGCAACTGTTTTCTATTAAAGCTGCCTTCAAAAAATGAAAATGCACTGTTGTAAGCACTAAAGCAAACAGCCAAAAAGATGTTTTCTTAACTGGGAAATTATGATATGCAGTTATGTTTGGTATCTAAATACAAATTCTGCATGTAGGCTGCATTTATGGAAGAACCAAAAACAACCACAATACACTGTATCGTAGCAGAAACAAAATAAACTAGCTGTACTTGGCATAGTAATGATAAGCCCTTTAAATTAAATCTTTATGCAGATTCTATTTCATACTCCAAACTTTTCATGGAGCCTGTGTAATTCTGATATGTAAACCAACAAATAGATATGCTCTGTGTATTGAGTAGCCGGTTTGGGCACCAGCTGGCTTGGCTGTATGCCTTTCTAATGGTAATGAAGTCACACAGCTGCTAGGACAATCAGCTGGAGTTCAGATTATCTCCAGCTAAATGGATATCCATTGACTAGCTTCTTATCCGGACTCATTAAACTTCGGTATTGACAAATGAAGAGTGCTTAGAGGTTTATAGCTAAGAGGTATCTAGAAATGAACTTGTTGACTTTTTTCCCCTATAGCTTTCTCCTTGTGATTCACAGGGTATCATTCATCTATTTGAGATGTGTGATTACTAATGTACTATAAAATTTTAAGTACTCTTCCATTACTGTTTTTAAAGTGAACAAATATTCCAAAAGCAAGTAGTCACATGCATCAATAAGCTGTCACTATATGAAAACAAAAGCATCACCAAAAAGTACTGTTTTTCTTTAAACCAAACAGAGAAAGACATGATTCTCAGAAAAAGTTTAGAGTTGAACTGAAATTGATTTTTATTTAAAGACTCTTCCTTGCAAGTATTGTAGTGAATAATTTGCAAGATTTGACTGTAGCCACACTAGTTTACATGTCACAGCAAACTAAATTTCTTTCAACCTAACAAACTAGATAAAGTGTATCAGTGTAAGTTAGTTAATTCTGTATGTAATCATCCCTTGAACATGCTAAAACTTTTTCAAATCCTCAAGGTAACAAGAACTTGAATTCAATACCTGTTACTCTCTAAAGGTCAGAAGCAGAAACAAGCCTTCACATTACAGTAAAGCTCTCCAATGTTCCTCCTTTACCCCCTGCTGCAGTCAAAGCATAGAGCTCAGAAATAATATCCCATGTTTTGAACTGGTCAACTATTTATTTCATGTACTAAATTTTTTTGGTTTCATTTTGTTTCAGGATTGACTAACCTTATTTCCCACTCTCATCCTCATCCTCCCTTATCCTGCAGACTACCTTCTACTTGTCACAAGTTCACTGCCTTTGTGAAGATGTTAAAAATGCTTAGTCCTGGGACTTCCCTGGTGGCGCCGTGGTTAAGAATCTGCCTGCCAATGCAGGGGACACAGGTTCGAGCCCTGGTCCGGGAAGATACCACATGCCGTGGAGCAACTAAGCCCATGAGCCACAACTACTGAGCCTGTGCTCTAGAGCCCACGAGCTACAACTGCTGAAGCCTGTGCGCCTAGAGCCTGTGCCAAGAGAAGCCACCGCAATGAGAAGCCCGCACACAGCAACAAAGACCCAGCACAGCCAAAAATAATAAATAAATAAATACATTTAAAAAAAAAAATGCTTAGTCCTCGGGGCTTCCCTGGTGGCGCAGTGGTTGAGAGTCTGCCTGCTAATCCAGGGCACACGGGTTCGAGCTCTGGTCTGGGAGGATCCCGCATGCCGCGGAGCGACTAGGCCCGTGAGCCACAACTACTGAGCCTGCGCGTCTGGAGCCTGTGCTCCACAATGAGAGAGGCCGCAATAGTGAGAGGCCCGCGCACCGCGATGAAGAGTGGCCCCCGCTTGCCACAACTAGAGAAAGCCCTCGCACAGAAACAAAGACCCAACACAGCAACAACAAAATAAAAAAAACAACAAAAATAAATTAATTAATTAATAAACTCCTACCCCCAACATCTGGAAAAAAAAAAAAAAAAGCTTAGTCCATGTTTTCCAACTTCCACCTCCAAAAATCAGTTTAAAATTGCCTCCTAAATGTATATGTATATAATTATTTGCCTTGGAGTTTGATTAAATGTCCTTTAGCCTCTTCCTCTTCTTGAAACAGAAAACAAATCTTTAGCAGATCTTCCTCAAGAAGATATGGAAATAGAAAAGTGCTGGTGAAGTACAAATGTGAATGAAGCTCAAAACCCCAGTTTATTTGCTTCTTTACAATGTCCTCATATAAATTCTCTATCCTCTCTCTGATCTGCAGTGTACTTGTTTAATTTCTAGATCTCTTTACTGCTGATTCTAAAGACAGAGCAACATTCTTCCCCTGCCAGTAATGTGATTTAAAATGCTTTCGCTTTGAGCTACAGCCAGATACTTCTGTAGGTCTGCATCATATTTTCAAGTGTAAGTATTACAAGGCAGGACCTATGGCATTATTAAACGCATATTCTCTAGCTTACAGTGTGCACTAACACTATGACTAACCACACTTCCTGGTAACTCGGAATAAAGATTTTGGCAGAATCCTCGTACTAGGGAAGAACAAAATTCCAGGCCTTCCCCAAACCAATAAATGGAAACTCACCGCAGGACGGATGTTGTCCTGACCCCACAGAGCATGCTCAGAGCAAGTCCAGACCTCCACGCAAAGTACATTTTGGGGAGGCAAAACGGCAAACTCCTACAGTCAAAAACTACTACTTAATCGTTTTTTAAACTTTTTAAAGGGAACAAGTATGTCCTCTAGTCTCAAAACATTTACGCAAAAAAAAAAAAAAGGTAGAAAATATGCAAATAAAGTGTCCCTATATTGGCACAGCGTGACACCGGGAGTCAGAAGATCTGCTTAAGTCTGGGAATTTATGAGAATCACTTAATCGCTTCTGATTAGTAAAACAGGAGTTCAGATTTCATTCATTCACAAAACAAAGATATGCCATAGGCTGCGCAAGGCCCTGGAAACACAGAATTAGAAGTCCAATACACAGGCCTCTGAGGAGATCACACCTGGGATGCCTAGGGTACCTGGAAATTCAAGATTCTGTTAGTAGGTGAATGGGTAGGAACATCATTACTCCGTTGGATTTTCCACACAAAAAAGATTTAGTGCTGACATCCTCTGCTATAGAAGTGGCTGTTGATATTCCTTGATATTCTGTTCTCTTCTGTATTTCCTAGCAGCTTAACCATTGACTAGTTCTGGCCAGTAGATTGTAACTGGAGGAAACAGGGGCAATAAGTATCACCTGTAACCAGGAGTAGTTACCTGTCCAGGATTCCTTCTTTTTGCCCTGTTTCCCACTCCATCTGTAGGCTGGATGCTGCCAAGGTGACACTGTACTTACAATATAGCACAGGTACTGGCTGCAAGTACCTGGGCTATTTAGAGGACAACTATCTAACCCATGGACAAGATATAACTTCTACTGGGTTAAGCGATAGAGATTTAAAGGCTTGTTTTTTTCTTGCAGCATAACCTAGCATAACATGCTTAATTCAAACTATATAATATTAAAATTCTCACTCACTGACATAAAAAATTAAGATCAGTCAGTGCTTTTCATGACAATTCCAAAACCTAGCATCTTATTCTCTGGCCCTCAAAACGTAAGCATTTAAGCTCTGATATTTTCTCCAAGGAACGTCGCAATTTTAATGGAATACATAACTCTCCTGAGCATACTGTTAGAGATGCTCCTGAAATATTAAATGTGCCATGTAAAATCCTTAATGGTCTATTACTAATCAGTATTTTCATGGAGAACCCACATATGACTTAATGTTAAATATGTCAAGCCATAAGGTGTGTGAGGATGTTTTCATTTTGTACTTGCATAGAGATTTTCACAGTGTTCTTATTTTTGATGCCATTTGGGAGTATCTGTGGATTCCATGTCTTTGTTCACCCTTTCTCCTGAGGTATCCACAGAAGGCCATATGTTGAACCAACGTGGTACCCCCTGAAGTAAGTTTTCCTCTTTAAAATGCTACATTTTGCAGCATTCTACGTACCATCTATCTACATTCCATTATGTTGGCACAGGTCTGACCAACTTGCAAGCAGGCAGAATGCCAAACACACAGATGGTATGGGGGAAAGAGCCAAAAAAAACATGTGAATCAACTGTGGGTACTGATGGCATAATTCCCAGACATGAAAGTCCAAACACTTGTCCATCCTAAGCTTACAGTACATACTTACAGACACGCAGATTTGTCAACAATAATCTAGCACTGACAGATTAATTTTATAAAATATTTTTTAAAGCCACCTTTGGCTGCTGAGGATAGCTACAAGGCAATAACTCCACAAAGCTTGGTGTTCAATCTTTTGTCATTACCCAGGTGACTCTTCAAAAGCAAATAGGCAAGACGTTTAAAAAAAAAAACTGTTTCTAACTAAATCAGTTTTAAATAAATGGAAAAAGTGTATCTTGGCTTTATTCATATATACTGTGCAATAAAAACAGAAGACAAATGTCAATAAACTATATGCTAGGACCAAAGACTGCACAGCAGGCTTCAAATTGTGGCTGTTAAATACTCATCTTTGACCCTTATGTCTGTGTGATCAAAACTGTATTGTTTTAAAACCAGTCAACTTTATTATCAGGATTGGACCTGTGAGCACAAGAAATGGACAGTCCATGATTTGAGGATCTTTAAATGGATCACCCACTTACAGAATGCCTTCCCTGCTGTCTTGGCAGTTTGCCTGAAATTTCTTAAATTATTGCCACTTAGTTAGGTTAAGCTATTTTATCTCCTGAAGGTGCCTGTTAGAAGGAAAATGTTTTATTAGGGAAAACAGAACAGAAGACTTTGGATTTGGGGGATAAATGAGGTGTAATTATTGCAGCAAAGGCCCTCAGGACCTAGCGGGAAAGACCCCCAGAATCCCTTCACCTTACTCATAAGCTGTACTGAGGACAATTCCTATTAAATTGGTTTTAGAGAGAACATCTATTAAATAAGTTGATACTGAACTTCTTGAGGTTGAAAATAGAAAATTAATTCAGGACCTAGATAACCTATTTAATATGTTCAGAGTAAGTGAGTAATATATTTAACTCAGGTCTCTTGAGCCCAAATCCAGTGCTATTGTTATTATCCTATCATCCTGCCATTTTACAGAGTTGAACTAGTTCGTTTATTTAACTTCTAGAGTTAAAGATGTGAATACGAATATTATATTCAATTTTCAAGAGACCATTTATTAAATGACTACTAGCATGTAAGTGCAAGATTTCGAACGAGAATGGAGAAAATAAATTGTCCTTTCTAAGTGGCTGGTTAAATCATGTTACATTTCCATAATTTTCTTAAATTCCATAGCATATAGTACACACATTTAGTCTCTTCTATGATTAGACACCTCACTACCGTTTGAATCTTGATTCCAGGTCAATTTATGTCCATTGTCTATAGATGTATTTTGTTTACCAAATAATGAATACATACTTCCAGTGTAACACATTCACGTTTGCAGAACATCAAACATAGTCACAGAAACTGGCGTTTGAGAAGTCTACTTTAATCCTTATTTTCCTACAAGATGGAATTATTTGGCTACATTTGATTACCAAAGAGGATTTGTATAAGTGACATATATTCAGAGCCTACCCAGAGAGTAAAGTTTTTGCAATCATAACTTTGTTTTTCTTGAAAGATACTAAAATGTTAAGAAATAGGTTTACTCTTGAAGTTTACTTGGATATGAGATAGGATTAGAATGCCCTAAGGTTGCTTGAATCTTCTAAAATTTCACCCTGAAAACTCAGTTTCTTTTATTTTTAATTTGTCTTAAAACATTCCTATAGATAGCTCAGATTTTAGAAAGTGGCTTACAGCCATTCCTCAAACAAAGAATCTAGTAGAGTACTTTACAGATTTCTCAAATTATAATTAAGGTATACAACTGGTAAAAACTTACTGTTTCGTCAATTTTCCCTACTAAATGTAATTAAGAGACTCCCTGTCCATTAATATATTGCAGAACTCAACACACAGCTAACCATTACAGAGGTTCTGAAAGACCACAAATCATAAAATCTCCCTAACAGCAGAAGTTTACACACCAAAACCTGAACACAGCTTATTTGCTCTGTGACAATTCATTTATTCTCTTTTATTCCTTCCATCATTCAATCATATGGTCATTTATGCATTCACCAAGTAACTGTTGAGCATTTATTACATGTCAAGAACTGGGGCAGTTATTGAATACAAAGAAAATACAGTACGTAGCCAAAAGAAAATTCCTTTGGTACAAGATTCAGAATTGAAAAGATTATATAACTTCTGCAATGAATACCTGAAAGGAGATGAGATTTTCATTCAAGGTAGAAAATGTCATCTATTACAAAAGTGCTATTAATAACAGACCTTTAATATTTAATAGAGCAAAGTGATTAAGACAGAATCCATACTTTATTATTCTATCTTCTACATGTATTAAGTAGGTTTGACCACATTTGGGGGTATTACATGTAATTAAGAATAAAACTAAAAAACATTTTTTTAAATCTCTATAGGACATAGTAGATGCCTGTGTCCACTTACAGCAATCATATTTATGTCAACAGCTTATTCTGCTTTTATTGAATGCAAATTTGTTGTATAATTTTCACTTTCTCACTAAAAAAATAACAAAATGAATTAGCTCTGTGAGCATGAGGGGACGTTTTTTGAGAATTTATTCACTTTAAAGACACAGTCACACAGTCTAATTCTGGAAGCAGTTAGGACAAATAATTATTACCTGTATTTTCCTGTTATACCAACACAATGGTTTTACTAGAACAAGATTTTTTCAACATACCTACTGGATTTTAAACACTATAGTTGAACGCCAATTTTTTTTATCATGAGTGTTATCAAAATTTTATATTGAAATACTTTTTTTACTAGGTTGTAACTGTTTTTACAGGTAGAACTACATGTTCATCTTTGTATACTCCTTGGGACGTGGCATAATGTTTCATTTAATAAAAGAGTGTTAGAATGAAACTAGAATGGTGAACATATGGATGATTTTCTAAATATAAAAGTCCTCTATGCAGTTACTATGTTCCACTGATTACTAGTGGTTAAAATGTTCTACCTGCTATTTTGTGCCTAAATTTGTTGGTTCTGCTTTTGAGCTACAGACATTTCTAGGCAGTTAATTACCAAAAAGTAATCTGATTCTTGTTTTAAAGTTTCATTTCTTTACAAGGCAAATTAAAATCTTTAAACTCATGAGATAAATTATAAATGTTAAATGTATAAAAGCGCCAATGAAAACCCTACTAATTAACATGAGAACTGATTATATTTCAGATGCTATTTAAATCACGCTTTTCAGTTCTAGCCAATGAAATACTCCTATAACATCTTTCTAAATTGTGATGTAAATAATAAACCAAACTTTGATCTTCTTTTAAAATTATGCAGGTACCCACCCACCGTAAAAAAAAGCTGTTTTCCAAAATTCAAAAATTTTAGTTCAGAATTGACAAATGAAAATACACAAGGATCACATTCCCACCTGAAAATAACTTAAAAAATAGGACATTAACTTGACTTTCTTAAAAGCTATACACAAGTAGAACTATCAACTGCATTATTTGAACAATGTATGGATATTTCCAACTATTACTTGCACTCCACAGAATTTGATTGTAACTGAAAGTAATCTTTTATTTAAATATCTGAATATAAAATGTATTATGGATTGGTAATCTAATTATAAAACAAGTAATTAAATATTTATGAGCAAAACATGCTTATCAGAATCTCAAAGATATTTACATATTGAGCTATTTTTTTTTAATCAAATGAACCTATTTTTAATTTTACCCTGTATTAAGTATAGTAATAAAAAGAATGCTCTGAATTAAATTTTACTACAACTTTACAAGAAAGGTGCTACTAACTTCCCACTCAGAGGTGGGACATTCCCTCAACAATAAAGATTTCTTAGCTAATGGTTCTCATGTTTAGAACCTTATAAAGTCAGTTAAAATATTAAAATCAGGTAACAAAAATTAAAAATGGGAACACTCATTATGACATGAATATATTGTTTCATTTTTTTCTATTTCATTAGCAATTTCAGGAAAATTATTCAACATCTTTGAGGAAATTTATTATAGCAGATTCTGTGACTATTTGCCAGGAGAATAATGAAATCAGCAGTGGCAGTGTTCACGATCTCAAAATACGGAAGGGAGCTGTTTGCTTTGAGATGGATTGTCTCTTAGGCGCTCCTGACGGGCAGATCAGACACTCCCCCCCACCCCACCCCCCATTATTATGAACAAACCAGAAACTGATTCAAACAAGCTAACATGTTTAATAATTTAAAGTTATTAAACTATCTTTTCATTAGTCTATTAACTAGAATATCACTGTTTTCAAAAAGGACTTAGGCACTTTATCAAAAAATGTATGAATGGGGGAGAGGGAAAAAATCAATAAATTTCAAGCGTCTAATACCAAAGTATTCACACAGCATTGCTACAATCTGTGCAACATCTCAACCTTCTGCCTTTTCATCTAGAAATAAGAACTTTATCACTAAGTTCTCTGAATAATTACCTTGGCTATTTTTCTTAAAGCTACTTAGATTATAAATAAATGACATGGTTATTGCAGAAATGTAAGATTTCTCATTTCAAATTGCTATCACAGAAGCCCTATTTTTTTAAAGGCAAAACCAATTGTTTTACAACACAAGTAAAAAACAATCTATCCACTCTAGGAATAAGTAAACTATTATTGAGATTCCTGGGACATAAAACAAAAAGTAATCCTCCCCCCAAAGAGCACATAATTGGAACAAAGTCACTGAACTAACTGAAAATACAGCTATAAAAATCAAACTATATATTCTTCCAGAACCATTATAACAGTACTATCTTAAAAATACTTTCTTGCATACTTGGAGAATTCAATGTACTTTCCAAAATCTGTAATTTGCACTCGAGTAGTTTGGGTTTTAATTGAAGATCAAGAGTAAACAAATTAGACCCAAATGGGCCATGCAGATAATGAAGATGCATGAAGAAAGCTGTGTGGGACAGATGCACACTGAAGAGCCCATTTTGTCTCAAGGGATACACAGAATCTCCTCCAGCTCAATACTGCCATGTAGGGAAGATCAGAGGAGTACTGCCTCATCTTGTGATTTTCCAAGAGAAACACGAAATTTGAATTTTATACGTAATACTTCTGTTTAAAAAGTGTTTGCACTTTAAAACATTAAAAAAAAAACAACTAAAAATAGCATTTGGGGTTGCGGGGACTCAGGAGGTTAAGAATTTTTTCCCAAAGAGAGAGACAACCACACTACTACTGGAATATGAAGGTATGTGGCTCCCAAATTTTAGCATGTAGCAGAATCACCTAGAAGCCTTGTTAAAAATGCAGATTGCTGCATCCGTTGCCCGAAGTTTCTGATTCAGTAGGTCTGGGGTAAAGGTCTGATAATTTGCATTTCCAACAAGCTCCCAGGTGATGGTGCTGCTGCTGCTACCCTGATGTACATTGTCCTATCTTCTTTTGTAACGAGAAGTAACAAATCGTAAGACTCCATTAAAATTTTTAAACGTTACTGAAGTAAACATCAATACAAGTATTTACATGGACATAACTTTTCATTTCTCTTGAATGAATTAAATTTTTAAGAAACTGCCTAACTTTTGGAAAGTGGCTGATTCACATAACCCATCAGAAATTAATGAGGGTTTCGGGTTTTGCATATTCCCTCCATCACTTAGTATTATCTGGCTTTTGATTACAGACTTCCTAGTAGGTATGCAGCAGTATATTAGTAGAATTTTACTTTGCATTTTCCTAAAGATTAATCATGTTGTGTTCTTCATCTGCTTATTAGCTTTTAAAAATAGCTTTTTTGGTGAAATGTCTATTCAAGTCATTTGTCCATTTTATAAATGGAGCTGTCTTATTATTCTTGGATGATAGTTATTTATATTATATGGATAAAAGTCATTTATCAGACATATGATTTGCAAATATTTTCCCCACTATAGCTTGTCTTTTTATTTTCTTAATGGTGTCTTTTAAAGCACAAGCATTTTTACTTTTATTGGACTCCAATTTATCAATTTTTAGTTCATGAGTCATGCTTTCACTACTGTGTCTAAGTACACTTTGCCTAACCCAAAGTCACAAAGATGTTCACCAGTTTTCCTCTATATTTTTAGTTATTATTCTGGATTTTGGTAACTTGTATCTTTTCTCATATTTTCTTGGTCTAGCTAGATTTCATCAGTTTTGTTCATTTTATCAGAGACTAAATCTTTGATTGGTTTCACTGATTTTTTTCTATTACTTTTCTATCTTCTATTTCATTGATTTCTGCTCTAATATTTATTATTTCATTCCTTCTGTTTGCTTTGGATTTAGTTTGGTTTCTTATGGTGGAAACTTACGTTATTGATTTGAGACATTTCTTCTCTTCTAATATAGGCATTTAAATCTATAAATTCCCTTCTAAACACTGCTTTAGCTACATCCTATAAGTTTTCATATGCTGGGGGTTTATTTTCATTCAGTTAAAAATATTTTAAATTTTCTTTGTGATTTTTTCCTTTGATCATGTATGATTAGAAGTATCTCGTTTAATTTCCACTATTTGGGGTCTTCCCAGATTTCCTTCTGTTGTAGATTTTTAATATAATTTTGCTGTGGTCAAAGCAACGCCTTGTATGTCAATATTTTTACATTCATTGAGACTTGTTTTGCAGAACAGCAAACTGTTTCTACTGTAAAATGTTCCGTGAGTGTGAGTGAGTGAACAGAATGTGTATTCTGCAGTCATTTGGTGGAGTGTTCTCTATATGCCAATTTAACATAGTTGGTTGACAGTGTTGTTGAAGACTCCTATATCGTTGCTATTTTCTGTCTAGTTTTCCTATAAATTACGAAGAGTGAAGGATCGAAAAATCCAGGCAATGTTGTTAAAGTTTTCATTTCTTCTTTTAATCTTTCAGTTCTTGCTTCATATATATAGGGGTTCTATACATTTAGAAGTGCATGTACATTTACATCCTGTATTCCAAGGGTGCATGTACATTTTTAAGTCTTATATAGTCCTGATGTACTGCCATTTGTCATCTTTAACACTCCAGTTCTCTTATGGTTACTGTTTGCATGGTATATCTTTTACTATTCTTTTACTTGTAGCCTATTTGTGCATTTGAATTTAACGTGAGTCTCATATATAACATATAGACAATTGGATTTTTTTTTTTTTTTTTTTTTGCGGTACGCAGGGCTCTCACTGTTGTGGCCTCCCCCATTGCGGAGCACAGGCTCCAGAGGCGCAGGCTCAGCGGCCATAGCTCACGGGCCCAGCCGCTCCGCGGCACGTGGGATCCTCCCGGACCGGGGCACGAACCCGTGTCCTCCGCATCGGCAGGCGGACTCTCAACCACTGCGCCACCAGGGAAGCCCGACAATTGGATTTTTTAAAATTTTATTTATTTAATTTATTTTTGGCTGCGTTGGCTCTTCGTTGCTGCACACAGGCTTTCTCTAGTAGCAGTGCGCAGGGTTCTCACTGCAGTGGGTTCTCTTGTTGCGGAGCATGGTCTTTAGGTGTGCGGGCTTCAGTAGTTGTGGCTCGCAGGCTGTAGAGCTCAGGCTCAAGAGTTGTGGCTCACGGGCTTAGCCATTCCACCGCATGTGCAATCTTCCCAGACCAGGGCTCAAACCCATGTCCCCTGCATTGGCAGGCGGATTCTTAACCACTGCGCCACCAGGGAAGCCCTATATAATTGGATTTTTAAAATCCAGTCTAACAATCTCTGCTTTTTGATTTGGGTATTTAGTCCATTCCCATTTAATGTAAGTATTAATAAGGCTGAATTTATGTCTGCTATTTTGTTACTGTTTCTTCTTGTCTAACGACATTTTACTCTTCTGTTTCTCATTTACTGCCTTATTTTGTGACAAGTATTTTCAGTGTATCAGTTCAACCTCTCTGCTGATTTAAAAAATGATACTTTTCTCAGTGGTTTTGTTAGTGATAACAATATGTATCTAAGCTTATCTAAATCTAATTCAACTTAATTCTGCTAAAATACAGAAATTTTGCTCCAATATATCTCCTTTTCCCCCTCTCCATTTTATGTTATTATTGCCATATGTATTGTTATAATCAATATATTACAATAATCTCTCTATATAATGCCAAATTATAATAATTGCTTTATACCATATTATGTATTTTAAAGTAATAGAACAAGAAAAAAACAAATTTATAGAAACTTTTATATTTACTCATACATTTATCATTTCCAGCAGTCTTAACTTCTTCCTGTAAATGAGTTATTCACTGGTGTCACTTTCTCTCATCGTGAAAGACTTCCTGTAGTACTTTTTGTATGGCAAGAAATCCTATATGAAATCTTTCAGTCTTTATCTGGAAAGATCTTTATTCACATTTATTACTAAAGGATAATATTGCTCAATATATTACTCTTGTTGACGGTTTTTTATTCTTGCAGTAGTCTGAATACATTATTCCACTCTTTTCATCTTCATTGTTTCTGGTCAGATGTCAGCCATTTTCTGTAGTCATTCCCCTGTATGAGTTGTTTCTCTCTTGCTACTTTCAAGATTTTCGCTGTCTTCTAATAGTGTGACATATTATGGCACGTCTCAGTTTGATTCACTTAGTATTTACCTTATTTGCTTATTTGTTGATTTCCAGGATCTGTAGATTACTCTTTTTCATCAAGTTTCGGGAGTTTTCAACCACTGTATCTCAAATTACCCCCCGCCCCTCTTTCCTCTTCTTCTAGGACTCTCATTACCTGTATATTGGTATATGTAATATTGTCCCAAAAGTTTCATACTCTGTTCATTTATCTTCAGTCTTTTTGTGCATTCAGATTAGAAAATTATCATTCATCTGTTTTCATGTTCACTGGTTCTTTTTTCCTTCTCTTTTTACATCGATCTGCTATTGAGCCCTTCTAGTCAATTCTTCATCTTTGTTACTGTACTATTCCACAATTCCCACTGCTTTTTAAATAATTTTTTCTCCTTTGATATAATCTATTCACTGAGTCATTATTTTCATATATATTTTAATTCTTTAAGTAAAGTTTATTTTTTAACATATTTATAATAGCTACTTCAAAAACTTGGTCTACTATTTTCAACATCTGGGAAAATTCAGGCACTCTCTACTGACTTTTTTTTCCCTAAGAATGGGTCACATTTTATTTCTTTTTTTTTTTTGCGGTATGCGGGCCTCTCACTGTTGTGGCCTCTCCCGTTGTGGAGCACAGCCTCCGGACGTGCAGGCTCAGGGCCATGGCTCACGGGCCCAGCCACTCCGCGGCATGTGGGATCCTCCTGGACCGGGGCACGAACCCGTGTCTGCTGCATTGGCAGGCGGACTCTCAACCACTGCGCCACCAGGGAAGCCCCACATTTTATTTCTTTGCAAATCTCATAATTTTGTTGAATACTGAACTTTTTAGATAATAAAACAATCATGTATTATGCGTTTCTGTCCTTAAGGTTATTGTTGTTTTGCTAGTTTGCTTAACTAACTTGCCTGGACTAAATGTGTGAAATCTCTCTCTCCAGCAATGCATGATGTCCTATAATGTATCGTTCAGCTTGTTTTTTTTTAAAACCTGGCATTGTAATAGTCACCTTTGTGATCATATACCTCAGTGTTCCAATGAAGCTTGGTCAAAGTTTGTCCTCACCTACCTCGGCCATTAAGTTTTTTATTTTTTGCTGATGGATCTATTTGTGACCCAGATAGTACATTTAAACTTTAGACTGTGTTTACAAGTTTGTCCAGGGTTTTACTTCTTATAAGGCTCTAAGACATCTCTGTCACACAGACAGAGGCTCTACAGGCCAGAGACTGTGGGTTGCTTAGGACTATTCTGTTAAGAGCATGCGCTTAAGTTTCTGTCAACTTGTTATATATAGCAAGTTTACCAAGCCCTTTATGTCTGTCCCTCACATACTTCTCTGTCAAGTTTCTGGACAGTCTACTGGCCCGGCATATGCCATATGGCCTTGCACACTAAGTCTTAGAAAAGTACTAAATCATCCCTGTTCATTTGCTACTGAGCTGACCACTTTAACTGACAACACTTCAAATTAAATGAGCCACATTTGGCAGTGGCAGCAAGGCAGGCCCCTCCTGACTTAACTACCGGATTGATACAGCCGGGGAAGGGAGTGATAGCATATCCAGGCAATAATACGATAGACTTGAATTTTTCTTGCCTTAAGTTCAAATTTTTCTTGCCTTAAGTTCAAATTTTTCATGAATCAGCACCCTTCGCTTTATATTTTTGGTTTAATCCTAGAGCAAAGAACTGTTTGCTATTAAGTTTATCCAGCCTTATACTTGTTTTGGGGGTGAAAGGATTTATTGACCCCTCACTTGGTCATGCCATCCATTGACTTTTGATTGACTTATACAGGATTACTAAAAAATAAAATAAGTTTTTAAGATCAAGAAACCGACCTCTTTTTGTGCAGAAGAAAAAATTGAGACAAGAAAAAGTATAAAACTGACCAGATCTGAACTAAAAGTTTTTGACCAAGTTGAATCTAAACCCAACTTTAACAGCCCCATACCATCTATCTCATTATGCTTCCTGAGCCAAAGGAGTCAGAACTATTATAGTCGATAGCTGTTGATGCTAAAATAAAAGATAACCTTCAATAATAGGAAGCTGTGAATCCAGATCAAATGGATAACATCCTTTCCTCTCTTTGCTAAATAATAAATTCTCTTTAAAAACATATTTGAAGGTAAAAACTAAGTTATCAGTCACAAGTTCTCTAAAAATCACTTAATTTTGATAACATCTCCTTTGACAGAAGGTATCATGGAAACCATCTGAGAAGAGAGACTTACATTTCCCTTGTTCATGAAAGTTGTTTAAACTGAAGAGATTAGTCTTTCTAATAGCTGGTACAAGACATTCCACATGCACGCTTGTCACAGGTACAGCCTTCTTGATTGACAAAAAATAGGTTATTCCTCTATTCTGAAGGACTGCTTCCTTTATACAGTTAACAGTCCAGAAGGTAGACTTACTTACAGTAAGCTCAGGATCCCTGAGAATATCTGCGTTAAAACTACACTCCAAAACAAGGCTACATACAAAATATGTTTATATATTAGAACATAGTGTAATATGAATAATATCAATAAAACAGTCATATGCCATCTTGTTTGGATATAATTATTACATACAAATGTTCTCTGCAAATAATTATGAGTCATAAGATATCAAACTGCTACTGAATATGTTTCATATGAAACACTGAATACTATAGTAGAAAGACCTTGAGTTTCAGAGTCAGACTTATCAGCGCTTGAATCCCAATTCTACTACCTATTAGCTGGGTGATTTAGCCCTTCTCTGTTTTAGATTCCTCATCTTATTAACAAGGATTGCAATATTACCTATACTGTATTTCTCTAATAACTAAATGATACTACACTACATAGAGATATTTATTAAAGTATCTGACATTATAGACCAGAGGTAATAACTGCCCTTCTCTCTACATCCCCTAGCTCTGAATGGAGGCATGTAGGCATACTGAATCAACCGATTGCTCTGTACCTCCTCAAATAGCCATTTTGGAAATATCTCACACTGATTTAATAAGAGCTGAGAAATGATTGTCTATTAAATTTTTGTACTGTATATTTATTGTGTTATATTCAAAATATAAGATGCATTTCATATTCCAAAATAGTTTCTTAGGAAACACACTAGCAGTTTAAATTTAAGTTTGAAAAAAAGAAAATCCAATGTTCTTGGGAAACAGCATTCCCAGTGAATTGGTTATAGTTCCTTTCTCTGAGTATAGGTAACTGTTCTCACTCCTTTCGGAATTCCAGACAAGGGAATTGTAAAAACAACACTCTTTTCCCAAACATGAGCCAGGCTATTTGTTACTTGTGAAATCCCCAGATCCCACCTACATATTTCAAAATAGTTCATTCATTAAACTCTACTTTCAATTATCCCAATTTGAACGGTGCCATCTGTTTCCTATTAGGATTGTTAAAATATTAAGGAATTATTGTTAATTTTGTTAGATATGATAAATGTATGGTAACTGTATAATAATGCCTTTAGCAGTTAGAGACACATACTAAAATATTTACAGGTAAAATAAAGATGGCAAGACTGATAATTATTGAAGCTGCTTAAATGTACATAACCTTTATTTTACTCTTCTCTCCATTTTCTGGTGTAGTTGAACGTTTCCAGAGTAAAAAGTTAATTTTTTTTTTTCACTATGGCTACTTTTTCTTTTTCCTTTTTTTTTTTTAACATCTTTATTGGAGTATAATTGCTTTACAATGGTGTGTGATAACATAGTTTTAACATTATCTCTGGTTTGGTGGTCCTACCATGAACACAAACAGCACAACCATTTCTAAGAGATTATAGAGGGCTGGCTACAGCCCTCTACAGTGAAGATACTGTAGATATTGTATTGTTGGATATTTAGGAACATCCATGGTTTCTACTTAATAGATGTCAGTAATATCCCTCCTACCAAGTCTATGATAACCAAAAATGTCTCCAGACATTGCCAGATGTCCCTGGGGAGACAAAATTACCCGCTGTTGAGAACCAAAGCTTTAAGGTGCATATTGCTTTGCATCTACCTAAATTCTAATTACTACCAAAGGATTACAACTCAAAAAATAGCAAGAGTTAAACAAGAATAAGAAATGAAGGGGCTTCCCTGGTGGCACAGTGGTTAAGAATCTGCCTGCCAATGCAGGGGACACGGGTTCGAGCCCTGGTCCAGGAAGATCCCACATGTGACAGAGCAACTGAGCCCATGTGCCACAGCTGGTGAGCCTGTGCTCTACAGCCTGCGAGCCGCAACTGCTGGATCTGCGTGCCACAGCTACTGAAGCCAGCGCCCAGAGCCTGTGCTCTGCATGCAAGAGAGGCCACTGCAATGAGAAGCCCGCGCGCAGCAATGAAGAGTAGCCCCTGCTTGCCGCAACTAGAGAGAGCCCGCGCACAGCAACGAAGACCCAGTGCAGCCAAAAAAATAAATTAAATTAAAAAAAAAAAAGAAATGAAGAATTTTGAGAAAGGCGTTGCGGTAAGAAATAGGTTTTCGACTAAAAACATTTCTAAACGAAATAATTTCAAGTAATGTGTACTGAATGTGAAGATCTATAAGAGAGCGCCACAATGGGCTGTTGCTTGAAAGTCTAAGTTGCTTACAAAGCCCAGGAAATAGCAGGATGGCAAGCAATGCATTTTTCATCAATTTGCTTTGCTATACCTTCATCTAGAACAGTTCATCACAGAAAAGGAATGAATTTTAAACCTTCATACATAAAAGCCAAAACTGGTCACTGGTAAATACACACACACACTTTGATATGAGTAAACTGACTTTTAACTTACCTAGCATTTCACCTGTTTCTCCCACCATCCTTTTTAAAATATCAAGTGATAATGTTAAATATGGTTACTTGAAGAGCTAACTGAACTTACTCTTATGTATTTACAAAGCCTACAAGTAATAACATATTCATTTATTTGGCTTTTGAGGATCTTTATCTTATTCTAAATATACTCAGCATTTATGCTCAAAGATAGCCTTGAACTACCTTGAATATGCTTGCATATCTTAGCATTGATCTCTAGTTGATTTATTTCATCTCTACGACTACATAGGAAGCTCGTTTGGTTAGCATTGTCCACTGTATAAAGAAAAGCACTGGGAACAGAATAAAGCCTGAGTAAATACTTAAGACTTAAACTGAGGAACATTTTTCCTGTTTTGTAGTCACCTTAGCTTTTAGCGTCTCCATGGAAGAAAAGCCAAAATTAAAAAATAATAAAAGTAGGGCTTCCCTGGTGGCGCAGTGGTTGAGAGTCCGCCTGCCGATTCAAGGGACGCGGGTTCGTGCCCCGGTCCGGGAGGATCCCACGTGCCGCGGAGCGGCTGGGCCCGTGAGCCACGGCCGCTGAGCCTGCGCGTCCGGAGCCTGTGCTCCGCAACGGGAGAGGCCACAGCAGTGAGGGGCCCGCGTACCGCAAAAAAAAAATATATATATATATATATAAAATATAAATAAATAAATAATAATAATAATAAAAGTAAATATCCACAACTGCTGGTGAAATAGCAACTTTTGGCACCAGCAAATTAAGGTTAGAACGGATTTCAACTCAAAGTTTTCCTGGAATTTTTATACATGCCTGACTCTGTCTGAATTACTTTGGGGAGTTTCAAAGAAAGTGCAGGACAATATTACCGTAAATGTTATAAGTTTGGTTCGGTTTAGGATATACTTTTCCCTGTTCACACCAATAATGCCAATTTCTTTGAATCAAACATGGCTGTAATTAAAATAAACATGTAGAAAATAAAGCATTACAGAATTAAAAGAATTACATAGTTCAGTAGGAAATTCAACCATGTAAAGCTATTTTTAAAGCATCAACTTTTATTTAACTCTCAAAGTGGAAAATTATCAATTCTTGCCATGCAACAACTCAATAAAAAGAAAATGTGCTAACTATGATCTTTTGCTGAGTGCCAGGTGCTGGCACTTAAAACTTCTTGCTATAAGAAAGTGAGATGGAAATTTTTAGTGTGTGAACCTTGTACTGTGTTATTTAAAATGGTCTATTAGTAGCCTCCCAAAAAGCATCTTTGGGTAAAATGAAAAGAGATACTTTAGCAAAAATGAACAAACTGATGGACTACAAAATTTTCAACAGTTAAATTAAACTCTGGATTTTCTCTTTCTGTACATATTTGTATTTATTATCCATGTCAAAAATCTCAAAAAGCAGTCACCACTACTTTAATAGGCTTTTCTACTGCAATGCCACCTGCTCTCACTTTCACAACATGGCCCACTCGCTCAGGCAGTTCTTCCCCAAGGCAGCCTGCAGTGACCTTTCCATGCCTGAGTCATAAATCCCTAAACATAGGGGATGAAATCACTGACATGCTGCCTTACATATGCTGGTGTGAATGCACTACAATAATTGCTCTGTAATTACATGGTAATTACTGGCCATTTAAGTACATTTAAGAACAGGGTGAGTACTATGTAATCAAAGACTAATTATCTGATTATTCCTGTCTTTTAAACTGTAGGCTTACAAGATATAAAAATGCTAACTTGAAGTATAATTATGAAGTAATCCGTAGAAATGGTATTTGTATTGTGGTTCTCAACAGTAATTGCAGAATACCTATATTGTAATATATATTCTATAAAGTGATGACAGAAAAGAATCAATACTTTATACTAATAGAGCATAAATATGGGTAACCAAAAATATTACACAACTCATTAGAAAAACATGGGAATGGGGATATATATTTTACAAGATAGGTAATCAGTCTCTGAAATAGGAATTGTTATCTTTTACCTATAAAATACAGAATACTATTGTATCTTTTAATACTCATTTTTTTAAACATCTTTATTGGAGTATAATTGCTTTACATTGTTGTGTTAGTTTCTGTTGTATAACAAAGTGAATCAGCTATACATATACTTATATTCCCATATCTCCTCCCTCTTGCGTCTCCCTCCCACCCCCCCATCCCACCCCTCTAGGTGGTCACAAAGCACCGAGCTGATTCCCTGTGCTATGCGACTGCTTCTTTGCACACTACTTCAAAAAAACGTGATAGGGCAAATAACTGAGATAGGGATAGAGAAGTGGAATGACTACTATAAGGTCAAAGGAGACAAAGTTAAGAAACTGATCATTTGCACTGGGGTTTAGTGGCTTAATCCAAATGAAGAGTGTAGCTTAAATTCATTACTAACTGGTAGGACCCAAGTTGGAATCATTTATACACCCTCACTGTCTTCTCTTCCTGAAATTACTAAGTGACATGAGAACTGTCTGGATAACTATTTAAAATGGTACTGAAACACACTAAAGATATTTACTTAAAATTATTTTCAAAGCTTCAACCTTAAGTTTGGAAAGGGAATAATAAAGGATCCTCTCCTGAAAAGTTGTCTGATATAGGCTGAATTCAGAAACCTAAACAAATACAAAAACTGTGGAGTGGCAAGGATACCAGGAGAAGGATTTCATGGAATATGGTTTACATATGTGTTTGCTGAGGGTGAAGATCAACTATTTCGCTGAGGAATGGTGCTAAAAATTAATAATCTGTAAAACCTTTTAAGTAACTATTTTTTCTTTAGTAATATGATTAAAAAACCAATAATATGAGCCCTGAAATAAAGATCATGTGGATTCCATTACAAAGTAATTATGATGACATTTTGTATGTAATGTTGGCATGGAGCTCTAGAATGTGTTAATACCATCATTTGCCATGAAAAAATGTCTTTCAGCAATAGATAAAAATTCCTTCTCTAAGGGATAAGGCTGAGTTGACAGCATCCAAAGAAATGATAACACTATCAAAATGGAGCTTGGTTACTTTCAAATTTTTTGCTAAATTTTTCAACATAGTCTTAATGCTACTATTTTTTAGTATTTTTCTATTTTCTGCCACAGCCCCATAAAATACAATATATACCTTCAAGTATTTTTGCATTTGATTTATTGATTTATAAGCCTTGATTTATATTGTTTTGCCTGCTATGTTCCTACTCCAAGGAATTCTACACTACAATAAACTGCAATCTGAAGTATTTTCAAATACTGTCTTGTATAGTTAGCCAGATACAAATGCATAGTCAAATGAAATGCTATTAGTAGTCACCTACGAACTTGTTAATCTTTTAACCTGAGCAGCTATTCATAAAGTGACATCCAAAATGGACTGGGGTAGATTTATTTGATCAGCATCGATTAATTCTCATATCATTAATGAAGTATTTTCTTTGATTGAGATCTCATTAAAGGTTTCTATCTTATATAAAAACATCAATAATCCTTCAAAGACAGGAATGCCATTTTACTGAGACTATATTTTCTCATGTTGTAACCAAAACTTATTTATAATTGCTTTTCCAAAGTGAATCGTTCCACTGTTAATTTTTAAAATAAATTACTATACACTGTTTCATGAAGCATAAAAAATTGGGAGGTAATAAATAAAGATCATGCATTGGGTAATGCCTTTGGTCAGGCTGAGGAAGGGAGGTAGTAAGCAATTAACATGGCTAGCCATTCTGTGTACACAATAACTCATCTCAAGTCGCCTTCTTCCTTGATCACCTGTCAACTGATACAGCCTACAATTTAAAATTCCTGTCTCCTTTATGAGAAAGGAAAGCTGAAAAGTGAATGGCATATATAAAATATGAAAAGATGCTTTAAGTGAGTTTACCATACAATACTGGGCGTCTCATGAACACATCCATGAGCTCAAGCTACCCACTACATCAGGTTCCTGAGAAGAAATGTGCCATCACACAAAAGACAGCAAAGGTGGCTCAAGCTCACTTCTTAACAATTGCACCATGAATCATTTATGTAATTTACCATTAGACTAAACCTCTTCTTTGTTTTCATTTTCCCCTACTAATTCATTGCTCTAGTACAGGATGGCGTTTCTCAGAAAACAAAGAAGCTAGCAGAAAATGTCATAAATGGATACAAAGTTTTCCAGCTCATTTTATCTAGGCTGTTTCCCCTATAAAGTATCTTAAGAAAATATATAGTAGAGCTAAAGAATCTAAATCTAAAGCAAACCATATAAAAACCTGCTATATAATATGGAATAAAAAGAAAGTAATTTTAGTCCATTTAATAGTCTGTCAAAAATTTTTGCAATTATTTTTACATTTTTATACTGGCAAACGCATATAAAGGAAAGTTTATGTCCTCAAATGCACTTGAATCTATCCCTTGAAAAACTGCTACACTAAATGGAATATCCACTTTCATCACTTATATTCAAACATTCCACTGGAGTTTATAGCTAGAGCAATAAAGAAAAGAAAGGAATTACAAACATCCAAATTGGAAAGAAGAAAGGAATACTATACTTTATTTGCAGATAACGTAATCGTAGAAAATTCCAATCCAACAAGCCCAACAAACAATTACTAAAACAAGATACAAAAATCAATCTAGAAAAATCAACTCTATTTCTATATACTAGTAATGAACAATCTTAAAGTAAAATCAAGAAAATAATTTTATTTATAATAGTTCCTAGGACTAAATTCTCAAAAATACATTTAATAAAAAGGGGAAAACCTGTACAAAATATTGCTAAGAGAACTGAAGAAAGTCTAAATAAAGTGAGAGATAGTTTACGTTCATGGATCGGAAAACAGTATTGTCAAGATAGCAATTTTACAGAAATGTCCTATAAATTTAATGAAATCCTTATCAAAATGCCAGTAGTTTATGCTGGAGAAATTGACAAGATGATCCTATAACCTATGTGGAAATAAAAAGAACCCAGGATAGTCAAAACGATTTTTTAAAAGAAGAAAATTGAAAGACTTAAAACTATCTGATTTCAGAGCTTACTAAAAAGCTATAGCAATGGGGAGTATGGTATTGGTATAAGGATAGGCATATAGACCAATAGAACACATTTACGAGTCCCAAAATAAACCCTTACATTTATAGTCAACAGAATTTTGACAAAGACATCAAATTAGTTCAAATGGGGTAGAGGACAGAATTTTTAGCAAATGGCAGTGGGATAACTGGATAACAATATGCAAAAAAAAAAAAAAGGAAGAAGAACTTAGGCTTTTCATTCAAAGCGTATACAAAAATTAACTGAAAATGGATCCCACATCTGAATAGATGAGTTAAAACTACTGAACTTCTGGAAGAAAATATAGGAGAAAATCTTCATGACCTTTGGGTTGGACAAAGAGTTCTTAGACATGACATCAAAAAAACAATGATCCACCAAAAAATTTTTAAATTGGACTTCATTAAAATTAAAACTGTTGTACATCAAAATATACCATTCAGAAATGGAAGACAAGTCACAGAATGGAAGAAAATATTCAAACATATATCTGATAATGGGATTATATCCAGAATACATAAAGATCTCTTATAATCAACACTAAAGACCCAAGTTTTAAAAATGGAACAAAGATTTGAGTATTTAATCAAAAAAGATATATCAATGGCTAACATGCATGTGAATAAATGATCATCATTTGTCATCAGGAAAATACAAATTAAAATCATAATGAGATACCACTACACACCTACCACAATGGCTCAAAACACGACTATATCAAGAGTTAGTGATGATATGGAGAAACTGAATTGTTCATGTAATGCAGGTGGGAATGTAAAATGGCACACAGAGCCCCTTTGAGAAACAGTTTCACAGTTTCTTAAACTGTTCAACAGGTACTTGCCAAACAACTAAGCAATTCTACTCCTAGGAGTCTATCCAATAGCAATGAAGATATATGTCCACACAAAGGAATGCATGTGAATGCATCATTATTTATGATACTAACAGCCCAAACTGGGAATAATCCAAACACACATTAATTAATGAAAGGATATACACTACTTGATATAACTATATAGAACACCACTCAATATTTTTAAAAAAATGAACTACTGATGTATGCTATAATATTAATGAACTTAAAACATTATGCTAAATGAAAGAAACCAGATGCAAAAGACTGCATATTTATGATTCTAATTCTATAAATGTTTATAGACATTTTTCCAAAGTAGACATATAGGTGGCCAACAAGCACATGAAAAAATGTTCAACTTCACTAATCAGCAAGGAAATGCCAATCAAAACCACAATGAGATATCACCTCACACCTGTCAGAATGGCTATTATCAAAAAGACAACAAATAACAAGTGTTGGCAAGGATGTGGAGAAAAGGGAAACTTCTTGCTCTATTGGTGGAATGTAAATTGGTACAGTCACTATGGAAAATAGTTTGGAGATTCCTCAAAAAATTAAATATAGAACCACCATAAAATCCAGCACTTCCACACCTGAGTATTTATCCAAAGAAAACGAAAACACCCATTAGAAAAGATGTGCACCCTTATGTTCCCTGCAGCATTATTTACAATAGCCAAAATACACAATCAAGCTAACTGTTCATCCATAGACGAATGGATAAAGATGTGGTGTGTGTATATAATTTATATACATATAAGACACATAAAAATATATGCATATATATAACAGAATATTACTCAGCCATACAAAAGACAAAATCTTGCCCTGTGCAACAACATGAATGTACCTAGAGGGTATTATGCTAAGTAAAATAAGTCAGATAGAGAAAGACAAATACTGTAGGATTCCACTTACATATGGAAACTAAACAACACAAAAAATGAACAAATATAACAAAATAGAAACACAGTCGATACAGAGACTAAGCAGGTGGTTGCCTGAGGGGAGGGGTGGAGAGAAGATAGAAATGGGTGAGGGAAATTAAGAGGTACAAACTTCCAGTTGACAAAATAAATGAGTCATGCTATAGAATGTACAGTGTGGGAAAAACAGTCAATAATTACGTAATATCTTTGTATGGTGACAGATGGTAACTAGACTTATTGTGGTGATAATTTTGAAATGTATAGAAATATCAAATCACTATGTTGTTTACCAGGAACTACCATATTGTTGTAGATCAATTATACTTCAAAAACAAACAAACCAACAAAGCCACAGAAAAAGAGATCGGGCTTGTGGTTACCAGAGGTGGGTGTGGGGAGAGTGGGAATTAGATGAAGGCAGTCAAAAGGTACAAACTTCCAGTTAAAAGATAAATAAGTACCAGGAATGTACAACATGATAATTAACACTGCTGTATGTTATATATGAAAGTTGTTGAGAGTAAATCTGAAGAGCTCAGCAGAGGGAAAAATGTTTTCTCTCCTTCTTTAACTTTATATCTATATGAGATGATGGATGTTCACTAAACTTATTGTGGTAACCATTTCATAATGTATATTATTCAAATCATTATGCTGTATGCCTTAAACTTACACAGTGCTGGATGTCAGTTATATCTCAATAAAATGTCTAGGCAAGACAAATTTATAGAGACAGAAAGTATATCACTGATAGTCTGTGACTGAAGATGGGAGTTGGTAGTAACTTCAAATGAACACTAAGAAACCACTGAACTGTGCACTTAAAATAACTGAATCTTAGACCATGTAAATTATACGTCAATTGCTATTAAAAAAAAACATTAGAGGAATAAAAATGATACAGAACAGAAATTTGTTAAAATCCCCCCCAAAAAGAGCAGTAAACGAGGAACAAAGGAACAAAATTTCATGAGACCTATAGAAAATAAAGACAAAATGGCAGATGTGAAAACAACCATATCAGTAATTATAGAAAAACGAAAGGACCATCACTTGCATCAAAAAGTAGAGATGGTCAGTCTGGACACAAAACAAGATCCAACTATATTCTCTCTACAAGAAACAGGCTTTAGATTCGAAGACACAAATAGGTTGGAAGCAAAGGGGAGACAAACAGTTATACCATGTAAATAATAACCACAAGAGAGCTAGAGTCAACATAGTAATATGTAAGAAAATAAACTTTAAAACATGAAATATTGTTAGAGACCAAGAAAATGAGGTATCACATTAATAAACTGTCAAACATAAGGAAGATACAATAATCATAAAGTATGCACACATAACAATAGATTCCAAGATACATAAAATAAGAAGCGACAAAACTGAAAGAAAAACAGACAATTTAACAATTATATTTGGAGAGTCAAATACCCCACTCTTAATATTAGGTAAAACAATTCAAAAATAGATGGCTAAAACAACACTACCAACCATATCGACTAAGCTGACATTTCTTGAACACTATACCCAACAGAAGCTACAGATTCTTTTCAAGTGCACAAGTATTATCCAAGATAAATTATACATTAAACCAGTAAAAAGTATCAACAATTTTAAATTTACTGTAATGGGCCAAAGGATGCACTTCCACTACAACGACATGAAACTGGAAATCAACCACATGAGAAACAAAGAAAAGAGAAATCCCCAAACATTTCTTAAACACCACACTTCTACATACCCATTGATCTAAAGGGAAATCATGAAGGAAACTAGAACATTTCTGAACTGAACACATATCAAAACATAAAAAAAAAAAGTATGGGTTGCAGGTAAAGCAGTGCACAGAGGGAAACTGGTATCTAAAACTATCGTTTCTATAGATACAGAAAAATCATTTGATAAAATGCAATAAAACTCATCAGGATAAAAAAATCTATCAACAATCTAGCATTAACAAGGAACTTCCTCAGCTTTGCAAAAGACACTGGAATTTAATTGCTAAACTCAAATTTAATTGCCAAAGACTGGGTGTCTCTTCCTTAATATTGTAAACAAGGAAAGTATACCTACTCACTGGATTCTAGCCAGTGCAATAAAGTAGGAAACAAAAGACAGAGAAAGGAGACTCATGGCTGCCTAAGGTTGGAGGTGGGAGCAGAGACTGACTGCAAGAACGTGAGGAACTTTTGGGGATGACAGAAATGTTTTACAACTGTTTTATGCATATGGTTGCACAATTATATAAATTTAATAAAAATCACTGAACTTTACCCTTAAATGGGTTAATTCTATGGTGTGTAAATTATATATCCTAAATGTTTTTAAAATATTGCTGATATGAAAGTTGAGTAAATTACTTACATTATCCACAATTTAAAAATTTTTCATTTTTAATTTCAAAAAGACCCATGTAATGCTCATTCTTCTTGACAGCCACAGTAATTCAGTAATAAAAGCTCAATCCTGGAGTTGCTATCCAATCCCTCAAACAGCACACTAAAATGGTTTATACTTAGGACATGTCTTTTGGTCACCTTCAAATTACTGATTTGCTTCTACACTTAATCAAGATCCAGAGGTGTATATTTGACCGTTAAGTAGTCACAGTATGTGGACTGATTGCCTTTTAGGGTTAACCCCTTCAGGATGTAATACTTAGACTTTTAAATTATTGATCACAATATACTTTTAATTCTATGTAATAATTTGTAAAATAATTTTGAATAATCTCCTATAGCATGAATTTTCATGTGATAAGCAGAAAAAAACATCAAGCCCGTTTCCGTTATCACATCATTGGTTTCACTTAAGTGAAATATTTGATAGTATGCAAAAACCCTGGGTTTGCTCTTGCAAGGTGTAGGCCAATGACATTATGCCACAGTCAACAGTATCATTTGATAAAGGAATTTTCCCATACATCATTTTTGGGGTATAAAATTTACTAACCTTGCAGATGTTGTTATAATACTCTCAGCAACCATGTGACATATTTACTATGAAAATGTGACTTTAATGATGCCTTTGAAATGTTGGTCTTTTCCTTGCCTTTGGCAAAAGTAATAGTAATCAATTTTGTAAACATTGTATTATGATTGTCCTGAAATAACTCAATTGGTTTACCAGAGAGAAGTTATTGTGTTTTGTTGGAAAATTAAGCAAAAGTTCATACCCCCAATTGTCAGAGACATCTGACCTAAAAAGCTCTAGGGTGAGCTAAAAAAAAATCATTAATACAATAAAATCTAATTTTAAAAGATTTTTATCTTCATAATTCCTATCATATCATTTTCTGTTTTGGCTACTTGTGCAAGTTAATTTGCTTCCCTGAGAATATTCAGTTTTACCTTCTACACCTGTAAGAGTCTGGTTCACAGTTTGAGTTACAACTTCATGACTGATTTTATCATATTTATATTCGAATGGTTTATTTTGAAGCTTTGATTAATTTCCAATGAACTGTGGATAAAACTCAATGTAACTGTAAAAATGACAAATGCATATTTAAAACACACAAGCAATAAATGCAAATAATATGAAAATATTAGGTGAAAGGAAATTTACCCTGTTATCTGAACATGTTCTAGGATAAACTGATCAACACTGTCCTTTTAGCATGCATATACCCTTTCAAATGCAACTATTTTTAGTAGTGTAATAGGGTATCTATGAATATAGTAATTAATGTTATTTTCAAATTTGTGCAATACATGTGAAAAAAATTTCACTGTGGTTTCATCGAAGCCACCAGACACCTGGTTGACATTTGATAGGTTATAAAGATCCACTAGTGGTCCATGGTTTACACTTTGAAAAATACTGCATTAAAAATGTTGTGTCTCTTTTCTTCCAGATAGACTCATATTATAAGCGATAACCTGTCCAAAGATTTGTGATATTCCTTCATTCATGGGAACAGACAATAACTTAAGTAAAGAGCAATTTACCTGAGAATTATGAAAATGATGATTCGTTCATGTTAATGAACACTGAAATAAAAATGATTCACAAACACAGGTCAGTTATAGTACCATTTCACTTGTGAGGCACAGTGAAATGCTTCCAAACTGGATTAGAAGATTTGGCAGTGGCTTGGAGCCCAAATGGAAACGTGGGACTGTAGGAAATATACCTTGCTACTTGTTAAACATAACAAATGAAGTAGGAATGAACTGAGCCCACTGAGGGTAAACAAGTAATAAAAGATAAAATATCACTGATATTTCCCCATGAATACATGTATGGAATAACACTTTAAAGTAATTATTTCTGTTTTAGAGTTCTTATATTAAGAAACAATAGACTGAAATTTAAAGAGAGCTATACAGAAGCAACCTAAAGATTTAAAAATTTCCCAAAGTATGTAAATGACTTATTCTCTCAGCCATAGGCCACTCTGTTTTACATTCTATAGGATTTTCCCAATCACATCTACATTAACCTACTCTCAAATTTTTACCACCACATCCTCTTTTGTGTTACAGACCTGAATTTCCAACTCAATCAGTACCAGAGTGTTTCTGAAGTCAAAACATCTTTAATAGCCATGTCAACCTCAATTCAGATCCATCACCAAAATTTCTCAATTGTTCCTGTGGTCCTTAGCACACTGATTTCTAATATTCCCATTCTAAAAATCCTGTTCTGTTTCATCACATCATCACTGCATACCATGGAAACTGCTAGCCTCTGAACTCATTATTGGCCTCCCTGCCAGCACTTTTAAATACATTTTATTGGCTGAAGTCAGATTCTTCTTCCTAAAATACCATTCCTTTCCAATGTTTTTCCAAAATCTTCCAATGGTTCTTTATAGACTACATCTTAACTTCCAAACTCCTTATCAATTTTTTCATGGTGAACCAGACTGCTGTTTTTGAACTCTCACATGATCATCTACCTGCAAATACCTGTCAAGTCACAGTGGTCACTCTCCCCTAAACATTGTTCATGCTACCTAAATTCCCCACTTCATAACTTTGCTCACATCATTCTTCTTGCCCAGGAAACTCTTGCATACTTTATCTTCCTATTTAATTCCTACATGCCCTTGAATAATCCAGGAGAAGAAGATTTTCCATATAATTTTACCAGTTTTGCATTTCACTACGTTGCTTGGTCACCTGAACCAAGCTGTAGCTGCCTCTCTCTTGCAGAGGCAAAAGATTCAGATATTCAAATATGAATATAACACTTCTTCCTGCCAGTGGTCCAGGCACACAACTGGAGGATTTTCTGTTGGGGAAGATTCTGCTTGGGACTATCTTCCTGAGACGTCAATCACGCCTCCCCTCCCCTCCCCTCCCCTCCCCCAGCAGATTGCCAGCTAAATTACCATTGAGGTCAAGGTACTTCAGGAGATTGTGGTGCGCAAATAAAATGCCCTGTCTCTACAGCTAAACTGCTCCCAAATGTGTGTTTACCTGACTTTGCTGTGATGGCTTCGAAAAAAGAGTGGATAGGTCCACTGGAACTATTTAAGGAATCTGAGATAAAGATTTATTTGCACAGTTTCATGCTATGGGCCACAACACATTACAGGTCCACGTCATGTTTTATTCCATCTTAAAAAGGTCAGAAATTAAAATAATTTCTAAATGCACAACGATGAACAAATTTCCATTTTATCAAGGCTACGGTACTTAAAAAGGGTTTGTTTACAAAGAAAGAACTAACTTTAGAGTTCATGGAGTCAGAAAACCTACCTGAAAGAATGGAAAAAAAGACTGTATTTTGATATTGCCCTCCCCCTTACCAGCTGCATGAAGATGAGAAAATTGACCTCCCTGAACCTCAGTTTTCTCATCAGCAGGAATGAGACAGGAGTAGCAGTGACTAGCTCACAGTGATGTGGAGACAATTAAATGAATTAAAATTTGTAAAGCATCTAGTATCAAATACGCTCACGTATAGTAGCAGCTCAATAAACAACAGCTCATTATTATGGCAATAAATTTAAAACTCAAGATATCGCTAGCTCAGAAGGTAATGACCGGTTGTACATGCTAGAGAGAAAGCTCCACAAATTCTTTCTGGACACAACTGCATATACCTCAGGGATCTCAAAAGGACACAAAGAAGATTTTAAGTGTAGGACACCATAAGCATTTTTTAAAAATTTCATCTTGATAAAAAATAAAGATATTAACTAAAATTTCTTTTTAATATTTTATTAAACACATTACATTGCTTTCAGGATAGAATTTTTACTTCTCTATAATCTAGCCATTAATTCTGAAATTTCAAATGACCTTGAGATAATTAAAAAATATTCAAGTTACAGTTATAAGATAACCATCAGATATGTAATCACATATATTTAGGAAATTTCAGCAGAACATCAGAAGAAAGTCTTTGTGTTGGTACAGGTTATAACAATGAAAGAAAATTCCTTCTATTTCGGTGCAGTCACTGAGAATATTAACTGACTAACCTCATCTAATAAAAATTACACAATATAAATTCTTATAATTTTGTATTTATAAATATTTAGCTGGTGGAAATGTAAATTGGTACGGTCACTATGGAAAACAATATGGAAATTCCTTAAGAAATTAAAAGTAGAACTTCCATATGATCCAGCAAACCCATTTCTGGGGATATATGTCAGGTAAATAAAAACAGTATCTTGAAGAGAGATCTGCACTGCCATACTTACTGCAGCATTATTCACAATAGTCAACATACAGAAACAGTCTAAATGCCCATCTAAAGAAGATATGGGGTGTGTGTGTGTGTGTGTGTGTGTGTGTGTGTATATATATATACACACACACACACACACACACACAAATGGAATATAAAATGGAATATTATTCAGCCATGAGGAAGGCCATTCTGCTGCTTGTGACATGGTTAGACATGGAAGGCATTACACTAAGTGAAATAAATCAGGAAAAGACAAATACTGTATGATATCACTTATATATAGAATCTAAAAAAAACCAAACTCATAGAAACAGAAACTAGAATGGCAGTTACCAGCAGCTGAAGGTCGGGGGAAACGGAGAGACATTTTTCAAATAGCACAAATTTCCAGCTATAAGATGAATTAAGTCCTGGGGATCTAATGTAGAACATGGTGATTATAGTTAATAACCCTGTTTTATATACTGAAAGTTGCTAAGAGAGTAGATCTTAAATGTTCTCACCACAAAAAGAAATAGTAATTATGTGACGTGGTGCAGGTGTTAGTTAACTCTATGGTGGTAATCATTTTGTACTATATAAGTGTACCAAATAAACATGCTGTACATCTTTAACTCTGACAATGTGATATCATTTATATCTCAGTAAAGTTGGAATTTTGTATTTGTAAATGTGTAGTAGAACAGCAGTGGTTTTCATAAGCCTTGAAGATATTTATCAAGTGATATGTGCTTATAAAACAAAGTGAATAAACCTAACATACAGAATCATTTAAACAATACAAAAATCTTCATGATAGGAATTTAAAATTCATTAACACATGTTTGGAGTCACTCATTTTTGTGTATAAAAAATGTCAATAACATCTTTTATTCTCATGGACCCCTAACATAGCTGATACGCAAGCCAAATTTTTGTGTCTAATGGAAAACAGTTCAGGTTAGTTTTCAAAGAATATCCAGATTATCTGGCACATTTATTATTTGGATTATACGGATAGTCAAAAATCCTGGGGCATGAAAATAGTAATGATAAAACTTCACACACTGTTTTTGATGGGAAAATTCTTCTAGAACAAGGGTGTTAATAAATTCCTCAGTAGTGGCGTTTTCTCTTTTATAGAACTCCATTTTTGCTTTTTAGGCCTATCACACTATTTTTTCCCCCTAAAAGTCAGTTCTTTCTTTGCTTTCTAGGCTTGCTCCCAAATGTCAATTTTCCCTTTCATTCACTCCCACTTGTATTTCTACTGTCAGATGCTTCTTCGTGCTCGTGCCAAGATATGTATTTTTTTTCAATTCAGCTTTTGAACGTTTCCCATTTCCTTTATACCTGCTATTCCACCCTTTCTATCACCATCCCTTCTAACTCCCTCTATTGCTCAATGTTTTATCTCTTTCACAGATTCTCCTTAAACTGCATTTACTTCTACTCCTCTTTATGCACTCATGCTAGGATAGTCATTAGGACTGTTTATCCATATTTCAGTCTCCTTTCTCTGGGCACTATCAGAAATTAGGAGTGAACACGTGACTTGCTACAGGAAAAAAAAACAGTAAGTGAACCAAAGTGATACATATCACTGTCAGTCAGATCCCTTGAAGAGCCTGTGTGTAATTCACTCTATCTCTTTTTTGCTGCCAAGGAAACCATCAACTTTCCAAGTTGTGGAGACAACATTCAATTATGGGTCCATGAATGAGGACGATATGGATCAGAGAATCCTGGCAACATATACTGGACACACAGCTTGAATGAAAAATAAACTGTTTTTAATCCACTGAGACTTGGAGGGCTTTTTGTTACCACACTGTAACAGAAATTGTTATCTTATGGAGGATGTTATCATGATATTTTAAGTAAAGAAAAAAAAACCACATATGACATTGGCTTAGCTGTTAGGGGTAGGATGCTATGTAGTGAGGAAACTATGATCAGAGGTAGTAGGAAACAAGGTGATGATTCACATTATACTTTGGTGAAAGTGGATCATGTACTAAGTATCTTGAGCAATAAGAGAAGAAGTTTTTAAAAAAATGTAGGTACTCTGTGTCGGTTGTCACGGCTGGTATCTGGCAAGGTATTTCAAGGAAGAAATGAACACAAAAAAGAACTGGAGATTTTGCAATGAAGAATAAAAGAATATAAAGAGAGAACTCATTAGGGCAAGAAGAGGAAACTTCTCAAACCGTACAAGATAAAACTGAGACAGCTTTAGAGACACAAAAGCAGATTAAAACTCAGCTTTTGTAAAGAAAAAAATATGGATTCAGAGCTATTATTAAAAACTTTCAATTTATTAAACTGACTCAGGATAAGGCTGTGATTCAAGTTATAGTCTTCATGCACATTTTTAGAACCTCTGAAAGATTAACATTCATTAGAGAAGTCAAGCTAACGTGTGTGGCACATAGTAAATTCTTTTAATTGCAACAGATGGCTCAAGGAAAAAAATGATTAAGGTTGAGTGTCTATAGCTGAAGTTTATATAAATAAAGTACCCTCAATTAAAAGGAACTCTGGATGTAGGTAGTAGACCATGTTGCTGACTGGAATCGAACAGCTAGTCAACTAAGTAGTCAAAATATTTTAAAAAGCATGAACTAAAGGAGATAAGTGTAGAAGATTGAGATGACCGATGAGGCCCCAACAATCTATGAGTAGAATCTGTGCTGAGCAAACATATCATCTCTCAAGAGAGACCAGTTTCTAAATGCCTATCCCAGATGTAGCCAAAGAAGACAATGAAAAAGACTAAAGCAAAGGGACTGTGAACAATGGACAACGGGGTCCCTTCAAAGCAGAAAAAAGGTTTAATTAGCTTCCATTTCACATTCCCAGTGTTGGAATCCTCACAGTTATATGCTCAGCAACCTTTAAGAAACGCTAAAAAGCAGGCTCAGCTGGGTGACTTCCATTCTTTTCCTTTCTGGGAGCATGCACTGCGGTTATCCTGTTCCTGATTCACCATATATCAGGTGAGAAAGAGGGCAGACAATTTTTTTTTTTTTTTTTTTTTTTTTTTGCGGTACGCGGGCCTCTCACTGCTGTGGCCTCTCCCGTTCTGGGGCACAGGCTCCGGACGCGCAGGCTCAGCGGCCATGGCTCACGGGCCCAGCCGCTCCACGGCATGTGGGATCTTCCCGGACCGGGGCATGAACCCGTGTCCCCTGCATCGGCAGGCGGACTCTCAACCACTGCGCCACCAGGGAAGCCCCAATTGTTATTTTTAATTCTACGTTTCTAACTCAAGAGAGGTCACCCAAAGAACTGAGGTAGACTACTTCCTCACCTCCTGAAGAAAAGTCCAATTAGGCTGAGATCGTGGACTCCGACCAGTTTGGACATGACTGACTAGGAGTATAGGGTTAGCATCCTTGATCGGGGCAGGACAGTACTGGGTGTGGGGCAGAGATTAAACTGAGTATTTTCTAACCAAAAGACCTGATTCTGATAATCACTGGACATATCCCTCAATATTCTTGTTCCTCTAACGGGTTACGGTAAAAATAAACTCCCCTGCCCCCTTGTAGTTACCTGTGGCTGCATACTTCCTTTAGTAATAAAATGTAAAACTCTTCCGTGCCAGCTTTGGGAAGCCTTTAAAATCCAATATGAATTTACCATTTCCCCTGTCATAGTGAAAGGAGATGTTCCAGAAGGGGAAGACTCTATCAGCCTGAGTCCCCTGAAATAGCAGACCTATAATATAGTGCCTTTTGGACCATGAGGGATATATAACACATTAGCAAGAAACAAACCTTTGATTTTTTTTTTTTAAGCTCCTAGATTTTGAGGGTTTGTTTGCTCAGCATAACCTAGTCTATCTTGGCAAATACACATATTACTTTTATTTAACTTGTTATTCTGCTTTTACCTAGTAACTGCATCTGTAAAAAACTAAAGTCAAAAATAACTCAATTTTTTCATAGTTTTTCAAATCTTCTCAGCTATATTGCAATGTTCTTTAGAGGAAATATCACTTATTATGGTACTTAAGTAATATTCTTACCAACTAGGACAATTACTTGCATGTATATAGAAACCAAGGATTTGAATTGATTTTTACTTGAATCTTTCAGTTTCCTTCTTAAGTGACTTCCCAAGTTCTTAATGACTTCTGGTGAGCACATATCTGGCTTTGCCTATCAAATATCCCTTCCCTCTTTTTCAGAATAAAATCTCTCTTTATAATGGACAACTTATTCCTTGTGACTCAAGCAGAAATAAACTCATCATCATCAGGACTACCCTTCTTTGATGCAATAGTACCTCAGGACACAGTGATTCCTTTAGGAATGAGTCTCTGCAGGGCTGGGCTTCAGGGGCATAGGACTTGTGTCATCAAAAGGAGCCTCACCATCAGGACAGCCTTTCTACAGGTTCTACTGCTTCATTCTTGAACTCTTAACTTTTGAACAAGTTAAGCTTTTTCTTTTCATTTTACACTGGTCCTTACAAATTATGTAGCCCATCTTCAGTGTATGTCCAAAACTTTTTCAATCAAATACTTCCCTAGGGTTTGCTGCTGGAACTGTGAGGTAAGACTGCATCTTTCTACTATGGATGTAGAATTTCAGGAAGTGATTTCTTCCACTAGATGGGACGAGTCTGTAGTAAGCAGATCTGAAAAGAGAGAAACTGAATCCAGACAATACTGTCTGGACCCAAGCTAGAAAATAAATCAAAGATCAACTGAGCCACGGGACAGAATAAGTAATATGGTATTGATGACTGTGTTGAGCCTCCAAACCCAGCTTGAAGCCTGAAACACTCCTGGATCAGTTATGTAAGTCAACATGTTCCCATTTTAGCTTAAACTAGCATGACTGGGGTTTTGGCCATGTGAATCCCAAGCAGTCCTTAGAAAACATGTTTTATTTCTGTGTTGAGTCTCATTTGTTTCCCTAATTGGCTAAAATGTTCTTGGAAAAGCACTATACTTTGCATAAAGTAAGCTCTTTCCTGGTTAATTGATATCCATAACAATCACTGAATGCCTGAACTTGTTATAGATTCAGGGCTCAATATGGAATGATACGTATGGAATAAAAATCTGGTTATGGGTTTGAAAAGTCACTAATTCCTTACTTTATCTCTTTGAATTTTTCTTACACGTACTCAGTGCAGATGGAATGCCATACCTCTGCTTTAATGCTTATAGTAAAAATCTCCACATTCTCAAATAATCCGAAATAGACCTGATGCATGGAGTGCAAGGGAGAACTAACCTAATCACAAGAAATCAGGCTTTATCTTCAATTTATTCATTTCTGTATATACAATATAAAGAATAGACATCTACTCCTGCCTTTCAAACAGAAACGGTAAATGGAATAAAATGCAAATGTATGACAATTATATTATGATAATATGACTAACGTATTAAGATGGATTGTTAATCATTACTTAGCAAATTACCACTTTCGTATGGAGAAAATAATACCTTACATATATAATGAATAACATTACACTTGGACTAATATGGTTGTAAGTTAATTATAGACTACACAGCTGATTTAGTTTCATTTACCTAAGGAGCTGTTCTGACCCTGCTGCAGATTAATTACATCTTCAAGAATACACTCTCATTTATCATTGTCACTTGCAGCATTGTAGCTCTTAGCAAGTGTGTAGGGCTTTTTTTTAATATTAAAAAAAATTCCTTAGCTACGATACATTTTGCAAGTTTAGTCATTAAAAGTACATGACAGCTAAAACCAGGTGAGATTAAATTAGTTATGGAACATTAGGAAAGTCCATGTCCCAGAAATTAAATGACTAAAAAAAAATAAAATAAAAATTCTGTTAAAAATCATTCAAGTCAGACAAAGGCCTCTCCTACGTTTATAGCTTTTTTGGGAAGATCCCATGCTTTGAAATATATGTACAGAAAATGTACAGCATATTATGAATTCCTTTATGCACATTAAGCAGCTTTTCAATATGCCTATTTTCTAAAATTGTTAGAAACAGTCAAAAGAATAACATGCTAACCTTTATACACATATAGAAAGTTTTGTTTAAATTATGATGGAAATTTTATAATGCTTGCTTTTCTCTAACAATGAGAATGTTCTTAATTAAATAAATACAAGCGAGAAGAGGAACCAAAGAGATCTGTCTGCAGCCTGGAAGAGAGTGGAAAATTTATTCATTCACAGTAAATGATCATTTAATTATCTATTGGGAAATGCTGTATGCTAATGTATGTGCAAAGAGTAGGCACACCTGAATAACTTACATTCCTGACCTCAAGGTGCTCAGATTCTAGGGAAAGACAGACAAACAGATGACTATAAAAACATGAAAATGTGATTAATGTTAAATAAAGATCTGTGAAGAGTAACATGAGGTACCAAAAAAGAGTGGCAAACCCACTTTGATAGCTCAGGAAAGACTTTTTAAGGGGAAAAGAGCCTGAGTTGATTATTCACAAATGGACAGCTGCTGACCTTATAATTTGCTAACTAGAAAAGGGTGGATATATTTGTGAGAAGTTAGTGGTCGGGGCTGGGGGAGGGATGAAGAGGATCGGTTTCACCCAGACAGACTTGATGACATGAGTAAAACTACAGATCACGAAGAAGCATTTTAGAAACTACTGGCAGTTTCCAAAATGGAGATGAGGCTGAAGATGTGTCAGGGCCAGAACACGATAAGGAGCTTGGAATTCATCTGTATGAAATAGTGGGCCACTAGAGGCATGGCTGTCTAAGCAGGGCATGGACCTGAAGACTTGGGACTGGAGGCAGAGAAGAACCACAAGGAAGCACTGCAATAGTGAATATTAGAGGTGATAAGGGTTTGTGCTCCTTCAGGGCTAAAAAAAAAAAAAGGAAAAGAAAATACTTAGAGAATATTCAGATACAGAATCATCAGAAGTCCTCCATTAGGTTTGGAGGTTTGTGAAACTCCAAGATGAGATCTATGTGAGTGGTACAGAGAATGCTGGCCTATTTTCTGATGATGTTTGAAATCATGGGGAATGAAATAACCCAGGCAGATATGGAGAGGAAAGAGGAGAACTGAAAAGCAGTCCTGGTAATCTTTCACAATAAAAGGGCAGATGAAGTCAGAAAAGCACATGAAGGTGACACATACTCAGCAAGGTGGTCAGAAAAGAATTATAAGTTTTGAGAGGGTATGGGGTTGAGGAAGCCAAAGGAAGTAAGTAAAGAAGTTCAAGAAATAGAAAGTGATTCAAGGTTAAATGAAGCAAAATATTGAGAAAGATAGTGTTACTGAACTGGTACATTTGAAGGTCAAGGGTAACCACAGACGGAGAAGTTTCAGGAACGTTAGTGTGTGAGACACTAAGTAGCAAGATACAAAGCCAGCCTGCATTGGTTCAGCAAATGCGAGATGAAGTGGGGACAACTAAAATTAATTGTTTTGGACTCAGAAATTATCTGGGAATAAATATTTCCTTTTTTAAATGTAATGTGGGTTTTGCACTTTCTTCTTTCCCCAAATATTTTATATTTTAATTAAATATTTTAAACACTGCATTGTATCATCTTCAGAGATCAAAAATTTGTGTCAATAATCAAAAGCCACTATAAACTTTCTCGAGTGATAAAGAAAGTACAGGAAAAGTAACTCAAAAGTATTTAAGTCTACACATGAAAAAAAAGAAAAAAAAAGAAAAAAGAATACCTGGTGGGGAAAAAAAAAACAATTGGAAAATATAGCAATCAGTTGCTTAATGAAAGAGCAATACTTGAAAATTTATTAATAAAACACGAACAATTTTGTTTCAGTTTTAGATTCAAATTTCTAGTTTGGGGGTAAAATCAAATTATAGTATTCACTGTCGGTTTTTATATGATGGATCTGTTTTGAAAAAATTCTCAATATTTTGCTTGATCCTTAATGAATAACTTATTTATCATTCAGTAAAGAGTAAGTTGATTATTTTTTAAATAATTTACTGAAGAGTTTAATGTGGCCTAGCCAAAAAAAGAGAAACACTATGGAATCGTAAGAAAATGATTAGAACTGAATTTACATTAAAATTTTGTAGGTAAAATACACTGCTGTGAGGTAAAATTATCAAGCATTTGAGATTAGCAATCTTTTGGTGACTGACAATTTATTCAAATACCGTGAATCTTTCTTAAGATAAATAACCTATTTCAGAAACAAATGTCCTATGAAACAGAATCTTCCAATAAAAGTATGAAGTAGACTATCCAGGAAAAACATATTATCCAATACAGCATTAATGTCATTATAAATTTCTTCTTGTCATAAAATGGGAAAAAAACTTTTGAAAACAATGTCTTTCTATAATGAGAATTATAGGCTTTACTTGATTAATGTTTTCAATTTCTCAAATGTATAATCCAAGTTCCTCACTTAGGAAAACACATAAATTATTGTTGGCTTAATAACAGAATTATCTTTAGACCAACAGAATTTGGCCAAAACAAATTTAAAGTTAAGTAATAAAAGGGTGGTAGCTTAAAAATTGTATGTTTATAATAAAATCATAGATGAAGTGGATATAGAAAAGGAAATGAGATTTAAAAAAATAGATTTGATCATGTTCAGAGTCTAATTTTATTAATTTCAGGACCAGACCAAAAACTCTATGTTCTTTTTTTTTTCTGTACGCGGGCCTCTCACTGCTGTGGCCTCTCCCATTGCGGAGCACAGGCTCCGGACGCGCAGGCCCCGCGGCCATGGCTCACGGGCCTAGCCGCTCTGTGGCATGCGGGACCCCCCCCGGACCGGGTCATGAACCCGCGTCCCCTGCATCGGCAGGCGGACCTTCAATCACTGCGCCACCAGGGAAGCCCCCAAACTCTATGTTCTTAACCAGTCTGTGATCATAACTAAATTTATACGGTTAAGATACTTCCTTTGTATCTTCAGTAAAGGCACAAGGAAATAAGTAATGTAAGAAAGGGCTAATAACTAAAGGAATTCTGATTGCTAACTATGCCACTAACTTGAAATTTATAGTTATGAGAATTCAGTAGTCACATTTTTGCTACACTGGAGGAGTAAGAGGCTTTTAGTGACTAAGGCTGAAGGATATTAAATCATAACTATGCAAGTATCTATTTGATAGGACATTTGGGTGGTAATATAAATGGTGCACTAGAAGTCCACTAGTCTTTGTCAGATTTCTTCCAGACTCAGAGAGTAATTCCACAGAGCGCACAGACCCATTTCCAATTTCAGAAGTACTAATATGGAAAAGGTTTTAAATTTCATGTTGGCTTTCACTTTTTACACAGCGTGCGATACTAACTTGTTTCTGGATATGTTCTACAAAAAATGGAGGACCTTTCCAGAAGCCTTTGAAATTCTTACTGCCTTGCTTGTTTCTGCTCACAGTGCTGACGTCTGTGTTGAAGAGTATCCAAATTGGAACTTACTGGGATGATTAACAGCTGCTACAAAATCAATACTCTATGTAGGGAAAACAGAATTGGGCTAAGACAATCTTACATGAGCACTATTCTGTGGCTGAATATCTATCGATGTCAGCAAGCCAGATATAATTTATGTTAGTAGAAGCATTTCCATGGATATAATCCATGGGCTTTTCAGAGTCAGCCTCAGAGACCTAGGGGGTGGGGATTCATAGGTTTTAATTATGCATAATTATGCATATTCTCAGTTGCAAAGATGATCACTGATATACTTAGTGAGAAACAGGTTTACTTAAATCTTTTATTATTTTCACATTTATTATGGTTGAAATACTATGTCACACTATTGCTACTGCAGTCTAACTCAAAATGAGTCTTAAAATTTTTTCTCCACAAATTAAACTGAAAGGTAATACAGATGTTTGTGTATTTGGTTTATTATACACTGATGCCCCAATTAACAGTAAGGTAATGGCTGACATACATCCTAAAAATCCTTTATATCTATTTTTCTAGGGCTAAATATTCTTTATAATAATTATGCTCTTTGTAATAACTTAATATCATAAATTTAAAATAACAAGATAAATATGCTGACAGTTTAAAGGGACAAAAATTAATTCCCTGAAACGTTACTTATTTGTATCTCTTGTAGCCACATTTAAGGGAAGATGCATGTGTGTAATGTTTTACGTCCAATATGCTGGAATTCACACTTCTTTCTGGCATGATGTTCATCTTTGTATCCACTGTAACGCTTATCCAGGAATTACAGCAGGCACTGAATAAGTATTTGTGGAATAATCTAATAAATGAACTCTTTTCTGACTAAAATACTAATCAGAACTAGAGTACTAAATGACCACGATGACTCAATATTTTAGAATTTTTTATACTAATGTAAGTACAGTATACACCATAAGTTAAGAAATATTTATTCAACAACGCCATTTATAAATCCTGGTAAATGGCCCATAAGAGGATATTCTGCTGTTCTGTTAAACTGGATCCTCTACTAGGAGTACCTTTGCGTTCTAACACCCTTCCTTCTCTGACATTACACATTCATACTCTCCTTATTGCAATATGGCATGTGTTGCTTGGGTGGATGATTACTCACACGACAGGAAAAAGTTAATGGTTAAAGGGACTTAAAATGATCCTTTGTGTATGTGAGGCAGCTATTATTAATTTGAACTATATCTGCATTTTAAATATATAATCTCTCTTGCTTTCTGTACTGGTGAGAAAAGTGAATGTTTTTCAACAGGGAACTCCCATGGAGCCTGGGTTCTACAGTTCCCAGATGTTCAAGTTTCCCACCAGTATCTTTTCCAGAAATTAACTCTCCAGCTCAAAGCCACAAGGACAAAAACATGAGAAGTCAGGGTCACTGTAGTTATGGACTGGGAAAGTCACAGTTATCAACAAAACCAGAAAGGTGACAAGTAAAATTAATGAGCCAGTGGTCTTAAGGCTAACAATGAGGGCCTTGATAACTTTGGGATGCATAAGGCCAAATCGGCAAAGGGGAGATGGCCAAAGAGAAAGTGGAGCTGTTGCAAATGGAGAAAACACTAATTTGAAAAGATACATGCACCTCCAATTTCATTCGTGCACTGTTTACAATAACCAAGATATCGAAACAACCTAAGTTGAACTGATGGATGAATGGATAAAGGGGATGTGGTATACGTGCACAATGGAATATTAGCCATAAAATGAATGAAATCTTGTCATTTGCGACACCATGGATGGACCTTGAGAACATTATGCTAAGTGAGATTAAGTCAGAGAAAGACAAATACTGTATGATCTCATTTGTATGTAGAATCTAAAAAAATAATACAAACAAAACCAAGCTCACAGATACAGAAAACAGACTGGCGGATGCCAGGAGAGGGGATGCAAAATGGGTGATGGGGGTCAAAAGGTATAAACCGCCAGCTATAAAATAATTGTCATGGGAGTGTAATGTACAGCATGGTGGCTACAGTCAGTAACACCACACTGCATATTTCAAAGGTACTAAGTAAGAAAGCAGGTCTTAAAAGTTCTCATCACAAGACAAAAAAAAGAAAAAAACTGTGTATGGTAATGGATGTTAACTAGAGTTACTGCCATGTTCATTTTGCAGTGTATACAAATATTGAATCACGTTGTACACCTGACACAAACATAATGCTATATGTCAATTATACCTCAATAAAAAAAGAAAGAAAACAAGAGGAAGCAAAGGCAACAACACTTGAAACAGAAGCCTTTGTTATGGTCTGGTACAGGCAGCCCAGAACAGATGAATTCACTGTGCAAAGTGCACCAAATAAGCTCATACAAAACAGAAAATATTTTCCATTCAGCAGTGAAAGACCATGCACACGCTTAGTCACTTTCTATCATAGTACCTTGCATCTTTTCCTTCATAACACTTACCACTACTTCAAATTCATTTGTTTGTCTCACCCCCCCATGAAAATGCAGATTGAATAAGAACTGGTTATGTCTGCTCTATTCTCCAATACTGATTTTCACTATAGTACCCAACGTTTAAAGAATGTCCAGCACATAGTGAACATAAAGAAATTTAAGGAAAAGATGAGAATGTATGAAACAAGAATCAACAGAATGGCAAGTATAATTTAGTAAAGTCTATCCACTTAAAATAAGCAAATAAAACCACATCAAATCTCAAATCACTATTAAAACAATTTTTATAAGAGGCAGGGATATAGAACAGGTCAGAGTGAATATCTGAAGGAGAATTTAAGCATCATGGTAGCAGGTTTAGAGACTTCGATACATTTGAAAAATCCTGTGAAATTTTAAAGATTGCCCATGGTCTTACAATATTTTGAATCACATTAAGAAGAGAAAGTATCATTTCCCTTTCCAAATCCCTATGTAAGAATGTTAATATCGTTAACATTTTGGCATATATGTTTGCTGACTCTTTTATATGTTCTTAGAGACAAAGCTACATAAAAAACCGTTCATATTTTATCACCATCATCATTCTTAACATTTATTGAGCATCAGCACTAGATACTGTTTGTTGTAAGAGTTTTAAGAGTCCCTCACTCAACCCCCAATACTTCCTTAAGATAGCTATTATCCTCATTCTCTAAAGAATAGGAAAAAGAGTGCTTAATTACGGACAATTTGCTTTTGTGATTTACCATTATGATTTTGAGACCTCTTTTCCTGTTCAAAATGATAAACTTTTAGGTTGTTCCCAACTGTATGTCACTAAATATAATTGGTACAGTTTAGGCTTTTGTATTATTTACTTCTGCTGAATGGATTCTTAGAAATGGGACTGATGGCTCAAAGGGTATTCACATTTTAACAGATACAATCAAATTACTCTCCAAAAGATTAAATTGATAGACCCACCACACAATTATGAATGTGCCTATTTTTGTATACACTCATTGACATTAGATACTACCACTCTTTGTAATTTTCAATAATCTGAAACAAGATAACCCATTGTATAATTTTTAATTTCCTTATAAATTAATAACAGGAATCTTTTTATCTGGCTATTCATTGTAATTTTCATAGTCTTAGTCTAATTTTCCATTAGATGTTTTTTATTAAGAATTCAACATTTTAATTTATTAACACCATGTTTATTACTTGTGTTGGAAATATTCTTTGGCTTTTGTTAATGAGTTTTAATATACTTTTTTAAATGAAAGATTATGAAAAGTAATTTTAATTTCCTTTTCTTTTATGGGTCCTAAGTTTCTGGTTTGCCTCACACAGGTTTCTCCTACCCTAAGCAATATACTTTGATATTTTCTTCTAATATCTTATAAATGTATTACTTATATTATTATATTAACATTATCTTATACTATATATTAATTTATAAGATATAATTTGCATTTTTAATCTAGTGGATATATATTTCACATGGATATGAATGCAAATATAAGTTTATTTTCATTCAAAAGAGTAACCAAGTCTGTCACCTAATTTACTGTGCACTTCATTTTTATCCAATGATCTGAAATTTCAACATTTTACAAGTACTAAATTCTCTGCATATCTTTGTCATCGTTTTGGTCTAACTTTACATTATTTTCTATTTATCTATTTTTTGTACTCTCATATTTTAGTTACATTAACTTGATAGTATTCTGCACATGGCAAGGAAACTGACCATTAAAGGATATTAATTATCTCAAAAATATAAAGGCATTTTTGTATAATTGTAAATTATCATTTATCAAAACAACTACCAGTAATCCTACTATAATTCTCAGTAGCAATGGACTAAATTTATAAATTAATTCAAGGAGTCTTGATTTCTTCCCACATAGGAACATGAGATGACTTATTCAGGTTTTATTTTATAACTTTGTATTAAATTAGTTTTCTCCCTATAAGCTCAGTGTCTTTCTTACTAGATGTAAACCTTGATACTTCATAGTTTTCTGATATCATTAACTAAATTTATATTAACAGGTAATTTTTTTTTTTTTTTTTTTTTGGTGGTACGCGGGCCTCTCACTGCTAGCAGTGGCCTCTCCCGCTGCGGAGCACAGGCCCCGGACGCGCAGGCTCAGCGGCCATGGTTCACGGGCCCAGCCACTCCACGGCATGTGGGATCTTCCCGGACCAGGGCCCGAACCCGGGTCCCCTGCATCGGCAGGCGGACTCTCAACCACTGCGCCACCAGGGAAGCCCTAACAGGTAATTTTATAAAGGAAGGCTTCAGGGTCATTTTTCTGTATATTTATCTAGTATTTGGCAGCTTAAGTTGATTTACTAGTTTCATTTTTAGTTGATGCATATTTACTATATACGTCATCGTATCATCTTCAATTAACAATAAGCTTGTCTCTTGTCAATATTTATGACATTTAAATTTTTATTATTATTAGCTCACTTTTCTAAAAGTGATTAACTAGAGTGGTGATAGAAAAATCCCTGTATTCTTCCTGATTTTATTTGGGATGCCTCTAGTATGCCACTACTACTATAATATTAACTATTAATTTGCAGAAAATGTTTTACACATTTTCAGTAGTTTTTAATTATAAAATATAGCAAACCTGGGCTTCCCTGGTGGCGCAGTGGTTGACGGTCCGCCTGCCGATGCAGGGGACACGGGTTCGTGCTGGGGTCTGGGAGGATCCCACATGCCGCGGAGTGGCTGGGCCCGTGAGCCATGGCCGCTGAGCCTGCGCTCCGCAACGGGCGAGGCCACAACAGTGAGATGCCCGGGTACCACACACACACACACACACACACACACACACACACACACACAAAATAGCAAACCTATTTTTTATTTAAATAATTATACTAACATTGACCCATTTTGACTTTATTGAAATAAACCCTACACAGTCAATAGGTTTTAGTTAAATAGAATACCTGAATTTATTTGCTAATTTTGATGTTTGCAACTGTTGTATTTATATACACATATGTATGCTCTTTTGGGGGGTTGTGTTTGAGGTATTGATACTGAGGTTTGCCAGCTATGTAAAAAGAATGGGAAAACATTCCATGTTAATCTATATTTTGGAACAATTTTTAAAATGTAAGAATTATTTGTTCTATGAAAAATCATTTGAAATGACAGCAGTTTTAATAGTTCTTTTACTACATTTTTATGTCTTCCTCTTTGGCTATGTGCTTAGAGAAATGGTTCTCAAAGTATGACCACGGATAGGAAATATTGGGATCACCTGGGAGCTTGTTACAACCACAAATTCTTGGACCCCAGCTCAGACCTACTGAAAGCCTGGGTTTGAGGATCGTCAGTCTGCATTTTAACAAGCCCTTCAGGTGATTCTGATACATGCTTAAGTTTGAGAACTACTGCCTTAGATTTCCTACCCCTTCCTCTTCAGCATATTTCAGCTTTCTTCATTTGGACAGACAATACTCAAATTTCTTCCACATGATAAAGTTTACTAGCACAGATGCACAGGATATACTCATAATTATTTAAATGTTTTCCATAGCTGTGGTTATATTTTCAAATTTATTATGCTCTGTGTTTCTTTTTGTTTTAAAAACAAAAAAAAAATTCTTGGAGAGACGAGTCAGCAAGATGGCGGAAGAGGCGTTTTCAGCCATCACCCCCCCCACCCCCGCCTAAACGAACATAGATTTTGACAACCACTAAGGAATAGATAGTAATACCTTTGTTGGGAGTCGGGGAGTCCAGCGGAGAAATTCCAGCACACCACTTGAGCAAAAAATCCGAGATCAGACCCATTGAAGGGGGTAAGAACACTGTTCCCTTTACCTGCATGGCCTCTCCCCCAGAGTGGCACAGCTCAGTGCCAAGAGAGGCTCCACTAAGCCCGAGATTTCCCCCGGGGCGGGGGAAAGTGGGAGCGTTGGGAGTGAGTGTTCAGCTTCCCACGGCTCCAGGACGCTGCCCCAAAGGCCACTTCTTTCTTGCCTCACCGGGGATAGCGAGGGTCTCAGCACAAGCTGCGGTGTCGGAAGAGGCTGGGAGCAGGTAGGCGAGAGGAGGACTCAGAGCCACAAGGGCCTGGACCTCAACAAGGGGCGCTGGAGCCTACAGAGCCTACAGACCAACGCACGGACTCCTTCAGCAGGCTGGCGAACAAGCTGCTCTGGAAGCCTCAGCTGATAATTTCAGCCCACCAGGCGCCTGCCACGCTCTGCGTGCCTCAGCCCGCCCCGCCTCCTGGCTGACGCGCCATGCGTGCCCTATGCGTGTGTGCCGCGTGGGAGGCCGAGCCCCTGCGGACTGCTGGTGAGCATGCGCGGACGGATGGCTCAGCTCCGCGGAACCGTCCGAAGCTCCCCAGATCTGCGCATTTCAGGGCTCTGCCCTAAGGAAAACACACAGAAGGCTCTCAGCACCCACCCTGGCTTTGGGGGATGGAGAGAAAGCAAACAATGTTAAGAATGCCTCCCCCCACTTTCCCAAAGAGGGAACAAGAGGCGGGGAGTAGGTGCATCTATAGAAAAAATCCGACAGAGCCTCAGAATCCTTAGCTGCTATGGCAAGGTGTTTCTATGCCCAGGCCGTTCAGTAAAGACTGGAAAAGGTGACTGCTTTGTAAAATGCATACTGTGGCTCTTGAAGCAGCCCTGTAACCTGGCCTCAGTCCTTCTTAGCAGTGGTCCCACTGGTCCTGTCTCCTCAGGGACCCAGAGGGAGACATGCCCATCTACGTCCTTCCTATTGCCCACTGTGGATATTGAAGCAGCCTGTAACTCAGTTCCAGCCCCTCTCAGCTACTACATCTGGCAGTGTTTCCACATTTTGAGGTTTACACTTACCAACCGTCATTTGTGTTGTTCCCAACACTGTTTATGCCAGTTTTAGTCTTTATTATATCATTCAATTACCTATTATATAAATGGAAAATATGATTACAAAAAGAAAGTATTTTATATGAAAACGAAGATGATTTGGGAAGATCTGATATAAATGCAATTCTAAAACTGCTGTAGAATTATATATTCTTTGTTATAAAATCATATGTAAGAAAAATCATTATAAAAGATTTTTTAAACTATTGTAAAAATCTAGAAGGATTTTATACTGATTGCTTCACAAGTATCTTTTGAATTTTTGTTCCACTTAAAAGAAACTAAAAATGGAAATCACAGATGGTTTATTATGGAATGTGATTTATACAAGCAAACTTTGTAGAACCCCAGTCGATGATGCACATTTAAAGAAAGGACATGAGCTGGACCTATAAGAAAAAATTCGTCAATTCAATTATATTTATAGGTTTTAGGTTAAATGAAATATCCAAAGCTATGTGTACCTTTTTTATGACACTTATTTTACCTTTTAATTAATGTCTAACTATTACCTCTCATAGACAAACTCCTGCTGTACATAAATTGGATTTCATTTCCCGATTATATTCATTGCATCATTCAGTGGCCTCTCTTAAAAGACAGACACCACACCTTGGCTTCCAAGTCTTCAAGACATGGCAGCAGCCACTTCTGCTACTGCCTTTTTTGTCATTCATTCCCACCTTCTATCTTTATGTTCCAGGCACACTGACCTTATAGGTCTTTGAACACAACGGGCCTTTTCTCTCCTTGAGCTTTTCACATACAGTTATACCTGCTTGGTATGCTCTTTCCATCTCTTTGGTGTCCACCTGACTTATGTGTATTCCATAGATCCTCTCTTAAATGTATCTTCCTTATATAGGCCTTCCTTGACCATGAGACCTAACGTTGTTGTCCCTTATTCTAGCTCATGGCAACTTTTGTTTTCTTTCACAGTATACATCATAAGTTTCCAAAAAACTTGTATTTGTGCATTTGTTTTTCAATGCTTTTTCTACCATTAAACTCCAAGTTCTAATAATGAGGTTATCTCTTTTATTCACTTCTATAACTCCAGGGCCTGACCAAAAAAAAAAGGTACTTAGTTTTTTTGTTTATTAAGCAAATGAATGAAGAATCAACAGTGAGGATAAAACTAATGGCATGTATGAATTTGATGGTGATGCAATGGGTGAACAATTTTCTAACTGTGATCTTTGAGATTATCTATAGTTATTAAAGTGCAAAATCAGAATGAAAGGTAGAACATGGCAGTTTTTCTTATTAACTTCTATAATCTATATAACATCCAGCTGTTAAGTTTCTCATGAGAATTCTCTCTCACCTCACAATAATATGTTTAGTGATTATATAGACTTTTTCTCTCTTGTTCACTGCCAACCCTCAAACGGTATCTGGCACATAGAAGGTAATAAATAAATGTGCTTTTTATTTAAGGATCACCACTGTAGATGAATACCTATTCTCAGATTTAATTATGATTTCAGAATTATTTCCAATTGTTCTGGCTAAAAGTGAAAGGCATTACAAAAAGAAATTAGCAGAAACTGGCTAGTTATTCACCAATTTCCCTTCTCTTCTTGGGCAGACAGAATTCCTTTCCCAGCTTCCTTACAATTAGGTGCATCTAATTGATTTGGATATGGCCAATGGGTTACAAGCTGAACATCTTACAGGCCTGGTCTATTAAAAACAAACAAACAAACAAACACAAATGCCAACACTTCACCCTCTTTTGTTGCCCAACTGTTGAAATAGAGAGGGCTCCGTGTATCAAGAAGAGGGTGGAGCCACAAGATGGAAGGATGCTGGGTCAATGACTGACCAAGTGGAGCAGAGCCTCTCCTCAAAAGTCAACCCCTGCTGTCCTAACGTGAGGGAAGAACTAATTTTTAGTTGTTGTCAGACCACTAATATTTTGAGCTTTGCCTCACAGGTTCTCTAAAAATTTGAAGTAAGGTTTTATTTATACTGTAAATCACTTACAGTCAGTATATAAAAGGCAATCATTGAAATAATGAAAACAACACTGACAGTAGAGTCAAGTTTTGAGACCACCTTGTAACTAGGAGGTAGGAGGGTTCCTAGAGATAATTTCAAGTACAAATTATGTGCCATCTTAAGCTTGGCCCGTGAGCCATGGCCGCTGGGCCTGCGCGTCCGGAGCCTGTGCTCCGCAACGGGAGAGGCCACAACGGTGAGAGGCCCACGTGCCACCAAAAAAAAAAAAAAAAAAGTTGAAATATTCCCCTTATTCTTTCAATGCTCCAGTTCCACTGTTTCTTATGTATTCAGGAATATATAAGCTTGAGGTACACAATTCATTTCTTTTTGTTGTTTGCTGGATGCACTCACTGGGGCAGAGGAATGTAAGTTGCTAAATAGAAGGTGGCCTGGCTGAGTGACAGCCAAAGCTTGAACTCTCTATAAGGTCTACTGGTCTGATTGTGACCCTGAGTGTTGATCCTCCGTCTTGCTGGGACAGAGGCAAATATCTCAGGGAAGGATGCTCTCCCTCTCTTCACACCTCTCCTTCCCATGTCAAACTCAGTGAAAGAGGCTCCAACTTAAATGGAACAGGACCCTTCTAAAGAAACGCAATCAAAATCTACCTTGTTTAGTTCTGTTCTACCTTAAAATCATAAATGAATGCTATTACATATTCTTGAATTAGGTCCTAAACCTTGCATTTCAAATTTAGTACTTCAATACATCCAGCAATTGCCTATCTAATGTAGAGTTCTAACAAAATTTTCTCCCCCTAGAAAGGTAGTTTTTGAACACTTATCAACTAAGCACCATTATTTCTCCAATGAGATTTTGGGCCACATCTATACTGAGTTTCGATATGTGTCTCTCTGCTTCTCCACTGAGTCCTTCCTCTATCATTCATTGCACTATTTTATTATAATTATCCAATTCATTTGTAACATGTCTTATTTGGTAAAACAGTTCTCCATTTCTTTTTATTAAAATTGACTGAGCTACTTTGTTATATATATTTTGGAAAAAGTTCTTCAAATTTGTCATAAAATCCAGCTCTAATTTTGATTACTTACAGGTTAAAGGTATACATTAATTTGCGTATTACAAATTATTAAGCTATCCCATCTAAGAATAGAAAATGTCTCTGTTTATTCTGATCTTTTATGTCTTTGTAGAGAGTTTTAATGTTTCTGTTTTTAGGTCTTGTATATTCTTTATTAATTTTTGGATAGTTCTAATTTTTTGGTTCCTGTTTTTGTAAATGTATAGATTATTGCTTATATAATAGAATAATATTGAATATTTAAGTTGATTTTATATTTAGTAACTTTGCTACACTTCCTTATTTAGTCCTAAAATATTTTCAGTTGGGATATTATGTTTTGTCTTTACGGGGGGGATTTTTGGTCTTTTTTCACTCTATATTATTTATTTGCAATTCTCTTTACAATATTTTTATAAAATCAATTTTGCAGTAGATTTGATTAATTACTTTCAAAGATCCAGTTTTTGGTTTCACTAACATACTCAATTTTTTTTGCTCTTGTTATTCTTTGCTGTATGTCCTGTCTTATTTCTATTACAGCTTTCCTTTTCTTTGTGTGTTAGCTATTTCCCCTTTTCCAACATCTTGAGTTCTGTATTTAATATTGGTTTGTTGATGCCAGGTTTCTCAACCTCAGCCCTATTGACATTTTGAGCTATGTAATTCTTTCTTATGTATTTGGGGGCTATTCTATGAACTGGGAGTGTTTATCAGCATCCCTATCCTCTACCCACTAGCTTCCAGTAGGAATCCTCTCTTAGCCATGGCTATCAAATGTGTGTCCAAACACTGCCAAATGTTTCCTGGGATGGAAAGGAAATAACTTCTGTTGAGGACCACTGAAAATTGATCAAAGGTATATAACAAACTGAGAACTATTTATTCAAGAAAAACTACTGAACCTAAGAGAAGAACACTGGCAATCTGTGATGTTTCAACCTTGAGCTGCTACCTTACCCTCCACCTCCATCAGTACTAAAGATCTACCAGGGTGGGGCAAGTTATGAAAGTAAGCAACTTTACTGTCGGGGGAGCTAACATGACTTGGAGTGGAAGCTGGAAAAACTCCATGACCCAGAGTTATCCAAAATAATAGTAACCTCAGTGGCAAATGTAGCAGATTGCCTCAGTTTGCGAAAATGATTAAGGCAAGCAACTAACCAGCCAACTAGCCAGATATTCAAGGAGATCTTGAGAATGAGACAGCCATAATGGGCCTTGATATTTTGTCATATTCCTGGCTATCTGAAAGGCTATATGAACGTACAAGGTCGCACATATGTTCAGGAAAGTCCAAAGAGGGCCATAGTTATTTATACATCTTTGGCTAAGTGAGAGGCCTTCTACATGAGCAGAAGAGACAAAAAAGCCAGCAGATATTAAAAGCTGAATCAGATTAATAATTGCCTGCAGTTTGTATGTGTTCCCCAATGAACATACAGGTTCAGTGGCAAAGGGATGAACTGTCTCAAGGTGTTTAAGCACAAACGTTGGTCAATCATGCTGACACAGGAATGATCCCTAGAAGCCAGGATTAATATAAAAGCAAGAAGAAAAAACAAAAACAAAAATACTGAGGCATCAGTATATCCATACACTACAGGGGAGAAAGTCTCCTTATAATCAGTGGAGGGAAATCCCTAAGCAAACACAGGAACAAGCATAACACCTATGGGAGAATGCAAATCCACAGTTATAATATATTATATAAAATCTCTTGTTTCCAACAAAAAATTAGCAAATATGCAGAGGAATGGGAAAGTGTTTCACATACTTTGGAAAAAGCAAACAATGTCTCTGATGGACTCTAGATGTTGGACTTAGCAGACAAAGACTTCAAAACAGCTATTATAAATTGATCAAAAAAACTAATGTAAACTATGCTTAAATAATAAAGGAAAGTATAAGAACAATGACTATTCAAATAGAAAATATCAGTTAAAGACCTAGAAATATAAAAAAGAACCAAATAGAAATTTTTGAGTCAAAAAGTACAGTAAGCAAAATAAAAAATTAACTATAGGGACTCAAGACAGTGGCATTATTCATAATATCCAAAGACCAGAAGCAATCTAAATGTACATCAACCCGTGAAGAGATAAACAATATATGATATATCCACACAACGGGATACTTACTACTCAGCAATAAAAGGAATACAGTATTCATGTAGTTCATATAAGTGAACCTCAAAACATTATGTGAAGTGAAAGAAGCCAGGTGCAAAAAACGATATATTGTATTATTTCTTTTATATGAACTATCCATAAAAGGCAAATCTTAGAGGCAGAAAGATTAGAGCTTTGCTTGGGGACCCAGAATTGACTAGAAGTGGGCATGAGGGTTCTTGTCTTGGCGATCAAAACACTCTAATATGGGATAGATTTATTAAATCATTAAAAGGTTTACTTAAAATGAGTGAATTAGGTTGTGTGTAAGTTATTTGCCAATAAAGCTGTTAAAATATTGTTATTCATATCAAATATAAATAGAATTTTAATGGATCAAATGCATTACATTTTTCTTGCAAATAATAATAATCATTATCATAGTATTAGTAAAGATTGTATATTTAGCCTTCATTATGCATCATTATACGAGGCTCTTTAAATGTATAATCACATTATTTACAACTATGAGAGAGAAAATAATAACTATCATGACACGGGTAAATGAATGCACACTAAGAGGAAAAAAAAATTGCTAAAGGTAACTTGACTCCTAAGTTCATGGACTCAACCAATGCTTTTTATAGTTTGCTAGTTGTGTCTGTGTGTGTATGTGTGCACATGCACATGCATAAGAGAGAAATGAGACATGATGTAAGACTAATATTGGGAAAATATGTTCAATGGAATGTAATGCTGTAGATAATATATTTTAAGACTTCATAATTACTGGGTAATATATATATAAATACAAGTAAAATTACTGTTAAAATTATTAATTTCTTAGGGATTGAAATTTCAATAACTCTTTAAATTGCCAAAAGATATTTTAATTTCGGTCTCAAATTTTTCAAGAAAGTAAGTGAAAAATTAACCTTTTGACTTATTAACCACTTGAGAATACTAGCAGCATTTTTCTTAGACTTTACACTAAACCATAAATTTTAAAATAATGTCTATAAATAAAAACCTAATAGGTTATGATATTATAATGTAGATTTCAAAATAAGAAAAAATTTGATGCATTGTTTTCACATTTTTAGTAATGTGAAACTGTAGCTTATACTCTAAAACTTATAACTACCTTATAAACCATTCTAAGCTTCATTTTACTAACACAAATGGTCAAGCCAATTACATAAAATATAGTTTCTTTCCTTTGTTTAACACATGAAAAAATCATCACTGATTCTCTGACTTTAAATAAATTCATAAGCTTTACTATTACCCATTAGAAGAGGTGCTTTGCTGACACAAAGATAAAATAAATTATTTATAATCAGTAAATCTTCATAGTATAAGAGTTTACATCAGTGATTATCCAGAACTGGTAAAAAAAGAATGGTTAGTGGAAAATCTTACCACGCCAATGGAAAAGTAATTATTGATGATACTGTAAGGCACTGGGTCTCCCTTCTCATCTTTGTCATTAGGTATGACTTCAAACTTCCACCTGTCCAACATGATTTCTGTGCTGTTTTCAATGTCTTTTAAGATTTTCATCAGATTCTCACCTTCATAACCTAATGAAAAAAAAATTATCTTGAGAAAAAATATAACCAAATAACAAAAGCTATAATTATATATGTTTAAGCGTGTGAATATGTGTGTATCATTCTAAAGCTAAATAATGCATTTTAAAGCAAATTCTAACACAGGTTGGAGAATTAACTATAATCTTATTATACTCATACCAATATTTTATCTTTAATTTGTAACTCATATTTCACTCCTGTGGGACAAATTCACAGTACAGCCAACTGCCAAATGAACACCTCCAATGCATACCCCTCACAAAACTTTTTATCAATGTATTTATTCAAAGTGGAATTAATGATGTGCTTTGGTATCATCCTCCTGTGAACTCTCCCTCCGAAAAACAGCTGACTTTCCCCTCCACCCAGTTGCTATAGTAAAAAGCCTGGATGCCATGTTAGACTTGTCCCTTGCTTCTACTCCCTCTGCAGGCTTTATATTTGATAACACTTTTTTCCAGAAGCCACCCTCCCAAAATAATGGATTCTGTACTGTACCACAGTACACAGTTCTCAAAACTAGCCCTACCGTAGAACTAGCATGGTGCACTATAGTTATTTTCATTTTTCTCCCCACAAGTTCCTTTTACCAGGTGTGCCCTACAGTAAATGTCCAACAAATCCATTTTTAAATAAATCTACTATAGATAGCCACCATGGCCAGAAAAGAAACTTGTTGCTTAATATTATACTTTCTCTTAAATGTACCTTTAGGTATCTAACATTATAGTTAATTAGGGCTGTAGCCTAATCCTGGCTGTGTTATTTACTTCAGTGTCTGCTTTTAAAATTCTAAACAGTTTCTTCCTCTGTAAAAACTTAGGTTTGGTGTGAGAATTAATTGAGAAAAAAAATGAGAAAATGCATAAAAGGTCTTAGTATATAAGGCAAAAGAATAGAAAGTTGTCAACAATAATACTGACAATGACATTAGAATTTGAAATGTACTAAGTTAAATAATCTTTCTAACTCTATACACATCCTTACAATGATATTTTGAGTAGCAACAATATTTTCATAGATTTTTTTCCGTGTCCAACTTCATTCTATATTTTAATAATTTATTTGTTGAACAAGAAAATGCCAGAGGCTATGAGTCCTCGTTAGATGTGTTAGCACACATAACTCTGGAAAAAACGATTGGATTAAAAGAAAAGGGAATAGGCACTGTAATATAGCAAGATTAAATTACATTTATACTGTATTTGTTGAATTAACTTATTAGAGGGGCAAGGCAGCCAGAAACCAGGAATACGTATCTTGGAGCCTACCATCTCTTCTTACCTTACACAGGTCTAGAAACTAATTATGCACCATTCAATACACACAGCAAAAAGTACAACAAACAACGACTACACAGATATAAACATTAGAAGTATTAAAAACCATTTCAATAAATGTCATACCATATTTTATAGCATAATTCAAAAATTATGAACTTACATAATATACATATAATTGTACTCAGTGATAAAACACTGAATTGTTTAAACTACAAGAGTATAGTAATTAAGCGTACTTATTTTTCAGGTGTTTCTTAATAGTTCCACCCTCATTCCCAATGTTTATTTTCTTTTTAATTTTTAATTTCTTTTAACGTCCCCCAAATAAATTATATATATATATATATGTTTACCTAGTGCACTGAATTAAAAACAGTTAAATATATTCACCTATTTTCCAAATTCTACTCTTGTTTGAAAATAAGTATGATCGTTTTAGATATAAATGAATTTATATACATTAAACTAATGTATAATATAGTATGACAATATAGTATATTTAATATACAGTATTATACACAAACCCACTCAGCAGAAATATGAGTAAATGATAATGCTCTAAAACAAACATTGAGCTTGTCCTCAGCTACATCTCAGGTTAATAGAAGCATTGTTCAGCATAACACTGGAAAAATGTAGGAACGGCAACCGACCAGGAGACAACATAATAGAATTGAATTTAATGAAAGAATTAATACAGCTAGATTAAGTAGGGTCAATTAACTTAAATTCTTTAGCACTGGATATGTTCTCAAAGTTTTTATGGCTATGTATGAAAAAGGCTGGTATCAATCAGTCTTCTAGCCAAGGAAAAATGGAAAGAGAGAGGCAATAAATCTATTTGGAGAATCATACCTGCAGTCCAGTGCTAATTCTCAAAGGTGAAGAATTCCAAATTGTAGTTCCCCATTTAACAAATATCTATGCCCTACTTGTTTAGATTTATCTGTGCTCAAGCTTGTTTAATAATGATCCATAACTATAAATAGGATTCCTGAACTCAAAAAGATTATATTTTTTAAAAAAAGATAAATTAAACTTACTAAATATGCAAACAAAGCTTTTTCCAGAAAAGAATGATGCTATTTTGCTTCCATTATTTTGATTTAAAGCCTATAATCACTCTAGGCTAAGCAACCAAATGAAAACGTAATTAGTATTTATCTTCGCTTTAATGATATGATGTTATCATAATGACTGATTCTATCTAAAATGTCATAGAAATTTTTACAAATTTAAAATCACATAAAGAAAAGCAACAACATATTTGTAAGAGTGTGCTCCATGTAAAATTCTGCCTCCTACTCCCTTACTCTTCACAAAACAACATTTTTCTTGCAGTAAACTTCAGAATTTTGCTTGAGAGATTAATCATTGCCAGAAAAATTGCAAAGAGAATGTAAATTAAGTATTTTTTCAAATGTCCTACAACATCTTATATTTGTACAGTGTTATGTTTTCCAAAATATGTAAATATACTCATAAAAATTAAGCTTCCAGTCAATAGATTCCAGTGATATTACGTGAACAAAATGATTATTGGTTGAATAAAGTAATTTCTTTCCCAAATGTTAAGCATAATGATAATTACAGGAAGGACTCAACCCAGACACTGGGGAAACAATTTGATAGTCGGGTGTAAGAACCTCCAAGGCAGATACCATTATTTTCTTCAAGTTCTGATGAGGAGTCTGAGGCACACAGTTGTTAAGCAACTTGTTCAAAGTTAGACACCTGACAAGAAATAATGCCACCCCAGAGCATGTTTCTTTATTAGTAAACTCTAGCAGATCGCACCTCCATTTTCCTAATTGCTCACCTTGGGCATCTTGCATTCCCCCTTGATACCTCACTTTCCCCAAAGTCCCTACCCAATCCATTGGCACGCTGTATCAGTCTATCCCTGAAAATGTCAGTGTGTGCACTTGTCTCATTTGTACTACCACCGCCCTAGCCCAGCCCATTTATCCTCTAAATACAATGGTAATCCAAATTCTCCTTTCAAAAACTATGATTCCCCACATTGCCACATTTTCTTAACAGTCTTTTATGCCCCCAAATTAACCTATTTTGAAAACACAAATGTCACTGTGCCACTCTGCTTTTGAAACTCTTCCAAAGTTTCACTGTGTGCTTCAAAGTCAATCACATAAAATTTTTACCATGACCATTAAGACCTGCATAATCTGGCTCCAGATTCTCTCTCCAACGTCATCCTATTCACCCCGCTGAGGCCATACCTACCCACTGCCCCATGACCTCTTAGAGTTACATCAGCCTTCCTTCAGTCCTTTCAGTACAAAGAGCTCGCTCTTTCTTCCTCATATTTTAAATCCAGCTTAAATGTTACTTCCTCAGAGAGGTCTTCTTGACCATATAGCTGAATAGTTCCCCTCGGTTATTCTCTGAAAATACACTCTGATTCTTTCATATCCTTGACCTTATTTTGTAATTATATATTTCATTATTCAGTGATTTATTGTCTGTGTACACAATGAAAATGTAACCTCCAAAAGGGTAAGAACCCTTTATTTATTTTCTCATTTAATATCCATCACCTAGAACAGTGCCAGCACATGCTAGACATGCACAAAGAGTTCATCATCAATATACACTTTGACATATACTATAATCCATGTGTCTTTGGCCACTGATAAGAATATCTTTGAAACTGTTTACAAGGAAATAATTAAAGGATGCCCTGAATGGAACTTCTATATCAATTTTGAGATTTAAGTCATTTGCCAGCTTGAAGCCAAAATAAAATTATTAATTTTCAAATATCAAAAATATTTCCAGAGGAATATGTAAGAAGCCACATGCATGATTCTCTTCCTTTTAATCAATACACGTATATTAACATTGGCAAATATAAGCATCTCGTAAGCAATGGTTCATTCTATCTATCTATCTATATCTATCTTTAGATTCTATACAATTTAACTCAGTATTTTATAATATTCTTCTACTAAGTTATATCCTTAATGAAAGTTACAAATATATCATATACCATGTTTTTAACTTGGTTTCAAATTCTGTCAAATACACAAATACATGTATATACATCTTAGAGTTCACAAGTTGCCCAGGTATTCATGGAACAATTCTTCTCAAATTTTGTTGTAAATCAAGTTACTTAGGGAGTTTGCTTAAAAAAAAAAATCAACTGCCCGGGTCCCATCTCTAGAGATTTCCATTTAGCATATTTGAAGTAAGGTCGGTCCACTATATTTTTAACAAGCTTCCCAAGGGCTTCTGATTTATACTGTCTTACTAGACACTTTTCAAACTTCTCTGAGTTTAGATGCTAAAAATATTTAGGATTAGGTTCTTGTTTATTTAGCAAAATATGGTTTTCTTTTCTTTGATATCTTCTGGTAAGTTTAGCCTGTTAATGACACTTCAAATTATTTTAAGATCTCATCTTGAAATATTCTCCCTTTACTCACCTGTTCCATCTACACTATTCCATTTTCAGTTCCTTCAGTAATGTTAAGTGCCTTTGTATCTCTGGGCCTTTGGACTTGATGTTCCCTCTGCCTATAATGTCCACCCCCAGTTCTATATGGCTCCGTCATTATCCACCTATTAGGATTCTTCTTATGTCACCTCATCAATTCCTAGGTGAGGTCATTCATCATGTTGATTATCATCTTACTTGTCAGTAGGAAGTCTCACAATTTACACATGACTTCATGTTCCACTAGAATTTAAGGCTCCGTTGAAAGCAGATATTGTTTTCTTTCTATTCTTAACCCTGTACCCCAAGTGCAGAACACACCACCTGGTGCAAAGTGGGTCTCAGAAAATGTGTTACCTCTTGTACTTATTCCTGGACAAGTCATTTGTTAGCCTTTCAGTTTTTTTCCTTTGTTTGTGATTTTCTCACACACTCAGAGATTACAAATGTGAACATTATTTTAGAGTTAACCCATGCTTATCTCATTTCTTAAATTGGAAACCCCAAAACCAAAAAGGGTTGGAAGCTTGCCTGCCCCATCAAGTATATAATTAGCACTCACAGTCTAACTCTTGGTCCACTATTTGTTTCTCTACTCTAGACGATTGTTCAAAATTATACTACATATCTGACAGCAATTATGTTTGCTGAAATCACATGGCAGCTGTCATGCAGTGAAGAAATGCTGGATTTAGTTTTTGGGGGAAGGGTGCTCTGTACTATATCTCTGTTTTTTAAGATTTTTTTTTTTTTTTAAGCTATTTTACCTCCTCCCCATCGCAGGCATCTTGCTAGATCATTGCCGGTCCCGAGAGGCAGAATAGCCACTGGAGGATGCTTGACTACATTTGCCTTTTCTGTAGAATTGAAAAATTGAAATAAAATAAATTTTTGATCACAGACAGAACGACAATGAAATAAACACAGCTTGGCATGGAAGGCATTCCACCAGGTACTTATAAACATAAAACGTTCTATTTTATAGTTATATACAATCATAAATTGATTAATTTGTATGTATTTCTAGCAATTTATAAAACAAATAAATACCAAAATTCACAGAGTGACAGGAATTTTCAAGACTTATGCATGAGGAAAGCCTTTTAAATATGTTAATTCAGTTAAAAATTGTAGCGTGTTTGAATTAACTCTGTTGAAATTCTCAAGGATGCAGGTATATACAACACAGGAATATTCATACAAGGACGTAAGCAGAGTGGAGAAGTAGCTTCCTATAAAAAGTCCTTTGCAACATCAACTCGAGGTACACTTGAAGGAATAAAGTATTTTGAAAGTAGTGGAATTCTAAAGGTTAGTAAAACGCTAACAATGGTTTTGTGCTGCTCTGTGTCAGAGTCAACGACGTAAAAGATTACCTGGTTTTGTTTGAGGTTCAACATTATACAACATAGTGTTTGAGTCCAGTAAAGATATTTGCCACTGAAATTCCACATGCTTTTGTTTGAATCACTGAGCAAATCTCACAAACATATATTATTTTTCTTTATTCTTCTCCCTTCTCAGCCCTTCAAAGTAAGCATATGTGGGTGTGTAGGAACGCGGAGGGAATAGATTATGTAGGGATGTGCCACAGTGTACTAGCCAAGGCTTAGATTTTGAGGGCTAATGCAAACCAACAATATCCTCCTGTTTTCACTAAAATTCTTACAAGTTCTCAGATACTGTTCAAGCAACTCCTTAATTTTTGCAGTTCTTGAACTCTGGTTTTCTCCTTAAATATATTAATACTACTGACATTGTTTATTGGAAGGCCAAAGAATACAATTTTCCCTGTTTTTCCTGTTTTAAAAATGTTAGTAGATTAAAGTCGTTAGATGCTTACCAAAAGTGTGCTGACAATATGTATTCATTTTTAATTTGAATATTTTTGAGAGTATGAAAAGGTAGAAAATTCTCAACTGTACTGACTAAATAAAAGTTTGCTTCAATATATATAGATAGTAAAACTTCTTTTGAATCAATCTTTCCTTTTTATGAAGAGGCCTATTTTTAAAAAAGATTGGTCAATGCAGATCCAGAAATATTTGAGGGTTTATTAAATTCCAAGAGAAATGAATGAGAGAAGAGGGATTTCTAGTTACTTGTAAATTATTTTGTCAGTTAAAAATTTGAAATATAGACGAATAAATTAAGCCAGTAAACAGTGTGTAACATTCCAGATGTCTAAGTGTATCACTGTGTATTTTGTTTATTTAATGCATCCACATCCAAAGATATGGATGCACTAAATAAACAAACAAAATACACAGAATTTAAGGTTACCACTCTCACCCCAGCTACGTTAAATGTGTGTCTTCATTACCTATGCAGTCCAAAATCCACCCCACAGTTCCATCTCCACCGCAGGCTAACACTCTGAAATCAGGAACATCACGGAAAAAGCTTAACCTGAAAAATAAGCACGTTATGGCACGTGATTGATATTTCAAAATTAGGACATTTTTAGTTTTGTATATTTAGCATTTCATCTAATGAAAGATTTTGATTTTATTGAAAAACGTTAAATTCTTATGTAGAATGAAATTCTAAAATAAAAGTATTAACATGTCCTAAGTTAAACATTGTCATTATATACTCTATATTCTATAATAAATATATTTTTTCTTTTATCAACTCTAAAGTTAAAAAAATAAAGTTAATAAATTATAATGATTTTCATTAAGATATACTCCCATATGCGGTATGCAGTTCACATAATGCAGAGTGACATATACAAAATTGTTTCATTTACTAATTTTTATTGATAAACAATTCTTTTGAATAATTATATAAATGTGACCAATAGGTCAGTAAATATGTCTTTGAGAGTTTTCTGCCTTCTCCATTACTGGGAGAAAATGATCAGGCTGCAGAGGAGGTTTTAGCCAACTGTATTCAGTGTTTCCTTCTGACTGAATCTGCAACTAGAAGCCAGGCTTCCCCCTGTCTTTTGACCTGGCTGGCAGTGTTTGCCACCCAGGAATACTCAAGACTAATTGCGGGGTCAGCTGTGATAAATGTCCACTGCTTCTGCTGCTACTGCATGCAGTGTGCTTATTAATGCAACCTACCTTGGGGAAAATTACAAAGGCAGGTAGTGTCTCCAGTTATACAATCATACATGCCTATTTTCTTGTATAAAAAAAAAAAAGAATTGAAATAGGACAGAATATTTAGAATGTGCCTCTTCACCTTTCTTGCTCCAATGGTAACAATATAATACAGTTGGCCCTCCATATCTAGAAGTTCCACATATGCAGATTCAACCAACCAGGGATCAAAAATCTTAAAAAAAAAATCCAGGGCTTCCCTGGTGGCGCAGTGGTTGAGAGTCCGCCTGCCGATGCAGGGGACACGGGTACGTGCCCCGGTCTGGGAAGATCCCACATGCCGCGGAGCGGCTGGGCCCGTGAGCCATGGCCGCTGAGCCTGTGCGTCCGGAGCCTGTGCTCCGCAACGGGAGAGGCCACAACAGTGAGAGGCCCGCGTATCGCAAAAAAAACAAAACAAAACATATCCAGAAAGTTTCAAAAAGCAAAACTCAAATTTGGTGAGCCGCAACTATATATTTACAAAACATTTATATTGTATTTACACCTATTTACATATCATTTACATTTTATTACGTACTGTAGTAACCTAAAGACGATTTAAAGTATGCGCAAACACTATGCCTTTTTATATAAGGGACTAAGAGCATCTGTGGATTTTGGTACCTGGAGAGTCCTGGAACCCATCCCCAGGTATTCTTGTGGATACCACAAGAAAGTTTTCTATAGGATTACATATATAAATGTACACATGTAAATTTTATCACACACATATTTTTAACATAAACAGGATTATGCTATACATCCTTTTAATTTATCCGTGTACATTTTTTTGACTTAAAAACGTCAGAGATCTTTCTGTGTCAGTGTACATATAAAGATTTATTATAAGTGAATATTAAATAGGGTATATAGTCTATGATTAAATAAGTCATTTCATGTACTTTTAAACTCTTTAGTGTTTCACTGTCACAAAAAAACAGGTATTGTAGTTAACATTATTTGAATACATTTATGTGAACAAGTGCATTATGTTCTGAAAGCTAATCTTCTATAAGGGAAATACTCCACTACAACATTATGATACCCTCTGAATGGCGCCCACTGTAGAAAATTAAGGGCCCACTTCCTTGAAACTCCAAAACACTACATATAAACAACTTTATGATGTTTCTTCAATAAGTGAAAAATACCATGGTGCTGTTATTGCATAATCACATGCCTGTTTACTAGTGGGTTGAACATATTTTTGTAGGTTTACAGATGTGTGACCTCCTTTGTGAACTGCATCTTTAAAGCCTTGTCCTTCTTTTCCATAAGTTGCATTTTATTATCTTATAAACTCTACATATTATGAGTGATATTTTTATTTAAATTAGCATCATTAGAAAAAAACATTTGGTTAATGTCATACAAACAGTGCGTAAACATAATAGAAATGTAAACAAATCAACTAAAACCCCATCCCCTGATACTAAGAGCCATAAATATTTAGAACATGAAAATTTCCTGTATTTCCTCATGCATTGTATTGTGGGCATTTACCTGTCGTTAGACATGTTGAAATATTTTCTTCCAGACTATCACTGGTTAGTTTGCTGTTATATAAGCAATATAATAAACACCTATATACCAGCTGCCCACCCAGAGACCAGAATATTCCTAATAACTTACAAATACCTACGTTCTTTCCCTATAGCACCCCCTTCCTCGTTAACAAAGGTGACCACTATTCTGAATTTCAGGTTATCATGTGTATGCCATAAACAACACATTGTATGTTGCTTTTTCATCTCAGCATTGTTATTAACATTCCTCCACGTAGTAGCTGAATTTCCATCCACGTGTAGTTGAAGAGTTATTTCTACTGCTGTGTTTAATACCATTTATGCGGGTATGCATTTTAAAATCCATACAATGGATATTTGGATTGATTAGCTTTATGTTCTCATAAAAAATGCATTTTCGACATATTTTCTGGTGCTCATGGACAGTGACCACTTTTGCAACTTTACAATATCATGCCAAACTGTTTCCTATAGAAGTTGTACCAATGTAGGTATGTAAAAGGTGGAAAAAAACTGTGCCGAGCCCATCCTAACACTTGTAATGTCATACTTGGTAATTTTATGTGTTTCCTCGTTTGTGAAATGCCTTTTCATATCTTTACTCCTTTTTTACTTGTTGATTTGTAAAAATTCTTTACTTCTTGATTTTAATCCTTTTGGGTTTTTTTCTCTTTTTTTGGGCAAATATTTCCTATAGGTTTAAAGTTTTTTTACTTTCCTTAATGTATATTTTAACAAGTATCATTTTAGTTTTAATGTATTCAAGTTTATCAATCTTTTGATAAATGGCTAGCACTTTGGCCTGCTTTGTGTAACAAACAATGTTTCCTCAGTGGACAGAAGAGAGTTCACATTTACTCTCCTAAAATTTCAGTTTTAATGTTTTAAAAAATTTATTTAATTTATTTTTGGTTGCGTTGGGTCTTCATTGTTGCACGTGGGCTTCTCTACTTGTGGCGAGCAGGGGCTACTCTTCGTTGCGGTGCATGGGCTTCTCATTGCGGCGGCTTCTCTTGTTGTGGAGCACGGGCTCTAGGCATGCAGACTTCAGTAGTTGTGGCACGTGGGCTGAGTAGTTGTGGCTCGCGGGTTCTAGAGCGCAGGCTCAGTAGTTGTGGCGCACAGGCTTAGTTGCTCCGCGGCATGTGGGATCTTCCCACATGGCTTGAACCCGCGTCCCCTGCGTTGGCAGGCGGATACTTAACCACTGAGTCACCAGGGAAGCCCCTTAGTTTTAATTTTGACATAGAAATTTTATGTGGTGATGTAAGATAGGATGGTATGAGTTATTGGAATAGAATAGATAATACATATAAAATATACACAATATTCTAGAGTGGTTCTGTCTAGTAGTGATCCCTTTTTTCTTTTCCCTTCTTCACTGCCTTCTTTCATCCCTCTGCCCTCCCTTTCTCTTTCTCCATTCCTCCCGTTCTTGCCTCCTTTCTTCTGTCCTTTTGGGTGTTGTGCAACTATTTTTCTTTTCATTTTTAAATCCATCTTTTCATGTTTTGGATAATTCAGTTTTCTATCACGCAAGTCCATCATAAATCAAATTTCCATATGTGGGTATTTTTCTTTTTAGAATCTGTTCTATTTTATTCATGAATTTGTCCATCTCTGAACCAGTACCACACTCTTACAACATTATAGCTTTATAGTTAATCTATGTCTCATTGAACACGAAATCTTAGCTATTATTTTTTTCTTTGCTTTACCGTACACATATTAAATTTAACTTGTCATATCCCATAAGGGTGAAAATAAACACACACACACAAAAATCATAAATGTTTTAAAAAATTGCATTACATGAAGTCTATTGTTCAGTTTTAGGAGAAATAATATCTATATGGTGTTAATTCCTCATCCATGAATATAGGATTTTTCAATCAACTTATTCTTTAATATCCTTAAACAAATTACAACATTTTTTTTGCTTGCAGGTCATTGTTAGATTTATTCTTGGTTGTCTTAAAGTTTATGTTGGTATCTTAAATTTTTAAATTGTTTATTAAAATTAATGTTTTTGTTGCTGGTATATATAAATATATTTGACTTTTATATATTGATCTCACAAACAGCCACATTACTCCTCTTTTCTATTGCCTATATTATGTTTGTAGATTCATTTGGATTTCTATGTAAACAACTGTATCATATGCTAATAACAATGGTACTATTAGTGATCTTCAATCCTTATAATTGTTATTTCTCTCCCTGTCTTATTGTGCTGGCCAGAGCTTCAATACTTTATTGAATTAGAGTATTTATACAGAATATCCATATCTTGTCCCAGAATTTAAATGGAATACTTTCATAATTTCCCAACTCAAAATGATGTTTGTTGTACGGATTTTCTTTTCTTTTTCTTTCTTGAGCGACACCTTTCATACAGAGAATATTAAGTTTTCTTCTATTTCTGTTACATAGAATTTTTATTTTGAATCAATGTTAATATTCTCTGCACCTTGTGAGATATTGAGATGATTTCATTTCATTGGTAATGTGTGCATATACACTTACGTATTTCTGCATTATTAAAACATTCTTATAATACATTCATATACCCAAATTGGACACTGTTTATTAATATTGTTATAGAAAATTGGTTTTGCTTTGCTAACATTTTGTTCAGCAGTTTTTGTCTACATTCATGAACACAACAGACTATTTTTCTTCGTCATACCACCTGTCTAACTTTTTATCAAAATTTTTCTGTCTCATAAAATGAATTGTAGAAGATGCCGCCCTTATTTTCCATTTTTTGGAGGCATCTATATAATTTTGGAAGTTCCTTAAAACTGGTAGCACTTGCATATCAACTATCCAATTTCTAGTGAGTCTTTGATTTCTTTTTTTTTAATTAAGAGGTATTAATTGTTTCAATTCCTTTAATTACTGAAAAAGATCCTATTTTCTAATTCTTTCTAAATCAGTTTTTACCAATTACATTTCTGCTTTAATTTGTCTATCTCCTAAGTTTTCAAAGACCTTGTCACTGAAACCTACAAAAGCTTTTCAAATTAAGCCAGGAGCTGAGAAGTTTATCACAGAGCTGAAAAGTTTACCATAGTTGTTTCTGGTGAAAGCCTAACCATCCACATGACTCACCATCGCTCTTCCATCCATGATGATGTTTCATCTGTTTTCTTTTAAAATTGTCATCTTTGGTTCTTCAGCAGCATCCTAACCCCAAACATAAACTCCATGTGACTCTCAGACCAGCTTACTCTCTGTAAGTTGATTGCTAAATGGATTGAAAAATTGACTTCTCTATCTTAACTTCTTAATCCACTTCATCCATGCAGTTTTCCCTGGAGAGTCACTCATTCCTTATTTCATTCATTCCTTGAATAGTAGCCTTGGATAATTATTTAATCATTCTGAGCTTCAGTTTTCTTATCTTTAAAATTAAAATAATACCACCTGCTTTGTTGGGCTGTTTTAAGGAATAAACAAAGTGTGTATGTAAATTACATGGTACTATCCAGAGGTTATTATTAATTTAATAATTTTATCTTTATTAAAAGTAGTAAACACATTTCATAGGTCAGATTGCCACTCCTCTATTTTACCACCTCTCCCACCCACAGCATTCTGGCAAAACAGTCAGCAAGAGAATTTTCTAACAAGTGAAGCTGGATGGACATTGATGAGACTTCTCCTACCTCCAAGCTGATACTATTAGGAGACCTATTTATGGCACTGGGGATAGTAAGTTCAGATGATAACAGCTCTGACTGAGAACAAACAAATGCAAGAGAACGTGGAAAGAGTCAAAATGCAGGGCTTTATGTGACCATTGACTTTTCATTCATTAAGCTGCAAAGACCAGCAGATGTGAGGCTCCCACTTCATAGGTCATCCTAACGATGGGGAAGGTGAAGCCATGTGGAGCGTCTGAAAAGACCCCCCTTTGCGGAAACTTTAGTACCGTATACTGTACGTTCCACCTACCAATTTCAACATTTCACTTGAAAAACTAGTAGGTATGAACATTTTGTAATGAAATAATCATTCATGGCTCCTGAATTTATTTTTGCCATTTTATGGAAATTTTAAAAAATTAAAACAATTTTTAAAGCAGATAATGATTCTTGAGTCTTCAGTGTTCGTAATTATAGCACTGGTTCTCCTAGAGAGTTTTTTAATTTATCCATGATAGCTAAATTTGAAAAAAGAACCTATGTTAATGTATGTTTAGTAGCTCTGTGTCCAATGCCTTCTTATCACATATGCTCAACAGCCACCACTATAGCACATCCTAAAAAAAAGTGGGTGGTAAGATTATAATGCTTAATACCACTAAAAGCAAGTCAAAATATTTCATCTAAGATTCAAAAGTCTACTTTCCATTTTAAATAAGTTTTAGGATAAAACTGATATAGAAAAATTAGTGTCTGACAATAGTATCTAAAAAGCACATTACAACAACTCGTTAAGGAAGAAAAACTGCAGTACTGATTCCATTATCTTGGAAAGTGTCTAATAATGAGATTTCTTAAATGACAATGTGTAGGAATTTCTTTTTTATTCCAATAGCACATTTTATTATTCAAGGAAAATAAGTGATACCTGCCATTTATATCTAATTTTGTTGTATCAGATTGAGCATATAAATATAATAAATGTATGGCTACTAAAGAGTGTACATATTGTACATTATATGTTATAAAGTTATATTCTTTAATACTTAAAGGAAACCAATGTGCGATTGATAAATACTGTTAGCATAATACTCCAGAGTGAATGCTCATTTAATTGTACATATTCATTCCTTTGTCTTAAAGAAACACAAGGCTGAAGGATCAAAAATGATTTTATCATATGTCATCAACTCTCTTCCTCTTCTTCTTCCTCCTCTTTGTTCAGAAAAAATAGTTTACTTAAAGAGCTTGCCTTAAGAAAGGTCTGCATTTTGATTTAAACATTTTGAGCCAGATACAGCATACTTATCTCTTATTATTCAGCTCAATTCATATTCATACCTGAATGTACACAGTTATATATTATTCTTACACTTATAGGATTAGATGGCTTCACAACTGTCTCACTAAAATCAGGCAGAATTTTCTGGTCTGTGATGTTGCTATTGTTTATTAAACTTTTTTTTTGGGGGGTCTAGAAAACCAATTCTTAATACCTTCCAACTCGTTTTCTAATACCCAAACTGTATCTATACATACCTTGGTGTCACTGATATTATTACTGCTGCTGCAGCCACTCTGACAAAATCTATGCATGAAGCAATTATGTCCCTCAAAATTTCTCTATGCTATATATTTAAAAAGGGATGGGGGATATGCCATCTTTTTCTGTGGATTTTGATAATGTCAGCTTCAAAGTGATGACTCATCAACTTTAATGTACCTTCTGCATCATTTCAGCTTAAAGTAAAACTAATTATAACTATGTCTTCCCATCTTGAATCTATTTTACCAATAAATTACAAAGTTTAGGTAAATAAGGAAGTTCACCTGTTTCAACGAATTTGGCTAGTCTTTTGAGGATATTGTATGAAGATGAATTTATACTGTTTTGGGGGGCATTTAATGTAAACAGTGGAATGGTTATAAACAAAATGTTATTTGGACTCATCATTATGAACCCAGTAAAATTTAATGCTGTTCTCATCATATTCAGAAAAACTTTCAGAGTATTTGAGAAAATATATATCCCAATGAGCCATTAATAATTGAAATATTAATTTCATTATCTCTGGAAATCTCAAAAACATCTCGTACGCATATGTGTATTTTAGAAGAAAAAGGGAGAGAGGCAGAGAAAAATGACAAAAAGAGGTTAAGAGACAGAAAATGAATGAATATTTACTCTTGGGAAACCTATGATATTATGCCATTAAATAACTTCAGTATTCTCCTTAGTGTAATACAAAATAGAAGTCAATAAATAAGCTCTGTAAAGTAATCCAAATATTTGTTCCTTCTTTGAATGGTGCACATACTTTTTGGAAAATAAATGTGTTAAAATGAATATCAAATGCTTTCAAGTCATTTTTTTTTTCTTTTTGCGGTACGTGGGCCTCTCACTGCTGTGGCCTGTCCCGTTGCAGAGCACAGGCTCCGGATGCGCAGGCTCAGCGGCCATGGCTCACCGGCCTAGCTGCTCCGCGGCATGTGGGATTCTCCCGGACCGGGGCACGAACCCGTGTCCCCTGCATCGGCAGGCGGACTCTCAACCACTGCGCCACCAGGGAAGCCCTTTCAAGTCAGTTGTGAGTGAATAAAAACAAAGGAATACTTAGTGAGTTTTATTTTATATGCATCAGATCATTCCACCTAGTTAACTTTAGAATGTGAAGAAGTTATTTTGAATTAATAAATACATCTAGACATCTATTTTAAAAAATTACTTTGACTAGAATCAAATACAAAAGAATAACTATGCCTAAGAAAGAGAGATACATTTCATGGAAAATCCATATACCTAGAAAAGTAATTTTATGAATGATATAGCACCTGCATCAATTCGCTTATTTAATATGCATTTATTAACTACAACTGTGTATCAGGAACTGGGTTAGAGTCCAGAGACTCAAAAGCAAGATAAGAGTCCTTGCCATCAAGTATCTTAATTGAGAAGGCAGACAAGAAAACATCTGATTCACATTGCTATGGGATGTTTTAAAAACAGTTAATGCAGTTAATGCAGAATAACTAGAAGAGAATAAATGCATTGTCAGAGGGGATGGGAAAGTGAATGGTCTTTCCATGCATCAAGTTAGTGAATAAAGCTAGTGAACAGGTTTAGAAAAGGGTGAGAAAATGAGTTTAGTATTAGAATGTGAAATTTGAGATACCTATGGGACATTAACATGGAAATGTAGACTAAGTCAAATAAACCTACATGGACAGAGAAATCTGAGATGGAAGAAGATAGTTGGAAGCAATCCGTGTACACTTGATGATCAAAATCATGAAAAGAGAATAAGAAGAAGGAACATAGAGTTGTACTGCAGCAAAGGAAACCATAAGGTTCCTTAAACAACTGAAAATAGGGCTACTATATGACACAGCAATCCCACTCCTGGACATATATCCAGAGAAAACCGTAATTTGGAAAGATACCTGCACCCCAATGTTCACTACAGCACTATTTACAATAGCCAAGACATGAAAGCAACCTAAATGTCCATTGACAGAGGAATAGATAAAGAAGATATGGTACATATATACAATAGAATATTACTCAGCCATAAAAAAGAATGAAATAATGACATTTGCAACTACATGGATGGACCTAGAGATTATCATACTAAGTGAAGTAAGTCAGACAGAGACAGACAAATATCATATGGTATTACTTATATGCAGAATCTAAAATAAATGATATGAATAAACTTATTTACAAAACAGAAACAGACTTGCAGACTTAGAAAACAAACTTATGGTTACTAAAGGGGAAAGGTGTGGGGGTATGGATAAATTAGGAGGTTGAGATTAATATACACACTACTATATATAAAATAGATAATCAACAAGGACCTACTGTATAGCACAGGGAACTCTACTCAATACTCTGTAATAACCTATATGGTAAAAGAATCTGAAAAAGAATAGATATATGTACATGTATAACTGAAGCGCTTTGTTGTATATTTGAAAATATGTATAACTGAAGCACTTGTACATTTGAAACTAACACAACATTGTAAAAAAACTACACTCCAATATATTAAAAAAAAATGCTGGAGAGAGTGGAGAAAATGGAACCCTCCCACACTGTTGGTGGGAATGTAAAGTGGTACAGCCACTGTGGAAAACAGTATACAAGTACCTCAAAAAACTAAAAATAGAATTGCCATATTATCCAGCAATCCCACTCCTGGGCATATATCTGGACAAAACTATAATTTGAAAATATACATGCACCCCTATGTTTATAGCAGCACTATTTACAATAGCCAAGACATGGAAACAACCTAAAGGTGCATCGATGGAGGAATGGATAAAGAAGATGTGGTACATATATACAATGGAATACTACTCCACCATAAAAAAGAATGAGATAATACAATTTGCAGCAACATGGATGCACCTACAGATTCTCATATTAAATGAGGTAAGTCAGAAAGAGAAAGACAAATACCATATGATATCACTTATATGTGGAATCTAAATTATAACACAAATGAACTTACCTATGAAACAGAAACAGACTCACAGATATAGAGAACAGACTTGTGGTTGCCAAGGGGAGGGAGAGGGATTGATTGGGAGTTTGGAATTAGCAAATGCAAACTATATATATATATATATATATATATATATGTAACTAAATGACTTTGCTGTATATCAGAAATTAACACAACATTGTAAATCAACTATTCTTCAATAACTTAAATTAAAAAAAAAAACGATCATGTTGCAGTACAACAGACATGTACATGGATTTGCTCTTTTATGAGACTAAAACCTTGAGCAAATCTTAAGCTCCCTGATCATGAGTTTTCTTATTGGCAAATGGAGAAAATGCTTAACTCTTAAAGTGATAGTATTTTGCATATTCCCTAGCATACAACCAACAAATCACTATTATTATTATAAAATTAAGAAAGCATATATACATGAAATGAACGAAGTTCTGAGTGTGAAATTCTAAGAAAAAATGATATTAAAAGAAGTGACTAAGGAGAATGTATCCAGATATATAATAAGCAGCACCTCAGAGATAGGAGACATTGATTTTCTAATATCCAAGGGAGATGAGACTTTTAAGATCGGTGAAAACAGCTAAAACTACGTGACTTAACACTTAGCAATTTATCAGTGACAATAGCAATGTCAGTGGAGAGTAAAGTCAAAACCCCAACTGCACTGAAGAGGTGATGGAAAAGTGAAAGAATAGCCCATTTTATTAAGAATGTAGTTGTGAAGAGACAAAAGAGTTGAGAAGGTAAGTAGCTATACATATCCACAGAGATTTTTCAAATTAAAAATGAGAGTATCCTCAATTTCACATGTTGCTCATGTTTTTGCAACTCCACAATGACCTGGGAATTGTTTTTCTGTTTTCCTTTTGGTCTTGAACCTCTATCCTTTATCCATTCCTGTTGTAATTTGTGATTATTATAACACTTTCATCATCACACATGTTTTCATAAACTAATCCAAGTCATTTTAACACAGAGTAGTCATATGTTAAAAAGGGATTACATACTTGAGCTAAAAAGCCATTAGAATAGGAACAGCTCAAGATGTAATAATAAGAGGGTGGGAATAATAAATTAAGTATCAAAGAACCAAGAGGAACAGGGACCCAGAACAGAAGTTGAATGCACCTTATTTAGGAGGAGAGATGCCTCATCCAGTGAGAGGGAAGGAAGTCAGGATGGGTATGAATATCAATGTGTTCATAAGGGTAGGAGTAAGGAAAATAAGTTAGAATAATTTACTTGCCATGGCCTCTGATTGATTAATTAGGATCAGGGATGAATACTGGTTTTGTGGAATGTGATGTTTAGAAAAATCTGAAACCCTCTTTAAGAAAAAATATGCAAAAAATGTATATAAATTTAGGTTTAGATAAATTATATATAAATATATAAATGTAATATATGAATATATACATAAATAGTTATTTAAAATAAGAAATCACAACAAACTGAAAATTTAAGATAGCTCACAGATATGACATCATATGATCTAGAATAAAAACATAATAATTAATTAGCTTGATATACTTAAAAATTTTCCATTTATTGGCTTTTCATATGAACAATTTTGAATAACATATTTATGAAGAGATAAAAAGATGAGATCAAATTGTAGATTTCTATAAGCTGATTGCCTCTATATCAAATTGCCTTAAACTTTCATGCTTCTTGAGTTTTAGAGTTTTAAATGCAAGAGCAGGGCATAATTTGAAAAAGTCTAGTTGGTATAGTATTATCCATAGAAATGTTAGACTTCATTACTTCAGTGACCTAAGACTTGAGTCTTACTTTTTTTTCCCCAAAAGGTCCCTTAGCACCTGTAGGACCAATAAGAGAATGACTGAATAATTTGTGAATGTGTGTGTGTGCATGTGCACATGCATACAACTTGACAATTAAGGGCTTCATTGTAATTCATAGACTATTAAAGTGTCTTTGAAAGCAATTATGATTTATGTGCATACCAAAACCAATGCAAAGCATATATTCTTATCTGTATGTTTCTTACATTAGTAAAACACGTATTTTTGTCATGATGATGTGCTCCACCAAACTCTGTATTCCAATTATCACCATAGGAACAAATCATTGAATCTTAAGCGCTGAACTTTTTAACTGAGTCTGTGATAACATGATCAGTAATGTCCAATGTTTTACCATCATCCAAATGAACTTCCAAAAACTTGATTGGGGGTCCACAAGTTGCATGCACTCAAATCATTATTGCAATAAATGAATTTTCTATTTAAAACATCTGATCACTCTAATGTAAAAACGGCATTACTGGATCTTTTTAAAGTTCTTCTTTTGCTAGTGGACCAAAATCTTAACAGCTATTACTTCACTTACAACACACATAAGAAAACTTGAAATTGAAAATGCACATTAATTTAAAAGTCACATTTGATCTAAATGAAAAATCATGCTTAAAAGAGTGCTATACAAAGGGATTTTCTGCAGTTTCAATGATTGCCTTCAAGCAGAGAATTCGCTATTAATTTGAGGCAGATACTGATGCTTCTTTATCATTTTTGTGTTTATGGTTTCCACATGGTCAGTGATATCACTAGAGTTCCCATCACTGATAGTAAAGACTGATAAATATTTCATAGAAGTTATGTATTCATCATCAACACTTTTTAAAACAAAAATTCATAGAAATGCAGAACTTAATTTTTCAGTTAATATTCATTTTCATTTTTGAGATATATTTGCTGAAAAGTTTTATTGCAAAATAAAAATGCATAATATAACACAATATTTATAAACTACATGTTTAATTTGTAAGACACCAAGGAAGAGTATTCAAACTTCATTAAACGTTCTTGGCATGACTGCTCATCTTCTCTTCCTCACATATATTTCATGTACATCTAACCTGTGATTTCCCACATCTCCACTGACAATGCTGATTGCTATATTTGTTCCCATTTGCATCTCACAAGGAGAGGAGAGGCACAGGCCACAGCATAATGGACTGGTATAACAAGTATACCAGTTGGCCAACAAGGGCTTTCAGTGAACATTTATTTTTGTCTTTGAATTCTCTGTACACTGTATTTCACAAGAAGTTGTTGCTTATATGTGGGAAGGATTGGGAAGAGAAAGTTTTTTTTGCTTTTTTAGATGAAATGATTACAGGTTAAAGTGAGAGCTGTGTTCAGTGGACATGTAAGTGTCTTACATCTGACTAGAGGATAACAGCAGAAACAGGAATGTGCAAATTAGCTCTCAAACCACTCAAGTTTATTATAATGTATCCATTAATAATAATACTTAAACTAAAAATACAAAATTCTTATGCTAATACTAAATTGAGTTGGATGCTGGGACACCAGGAATAAACCAGAAGGGTCCTGGGTAAACTTAATTATTATGGTCGCAGTAGTTGTAAGACCCTATGTGATTTGGCCCGTCAGTGCTATTCTAATATGCTATCTCTATCCATTCCGCTCCAGCCATGCTGGCCTTCCTGCTAATGTTCCCCAATCGTGTCAAATATTCTCCCATCATGGTGCTTTTCGTCTTTCTCCTCCCTCTGCTTTAAATGTGATTCTATGTGATGACCAAATGGCTTGCTTCCTCATCTCCTTCATGTCTATACTCAGTGAGTCTTTCCCTGCTCAGCCTATTTAAAATAACCATCACAGAACACTCACTACCAATGTACACTCTGTTTACCTTCCCTGCTGACATGTGTATATTTTATTAGTTTAATGTGTGCCTTCCTCCACTAAGACCATGAGGGCAGGAAGTGATGTTTCTTTTGTTCATAGTGAATTGGCAGTGCTGAGACTTTTTCCTGACACCTGGTAGCCATTGAATTAATACATGCTGAATCAATTTATATTACTAATACTATTATATATATATATATATAGATTGCTGTTGTTATTGTTAAACTACCATTTCACTTTTACTTAGTTGTTGAATCATTATTCTGTTTGAGTGTGGACTACATTCAATAGTCCACTGTTATTATTTCTAATTAAATTATAGGAGTACGTTACTACATTATCATTAATAAAGGATTCTGAGATAATCATCTGCTATGAGTTTTCTTATTTTCACTCATTAGTAAGATGCTGTTATTTGACTCCCTGGAGCTGACGGTAAAGTTGTGCCAGGGAGCTTGCTGGACAGGCTTAGATAATAATAGCAAACTGACGATAGTCAAATAAAATAGTTTATGATACTTATTAGAAACTTGCCTTTTGTAGAATAAAATAAGAAACAGGTAGAAGGATATACACAAATGCATTGGTTATTTCTAACAACCAACTTAGGAGAAAATATTCTTCTAGAGTGTTCAAGGAATTTGGATAAAAAATCACCTCTAAACAATAACACATGGATCTACAGTCTGTTACTGAGCTCTTCTTTTCTCTGTGAATTGAGCAACAAAAGTTCAGAGTTTTCAACATCTTTAAAGTAATAATCGATTTGTTGATGTTTGTGGAAAGTGACTATAGACTTGTAATGCCCAAAATTCTTTCACGAGGCTAGAAGTTATAGGACTCTTAACTGTAAAGCATGTTACATTTTGTTACTTGTATTTGACATGTTGATCTTTAATACAGATGCATATATCGCTTCTCAAATTCAGTCACTCCATTGATCAAGGCAGAGACAAAATTATGCTCACACATTTAATTGGGGGGGATTGCAAAATAATCTGCATCATATTTTATGATTAATCATTAGGACTGAAAGGGTCAATTGAGTGCTTTGTTTTTACATTAGCAAAGCAATGATTTTTTTTCCTGGAAATTTGCAGTAGAGCTGCATTGAATTTTGATGAACATGTTCTTAGCATTTTGAGGATTTTGTTCAGCTCTCTGACACAACAAGATTTTATAACAAGAGACATATGTAATATGTCATAGTTCTGATTCAAGAGGGTTTTTATTTAAGTAAAATATGGTAGAAACTTTGTTATATAAAATGATATTTTAAATTAAGAAAGTAATGAAATCTGTGGAATGTGTTATGTGTTTTCTAAATTACAAATTTATTTTAACAAGAGAATGTATTCCAAGGCTTTACTATGGAAATATGTGTGATACTTGGAATATGTGAATCTGTATGTTGACTGTTAAATTTTATTTTTTTAATTATATATGTTTTACAGTTAGTTCAGGTAGATGAAACCAAAGATTTTTTTAAAGCACCTATTTCACAAACAATTCATTGTTGTGATTGTTCACTATGCTGAACAATCTGGAAAATAAGTTACATAATTTAAAAATATTTATCTTATATATTTTTTCAATTCAATAAATACTTGTTATTTTTTACTTAAATATTTTAGGGATGATATGAGAAAAAGCCATCTGTACTTTCATGAAGCTGATAGTCAGAAGGGAACAACCAACATCACGAGTATACAAAAAACTTGATATTAACTTTTCATAAGTCACATTAGCATATGCAGTTGGTATAACAGCTAGAGATGTGCATATTTATTTTAATGTTGTGAAGGAAAAAAAGTCTCATTCTGTGAAGACCAATGAGCGATATATGTTTTATATTTCATTTTTGCAACTAATTTATACCTCAAAACCATTCATTCAATTATATCATAATATGCTTCATCAGGAAGAAACAACTTACATGATACAGACTCTAGTTTCAGATATCTTTAAGTAGTCATTATCAGAGTGAGAGAATTTATGTAAAGAGATACAGTAAAGACAAACAAATAAACGTCTATTTCTATCTTGAAAACAAAGATAAAAAGGGAAGCGACCAGAGAGTTTTGGTGTTTACTAGATAATTTACACTAGGGATTAGCAGAGTTTCGATACATCAAGAAAAGCATCTAAACAAAATGTTAGAAAAGAAGAATAAAGATAGGACGAGAGAAGAGAGGCATACAAAAAGATCTAAAAATTTGGTATGGTAAAGAGGAACAATGGGGAAGAAAAGGAAATTAAAAGAATGAATAACTGCAGGCTCAGGGTGGCAGATAAAATATTTTTTAAAAAGTGTATCTATAGTACCATTGGAAAAGTAATAAACCAGGAATAGAAATGAAATTAAATCACAAATTAGAGTAGTAAAGAGACCTTACAGAATAGAACAACTTAGAAAGCAATACATTGAAAGGGAACTGCTGCAAAAGGCACCCTCTGCCCCCATGGCTGACCCAGGATCAGGGATGGCACAGCTAGAAACAGGGGTGGGAAGAGTTACGACACGTGAGGTCAGCTATGGGATTAAGTGAAGGATTACAGCGTAGCCTGGCCAGGGTCCCATTTCAGAGGAGCTACCTGGGGGTTTGCCTCCTGGATAACAACTGAGGAACGGCTCTCTAACAGAAGTGCACGTCTACCATTGGGCATGCAGCCTGGGCACTGGCATCAGATATAGAACAGGGCATTCTCATAGTTATCGAGATGAAAGTAGAAGTTCAATACAATTCCATTCAAACTCATACTTTAAAAACTCGAGACAATAACAACACATTGAAGAGAGTAAATGTCATTAAATTTTGAGAGAATTAGGGAGTTACATTATATAAAACAGTCTCCAGTGAGAATCAACAAATAGATCCATGAAGCAAAGGAAAGGGAAGCAACAGTCTAACATATATATTATTTCACCATATATAAAGTACGTCAAATCAGTGGTGAAACAGTGGACAAATGAACAGCTTTCGTTGGGACAGCTAGATTTCAATCTGAAGGAAAAAAATGTTCCATGCCTACATCATCCTAGTCTGTCAACGCATCTCTAAGAAAAATGTAATCTTTAAAGATTAAAGGTTAGAAATTGAAAACAAAATGAAAAATTAATAAAAGACATAACAATATTTCAGTAATTTTGGCTTGAGTAAAGGTTTTTCTGAAATATAAAGTTGAGAAATCATTCAGTGTAGAATTAGCAATGAAAATTTTATATATTTATATGGACAAGAAAAAGAACAAAATATACAAACTGAAAGCACACAGAACAAATGAGAAGAAAACACTTGCAACATATATAAAATGATAATATTTATACAATAAGATTTTAAAATGAACACAAAAAAGACAAATCGAAAGGAAAATAGGCAAATAAAAGAGCACATGTGTAAAACTGATAGCTAGTGGGAAGCAGCCGCATAGCACAGGGAGATCAGCTCGGTGCCTTGTGACCACCTAGAGGGGTGGGATAGGGAGGGTGGAAGGGAGGGAGATGCAAGAGGGAAGAGATATGGGGATATATGTGTATGTATATATAGCTGATTCACTTTGTTATAAAGCAGAAACTAACACACCATTGTAAAGCAATTATACTCCAATAAAGATGTTAAAAAAAAGAAAAAAGAGCATATGCTTTACATAAGAAATCAAAAGTTTAGTATATATAAGACAAAATGCTTGTTTGGAGCATCTGTTGGTTTTGCCTTATTTGACTGTGGGGAAACATGCTGCTGAATACAGTTTTGGTACGTCTATCAAACAAGGAAACCAACTGCATTGGCCCAAACAATGCGGTAGGCACGTGGCCAAACCTAGGCCTATGAGACACTTCTTTTCTAAATTTGAAAAATGTGAAACACAAAGATCACGATAGGTTGCTGGTGCAAAAAACTAATGCTTGTCTAAGAATTTATAGTAATTATTTAAATTTAATGGGGAAGTTACTCTAATTGTAGCATATCAATATGGCCTAGAATACCTATTATATAGTAATTAATCTACTAAATCAGTGGTTTTCCATGCTGTCTCCACATAATCAGCTGGGGAGCTTTTAAGAAACTGAAGTGCCTAAGCCCACCACTCAGATATTCTGAATCTGGCTGTACTCCCAACCCCTCCTTCAACCCATACCTATGCCCTCATAGGGAGTTCTCCATTCTCACAGTTTAAGGATAAAAAAACAGATTTACCAGTGCCTCTCCATGATATATCAGAAGTAGCTGGAGGTAGGCTGCTACGGCAGTACAAATAAACTGGGAATAATTTGAGGACAGAAAAGAATGCCATTTGACCTCTGGGCAGTATCTCAAACAATAAAATGTCCTGTTTACCTTTTCTGGACAGAGATGTTTAGAGTTTACCAATTTAATAGTACTGACTAACAAATATTTCTTACACTATTAAGGACTCGGAAAGGATAAGAATGGAGAATTAGTGATGGAAGCAAAATTTATATGAGTGAATTTCTCATAATGGACCCATAATTGGGAGTATAATTGCTCCAAAGGAATGCCAGTTAGCAAGTTTTCTTAGTCACTCCCAGTGAGTGTTCAAAACACTCATGTTCATGTTGGTAGGGTTGGAAGCTTTGGAAGGGATAAACAACATGAATTTATCTTCAACAAGAAGAGTAGGTACTGACTCTGGAGTACTCAACTGTCATCAAATGAACCAATTAGTGAATTCCAATATGTTGCTATACCTCAAGGGAACCTAAGCCAGCTACTTAAGGGTAGCCTAAAATCCCTGGACCCTTTCCATAATGCAACTGCAGCCATTTGTCCTCACTAACTAGACATTTGTTCTAGCAATTGGATTTACTTTTCTTTCCCATTATGCCTGTGTCAATGGTCATAGCAAATGACTTACTGAATGCCTTAACCACTATCATAGTGTCTCACATATTGCTGTCTCCTTTCAAGGAATACCTTCACAGAGAAGGAAGAAAGACAGTGGGCTGATGCCCCTGTGACATAAAGGCCTTCTTATATGTTTTATCAAGGAGAGACAGTTGTCCATAGAACACTGAAATAACCTACTAAAGACTCAATCACTGAATCAGTGGGGGCACTTAAATGGTGTATGATCAAACAGCTATATCATGTGCTCTGAACTATACGATGCTGCTTTACCCAATTCAGAAAACATGGTTCTGGAACCTAAATGTAAAGCTTGGTGAGGAAACTTACAATTACACTTAATACTCACTGTGAATCTTAAATTTATGTGTCAAATTGGCTGGGCCACGGATGCCCAGAAAGTTTATCAAGCATTATTTTGAGTGTTTCTGCGAGGGTATTTTTAGATGAGATTTAACATTTAAATCAGTAGACTTCATAAAGCAGACTGCCCTCGCTAATGGGTGACCCCCATCTAATAAGCTGAAGGCCTGATAGAACGAAAGGCAGACCCTAACCCAAGAAAGAGAAAATTTTCCAGCCTGATCACCTTTGAACTGGGATGTTGATTCTTCCTAGTTCTACAGCAGCTTGCCAGCCTTTGGACTCAAACTGGAAGATCAAATTACAGATTTGGATTTGTCAACCTCAATTAGCATGTGAGCCAATTCCTTATAATAAGTTTCTCTCTATACATATGTACTATTGGTCTGTTTTACTAAAGAACACTGACTAATACATTCACTTTCAAATATTTTGCTTCACATTCCCTTGGTTTTGAACTCTTATGGTTGAGATGTTTTAACACCAAAGAGGAATGGCAGCATATGAGACAGTAAAATTTTCATTGAATTGAAGCTAACACTTGGGCATTTTGAGGGTCCTCATACCACTAGACCAACAGGCAAAAAGACAGATAGGATGTTAACTGGTATAACTGACTCTGATTCCCAAGGAGAAATTAGGTTTGCTGCTATATAATGGGAAAAGGGAGTACTAATAGGACCTCTACTCCGATCATTGGTTTAGTTGTAAGGGCTAGGTTACATACAGTCACAAACAACCCAAAATCTTCACGGCATAATGTCACAGAGGCTTCTTTATCATCCATTCTACAGGGACGTGGGGTAAGCGGGGCTGGGGGTAGGGGCTCTCTCGCGTGGTTTTCACTCTGGCATCCAAGCTAACCAACAGGCCAATATTGAATACTGCTGGTCACTGTGGTAGAGGAAAAGAAAGAGTGGAAAATTTACTTTCTGCTCACAATTTATTGTAAGAGAAAGCCATATAGCCACTCTTAATACGAAGGTGAAAGGACTGAAATCAAGATCAAGTGCCTGGCAGAAGACCTGGAAATATTTGATAAACAGTACTAATACCGTCAGGTACTACCACGCCTGTCATTCAAGGCACACGAGAAACAAATTCAGCCCTATACAAGCAGTACTACCAAAATCTCAGACCTATCAGGTAAAAATATTTGAGTCACTATGCTGGGGAAACATTTCCAAGAAGCTGAGAAATGTTGTATGTTTCAGCTACAGTTTTCAATCAGTAGTAAAACCAGGACTATAGACTTTACATGTGTTTTATTCTTTGTATTATTAAGAATATCATTTAATGAAATTCATATTTAGAGTTAAATATGTAATTTTCTCATTACATTTCTGTATATTGAGACCAAATGGATGAAGGGAAAGGAGAAAATAGTCATCTCCAGAGATGTTTTAGAGAACCAGGACTTGAAGCTGGATATAGTAACAATATGAGACTTGGGATTGTCTACATTTTAGGAGGATGTGTATTTCTGGCTACATATTTAGCAGTAGCAATATGTTGAATGGTATTTTTTTTTCAACTTTTATGTTCAGAAAAGAAGAGATATTGGATAACTCAATGGTTGGACCGTGGTGAACACCTATTGTTTATTCCCACCGAGAATTCATCTTTCATCCTTAGGTTATATAGCATCCTCATTTGGCTTTGAGGAGACAAACAATTTAGATAATAGTCTTCACAGGACTGTTAAGTCAAGATGCTCCATCCCAAAGTAGCCAAGGCTGTGGCATGGGAAACAAGAGAGGCTAATAAATATGCTTCTCCTGGGGATATAAATTTTGAATATAAAAGCAAGAATACCAGAAACAATTGGAATCAATTTCTCTTAGCAGTAACTCCTACGGACTCTGTCTTTTTAGTCATAATTTCCTCAAATTGTCCTGATTCCTATCCTTTCTGAAACATAGTTCTTCATTTTTCCATTAATTATATGAGCTACTTCATAATTTTCCAGTAAACTCTATTTTGGATCATAAGCCAGATTATATTTCTGTTGTTTATAGAAAAGTCAATCTAACTAATGCCATATTCAACTTTATAACTGATTAGCCATGCAAATAAAAATGATAAGGATATATTTTCACCTAGTATATTTAACAATAATAAAAATTACTGAAGATAGCCAATTTAAAGTAGGGCATGGGAAATAAAACATTATATATTGCTGCTGGGATTATAATTTGATACAAACTTTTTGTGTAGTAATTTGGCAGAACCTGAGAAGTAAAACTGAAAATATTTGAATATGCTTCTAAAAACAGATAAGTTGATAGACATTAACTTAAATTATGCCAATTACTTAAAAGTGCAGGCAATATAAATATTTCCCAATAACAGAATAGTTAACAAAACTATGGAATACTGTGCAGCTCTTAAAAACATTTAAACTGATCAATATCTACTGAACTCAAACAATATCCACCATATGCTTTTGAGTAAAAGGAAGCAAGTTGCAGAGCAGTAAAAAAACTACAGTCTAAGTTATATTAAAAAATCCATTTATCTATGCAACACATATATGTGTGTGTCTATATATGAATACATTGTATATATATGAATACATTCTATACATACAGTAGTTTTTATATTTATAGAAGTTCTTGGAGGATATGCACAAACAATTCACAATAATATCCTTGAGAGGTGGTAGTGCTTAAAGTGGGGCCCTTAACTTAATTTCTAAATAATATTCATTGTAGCGTGGAATTGTACAAGTACACTTATTACTTTTATTTTTCAGTATATTAAACTAGAGAAGATAATAGGATGGCTAACAGTTAAAGAGTAAAAGGAAACATGTAATAGATATTTAACGTGGAGTAGGAAAAAAAAAGAAATGAGAAAACAAGGCTAAAATCAAGGTTATTGCAATAAATTTACACAGAGCTACAAAGTGATTATGTTATTGATTAATTAATAAATGATACTGATAACAAATAACAGTCATCGAGGACATATTATGTGGTAAGCACATTTTTATATGCTTCATGGGTAACACCCAACTTAATTTTATAACTAGCCTATGAGGCAGGTACTATTCCTTCATTTCACGGAAAAGAGCATGACGACACAGGGTGGTTAAATGATAAGGTTTATAATTAGCAGAGTCATTACGTATTTAGTTTAACTATAAAATACAAGCAAATCCTGGATTTACTTGGTCTGGTGGACCTACAGAGGTCTTGGAGTAGCTAAACTTCTTAATGCAAAATTCCTTAATCCTGCAGATTAAGAGCTACTTCTTTGAAGTTCAGAGAATACTAAAGAACAAGAAAAAGAGGCATCCTGACTGAGCTTCTGTGTTAATATCAAGACTTTACTTTTCCTTGTCTTTAACTAGACTGGAACTGGAGTCCAGCATGTGTCTCACCTAGCCAATAATCTGACCATGATCCTCTACCTGGTGGAGTCTGGAGTTTGACAAAAGCAGTGTTCTGAACTAAATTCCTGTGGTGAGCCTGCCTTCTACAGCAAGGAGTTCCACACATCATGGCTCAGCATTTGGAAACTAGCCCTGGACAACAGGTAGCAGTCAATGGAAGAAAAAGATGAGTATAATTGTGGGAGCCTGTGCTAATTAATTGCATATTATTTACATTTATCTAACATGAGATACGATGGCATAAATTTTATTCTGAGCATTTAAAAGACAATTTTAACATTTGGTTTCTCATTTCTGAGAATAACCTAGAAGACTTATTTTAACCATACCGATTTTGTTTTTTTTAAAGAAGTTTAGTTATAGAGCTTTTCTCTACTTCATCTGGTCTAATGTTTACTATCATGTTGATAGAGAGAAATCAGATCAGTGGAAGAAAATGACATTAATTAGTTAACTAGGCCAAGTTAATGATGAATTATTTCAGTGCATACTTGTGATATCAAAAGTATATGTATCTGTTGAAAAATAATTGTATTTCACTACACCTTGCCTATTAATAAAGTATCTTATAAAAGAGTGATATGTATTAGAGTTTGTAAGTAGTAAGTGAAAAAATCATATTATGATTTCCATTCTTTGTTAACGAGAAGAATTTAAAAAAAAGGTTTTTTTATTCTGTAGTAGATCTATGTCCTATATTTAATAAACGGAAGGAGAGCAGTTCTTCTAACACATAGATGGTTTAGTAATTTAAGGACCCAGCTAATATATGTGTATGTCTGTGGTGTGATTATTCTTATTAACATTACTACTAGCAGTATGAGAATTACTTCACAATATTTAGAAAGGAGGAAAATCTTATTGAAACAGGCCATTTTGAAAAACAGCACCTGCGTCAGTTTCTCTTATGTAGTTGATATTCAACGTTGTTTTGTATACTAATCTGGCTGCTGTATTTGAATAAAATTACTTCTACGTTTGTCTGGCTGCTTATTTAATTAATTAGTGTTAAATGAATTAATGGTAATAATATATATAGGCTTACCCTGGCATTGGTCCATTTCCAGCAAGACTGTAAACCTGACGAGGATTTAGCAGATATTGGAATTTTCTGTAAATTCTATAAAGATGAAAATATGGAAGGAAAAAATAAAATTTAGTGATATTTTTATTCTAAATATGCACATGCGTTTAGAACACCCTCTACCCTGCTTTTGAATGTTATTTAGCTAATAAGAGTTCAAATTAATATTTTAAAATATCACTATACAATTAGTTAAATATCTTCTCTTAATAGATCCTTGGGAAATTTACAGATTATTGGGCCAATGTAACAGAGATGAAAGTTACTTATCCCATATGTAAAATGGGATTGGACACTGTATGCATGAAAGTAAATACTGTGACTTTAGCTGCTTAATTATTTCACATGAACAATCATCTTGATGAGCTAGATCACAAAATTGCTAAACGATTTCTACAGGCACATATTAAATAATTCATTTTTTTCTGAAAGAACTCAATCTTTGCATAACAAATGCAACAGAAATGTTTCTAAGTACACACACATCCCATATCAGAATTCTGAGACAAAATATTAAAAGTGAAGGAATATATTTGGTTTTTAAAATTAGTTTTTATATATACATGTGAAAATATTACTATATATCTTAACATATTCATATTATGTGTACTGAAACTCTCCAAATATCTACTTATAGCCTCCCACGTCCTTGTGCAATACCCTCACATTCTAGATCTTGAATAATGATATCACCTAGCATCTCAAGAATGATCTTAGAGTCATTCTCAGAACCTCCTTTTCCCCAGCACCTAAAATCGAGGACAATCCTGCACCTTCTAACTGAGTAATGTCTATCATACCTGGTTATTCTCACTGCTTTACAAGTTCTCTCACCAGCTTTGTAAAAGTCTTGCCTATTCAGCCTTCTTCTGTACTTCTATTTAAGTACAGTCATGTTGTTTCCATGATGAAAAGTTCCTGTCAGTGGCAAGTTACTTTTTTTTTTTTTTTTTTTGCAGTATGCGGGCCTCTCACTGTTGTGGCCTCTCCCGTTGCGGAGCACAGGCTCCGGACGCGCAGGCTCAGCGGCCGTGGCTCACGGGCCCAGCCGCTCTGCAGCGTGTGGGATCTTCCCGGACAGGGGCATGAACCCGTGTCCCCTGCATTGGCAGGCAGACTCTCAACCACTGCGCCACCAGGGAAGCCCGCAAATTACTTATTAAATATTTTATTATATTTAAAATAGTTTATGTCTCGTCTTTTTCCTCCTTCCTCTTAAACTTCAACCTCGCTGAATATCTCTTGGTTCCCTACCAAAACACCACACCTCTTTCCACACATCTGTCTTTTTTCTTCCTTCACCTGGCAAACATCTACTTATATCAGAACCAACTCAAAAGCTAGACTTCTGAGTCTTCAGAGACAATCATTTCTTCCTCTGAACTTCCATAGCACTTTTATTTTAAACATTCCTAGCTTAGCTTTTGCCTTGGGGTTACTGTAGTAAATCTGTTTACGTGTCTGCCTCCCTGTATGACCGTGTCTTCTGTCTCATCCCCAGTTCCTAGTAGAGACTGGATTCCCTCAAGTGTTGCTGTCTGAATGATGTGTGAACATTTTCACACCTGTTGACTGGTATGGGAAACTATGTGTGAATATATAATTGTTACCTTTTTCTGCTTATCTAATACATCGAAGAAGAAAACCTACATATTTTGAAAGGAAAACCCTGAATAGAATTCCATTATTTGTGAAAGATGCTTCTTATGCATTCAGGAGAATTTATGACTGCATTAATAATAGATCTCCTTTAAACATATTTATAATTCTTTTGACTTTGAACGGTCCTTGTGGGTGTATAAAGGACAAAGCATAAGTGGGTGTGCATATAGGAGCACTCAAATATCCTCCCTCTCCCCCATTAAATTTAATTCACTGATGACTTCAGTGCATCTATCTGTAGATACATATTTTGTAATTTAAAGAACATTATTTTTATGTACTGGGAGAAGAGGGAGGCAGATATTCAATTAAGGGTCATTCTACATTATTAATGTTATCTTAATTTGAGGGGAATGTTTCCATTTGAAATATATTTTTTTCACTTGATACTTCATTTGTTTCTTATTTCCAACATGAATTTAAGTTTCATCTAATGCTTTGTGAAGAGTTTACTTCTTTTTCAAGATATCCATAATATATACAACTAACAAACTGTGAGTAGGAAAGGAGAAAATAATTTTAGCATCATTATTCATTTATATACCTAAAAGTGAGGCAATTATTCTCTTTAATAAAGCATTGTAAATATTTTATATTATTAAGTCACTAGTTATTTAAAATAACTTGTCTTGTTTAGCAGAGTTAAAAGTATAACTATAAAAGGGAAAACTTTTTAAGTAGAAATAATATTTTGTTGAATGGAAAATGACCATTCTTCATTTAATTGAAATGAAGCTGGAAAGTTAAATGGTAGGAAAGGAAATTACTTTTCAAAATTCCTTTATTCATGGAAACATTTCAATTTCATTATTTGGTGAAACCACAATGTAAATTTCTATTTTATTATCATAGCATCTGTGTGAGTGCTTTTATCTGATTGCTCATTTTTTGGCTGGAATTAGTGAAGAGTTCTAGAAATTATTAAGAAGGGTACAACTGCATTTCTGTTTCTGACACTCCTTCTTAGAAGGACATAAGATTTACTCTTCAATGTGGTGATTTTCAGATTTTTATTAAATATTATGATTTAATCATTAATTTTACAAAAAGGAAAATTTTTTGTTGTCCACATGAATACTGAGATACCTGGTAATGCAGCTCATTGTTATTCTGATTAAATATACTGTGCTTCTCCAGGATATATGGCATCATGTTCTCCAAATGAACATGCAGAAAATCATTGTAATATATTTTGTCTAGAAGCTGGATATAAATTCTGTTTCTAACTACTGGGCAATCATTTACCTGAAGTCACCTTGTTGACCATTTAGAGAACCAATTTTCATTCAACAGTATTTATGGAGCCATGTTGTATGCAAAGCTCCTTGTTAATGGCTAGGGGTGATAGGCAGGGTAGAGAGAATTCAGACACCTGAGATATGATAATAAAAATATCTACAAAAGGCCATTATTATATTAAAATTTCAACTGTAAAAACAAGGAGAGATCATACCAATATACATTGTTATATAGAGATGATAGCAACACTTATTTCACATTAAAATTAGTGAACCATGAGGTATAATATTTTTAAATGTTTTTATACTATAAATTTAGTTTATCTTTTTACAGATATATAACATAGTAAATAAATGTGATATTTAAAAACATACCGTTCTCCTTGCTTCCCACCACTTTTGGGGTTCACAAAAACTAAAAGTGGATGAGTACCAGGAACAGGAGTGATCTAGAAGAAAAGTTGAATATGTGGACAAATTATTTATATTATATATAAAGAGAACCCCCCCCCCCCGTCATTTCTAAGTCGTGAAATGCCAATTAGCAAATTCAAGAATATGGTTCTTTTGTTCTGTAATGTGGATAGAGGATAGATAGATAACAGATAGATCTAATTAGCAACATAATTAAATCCTGTGCTTTGACTCCATATATATCAAAATAAATACCCTCTCCACTAAGAGGTGATTTTTCTAGCTAGGAATAGGGCAGAGGGGAAGGCAGCTATGAAAAGGGAATAACCTCTCAATAGCTAGGAGATGAAAACAATAGGTACAATTCGTGGGATCGTGCGTAAACCATCCAGAATAGAGCGGATTATGGTGGTAGAAAAGATTAGAAAAGAAAGGGATCAAAGTCTAAGTGAGCCCTACTCTTACAGACAATCCCTACTTTAGAGCTTTATAGCACATTTGGAATCCATCTTCCCGACCACTTGTAAACTAGTATCTAAATAAGATGGTTTGAGGCCACTTTCAGTCAGAGTCCCCATCTATACGATGTTTCCTCCATGCTTTCTTTTCCTGCTTGAGAAGAGATGCCAGTTAATCCAGTCTATTTGCTAAACAGGAATCTATTAAATTGACTGTGTCCCTATATGCCGTGCACTGCTTTCATCACTATACATTCTCCTTTTAACCAAAACAAGTGCCTGTCTTAGTGGAGCTTATATTCTGGTGGAGAAACAGACAAGAAACAAACAAATAGGGACTTCCCTAGTAGTCCAGTGGTTAAGAATCCACCTTCCAATGCAGGGCACACGGGTTCAATCCCTGGTCAGGGAACTATGATCCCACATGCTGCGGGGAAGCCCACGCGCCACAACTAGAGAGAAGCCTGTGCTGCAGGGAAAGACCCCGCATGCCACAGCAAAGATCCCACATGCTGCAACTAAAACCCGACGCAGCCAAAAAAATAAATAAATAAATATTTTTAAAAAAGAGAAACAAATAAATATACATTTTGTAGTGAAAAGTATCACCAGAAATAAAGCAGGTAAGGTGCTAGCACTTCATCGGTTGGGGGCAGAAACTGTTTTTGATAGAGTGGCAAAGGAGAACACTTGTATTTTACTTGAAGTCAATGTTAAGAGGTAAGCTGTTTTAAATAAGAGTATTCCTATTCAGTGTATACCTATGTAACTCCCATCTAAACATAGTTTGATAAAACAATATTTTAATAACAAAAATATGCAACCAATGCGGTCCTCTAAATATTAAGTTGAAAAGTTTTAGATCAATTTACTTTTTGAAAGTAGAGTCAAAGTGTCCTTCATTGCTCTAGTATTTTTCCCTTAGAAAGTACCTGAAATATTTAATGAGAAGACTAAAAACAACCATTTTACCATATCAGCTTCTTCCTTTTGTTTAAACAATATAAGTTAAAATACCCTACCAACATATTTTCCTCCAATTCTTGTGAAATGCCATTTTTCTAATGAGTATAGGCACTGGGAAATTGTTGAAATCTTCACACTATATGAGAAGGTTGAGTAAAATATTCTCAATTCTTATACTCTTACCCAACTTGTTCCCATTACAATCTATTCTTTCTGACTCTGTTTTACTTCCTCTTGTAAAGAGGACACATGGGTTTTGTCCCATGTGTCCTCTTTACAATTTGATTTGTCTCTCATTCAGTTGGGAGATGAGATGGACAAGCTGGATCTGTAGTAACTCCTCAGCTCTTCACCCCTGAACTCCATGTGCTCAATCAGCTACTGGACAGAAAGTACCTACTAGCTTAAGACACTGTGCTATAAACTTGCAATGTGACTTCCCCCTCCCCCCATTAAAAGAAACACCAAAACACACCTCTGACTACTGGTATTCAGTTTCCTTTACTTCTCATTCTATTACAAAATCAGATAGAACTCCTGAAGTTTTCACATGCAAAAAGTAAGACTAACAAATGTGGATTTTAGTTGATTTTTGCATTTAATTTGAATTGTTATTCCTTATTTTTAAAGAGAGGGGAGATTCTCAAGGTAATTAAAATATTTTAGCAAAACATAACATCTGAATCCAAATACTAATTAGGATGATCGTCCCAAAATTCAATATTCAGTTTACCATTACATGAAATTACATTAAGTTCATTTGGGCAAATTTCCATATTCATTTGAAAATATATTTTGGAATAACTTTCAGAAATATTTATTAATTGAAGTGTTTAAAGGCATAATTATGACTTATCAAATAAAGGACAGTACCACGCTACACAAAATTGTGTTCTGAGGAAACACTATTACAAACAAAGAAAGATCCCACTAAACTATATTACAGTCTGTAGAGGATCTGAAAATATAAAAATATAAAAATATAAAAACCTAGATGTCATTTTTAGGGGTGAGTAGATGGATAATTAGATCAAATGGATTAGAAAAATAGGAGAGAATATAGATAAAGAATTCAGGATAACGATGATACTCTACAAGTGATAAAAGTCAAGAACCCAAAACGGAAGTACAGGAAATAATAAAATCAAATTAGCCAACTTTTCCTCACATATCCCCTTAACATAAATTATGCTTGTAAAATAAGACTGTATAAAAATTGGAAACTTTAGATATTTATTTGTAAGTTAACAGGGACTGTGGAATACCCCTTTGACAATGATTCTAACAGATTAAAACACCTGACCTAATGTAATCTCCATTTAAGGAGTAGTATGTGATTCAATATCAAACCCACTAAAACTCTGGTTTTAGGGGATCATTTAATGGTGGTATTTATACAAGAAATGTCAAGGTTTCAGGCAAATCAGTATCATTTTCAATGCTCATTCAAAAAGCTTTTAAATTCTGCTAAACTTTGGTACTATAAAAAGAAGGTCAATCGAGCAGAGTAAATTTAGGTGCCAGGAGACCAAAGGCAGCGTTTTTTAGATTTGAGAGCCAAAGACCTACAGTACTGCATAGCCATTTTCAAATCTACAAGTTAAAAATAAACAACTTCTGTGTTCACTAATAGTCCTGAAATAAGAAGCAGCATCTTAGTGACAGAGACTGCAATTTGTCACTTAATTCTCGTATTCCTCTTCATCCTTAGTAAAAGAACCCTGAGTTTTAGGATTGCCTACATATGAGGACATTCTCTTATGTAAACATAGCACGACCACCAAAATAGAGAACTTAACACAATTCTGGACTAGCTGCTTTTGTTATAAAAGCCATTATTGAGACAACTCGTGAAACCTGAATGGGATCTAAGGATTAGATAGCACTAATGTATCAATTTTATATTCAAGTTCACTAATTCTCTTTTGAACTGTATCTAATATAGTCTTTAACAGGACAAATTTTGGTTTTTTACTTTCATACAATAATTCTGAAATAAGATATAAAACTCATTTATTTTGAAAAGTGATGTACTGTCATCCTAAAATGTCATATGCATTTTGTTATAGACTTTAGCAGGATGGGAAGCAGTTAGACAAAAATACAAGTCTTTTAAAAATTCTGTTAGCCTAAAACTATTTGATCTTGGAAGTAAATATTTTTATAGCACTTGAAGTAATTTCAAGTGGAACAGTATATAAAACAGATGAAAAGCAAATTACTATGTCTGAAGTGTGAAAGAACCCTGAACCTGTTCTCAGCTTCCCATCACCCCACTCTTGTGCTTGAGGCATCTCTACGGAGTCCTGGGCTTCTCAAAACAGTTTTAAAAAAAAACATCGGGGGGCTTCCCTGGTGGCGCAGTGGTTGAGAGTCCGCCTGCCGATGCAGGGGACACGGGTTCGTGCCCCGGTCCGGGAAGATCCCACATGCCACCGAGCGGCTAGGCCAGTGAGCCATGGCCGCTGAGCCTGCGCGTCCGGAGCCTGTGCTCCGCAATGGAAGAGGCCACAACAGTGAGAGACCCGCGAACCGCAAAAACAAACAAACAAACAAAAATAACATCAGGATAGGGTAATACAGTATAACAAAGAAAATACTGACGGTGGGAGAAAGTGTTCAGGAATATTTTACAGCATGTGTGGTACTTGAAATCTTGCAGAATGGTTATAAATTAGGTGTGAAGGACACTGCAAGAGCAAACAGAATGGATTCTCCTCTATAAAGAATAGAGCTAATCACGTGAGATTGTATTTACTCACATAAAGGGGCAGTTTCAATCATATAGAGTAAACACTGAAGAATAGGACTTTAGGGTCAGACTGGTTTGGGATCCCAGTTCAACCATTCCTTTCTACAGATATGCTCTCCCTTAGTGCCATCAATATGCCTTTCACTCCCAAATTAATAACCGTCCTCACCCCTGAATTCTAGATTCACATATCTGTCTGCCTGCTCGACATTTCCATTTGGATATCTAACAGCATCAGAAATTTCGTTCCAAACTTTATTCATCCAGATTCTTTTCCATCTCAGTCAATGGCAACTTCATCATTGCAGTTCCATGGGCCAAAGTTCTTGGAGATGTCCCTACTCTTCACTTCTTAATGAGGCCTAATCCCACTATCTGACTTAAAATTATAGACAACTCCAACTCTCAGCCCTGACACATCTTATCTTATTCAGTTCCATTTCTTTCATTCCATTTATAACCTAGCACATTATATGGATGGAGACATGGACTCATTTTAGAGGTTGTTATATACTCAAAGTATAGAATAGTAATTCTGGACTTAGGGAGTTAAAATGACAGTGAAGAGCTGATTATAAGAATCAACAGGCCTGAGGACTCCAAGTGGGCATACACACACATATCATCAAAGAAAAGGAGTTAATTTTATACACACTCTATACATTTCTGTATAGTGCATATATGTATGTTTACAGTATTGGGAACTATAAGGATGAGATATTACAAATAATAAAGACAGTAGGGATAGAGAAAAGCAGTTGTGGTGGGGAAAACACTAGTTCAGTTTTAGATATTTCAGTATAAAAGTTCCCCTTTTTATCTTTTGCTAAGAGTATTACAAACTAGACTTTTTGGTTTGCAAGTGATGCTTATGCTTGGAAACTTTTTTCAAAGAATAATTAGGGACACGGTAACGTCGGCTTAATACAGTTTAAACAACAGTTCTGTTTTTTTACTTATTTGTTCACATGTGGATAATCATCTGTATTTTCACATCTATTGCACGTTAAGGAACTGTAGTTTCAATGACATTTGATCATATGTATTAAGTGTAAACCTATGGTATGAGTGATGACAAAGACGGAGTACCTAACCACCTCTATTTGAAGTCCCCTAGGACTGGGGTTAATTAATGAGACTCATCCTAAGGTTATACATGATCTATTACTTCCTCTAATTAGAAATAATAATCCTGATCATTATGCTGGTTAGCTGGAAAGAAGTAAGATGAATGTGCTTAACTATGATTAATAGTCTTTAAGTAGTGTAAATCTCTTCTGTCACCGAGTTATATGCAAACTGGGCTGCAACTCAATGCTTTTTTATGACATACATATATAATTTTTAAAACTTGCAGAAAGAATTAATTTTCTGTAAGAACTTTTTACCTTTTATGATAAAGAATAAGCATTTTATTATTTTAAAATTGATTACCACAACAAAAATGACTTATTTTTCCATTTTGTATGAAATGGTTATCCAATAATTTTATTCTCTTACCTTTTAAATATTTTCTCCCAAATTATGTGAATACCTATGTGCATCATATTTTAGTCCATTCTGCTGAGGTGAAACAGACCACTGCATGTGATTATATACCAATTTTTTTTTAAGTAAAAAAATTTTAATGATGATGTATGTACTTACTGCTGTTTTATAAGGGCTGATGTCTTCCCTTTGCTAACTGACAACTTTACCTGACACTTTTATATGTCAAAGAAAGCTATGAAAAGTCACTATCTGGTTAGAGAAATGAAACACATCCACAGAGAAAGTTAATCACCTATTGTTTTTGATGTGACTAATTTAGTTGTAATAAGATTGAAAATTTTGGATCCTTTTTGAATAAAAAAGAAAACACAACTTATATTGCTATGTCAGTTTAAAGTCTTTAGAACACTCCACATGCACCATTTAATTTTGGTTCTGATGTCTGAGTAAAGTCAGATGTAACTACACAAATCTTAGGAAACTGAGACTAAAGCAGTTATAATTCTAGTGCATTCATGCTTTTTATTTCAAACTTTGCAAGAATGTAATAGTACATGCAAGAGCAAGGTGGTCAGAAATATAGCATTTCTGGACCTGTTAAAATTTGTTAACCAAGGAGACAGGGATTTTAGGAGTAAAACAAACTCTGAGTCACATGGTCCTCATTCACACCTCACTAACTGTGAGGGCCTAGGAATAATTTGACTTCAGAACATCAATATGCTCATTTTTAAAGTGCTAATAATAATATTTATCATATGTTAGAGTTAAGAATTCATAATTATCTCATATGTTCATTGAGAGGTGTCACTTAATACACATAAAATATCATCACAGTGCCTAGCATATACTGTTTAACAAATGATGAGTGTTTCCCTTCCATGTTGAGAAGTATGTGCCTAGCCATATGTAAAATATACTTGAATTTTAAAATTAGGTTTCCCTTTTGTTATTTTCATTGCAGGAACCCAGAGCAACTAAAGATTTAAACTAATTGATATTGTCAATTGACTTATTAAAACTACAAATGTTGATTATTTTCCACTAAAAATTTCACAGGATCACTTAACAAACTAAAAGCTTTTGCTATCAAAATTATGAATAGATTTCATATTTGGGGCTTTCAATGAGATAGCTTAACACCCAAGTATGCCTTTCAAAAGGTGTGGACACTGATTTTCTCTTTCGGTAATTAACTTCTATACTCTCTAACCAATATAAATAAATTTATTGTTCCCAATTTCCTCTTTTTACATTTGAGTTTAATAATTCATGAACAATATTCTATTCTCAATGTGTTTTATTATGTCAAAACAAAGCAGTAAACTGGTTATCAATATTTAAGCAATAATTATTAAATTTTCAATGAGATATTCAAAACAATGAAGAAGCAAGCATTTAGGCAACTACTGTGTGCTCTCAACTGTGCTTGTAAATTAAGAAATATAAAAGACATAATAACCCGCAGAATCACAGATAAAATGAAAAAAAGATATAAAATCATGTATACTGAACACAACTATGTGACATAATATATCTTTGTGCGGTAAGAGGTTGGTAAATTTTCTTGGAGAACATGAAACTTGAAGCCTATTCTTAAGGAAAGGAATTAAAAATTGAAAGAGAGAAACGTATAGGTAGGAAAACAAAACAAAAGAACTTAATCCATAGATTAAGCCAAATTCTTTGACTGTGCTCATGTTTGACTGAGAAACAGGCAAATAATTACAATAGATTCAATCTGTAGGATGCCTTAAAATACAGATGGAAAGAAATGTTACTTTTGATGTCAGAGACCCTAGGGGTAATTTAGAGGTTTTTAAAGTACTCAAAACATGATTTTGAGCTACCTGTGTTAATTTAAACTAGAAATATACATGGAGTTTTAATTTCAACTTAAAATATTGGAAGATATGGATAAATTATAATAGATTTTATTAAATAAACTTTCTTTTTTGTAAGATTAATTTATTTATGGCTGTGTTGGGTCTTCGTTGCTGCGCGCGGGCTTTCTCTAGCTGTGGTGAGCAGGGGCTACTCTTCATTGTGGAGCATGGGCTCTAGGTGTGTGGACTTCAGTAGTTGTGGCACTCGGGCTCAGTAGTTGTGGCACTCAGGCTCATTAGTTGTGGCTCGCAGGCTCTAGAGCGCAGGCTCAGTAATTGTGGCACATGGGCTTAGTTGCTCCAAGGCATGTGGGATATTCCCAGACCAGGGCTCGAACCCATGTCCCCTGCATTGGCAGGTGGATTCTTAACCACTATGCCACCAGGGAAGCCCAGATTCTTTATTTTTATTATTGATTTAGAAAAAAATTCCACACAAGTAGAGTTCATTTTATTATTTTCTGAAGACATTTTGTGAGTCAAAATCACTTCCAAATAGATATAATATGTGCGGAGAACGTATACATAGAAATAAATAATGCATATGTATATAATAAAGGTATATATGTAGTAATAATTTGCCAAAACTTCAGACTGACACAAGATCTCTTACCAAGTTGAGTTTAAATGGAGATAACATCATAAATGATTAATCCAATCAGAATGTCACTGTCAATCAACTATAAAACTGACATCTTGATAAATTAATAAAAATGTTTCTGAAATTGTTAACTGAACAAATTTGCACATTAAATAAACGTGTTGATAGCTGGACATATGCCCTTCTAAGAGCATGGAAGTAACAAATATGAAAGCTACAAACATTTGGATTAAAAAAAATCATACCTGTAGGCCTTGTCCATCCACAGTAACAGAGTTGGCTCTTTGCATTTTGTTCTTGTCAATCACTTTGTTTGACAGCTGGAAACCACCCTTTTCCTTTTTCACTGTTGCTTGTCTTTCCTGTAAGGAAAAAATCTTTTATAAAAATACTGAATTGTTTCACTACAATGGGCAACATAGAGAAGAATTTCATGGCTACAAACTTGGGCCCAGGTTCCAAATTTGGAGTTTCTAGTGAATAATATGAAAGCTAATGTTTTCTACTGGCTCAAAATATATGATAGATGTATGATGAAAATATCAGTTAAAGAAAGGATGTGAAAGAAAACCAAACTGTATTTTCCCTACGTACCCAATTATGACTCTGTTAAAAATTATTAAAGAACACTAAAGCTAATCATTTTCAAAAACAATGGTGCAGATAATAATACAGGATTGTAATGGAAAGGATTTGGTACTAAGCACTGAAAATAATGCTTATAAATACATGCAATATTGAAAATGAATACATGATGGACCCTTAAGCTACTATTGATTATCAAGAATGGCACATAACTTAAAACACACATTCCATTCCAGCTAATTGCTACGTTCACCATAATAGAAAAAATTTTTATAGTGGTATTCTTCCTGTTTCTATTTCCTCTCTTTTCACTCTTTTCAACACAACCCAATAAACTTTTATCACCATTAATCCACTAAATCAGCTTTTATTAAAATCACCAATGACCTGCTCATTTGCGCCTCCCCTGTTGGTCAGTCTTCACCTTCTCAATTTTTAAACACAGTTTGACAGAATTGACATCTACCCTCTAGAAAACATGCCTCAACTGGGTTCCGGGACACTTCTTTCTCTTAGCTCTCCTCTTACTTGACTAACTGCTCCCTCATAGTCTTTTTTGTTGATTTCTCCTCCAGCTTTATAATCTGTAACGTTTAACACTTGACCTCTCCCTTGGACCGCTCATCTCCACAATCTATACTCACTCCCTAGGTAACTTCATTTAAAACCAAGGCTTTCAATTTCACTTTGATAATGAAGACTTGCCTACCCACCTTAAAAATAAATCCCAAACTGGACAATTATTCACCACATGCATCATCACATGGTTTAAGCACCCGTTATTTGCCTTAATTATCGTAGCCATCACCTTAATGGACCAATCAGCGTCCATCTTTTGTCTCCCTACAGTCAATTTCCTATATAACAGCCACACTTATCCCTTTTTACTCCACTCCAGCTACAACTACCTCACCTTTGTTTCTTGATCACAACATTTGTGCTCTTAAAACAGGGATCTTGTAACCACTCTGAACTCTGCTGGACTGTTTTGCTCCTGGTCAAATGTAAGACAGGCTACTCTATTCCTGTGTGTGTGTGTGTGTGTGTGTGTGTGTGTGTGTGTGTGTGTGTGCACTGTTTCACATCAGATCCTAGATCAGTGCCTGATAAAATCCCCATAAATGAATGCGGAAATAAATTAATCTTAACACTAAAAAATCAAAAAATTTAAAGTGCCTGAAATATTGTGTTGAGAAGGACTCCTGGGGCATGTCTAGGTTTGTTGTGAAAAACTGTCCTGATCAATTAGCAATGTCTGCCATGTGTGCTTAAAAGTTTGAGTGCCACGTATTTCCTATCACTTATTCAGATATATATACATTTCTGTTCCTATATTTACATATATCTTGTCGATTACTTTTCAATTACTGTAATTTAGGAAAATATTTTAAGTGGAAATATTTTAAAAGTAAAGCTCTTTTTAAATATATTAGGGCCAGATGGAACAGAAAACGTCTCAGACCAAAATAAATGCTAATCAGTGTAGTCCTTTTATAGTCCTTGCAATTTCATGGTGCAAAAATACTGAATATATTTTTTGTGTGGCTGAAAATGGATGGTGTAATAGGATTCCTGAAATTCAAATTCTTTGGAAAATGATGTACTTTCATATAAGCATAATTTCTGGCAAAAATATTGATATTTTAAAAAATAGATCATTTTTTCTAAGCTTGCAAATAACATTTTGTCCATAGATAGTTAAGGGTATAATGCATAAATGAGTGAATTATAGGATGAGGTTTGGAATCAGACATCCCAAGTGGAATCCCATCTCTGCTACTTAAATACTATGTAGACTTAGAGAACGTACTCTTATTCAAAATGGAGTTAGTAATACCTATTTCTCAAAGTTGTGTATGGCTTGACAGAAAATGTATAAAGTTCTAATACTGTGCCTATATTAGTGTATGTGCTCAATAAATGAAAGTTATTGTGAATTATGTAAAATAGGTATGGTTCTTCCATTAGGGTGCTCATCAATGTCACCATTATGCAAAACGCTTGTTATATTTCCAAATACATATATATGAAAAAATCCACTAGTTACAACAGGCATATGTTTAAATAAGTAAAGCTCAATGTTTATATTAGAAAATCCACAGCAGCTTGTGCTGAGTGCAAGCATGTAACACTGTTGGTGGGTATGGGAATAATTTTTTTCCGGGTTCTAGCATGCAGGTAAATAAAACATGGGAACAATGTTCTATAAAAATCTATACTGTGAAAGTTATAACTTATCTTATATGTCTTATATTCTGCCATGTAATCCAACAATTATTATTTAGTATTTAATTCCTAAATGCTTAGGTTATAAGAACTAAAATAAAATTTTAGCCACATTGGAACTTGGTATTTGTGACCAGACTATTTATAAATGTAATTCTGGAAATTTAAGACATGTAAGTATATGTCTGTAAAGAGTTACCAAATTATCTATTAATATTATTTTATTCTTAGCTATGCATATAGCTAGGGAGAATCCTGTGTGGTGAGAATCTCCAGCTAACAGTTAGCAGTTGATTAAGTGGTTTCATGTCTCTCCAGGGAGTCATCCCTCTGAATAAATTGTGGATTAAACTAAACTAATGCTTTCTAGTAGCAACTGAAATATAAAAAGAAATTTTAAAACTCTAAATTGTGTTTTCAATTGATAAGATTTTCTTTTTGAAATCTAGACTCATAAGAGGTATATAACAAGTTAATAAAAAAATCTTCAGTCTACCCATTGGCAGGTGAATTTTATTATATAATCTGGATAATACTAAAACTTACATTTGTTTAAACACACACACACACACACACAATCAAGAAAAGCAAGTGGTTTCTTTGAGGGAAATATGCTTAGTGGGTAGAATTTGTGGAATTAATCAAGGCTGACAATTTAAAAACAGGAGAGACTCATAATCATTTAATTTTTCCCATGGTTTTCTTTTTATTATACTCATTTGTTTTAGGTTTATTTCCAAATTGTATGGAAGTCTCTCTGAACTATTCACTGTATTCTACTTAAGCAGCATAAGCTAACAGAGGGTAGTTGGATACTTCTTCCTATTTCCACTAAGAAAATCTTTACTTCTTTCCTCTTTTATATGAGGGACAGGAAGGGTGAAGTAATTGCATCTTTGAAAAACCTGATGTTCACAGAAATTTCACTGGCCTCTTCGGGGGGTTAATTCACCCTGACTGACTGAGTTCTATGATGATATTTAAGAAACTTACTTCCTATGTTGAAGTTACTGAAAAGTTTCAGGAAGAGCTCACCAGCATTATTCTGCACCTTTATTCAGGATAAAATTGCTCTCTAATAATAGGGGGCAGTGCTTATCACTTCACCGTCTTTTTTTTTTTTTTTTAAAGTTTTTGGGCTCTAAATCACAAAATAAATTACTTTGTTATAATTAAGGCAAATTTTATTCTGCTAGATAAATTATCCCAAATATAAAGAGTGGGCTTCCCTGGTGGCGCAGTGGTTGAGAGTCTGCCTGCCGATGCAGGGGACACGGGTTCGTGTCCCGGTCCGGGAAGATCCCACATGCCGCGGAGCGGCTGGGCCCGTAAGCCATGGCCGCTGAGCCTGCGCGTCCGGAGCCTGTGCTCCCCAACGAGAGAGGCCCACGTCCCGCAAAAAATAAATAAAGAAAGAGTTGGAAAATGATTGCTTTAATCAAGAGAAATTATTCAAACACTGAAAAGGGGTACTCTAACAAAAAAATCATGAAAGAATATAGAACATATAACAACAAAATATAAAATACAGTTATTGATATTTCAGCATTTTCAAATATCAACCATTTGTGTTTGCTATGCAGACATTTAAAATATAGAATTCAATGTTTTGTGATCCTTAGACTACAAGTAGAGCAACAGATCTTAACTGGGGAATATATTGTATTAGAATTCCAAAAGAATAATCATCATAATGGACAGAGAAGAAAAGCTGAAAGGCCATTCACAGAAAACAGAAAGATGAAATAAATGAAATAAAAAGATGTCACTTTAAATATGTGCTCTAAAATAAGTCTTTTTCTGTATCATGCTGATTCTCAGAAGTAGAGTATTTGTAAGTTGTTGAAAACTGCTTTCACAAAAGCAATGCTTACCACAATGCTTAAGCCTGCTGTTATCGATCACTCACAAACGACAAGCAGCAAGTGATGATTACCTCAAGCACAGGGTTTTCTTCTTTTTGTCCAACCTCAGCATGAGAGACAGGCAGCAGCAAAGCACCGCTATTGGTACAAAGCCACAAAGGGTGGGGGTAGGCGGTGCTTGGCTGCCAAGAGCATCCTTTACTGGAACCCTGGAACTTGCTTTCTCTGCTACTGCACCGCGTGCCCAAATGGAGACTTAGCCCATTCAGCCACTGGATCTAGGCCCCAAGAATTTCCCAGGAACCCTAGAATTTTAACCTGAGGAACATATGGATATTCACAATATAAAAGATCTTCCTGAAGCAGGAGTGTTACCATGTTCATCTGGGCTTATACAAGTTATGAACTCCAAGAAACCAACTTAATGACAGTTGCACCTTTAATTATCATAACCTTATTATGGGATTTGAACATTTTCCTGCTGAGAAACGTTAATTCATTTCAAAAATGGCAAAGGCTTTAAATCTACTAGAAATCCTTAGAAGTTGCAGCGAGACATGGCTGAGTAGCAGTCTTGGTTTTTAGAAATACTTTTATAAAGTTTTAAACATAACTATAATAAATGATATAAAGATTTCCATTTCTTTTTAATCAGTTAAGTAAGTACTTATTCAAAAACAAAAACAAAAATTACTTTGGGCAGAGACAAAAATATGGGCTTGGAGGCCGAATTCTAGCTCTGTCTCTGTAAAGACTTGGGCATGTTATTTACTATCTCTAAGCCATCATTGAATTAATCTATAAAATGGGAGGGTTCATGTGATGACAAATTGAGAAAATGTCAATGAAGGTACCAGCATAAATTAGGCACTCAGTAAATGGCAGTAATTTTTAAAATATAAAAAAATTGGTATGTTTTATCATTAAGTTTAACACAGGTACACTGCTTGGATTATAGTAAAGATAGGTGTTGTGAAGAAGTCCTTTATTTACTTTACAGTATTTTATCTGTTTGTCCACTATGTCACCGTAACTTGGGATAATTGTTGTGATAATCTGAGTCTTATTTGTTTGTTTGTTGGTTTTTGTTTGTTTTTGTTTTTGCGGTACGCGGGCCTCTCACTGTTGTGGCTTCTCCCGTTGCGGAGCACAGGCTCCGGACACACAGGCTCAGCAGCCATGGCTCACGGGCCCAGCCGCTCCACGACATGTGGGATCTTCCCAGACCGCGGCACGAACCCGTGTCCCCTGCAGGCGGACTCTCAACCACTGCACCACCAGGGAAGCCCAATCTGAGTCTTTTGCAGGAGGATAGAAGACAACAAACTAGACAGAGTCAATCCTAGTCTTAATGTACTTGCAGGTACTACTCACCAACTCAGCCTGAAGGTATAATTTATATCTTGATCCATAGCCCTGGTTTTCATACATCGCACATGATGTGCATATTCTCTCCTAGGATAATTTCATACTGAGTGTGAACCACTTACAAGATTTCTGTTCAAGAAATCCTGATTGGAAGAAATGAAATTTAGGAATGGGACGGTCCATGTCTAAATCATTTGTTTGGGCTGTGTTTACTAGCATATGGTTGGGCCACTATAAAATTCTGTGTGAGTGTATGGACCTCAACCTTACTCACTCTCCATTCCCTTTGTAAACTACAATAATTGATGGCCACCATAAGCTGAAGCTTAAAAGCCAAGAGGCAGCTCTCTTGTATATTCATACTCATCATCTCTTTCTGCCAGTTGAGTTAAATGCTTAACCTAGTGATTTCTATGTAGTCCCCAATCTGTTTATTCAAGTTCTAAGTAGAATTTATTTTATTATTGGTACTGTGGAATTTAATTAGCACTCAAACTATTGAGTTTTGAATGTAAAATAAGTTATTTCCATGAAAAATTACTTGCATCCTTTGGAAAGGCACAATAAAACAAGATTGTGTGTGTGTGTGTGTGTGTGTCTGTATGTGTGTGTCTGTGTGTGTGTGTGTGTGTGTGTGTGTAGGAAGAGCAGTTAAGTTGGGCTGGACACAATGACTAAAAGCTTTGAGAGTTAATAATAGAAACAGAGATTGTTTTTTTTACAAGCAAATTGCTTTGCAGATGCCTGTGAGTTTTTCTTATACTTTAAAACAATTGAAAGTAATTGAAAGCAATTACTTTCATTAATAAACAAATATCTTTTCACAAAATAAGGAATGCTTTTGTTATACTTTAAAACAATTGATAATTGAAACTTATCAAGGGTGTTAAGGCTGTGCTATATGCAAGGAAGGGTATATGCCATTTCCAAATAATAGATGTATCCACATAGAAAAGCCCTTGATCCTATGTGAAAAGTTTAGCCAATGAATATACGTTTACATACTTTAAGTAAAATGTTTAAGGTATATACACATTTTTCTATAAGTTCCCCTACATACACTTTAACCACATGTTCAATTAACCAAAAAGCAATTGTTCTTGATGGTGGTATATAAGGCTTCTTGTGTGTGTGTGTGTGTGTGTGTGTGTGTGTGTGTGTGTGTGTGTGTGTGTGTGTGTGTATTCACACAGTCACCCATGTATAAATCTATACATGTGCTTAAAGAAATTTTTGGAACAATGTAGTTGAAAAAGCTTATATAATGATTTCAGACATGGTAGAAAGTTTAAGTTAATGTAAACCAATACAGCTGGCCAAAACAAAACAAAACAAGCAAACAAACAAAAAACAGTATAGGAAGACTTTTTAAAACTTTACAGCAGACAAAGAGTTTTTCTTGACAAATAAAAAAAGCATGTTTTGAAAACAGCAGTTTTGGTCTATTTATTCAATCTGTAATAATACATATTATTTAACTAAATGTGGGAGATATTTTGAGATTAACAAGTCTAAAGAGAAAACTTTAAATCTCTCAGTTCATCATTTGATGAGCTATGACGGGGGCAAAAATAAACTCAAGGATCTTAACATATAAAGTTAATTCTCTGACACTTAAATAATTAGACAAAATAATAAACTTTCCTAATACCTTTGTCACCTGAGTGTGAAATTTAACATCTACTTTATAATAATTATGATAATGATGGTATCAACTGACTTAAAGAATATAAAAACAGTTTAACATCTCTCTTAGAGTAGAAACATTATATTTCAAGCATAGCTCCTAGTATATTTGTAAGTATATCTATGGTTACAAAACGAAATTTTAAAAACTTTTAATGAGGCAGTCTACACTGATTAGAAAACGTTTCGGGGGAAGAGAGGTTATTACATTTTCGTGCAATTATGTTATCCTCTAAATAAATCATACTCATATAGTATTCAGATACTACGAGTAATATTTTCTAAGCAAGCAGATTCAAATTATAAATTTAGGTGAAAGAATACCACCTGAGGATATCCTTTAGAGATAACAGCAATTGAATGCGATACTGTCACAGAACAATGTGGAGGCTTTGCTTAATTAATTAAAAGGTAAAGTTAACACTTTACTGAAAATAAATGTTGCGGCAATGCCTACATTTATTTTCAAAATCAAAGTCATTTACTTTGTGACTGTATTTTATTCCACTGACTTTCTATGCAATGTCATATGCTAAGTGATTAATGCAGACCTACTCTTTAAAAAGCGATGAGGACTTCAAAGTGAGCAAGAGTTTCTCAATTTTCCATCATTGAAAAAAGCTACATTTTAATGGCTTAGAGGAGTGAACTGTTCGGGGTTTCTGCAAGGTTTAAATGTGACAGATAGGAATGATGCTATTCTTATACACTGGTCAAAACTCTGCAAAGGAACCTTTATTTTTTCCTGCATACTTTGGGCCATTTATCTTCTTGTTTCCCTAATGCTTGTCACAAATGTTGATTATAAAGGCTGCAAGTCTATCGCACATGAAAATACAAAGATCCCAATTTCAAATATCAAAATATGAGAAAAAATAAAGCCTACAAATTAATTTTAGGATGTCACTGATACAGCCCAAAATGTTCTTTATAACAATACGAGATGTACAAATGACCTATAATTGCAAGTGTGAAAACCTTTGCTTACGCACCTCAGGGACTGAAACTCCTGAAGTGGGCAGAGTCTGCTGAAAAAAGAGAAGCTCATATTAAAGCTGAACAAAAAAAGTCATACTGAAAACAAGTACCAATGAAGGTTCTTATATCACTACACACGTGTGAAATAAATGAATACATTACAAATACATTTCCTTGTCATAATTTTTCTGCTTACTTCCATTAATAAACCAAAATCTTTTCATGAAATAAGGAACATTCTAATGCAGAGGGGATTAGACTGTAGAATTACTTATCCAAAATACAATTTCATATACTTAAAGTAGACTAATCTTTGGCCAGCTTCACAGACCTCTCTACAATAAAACTGATGTATTACATTCATATTTTGGAATGAGAACTCATCTCCAAGTTCCATTATCCTTCATAAACCATTCTTACTAATTTTTTAAGTTGCCCATTTACACAGCCCACCATTTCACTTTCTAGTCCAACTTTCAACCCTTTCTACAAATACTCAGTGTCTTTTGATGTAGACACAGCTTATGGTGCTGATTTTATTTTGTGATACTCTGGAGATAAAAAATATATATTCCATTAATAGCAGTAAAAATAAAAAGATAATTAAATAAGTAGCAAAATTTTACTTGAGAGTAATTATTAAAAGATTAGGTTAAATACACTAAAACCAGTCTTCATGACAGCATGTCTTCCATTACCCACCACCCTTCCTTTTCTAAGTCACATTGGGAAAGTTTTTTTCTGGCAAGAAACAGAGAAAAGGTTACCAAATTCCAAAAGCCTGTGTCCTGTGGGACTTTATAACATAAAACACAAATTTGGAAGAATAGGTGATAAATCACACTCAATACTAGATAAAGATTTTCCTTGGTTGCGGGAAGTAGGAAAGCTGGATGGGAAGCTAGTCCTTAGACATTGTGTGTCTCTAGAAAGAAGAGAGCAGTCAGTATATTTGAGTTTCCTCTCCTGGACCAAGCTATGTGTGTGAGACTCCCAAAATGAGAATGAAAGATCTGAGAGCACAGTTATTAGTTTACTGCCTTACCCAGTAGAACTACAGGAAGGCAACAAAACACAAAAGAATAAATAGCTGCATGTGAGGCTTCATGGCTGCTTGTACAGATATGGAGTAGAAGGATCCAATGTACCCAAAAGTGGAACAGAAGGAGAAGAAGTCTAGGGCAACCCTAGAGAAAATTAAAGTGTCCAGGAATACAACTCTATTTGGAATATATTTCCAGGGGCTTCCCTGGTGGCGCAGTAGTTAAGAGTCCACCTGCCGATGCAGGGGACACAGGTTCGTGCCCCGGTCTGGAAAGATCCCACATGCTGCGGAGCCACTGCGCCCGTGAGCCATGGCCGCTGAGCCTGCGCGTCCGGAGCCTGTGCTCCACAACGGGAGAGGCCAAAGCAGCGAGAGGCCCGCGTACCGCAAAAAAAAAAAAAGAATATATTTCCATAATATAAGTAAAAAATTCTGCAGCAACAGATTTTTAGTAAAAAAAAAATCATGAAGTATGGGAGGATGAACTCGAGTCAACTAACCCATTAACAGGAGAAGCCTATGAGGGCCATTGCTGTTGTTTCTCAGATGGATTGACAACAGGTTTGGTAGAACTTTCATTGAAAGCTTCTGATGTCAGTAATATTCTGGATTTCTGAGTCCAAGTCAGCCTATATAACACCTGGGGCAATGGGTGGTGGGGAAAATGTTTGCGTTTGCTTCAGTCGGGACCAGCTCAAAGCATTTTGTCAGCCTTCTTTCTTTCTTATTTCTTGGTTGAACCTTAGACCTAAATAAACATTTAAAGACAAGAATGTAGCCCTTCCATCTTTATCATAATATACAAATATTCGATCTCCTCAAATCCAGATTAAGTGCCTTATCCTATCCCATCCCATTGACCAGGGACTCTCAAGCAATCAAACTAAGATGCCCATCAGGCAGTTTCTAGGGCATGAGTCTCAGATGCCTTCTATCTTGGGAAGTGTCAATGCTCACTGTGCATATGTCTGTACAGAGCAAGTCAATAGAAAGCCAAGTGAAAAGACTATAGTTACCAAATGATTCAGACTAACAACCAATTGCAGTGCAAGGACTTCAAATAGCAGAGCTCCTATCCACCCCACCACTACCACCAAAAAAAAAAAAAATCAATCAATCAATAAAGGATATTTTTGAGCTAATTATGGGCATATGATATAGACAGAATAACTACTGATATTATGGAATAGTTAATATTTTCAGGTGTGATAACACTATTGTAAATGTATAGAAAATTGTTCTTATCTTAGAATGCGCCTGCTGATGTTGTGTCATACTACCTGCAATTTACTTTCAAAAGGTCCAACTTATTATATATTATGTGTATATTGTAAAAATGTATATATATGCATATATAGTCATATATATACATATATATATAAAGAATGATTGAAAAATAATAATTAGTTCATATAGGTTGAGGACATACTGTATTTTGTTTGAGAATTTTTGTAATGAAATTTGGGAGAAAAACTGATCTCCCTTTCTAAATTTTTTATACAACCTTTTATTCCTAAAAGAGTGCAAAAATGTTTCTACAACGAAATAAAATATATGTGTGTGTGTGCGTGTGTGTGTGTGTGTGTATGTGTGTATTGGGTTGGCCAAAAACTTTGTTTGGGTTTTTCCGTAATATCCTATAAAGAAATATAGGTAAGCATCTAGGTTGCTGGGAAAAAGAAGCAGAGAGAGACAGAGAGGGACCATTTGAAAATAAACGATAAAAGGGGTTCCTTAAAAAAATAATGTTTCAGATGAGGCAGAAGTTCCTATAGTCAGGTATTAGCCTTTTCCAAATCTGTTCATTTTGAGGGAGTGTCTAATGATGGAAAAAGAGTTCTGAGTTTTTATTCACAGGGGTTTCAAGTGCAAAAATGTACAGGGGCCAAGAAGGTAATACAAATGGGCCCAATGCCACGAAAAGGCAAAGACTGTGCCAAGTTGGATAATAAAAATCCTACTTTAAGACATCCCCCACAGAAACACGATGGGATGAAATTGAAGCCTGGCTGCCATGTTGCTACCACTTTCATAGAGAATCTGTAATTTACAGATATTCATGTTTGCAGCCTTCGTTTTTCTCAGAGTAGTGGTGATGTGAGTTATCTACAGAGAGAGCGAGCGAAATTGGCAGAGAGGTAGCAAGATGAAGAAAGTAAGAAAATAGTAGAGATTTTGTCACTACTTCTCTGAGATTGGGAAAGCAGCTGATGAGTAACAGGATCAAGCGAAATTAAGGGCTCAGCTGGAACTAGAAGTAATAAATATGTAAGAGAGAAAGCCATCAGCTCTGAGAATTTCTCCAGTAATCCTCAGCCGTCTGAGAGCAACACTAGAAATTCATTCCAAGAATAAGGGGGATGAAAAGAACATATATATGAGCTCACTTTCAATCAAGATATGTAGGCAAAGAGTATACATTAAATTAACATGCTCATCAGTAGCCTAACCCTGAGTTACAATAAGAAAACCACGGCATCTGGGCAAAAGAAAAAGAAGCAAGTTGAAAGAAAACAAATTCAGAAATTACATACTTCTTTTTTATTCTACCACGTATAATTTTTAAATATCTAGGATGAACAGAGTAAATGTTTCAGTTTTTTGAAAATTATCACGTGTGTAATTCTAAATGTAATGTATTTTTAATCAGAATTAATACAGGAAGTGTGTATTTTTTATTTAATCAAATGTGAGGTGTGACTACAGAGGAATGTGATTGATTTTATTTAATCAGTATCATTTTAATATTAAATAGAATACACAGTACAGATAATTAGTTTAAAAGATGCATTTGCCTTCAGGGCACTTATTAAGTTTAACCTAATATCAAGAATTTTTAAAAGTCCTATTATTCTTAAGTATTGAGATATCTCTTGTCTTCATATTTCCTAACATGTAATCATTTTAAATTGACAATTTAATTCAAATTGTCATAGGACAAAGAAAAAAATCTTTGATGGAGAGATTATTAGAGGTTTGACTTAGGTTAACTATAATAAGAGTACAGTACTCACATTAAAAGGGTCATCAGTTATTTCAAGAAAAATGAACAGAATTATACCTTCTACCTATATAAGGATGTTCATATTTTTTTAAAATTGCTTTCATGTTTATGGTCTCATTTAATCCTCCCAATAAAACAAGAAATCCCATTTTCCAGATTGGAAAACTGAGAATCAGAAAGTTTAGATGACTAGCCAAGAAAATTAAGTTAGTGGCAGAATCCAAATCTATTGCTTCCCTTTGCAGGCTTCATTTATTAAAAGAACAGCAGGGTTCAACAAGAACTTTTTTTAAAAAGTTTCTTTTTAGCCATGTCTCATTTTTTAAGCGATTTGGAAATAAAATTAGTTTAAATGTTGATGAACACTCCAAATATTTAGAAACCACAAAGTATTACCGGTTCTGACAGGCTTGGATATCAGTATGGAGTAGCTGAATACAATAACTCCAGTGCCATGATAAACGTAAACTGGCCAAATAAAACTATTTAAAATAGCTTCTTTTCCTTATATAACTGGATATCCCTGGCATTAAAAAAAGTGAGAGACAGAAAAGCAGGTTTGGGAAAAGAACAACTGTCTTCCTAAAATGGTGCACTGCCTCAGTCTAAGAGGGGAAGCTGTTCCTTCCTCACACATGATAATAAAATGTATCCAGGGCATCTCTAGGTATAGAAACTAAATACATATTTGGTTTCCATGAATTTTATTTTTACATTGAAGCTTCATAATTTCTTTAACCTTTTATGATTTCACACATCCTTAAGTGTGTACACCCACACATCTGAACACAATACAAATTTTAAAAAGAAATGGATCAGAAGTGATTTTTATACTACTATTGCATTTATTAACATCTTTAATCAAAGGTTATTTCAGTGTATGACAAGTGTATCAATTAGAAGAAACATAAATTATTTTTCTTTTCAACTGGCCCTTGACATATCTAATAAATATGTGCGGGGGAGGGTTGGATTGGGAGTTTGGGACTAGCAGATGCAAACTATTATATAGAGAACAGATAAAAAGCAAGATCCTATTGTATAGCACAGGGAACTATATTCAATATCCTGTAATAGACTTCCAACAAACACATGGAAGGATGCTCAACATCTCTAATCATTAGAGAAATGCAAATCGAAACTACAATGAGGTTATCACCTCACACCAGTCAGAATGGCCACCATCAAAAAATCTACAAACAATAAATGCTGGAGAGGGTATGGAGAAAAGGGAACACTCTTGCACTGCTGGTGGGAATGTAAATTGATACAGCCACTATGGAGAACAGTATGGAGGTTCCTTAAAAAACTAAAAATAGAACTACCATATGACCCAGCAATCCCACTACTGGGCATATACCCTGAGAAAACCATAATTCAAGAAGAGACATGTACCACAATGTTCATTGCAGCACTATTTACAGTAGTCAGGACATGGAAGCAACCTAAGTGTCCATCAACAGATGAATGGATACAGAAGACGTGGCACATATATACAATGGAATATTACTCAGCCATAAAAAGACACGAAATTGAGTTATTTGTAGTGAGGTGGATGGACCTAGAGTCTGTCATACAGAGTAAAGTAAGTCAGAAAGAGAAAAACAAATACCGTATGCTAACACATATGTATGGAATCTAAAAAAAAACATGGTTCTGATGAACCTAGGGGCAGGACAGGAATAAAGACGCAGACCTAGAGAATGGACTTGAGGACACGGGGAGGGGGAAGGGTAAGCTGGGACGAAGTGAGAGAGTAGTATATATACTGACATATATACACTACCAAATGTAAAATAGATAGCTAGTGGGAAGCAGCTGCATGGCACAGGGAGATCAGCTCGGTGCTTTGTGACCACCTAGAGGGGTGGGATATGGAGAGTGGGAGGGAGATGAAAGAGGGAGGAGATATGGGGATATATGTGTATGTATAGCTGATTCACTTTGTTATACAGCAGAAACTAACACAACATTGTGAAGCAATTATACTACAATAAAGATGTTAAAAAAATAATAAAATGGATAAAATTAAAAAATAAAAATGCCATTTTAGGACTTAAAAACAAAATCCTGTAATAAACCATAAGGGAAAAGCATATGAAAAAGAATATATACATTGAATATATATATATATATATATATAATATATAACGAATATATATCTGAATATATATATATATATAATTGAATCACCTTGCTGTACACCAGAAACTAAAACAGCATTGTAAATCAACTATACTTCAATAAAAAATTGTTTTAGAAAATACACATATTGTAATCTTATCTAGCATCCTTTGCCTAACCACTTCTCACTGGAGCCAAATTTTGAAGTTTGCACCAACATAAATTGAAAGATAAAAAACATTTTTAACTGAGATGATTTTACTACTCTTATAACTGCTCACAAAAATGTTCTATTCTTACTCTTGTTACTGTGATTGTTTATGCATATTTGCAGAGTTTCGTTCAGGAGATACTGAAGAGAAGGGCGTGTGAAGCTCCCTCCTTAACAGCTCCCTCAACATTCACGTCTCTGTCCAGAAAGAAAGCACCTTGAACCGTCAGGCAAAGTACAATGGACATTTGGAGACTTAGGTGGTGCCAAATGTTTTCAATAAAAATGTTAAAAATATGTTTAAAAGCGATATTAAAATCATTTCAAACACAGATTTCTACATATAAAAGCAATCAGCAAGAATAATGTTATTGTCTTGCCTACTTGATTATCTAGTGAAATAAAGCCATTAGAAATGTTATCCTACTTGGTTAGGTCTCGTAAAATTTTCAGAAGCCAATATGGTTACAGAAGTGTTCTTCAATTTCTTTCTGGCTGTGATCCACAATAAATATTTGTATATTTACACAATTGTAAAATAATTTCACAAAGACCACTTACGCAGTGTGTGCCACTCTCTGATCTATTATTCTCTTTTTTCATTTCTATTCTCCTCTACTTTACTTCATTATTTTTCTTCCCATTCCTTTTTTGAAGGTATAGATCCCCTAAATTTATTTCATACCTCACCAATTTCCTTTGGGAGAGGGGGCGGCAGCACAAACATAAAAGATAAGTTTAAAACATGGGATTCAGGGTAAGGCAGGTATTGCTTCTGACACTTGCAGGCTCTGTGACTTTAGGTAAATTTCTTAATCTCTTTAAGTTTCTTACTCTCTTCACATGTAGAGGGAGTATCATAATTATATCTACCATTAGAATTAAAAGGATGTCTAGCTAATAAGTTCTCAATAAATGGTAATTGTTTTATTAACTGTAGAACCCAAATATTTCCACTGCCTGCTTAGGGCTCAGCAAGAAAGGACTGACTGCACTTTCTTCATCTGAAAATACTTTTCTTGCTAATAAGGAGGGACCCCACAGATTTATCTTTTAATGAAAGCATCTATGTGAGGGCTATTAGAAGAGACAGAAGGAAGGAAAGGGAGGGGGTGGGGAGAAGAGATCAAAGCCAGAAAGCAATGAACCAAAAGGAGAGGGGGAGTGGAGAGGCTTAGAAGAGAAGAGGGTGGGAAGAAGACAGTCTCCTTAATCTTACAGACTGTCTCTTCCAAAATCTGAGCAAAGGAAACAATGAGTAAAGGAAAGATGGGAGTCAATATTTAGACCATGGCTTTAGTTTTGTGTTTGAAGTACTGCAAAATTCTTAAATATCAGATTCAGATAATTCCAAAATGCATTTCAAAATGAAACATACACATCATTATTTTTTCATATTATTCTTTAGAACTCTTACTTTACAAATAGATAATTAAGAGTTACCTATTTATGGGTATGTGTGTGTATATATAATTTTTTGTGAATTTTGGGCACAGGAGTCCAAATGCAGTCGGTGGTTTGAAATAAAAAAGCACCCAAATAGAATAGATTAGTACCTACTGAATTTACATTCATAAAATGAATCAATAATACTCCCTGCTATGCCTATTTTTTCTCTCAACAAATATACGAACCTGTTCTAGAAATGTACCATTGTATCGTTAGTGTACCACTGCTTTCTAAAATAGAGAAAAATCACTGAAGGTAATGAAAGAATATTAAAAATAATATTTAGAATTAAAGTATTATGCTGCTAAGTTTTCATTTTCATCAATCTTGGAAAAGACTTTGAATTTAAAAACTAATAAGTTATAATGAGATTTGTTCTCATCCTTTGCCCCTCTAAATATCCACTGATCTCACACCAAAGCATTTTCTAACCAGGTTAAAGTCCAATTGTGTACTCACATTAGGCTTAGATTCAATTGACTTAAAATTTTACACTGACTGCCAGTCAACCTTATCATGAACTTTCATTATGTGCATGTAATTAATTGGGTCCAACGAACAATATCAGTACTGAGTTATAGACTCTTTTCCCCCGACCATATAATTAGAATATAATTACCCACAGGATATCAGAATGATGCAAAACCTTTCCTCTAAATGTGCCCTCATTAGGAAACAAGTCTCAATGTACATTTATTCAATCAGTGTGAATTAATTAAAATGTTACTGAAATAAAAGAGGGCAGCGATAAAGAGTATCTGATATCTATTAAGAGACTATCACTTGAGATCTGCATGCACAGTTTATATTTAAACCCATTTAGCTCAAGTAGGAGCTTTATCACGTAATGTTACATATATCCAGTATGCTAGGAAATCTGAGTAAATGAGTCAGTGTGTGCCATTGTTTTTGAAGAGAACATAATACACAATGAATACAAACATGTTAAAGAATCTGGGTAAAATTCCAAAGGCCCCACCACTCCCTGATGAACCTACAAATTTGTTACCATCAAATGGAACATATTTGGTGGACAAAAGTCATTTTTACTTGAAGTAGTCAGGTAATTAGTTGTTCATCTCATACCGTTTTATTACAAGTCTGACCTATTTATTCTGATCTGGCTTAGGACATGATAGTTGGGAAAGTCTAGACTTACCAAAGCACTAACTACTTTTTTTTTTTGTTAATTGAGAAAATAGCCTCAATTACTCAGGCTAGATCAAGTTATTTCAATCGCATATTTTCTTTAAGCAGAAGATTCCTATGCACCTAAGAATATATTCTTTTTAACAGTATGCATGGTATCACACCACACATTCCAATTACACAAAACATGGAAAAAATAGTAAATGCATAAGGAAGCCATAGGACATATGATCCATGTCCCACGGGAAGCTGCTGATTCACATAAAATCATTCTTCCTAAAAGCTATTTATCTTGGTTTCTTTAAACCTGTCATATTGTCATATGCAATAACATTTTACTGAATAAATTAATAAATAACCATAATAAAAAAGAATACTCAGCATTATTCAAGAGCGATATCATAAACAGTAGAAAAAATTTTAAAGCTATGTAGCATCTCTGTATAGTAAGATATACAGAGAATTTCAAACTTTCTATGTTGTTGCATAATTCTTCAGACATCTTTAGCTTTAGAAGTAGGTTTTATAAAACTTTATTCTGGTAATCAAAATTTGGTATTCATACTTATAAATAAATATGCAGTGGAAATTCTGAATGAGCTCTAAGATAAATGAAACCGTCTACAAATTACTCTTTTTAATATGTGCTTTAGAAGCAAACTCCAACCAATCTGTCAATTATTGCTAATTATTGCTTGTTTTTTATAAGAAATTTTAACTCCATAAAGTTGTATATTCTTAAATGTTCTGAATGTATGTTATATTTACAAAATGGTATAATGTTTCTTTCAGATATTAGATTGGTCTTAGGCAAGACCAAAAACTGAAAGAAATAATGAACTCACTCTTGCTAAGCAAGAAGGGAGATTACTGCAGACAGGTTTGATTTATTTTGAACATGAAAAGTTTTTTTAGAACGTCAGTAACAAAGACATGCAACTATAGTTCCTTGCTGAAAATGCTGTGATTTGACTAACATTAACTAAAACACCACATTTACTAATGGTAATCACCACAAAAAGAACAAAAAAATTTCTAATATAATACGAACAGTTTTAAAATTGCATCTTGTAGTAAACATCAATTTTCATTTTCTGAGAATTAAGAGAGTATTTATAATATTTCACATGGACTACTGTATTACTTAAGCTATATTTTTAAAAATCTGGTTTTAAATATAATTTAATATCCAGAGGAAAATGTCTTAATTCTCCCCAGAATTTTGAACTGTTCATTTAAACTCTCTAGCTGCAATACCACTTTATTTTAAATATTAGGCATTTTACAGTACCATCTATTGGATACTTTATACTACTGCAACAACATAACAATCACAAGCTTTTCAAAATTTAGTAATAAGTATAAAATACTTCAAATGCTACTCCAGAAACTAAACACAATGCTAATTTGACATTCATTAATATTATCTCATCATTATACACTTTAAACTCAATTTTATTAGCCTATAACAATAAAATTCAATTATCATGGGTTATCAATGATTTTAAAAACATAAGCTTCCCTGTTGCATATTCATTTTGATTTGTATTTAATATTTATATCACTGTCTGATGTATTTTCTTCTTGACTCAGGAAAAAGAGCGATGACTGTTGGAGTAAAAGAGCTGACTAAATGTTATTCATTAACTCAGGAAATATTTGTTGAGCACCTACTTCATGTCAAATTGAATTAGGTGTAGTATGTTGGCTTTCAGATCTCTGTGGGATACCCAAGAGGAAATTTACAACATGATGCTGAGTATTCGGATCTAGAGGGTTTAAGGGAGAACAAGCTTAGATATATTCAAAGGTGGTAATTGTAGCCATGAAATTGTACAAGGTAATTTATACAGAGCATAATGACATTAGAATATAGTTAAAAAATGGAAACCTAAACATATTTAAGAACAGAAAGAGGTCTAGGAGTTTAGCAATACGGATAGTGTGGCCAAAGAGGTAGAAGAAAAGCTAGTAGAAATGTCTTAGAGGACAGACATATGAGACCAGACATTTCAAATACTGTCAAATGCTGCAGGGGATTCAAAAAAGATCATTCTTGGAAAGGATGTCTAGTAGATGCTTCTGGTATTCCAAAGCAGATCCTTAGTTACCTGGCCAGGGCATCTACCCTCAGCTGCTCTGAGTGTCGAGTGCTGAGAACTCCCATCTGTCCCATTTTCTGCAGAATTAGCCTTTGCTCACTGCAGCAGGCTCTCCAGGGAGCACCACGTATCCTGCAGGAGGCCAAGGCTAATAATGACTGACACGGGTTACAAAATGCCAGCCCCTTGTTTTAAGTTGAGAAAAATCCTATGGTATGATTTTGTTCCAGAGCCCCCAAGGTTTAGGCCAAGGCTTAAACTCTCTCTGTGACCACCTCTTTGCTCAAAGCCTGCCTCTTTCCTCTTCTGCTTCCTCCTCCCTTAAAGATTTTCTTTTTTAAATAAAGAAACATTCCTCTCTTTATATATCACACATAATTAAATCCCCAGTTCATGTTCTACTCCTTGGGAATCCAACTAAAAAGAGTGCCATTGGATTTAGGATGGATGGCCAGAATAGTTTTAGACTCATTTTACAGTCAGAAATTAGAATAATGTGGGTTGAAGAGGAAGGAGGAAATTTGACACAGCGAAGGTATCTTTACACCTGCATATACTTATGGCTACATTAAGAGGCAGGCAAAGACCACATCATAAACAAATATGGAAAATAACACTGCACAGGAGAAAGAACAATTCTTCCTCTGGTATGGGTTCTTTGACAGACAAGTAACTAAGGGTATAAACAGAGAAGTTCAAGCGCTGGACTCAAATTACAGTGCTGTCAAATGCTACCTAATATGAGCATGTTGGACTACACCTTGTTTGAGTTTTTTTCAATTGGAAGCTCACAGATCAGTATATTATCAGATCGTGACTAATGCCATAAAGGGAGAAAAATGGGGAGTTCTAGGAGAGAGAGGGGCAGAAAATGCTCAAATGAAAGAAACTGGAGGAATGTAGGCCTTGGATGACTCAAGGATGTTGGAGAACTGGTAACCAAATGAAATAACTTGAGAATATTGGTGGTTGGGATGAAATAGGAGTAATGTCATAGGGAATAGAACACTAGGTGATCAGCTGTATTCCTCCAGAATTTGGGTTTCCTTGGGCAAATGAGAAGGAATTGGTGAACGCTCCTATGAGTATTAGGAACAGAATTTAAAATGATAGATCTTACCATCTAGACTGAATAGCAAGGAGTGGGCATGGAGGTCTCCCATAGAACTAAACTATCCGTATTCCATATAGAGGGAAAGAAGGTTGAACTAAGGAATGAACACAGGATTGAGTCAAAAATCACTTCACTATGCATGAAACTGCTGTATGGACAAAAAGTTATATATAAATTAATTCTGGCTCAGGTTTCAAGTGAAATTTGAGAATAGACAAGTTATATTTAATAGTAAAACAGAGGAAAGCACGTATCTAAATACTTCATGAGCACCACCACTTCATCTGGAATCATTAAAACCACAAAGGTTACCTTTGCAAGGTAGAATTTATTCTTAAGTGTCTAGTGGTGAAGGGACTGATTTTTACTGAACTCAAAATTTAAAACTTAGAAGATGTGAATGATATAAAGCATTTATTTCTATTGTAATGAAACCAGATCTGGATAATTGCCCTGCACTAACCCCAATCTTTCTTTGGGGGGTATAAGCAGAAATACCAACACAAAGGTATACTTGGGAGTTTTTATGACAGTTTGGGGCCATTTGGTCTTACCAACGTTTAATGAGAATAGCCAATTTTGTACATCCTTGCCAACACTGAGTACTATCATTTTAAAAATATTTGCCAAAATGGAAGGAAAAAGTTTATTTCATTTTTCAGTTTGATAGTCTTGAATATTTATAAGCTTTAGGTTTTAAAACTATTTTTTAGTTATTTGCATTAATATTACAAAACAGGGCTTTTTTTATAATGCTTATGTTTATCTTGATTTGTAAATTTTGGTCTTTGCCATTTTCTAAAGAAACTTTTGATTGGCCAAGGCTGTCAACCTTTTATTTCTCTTTTTAGGAAAAAAGATAAAAAGACCTTCTAAAGGCAAAAATTAAATCTTCAATCCATGTTTGATTTATTTTGGAATAGGTATGAAGCAGAATTTATCTTAATTTAGTTTCCCATATGGTTATACAGTAATCTCAACTCCCCTAATCTCCACTAGCCCCTACCAGATTTGATATGCGACCTTCATCATATACCACACCATTACATAGAGTTCAATATGTTTTAGACTTTCTACCAGTTCTTTATATCTCCTAGAGCCACTATTACATCATTTTGATCACTGTAGCTTTAGTAAACATATTCTTAACATTTGTTAAAACAGGTCTTTTCTTACTACTCTTCTTTCTCAGAATTTACGTTTGTGCACATTTATTCTTCCAGGCAAACTTTGGAATAATTTTGTCAAGCAAAAAATATTACATGGAAATTGAATTAAGTAGATGGGTGAATGTGAAGAAATGTAGGTACTTTTTAGTTCAACTTGATTTTCTTCAGTATACTTAGACTTAAGAGAATACTTTTAATTTTTTGTTTAGGGGTACCAAGGTCTCCTTCCACCTTGTTTTCATTCTCCTTTGTACTACAGGAGATTTTCGTAAGCTTCTCCTCCAAATACTGATTCAGTTGTTCTCAATGCTGATCTTTCCCTATGCAGATACTGATACATTTTAGTTTCTGATAAGGCTTTACTTTTTTCTCTACATTCTTAACCTTCTAGATATCCCTTTCAAATCAGTATACTGTGAAAGAGATGTTTTCTTTAGTATTCTTGGTCATGTAAATTTATTAACATTTTCATCTGCTTGCTGCAATGAATCTTCCTGTATGACATCCTTCTAACTTTTAACTGCTATGCATGTTTCTTTGTTTTCTTGTTGCAGAATTATTACTATTTTATTTTGGCAATAGGTACTTATTTACACTAAAATGCACTTTGGCCATAAGCCATCAGTCTGCATGACAGTTGTTATAAAAAAGCAAAACCAAAGGAAACAAGTACTATACCAATTATAGCAATATTATTGAAGTGTAGTCCTGTACCAATACAATTTCACATTGAAGAAATTAATCTCGGGTCTTCGTAATAACAGTAACAAGAAAAAAGTGTTGCTCTAAGTGAATGGTTTGTTTTTAAGTTGTGAGTCTTCACAACTTAAAACAATTGTCAAGCCAATATTCCCCCCGTTTTCCAAAGGCTACTAAGAAACTCAGGGACAAATTTGCAAACCACCTCTGTCAACTTTTTAGGATACTGTGATATGAATTTCTAAGTCTAACTTAATTTTGGCACAAACTTATTATGTTTTATATTGCTGCTTATTGTATATTCACATAAGCTGCCTTGAAAATTGTTGGTAATAAGTTGTAGAATAACAATTCACTAATAGATAATCTTGCATCCTCACTTTTGAATCAGACACATATATGATATCCTTTATTTTGTTTGAGTCTATTTTATAGATTTTAAATTTTGAATATTTTTAATCCTTCTTTAGATAATGCTTATTTTTGTCTACATGTTTTAGATCTCTATCACATTTTCACTTAGCTGAACTTCCAGTTTATGTCATATTAGCCTTTTGTTTTTCACCTTCTGTAAATCATGACAAAACCAAGAAAGTACATGTTTCTTTCCTTAAAAAATTATTATAACTTGCTCTGGATACAGCAACATTTTAAGCATAAATTATAGAAACTTGTAGGAATATTTTTTTAGCCTATTAAAAAATAAACTAAAACTTCTATTTAGAGTCCTAAAAATAGAATTCTATCATATTCATTAGGTAAAAAGTATCATTAACCATGATATATGAACTTTTTCTTTTATATTAGATCCTGCTTATGGGTATACATATTCTATATAATATAGCCTAGGTTAGCATAAAGATGGGCTATAAACCAATAAAACCAATCTAATTAAGACAATGTAACAGATAAATGGTTCATCTCACAATGCAGATGATGGAATCATCACTTAGTGATGCTGGGGCGTTTTCAGATTTCTTTTACTATGTGCCTTTAAAGTATATGTACATGGAAGACTATGCCCAACCAAAATGGATCTACACATATTTTATAAACATTATCGCTCTTTAGTGCTGAATATATCCTTCATTGGATTTTGAAGCAGAAAATGATAGGCAAAAAAATAGAAGAACATTAAGAATTTAATTCTACATACTTAAAAAAATAAATAAAAAGCAGGTATCCTTTATGTATAATACCATGAAATTGAGTCTGAGTTAGAGTTTCAAAATATGGGGAAAAAATGAGATTCCTTCTTGCCTATCATTACTCTGATGACAATTATGAATTGATCTATAATGAATATTAATTAAATGAATATTAAGTAATGACATTGATGAAACATTATTGAGCACTGACAATGTGCTTTATCCCACTCTTTAGACAAAAAAGAAAATTGCATAGGCACAAACCCATGGTACCTTACATAAAGAATTTTCAAGAAAATAGATGACTTCAGTTACTATGGTTAAGGTTAAAGAGGTAAATGGAAAAGAAGAGTGAAGCAGCTGAAATGGATGTTAAATAAAACCTGAAGCTCAGTGCAGCAAGTCACAACCTTAGCCAACTGTTCACACCTCTCCACCAGGCTCTCCTCACTTCTGGGAGCTCTCTAACTAGTTCAGGAAATAAGGTTACTGAGAATTCAATATCCAACTTTCAGAATTACAGAGAATTCGAATATCTCCCTCCCTCTTTTAATTAGCTTATGTTTGGTATTGAAGTTGTCATTATTAACTGTTGCTGGTTAGGGTTAAGTGAAAGATAAGACAGGAAGAGGCCATAATCCTTGGACCGTGAGAAAGAAATGCATGCTATACTTCCACTCCCTAACAGGCCCCTGACATCACTGAGGAGTAAACACATGCTCGAAGGAAAGATTTAACATACTCTATGCTATTTAAGACTTACCATATCTACAATGAATAATTTAGTAGAATTCTTATCATAGTGGAAGAGCAAGCAAGATCGGAAGAAGAGGAAAAGTTAATGTAGACATATGGTTCTCTGAGGGTGTTATACCTAGAGATACATAGATTGCTGCTTCAGCAACACCATCACTTGGCCAAGTTTACAGAGTTACAGTAAAGAAGAGAGAGAGGTAGAACTGGAACCATCTGAATCAGATCTAAAGACTATGTTTAAAATTTATATTTTCTCAATAGTTTTGTTTTCCTTTCTCTGATCTAACAAGTTTTATCATTTATCTTGCTGGCATTCTTAAAGGTTAATTTAAGGTAATATAGGGTATTATAATAAGAGAAAGTATTCCAGGAAGAACACACCACAATTGGTCCAAAAGAAGCACAATGATGAACATATTCTTTGTTTTATATCACTTCCTGCCAATGAACACTATATTTACTGTATATTCTGATAATATTATGTCTGTTTAAAAGTAAGATAAAATAATCCCACCAAATTAGTTTTTTGAATGTTTAAATAATTAATAGTTTATTGTAAAACTAACTTTTGGCTTTAGGATTCATTTCAAGCACTGTGTTCCTGATTCGGAGATGTGTTTACAGTACAGAAAGAACTAAACAACTGTGAAATCTGACTCATTTGAACAACCAAATAAGTACATTTTGGGAAAAAATGATACTTTCCAGTATAGATTAGAGAGTAACTTGGAGAAGCCACTCTTCATAAAGATGTTCACTAAGGTGTTATTTATGAGATTAAAATAAGGAATTGCAAACATGCTAAATATAAACACTGTTTCAACTGAATTATAATATCTTCAACTAACGAGATATTATGCAGCCATTAATAGTGATGTTACATAGTATACAGAAATACATAAGCACTTAATGATATCAGTTTAAATGTAAAAACAGGGTGTCACATGATATGTCAAGTTTAATTACAAAAATGCCAAAATATACATTTAAAAATCAAGAGGCAAACTTTAATAGTGGTTCTATTTATACATTAATAATGGTTCCTATATAACTGTTTTAGAGATTTTTAAATGTTTTCCTTTTCAACTTCTATTGTTTTTATAAATTTTATTTAATAAATGCATAGTTCTCTTTTAATAAAGGGTTAAAATTCACTTTCTGGTTCAACATAATGCTTACAATAGTAGTAATATTAGATGATATCGACTGAGAACTTACTATATTTAGGCATAGTTCTAAGAAATTTTCATGAATTAATTCACTTAATTCCATTTTCCAAATGGAATGCATAGGAACAAAATGTTAATAACTTGCTTCATGTCGTAAAACTAATGAAAAGGCCAGGGCTCAAAAACACAGTATACTGCTAGCCTTAATTGGGTTGAACCAATTCACTCTCACACTTGCAAAGTATGAACAATCTGATTGCTTCATGTCCTTTCCAAACTTAGGATTTTTAATTATCCTGATGGGTGTGTAGTGTTATCTCTTGAGATTTAAACATGTGCTCTCCTGACGAGTAAAGATGGTGAGCATATATTCATATGTTTATAGGTGATATGTGTATATATATTTTATTCAAATGATTCTTTAGATCTCTTGCCCTTTTGGATTAGATTGTTTGTTGCTTATCATTGGTTTATGTAAATTATCTTTATATTCTGGACACAAATCATTTGTCACCAGGCTGTAACCACTTGAAATAACTTGCCTACAAATCCAGAGTTCATGTTAGAAACTTAAGTTTCTGGTCTTCCATCCTTTCTGGCTATCACCATCCCATGCTTACTTCTGCTTTCTTTCTCTTCAATTGATCTTCCATACTTCATTTCTAAAACTTTTCATTGGGGTCTCTGAAAACTTTGCTCAAAACAAACTAATTATTCTCTTTCTTTCTAAGTCCCTGCCACTACCTCTATAACACTTCCGAGGTTGCTCATTTTCTCAAACATTACTTGCTCTATTATTTTGATCGTTTTGTGTTTGCTTGTTTTTGTTTTGTTTTTTATGGACTAGCTTGGCTTTGCATTAAAATCATCATTCTTCCAGCCCCAAAGTAGAAACTCTTATCATTTGAGACTCATGGAATCTAATAGTTCTCCCCTCTACTCTTATTCATTACTGTGATACAGCAACCTTTCCACCAAGACCCTGTAATTATCCCAGGTGGTTTTATGGACAAGATGAAACAGACCATGCCCAGAGTTCGTTGACCTCCTAACACCTAGCGAACCTCCTCTCTGCACACCAGCTGAGCCACCCAGATCCACGGCTGCATAATGGAATTTACCATCCTCTGCAACTAATCTATTCTGAAATCACATCAAACCCTAATATTCTGCTCTCTGCTACAATATTCTCTCCTGTTTCCCTCATTTTCTTCCTCTGTTGGTGTTTTCTGATGATTTGCCTCACAACCCAGTAATTATATTCTCATATCTCCTCTGCTCCCTGCTTTAAATTTATTGTAATTCACACTGTTAGCCGAATTATCTTTCTAAAACAAAATCTGATCATGTAGTCTCTTATTTATACTGGATAAAGCCCAAATCCTTGACAAGAAAGGTCAGACTTTTCACCATCTCAGACCTTGTCTTGCCTGTCTCTCCACACCTCACCTTTACTAATAAGACTTAATAAACATTTTGCTGTTGCAAGATCTCACTCTGTACTCTCTTATTTCTGAGACTATTCATATAAAGTTCACTTTGTATTTGCTGGCCAAATTCTTGTTTTATTCAAGATTCAGCTCAGACATCATATCTTCAAGAAAGTTTTCATTTACTCTTTGAATTACACTCAGGATAGATGAAGATTCTCTTCACTAAAGCCTCAGTAAGTTAATGTTTACCTCACCATAATATGTAACCTCCCTGCCTGTCTGGCCCAACAGACTTGAAATTACAGTAAATAAAAGAACTGTTCTTATCTGAATTTTTAGCTCCAGTTACTTTAATAAAAGCCAATGGAAGGAAGGAAGGAAGAAAGAAAGAAGGAAAGAGAAGAAAAAAACAGAAGGAAACTGGCACTGCAGATATTGTAAATAAAAATAATGTACATTGATTATCCGTAATGATCTTAAAAATTCTTTAAAGGCATAGTCATAACAGTTATATGAAGAGTGGATACTTAAATGTAAAAAACCCAAGTTTAAAGTAATCAACATTACATGATGTATTTTATCAACTTTACTAATATATGTTGATGTAGAAAATTATTAATAATTAACCCCTTATTTACAGACTAGAACCTTGCTTTTAAATTATAATGTAAAATATTTTATAAAAAGAAAACTAAATCACAGAGCTAAATATAATAGAAATGATTTTAATGATGATCTGCTTTTGCTGTTCAAATATAAAATTTAAAAAGCTACTTCTTCATGAGACATCTCAAGTATTCATTTGTTGAGAGTAGCAGAATTAATTGAATAAAAGCCTAACCCAAATTGAAGAATCAGTATAAAAACACGTGTAATCACAGAGACCCAGTTAGCCTGATAATTAAAAAAATACATAAAATTTATAATGAATGTAAGACTACACCATAGCTCCAGAGAAGTTGATCAAATATACAGCTTCCACTATAAAATTATTCTGAGAATCAGAGGGACTCTATCTAGCTTATTCTATTGATTTCTGGAAACTAAAAAAGTTATATACCAACAAAAATAGTTTTAAAGTACTAAGTGAGGCTAAATTTTTCTAAATTTTACTAATTTTTTCTTACAGTGCAGAAAAATTTATGAAAAGGACAACAAGAGACTTACAGATTAGCACACAGAAATAAACACACATCCCATCATCATGTTCAAATGTCAGTATAAATTGAACTCTACTCTTCTCAAGGATAGAAGATAAAACATGATAGTAATAAGGCTCATAGGGTTCGAAAGATAACAAACCATGATAAACAGAGCAGAGAGGGACTTCTGTTAGGTAATGAAGGCATCTCCAAAAACATACCTTTTTTGTTACAACGAGGGAATTTCATATAATTTTTTTAAAACCTTTCAGTGCACGTTGATGACATAATGGCGAGTCCAAATTTAATTAAAGCAAATCTGTGAGGGACTAACACAACATGGACCAAGTCTGTCTTGAGTTAGGGGTACAACTTGGAACACAAAGAAGTGGGCAAACTGCATGCTCATCAGGTCATGTTTTATGTGAAACTGCTACAGTTTTTTGCATTGACATTTGATTGGGATTGGACAGCAGAGATTTCTGAGTGTGATCCAAGAAAAGAATCAGGAATGCATTTTTGATGGAGTCCATCAAAGGCAGAACATCCGTTTTGACAATCAATTGGTAAAGGTTAATGGCCTTTTCTGGAAATTAAGTTGTTGATCAAGAGTCCTGACTGATTGCATTAGATTCACTTTCTACTTGTTTGGAGGTGGGATGAGCTATGCAATACCTCTGTAAACAGTTCAGAATTATCTTCAATATGGCAGTAAATAGACTGTGGTTCCAATCATTTTTTGCTGGAAAATTCTCAAAGAAAGCATTATAAGTACCTAAACATGGTCACAAAGAATCTTGATAAATTTTAAGCAATGAAGCTTTTTGTGATAGTATTCTCAAAATATACTAGAAGCCAACTGCAACTCCAGAAATCCGTGATTATATTTGATGTATGGAATCACTGATTACATTTCTATTTTAATTTCAGAGTAGTTGGTTTTAATCCATTTTTGTGGCCATAAGCACCATCAAGACAAATTATTTGTGGAATCCTATTTAATTATTTGTGGAATCCTATTTTAGTGCATGCTTATAAAAGCAGGTCATCAGTGCAAAGAAGATGCTGACCTTGCTAATCTTCATAACAGGTGAGCACGTACGTATTGAATCATTAAAGTTAATAAGTGTTGAGGAGGGATTGAGGGATGAAAAGAGAGGTACAGAAATTTCAAACAATAAATAAATAAAAATAATACCTGAAGAGATGTTTTAAAATATAAGAAGACTGCTGCTATGGACCTCGACCTTAAAGTGTGTCATTAAAATGCTTCAACCAGCAAAAAGGGATCTGTAATGAGTTTATATTGCTCATTGAATAACCAATTCCTGACCACAGGATCAAAAGCAAGGGATAAAAAACTTCAATAAAATCTTATGTCTTAAGTTCTTCATTTCACATTTTCTAGAATAAGCTAGAAATGATATTGATGACCACTTTGCAATAGAGTTTGAAACTCACCTGCTCTTCTTAGAGAACATGATCATGAAAAACTCATATTATTTGTGAGGACTATTTTCCTTCAATGAAATTTTAAAAATTTACAGCAGGTGATACAGTGTGAAATCATTCCTGGGAAGTTAATGAGAGTTCACAAATTGAAAAGCTTCCCGAGCCCATCAGTTGTAGCATATTAAGCAATTTTGTGTGCAAAACAACTTTATTAATTTGTTTAAAGTTTTAGTATTTAAACAGTTAATGAGTTTAAGAGTCAACGTACTTATTCCATGATTGGAAATTTCTACTTAGCAAGGCAGCAAGGTAAAGTGATTTAGGCTAATTTATTGACATGTACAAAACCACAAGGACTTCAAAGAGCAGGTGTACTTAAAGAATTACAAGTAGTTCAAATCCTTGATTCTAGTGTGTAAGGTGGTGTGTGAGGGATTAGACGGGTTGATCCAGTTAAAGAGCCTTGTTTACCATGCTAGAGAGTTTGGCATTGATTTAAAATACTTTAAATATTTAAGAAGGAAAATATTTTATTGTATTTTTGAAAGTGGATCCAGGGAGTAGTATCGAGAATGCAAAGAAAAGAGGAAATTCAGAGATTATGCTATTAGTACTAGGAGAATTCTGGAGAACAATTTTTGGGTGACATATGAGACAGTTACAGTTGGGCTGAAGAAAAGAGAAAGAACATCAAAATAGGCTGTCTAATGATTAATTTGATATTCAAGATGAGGCACCAATTATAATTCTTAGGTTTCTGGCTTGGGAAAGTTGGGGAATGAAGGTTCTAGATAAGGCAAATAGGAGAAGGCCTATATTGGGATTTGGAGAAAGGGCAGAAATGATGAGCTCAGGGTATGAGCTCTGGGTCTTGGGTTCCGATCGTTCTTGGGTTCCGGTCCTGAATTGTCACTTCATAGCCATGTGACATAGGAAATTACTTAATCTGTTTCTCAGTTTCCTCATAGGTAAAATAGAGATAGTTACAATATTTACCTTATGGTGCCGCTGTGATGATTAAATTAATTCATACAAATCATTATCAATAACTGCAAACCCTTCATAATCTCAACTGTTTGTTACCTCACTCATTCTTATAACTTGACACCAAAAACCTTGATTCCAACAATCTTTTTTTTTTTTTGCGGTACGCGGGCCTCGCACTGTTGTGGCCTCTCCCGTTGCGGAGCACAGGCTCCAGACGCGCAGGCTCAGGGGCCATGGCTCACAGGCCCAGCCGCTCTGCGGCATGTGGGATCTTCCCGGACCGGGGCACGAACCCATGTCCCCTGCATCGGCAGGCGGACTCTCAACCACTGTGCCACCAGGGAAGCCCCCAAACAATCTTTGATTCCATTGTAATCCACAATGTATTTTCCTAACACCCCTTACTGTACTTCACTCTTCATGTCCTTACTTCCTTGTTTCCCAGCTTAATTTCCATGGCCAATCCCTATAATTACTCCCTTGCTCATACTCTCAACTCCTTTGCTTCTCTCTCATTTCATCATATTGGGCAAAACACAGTCTCATTAAGGCTGCCCCATGCCTATTCTACTCCTGGGCCTAGAACGTAACTGGAGAAATATGACTGCATATGACCAGAGAAATATACCCATCCAAGCTGACTGATCTTGTTCTAAATCCACAGTTATTAACAGGAAGAGACTTTTCATTATTCCCTGGCAATCATATGGTATTTCTTGATCCACGTAGTTCCCACTCTCCCAGGTGACTCGTGTGTAACTCATTCCTGATCCTCAAAACTCTCATACCGTCTTTGCTCTTAGCAATGACCCACCTTCCTACTTTTCTAAGAAAATCTAAGTGTCATATCTTTTTTCCATTGTTACCCCCTGAACACACCAGTTAGATTGATTGTTCTTTTAAACATGTAAGTCAGATCACTCTCTCTTTTGGTCAAAAGCCTCTAATGGCTTCCAACTTCTTTCACAAGAAAAGCTAAAGACCTTAGCATAGCCTAAACTGTCCTACACATATGAAAATCTTAAGACATATTTCACCTTCTCTACCAGTATTCCCCCTGCAGAAGGAGACCCAGTCACTAATTTCTTTGATGCACTTCAGCTATGTCAGGCTTCTCCTGCCTCTGAGTCTTTGCTTGTCCTTCTTTGGTGACTCCTCTGTCTACAAAGTGCTGGCCCCAGAGAGCCACATCGATGACTCCCTCACATTCCTCAACTCTTTACTCAATTATTTCCTTGGTGAACTCTTAACTACTTCTTTTATAATTGTAGTTCCAGCATTTCTTCTCTTCTTTTCCTACTTTAGTTTCGTCCTTTAAGCTTTACATACCACCAGTAATTTAATATAACCAGGTACTAAATACTGTACTTATTGCTTTGTTTATTGCCTATTTCACTCCACTGGAATGAAGACTCTATGAAGGCAAAGATTTGATTTGGGTTTTTACTGTTTTTCCTTCTACTGTTAATACTACTGGGTACATACTAGACATTCAATAAATACTTTTTGAATGGATTAATATATTTAGCATAGTAGCTGGTATAGTATATGTGCTCAGTAAATAAGTTGCTGTGATTACTTATAATAATGATAACATATCAGGCACATAAACAACATGGAACCTCCAGGTTTCAGCACTTGAGATTCAGAATAGGAGGAGGAACTTAATATAAATTAATACGGTAATGAAATAAATAAATAAACAAGATCCTGCTGGGAAAAATGTTAAGAGCAGAAAGCTGTGGCATGTGAGGGCAGGGCGTACGGATGAGCCAACATGGGGCAGGTTGAAATCTTGAAAGCTAGGAAACATATTAAAAGGAAGTATCCAGAGAAGCAGAAGAAGAATAAGGAGACGATAGTATAATGGGTGTCAAGGTAAGGTAGACACTCATGAAAGAAGAGGTGGTTAGCAGTGCCTAATACTTCAGAGTATATAGTACCAAGGAAATGATAACGTAGCAAATGTCGAGCTACAAATCATGATAAATACCACAGGAAGATTTAATGAGTGAAAATAAATCTTCAGAATCAAAAGTATCTACAAAAGCAATGAAAGAGTTTGCAAGATTGTTAGAGACAGGACTATTCATTTAACCCATGTTCTTTACCTTTGATTCTCTCAAAGAAAGCAAGGATGGAATAATAAAAGAATGTATCTCATGTTTGAACTTATAAGACCAGAGGTTGATATAAGTAGGCCAAAGAAGTAGTCTCACTGAATTGAACAGGGCTTTATACCTAGATAGCTGGATAATAGAATGACATAATAGATTTCTTCTTATAGTTAAAATCTGAGCACAAGGATGCATCTAAAACAGTAAAATTACTACACTTCTTAAAGAGAATGCAAATATATAAAAATTTTATAAGTTCTTTCTCTTTAAGAAAACACTACAAAAGAACATAATACCAAAATTCATCTAAAATGTATTTTAATATGGCTCTCATTATTTTTAATTAATCTTATTTACTACAAGATGTATAATGTATCTTACATGAAGAAAGGAAATTTAGAATTAGTTACTGCTCTCCTCAGCCCCATGGAGGTATTTACTTCTGCTTTATATTTGCAGTTTGAGAAGAGAGTTTTCTTTTTTTTAAATAAAGGAATTTAGATACAACCAGCATTTTACAGATAATTACAAAATGAATCATAAGTGGGTGCAAATTGAGTACTTTGATTAATTTCTAAGTTGACCTTTAGAAAAGTATTTGTCTAACATTTCTTACTTGTTGTATTTTTATTATATCAAATTGAAGTTCCAGCTAGTTAACTTCCATGTTGTTTTAAAAAAATGAGAACTGCATTATAGATATGATAGTTTGTTTTGTAAAATAACTGTTTCACTTTAGAAAAAATTTGGATTTTGAAATGTAATATGAATATTATCTTTGAATAGCTGCTTCTCTTTCTATCAAGATTTGTTCTTTTCAGGATTACCTCACTTACACATTTTTCCCTTGTATATTTATTAAATCAAGGAATTATTTTGCAGGTAAATTTATTGTTCACTAATGAAAGATAAAATACACCTAATGGCAGTGCGTAACTCTCTTCAAGGTGTGTGTCCTCATTCTAAGTAGCCTCTGACTTAGGTGAAAGACCTCCCGACTGCAGATACATAATGTGCATCTCCAGCAAAACTGTCCATAAGAATAACTTCATTATTCTGGGAAGCCAGATCTATAAAACATGTAAAATGTGGAAGTGTTCTTCCCATACAATTTCTGGTAACTACAGCATGACTAAGTGACAAAACCTGAGTCAGCTTCAGTTACAGCATACCTTACTAAGACGTCTATTGTGCCATGAAGGAAAAAGGAAATATAGTGGGCAAAGGGGTATTTTCTGAAGCCATGAGGTATTTTAGGTCTATTGAGTTCTGCCTTGATCAATGGAAAAATGATCTCTGGAAGCATTGAGTGGTAGAGTGTACCAGTTAGTCACAGACACCCCAAGTTATAGCAGAATGATAAGAAGGAAAAACTCACCAGTACCACTGGACAAATTGTTGTAGGTGGTAAAATATGGTCCTTCAAAGGTCCGCAGTCACATTCAGGTTTCAGATGAGAAGCACATTTATTATGCAGCTAGGAAAGGAGAAAGAGGACACTATCAAATTTTGCATGGCAACAGCAAACATGAAGCAGATTATATTTTGCCCAAGATACAGCAAATATATTTAAAGAATTACAAGAACAAACCAACAAGATCTTAAAGGGATTCATACTACATTTGCCCTTATATATATTCTACCTTAAATAAACTGTTTAGCAACTTCTGTGACCCAGCCTATATATTTTCCAATTCTCAGAAATGTTTATATTCGAAATGTGCTTTAGGTTTTCTACCAAAAAGCCTGATTTCTTTGACAAACACACATTATTGTCCATTACAGTCCTTCCTTGGCTTATCTGTTAGCATAATCTTGAAACTACTATGCACTGTGGATGCTTTTTTTTTTTGACCCTCCTGTTTTCTCAAAGTCATTCCAAAGTGCACAGCTCAGTATGGGGCATAATTGATCCCATCATTAGTTTTAACTTTCTAATTCAATATGTAAATGTAACCAGAGATTCATCTCAGTAGGAGCAGGATATAAATATAAGAAGACGATTATGATTATAAAAATTTATATTTATCAGCTCTATATTAAGTATGTGTATAATCATGTAACATGTTATTTCCTTTTCTACATGTAAAAATCTAAGCTGATATTTTTATCAACCTTGTCACAAGTTTAAATTAAGGTGTTATAACATAGTGTATTAAATAGTGATTTTTAAAAAATTGAGATGATAATTCTTATTGGAACCATACAGAATTGCTAAAGTAGTAGTTGTTTAAAGGCATCTAGGGGTATATCTGCCCTCTACTCCCTATCAGTTTAATATAAATATCCATACTTTAGAAAAATGATACATATTAATAAACTAACGTCTTGTTCAAAACCAAAAAGGAGCTGCTTCATTTTTCAGTTTTGAACCCAAAACCACCCCGTTTACGTCATGATTACATTAATTAATTTCCGCAACAAACCTACCTTTGTAACAGTTAATTAACAACCAACCATAGGAGTCTAATGGGGTTGATCTACTGTTAGCGATAGTATAGCTCACCACTATTGAAGGGGTATTTCTGTCGTCCTTGAATCTAAAACATCTGTCACGTCCTGCCTTGGAGTTAAGGCTACTTGCACAGTAATTAACTCACACTAGGCCACATTACATGAAATAAAAGTATCTTTACACATCCATCAATAATTAGCAGTTCTGCTTCTCCGTGGATGTAAACTCCTTTTGAAAAAGTGGTTTAATCTGATCAGGCATTGCTGATCTTTGTGAAGAGGCAGGAGGTATTGAAGATAAAGAAGCAGTTGAAGTCACATGCAAAATAGGAATAAATTAACAGACACTCACTTGGCAAATGCAAATGCATAGTTTCCTCCAAATAAAATCAGTGACTGGTTTAAATATATTAATTTATTGGACTTAATTTTCTTAGAATAAATCATGGCCCTGAAATTTTGGATTTAAACCAATAGATTACCAAGTGTTGCAGGTTAAATTGGTCTTTCCCCAATTGATTTCCTAAATCCTAGTACCTGTGAATATGAACTCATTTGGAAATACCTTTGTAGATGTATTCAAGTTCAGTTGAAGTTATACTGAATTAGGTTGGGTCCTAATCCAATGACTGGTGTCCTTATAAGAAGAGAGAAATCTGGACATAAGGAGACAGATATGAAGAGAAGAAAGCCATGTGACAACGGAGGCAGAGATTTGGTGATGGAGCCACAGGCCAAGGGACACCAAGGACAGCCAAGGATGCAAGGCTCTATGAAGCCTCTACAAATAGAGAGATGTAAGAAAAAAATTCTGTCTGTACACATTGAGAAAGTACTGATTTTCACTCTTGACTGCAGTTAGTGAAGCTTTACATGCAACTCTGAAGGACAGAGATGCAGGGCACTGACCACAGGTACATAAGCTGAGGGCCTCAGCCTCCTCCATGCCTCCATACCATGTGTTTCTAACAATCTACAACTGATATGATAAGGGATGACTAACCTCTCTATACGGTTATTTGAGGGTTACCAGATGTAAGGAAAGATAACAAAGATAACATGAATTTAATGACAGCTTTTTGGCATTTAGGCTAGTTTCCCAGCAGGGGGGGGAAAAAAAGGAACTGAGGACTCAGGTAGAATCACACAGTTGATAAGCCAAACAGAATGTGTGTGTAAAGGGTAACTCTTCGTATTGAGGTTGGAGGGTTTCAGAGCATAGGTGCCAGCAAATGGTCCTATGAAATACTGCTCTCTGCAGAGCTAAATAAAACCAGCATGGCATTGTCCATTTTGATTGTCACGTGGTCCATATTCCCAAGTTTTGTCTAGGCAGCTGCAAGGCAGAGTCTTGCAAGAACCTAGGCATATAGCAGGGTCTACAAGGAGGTCAGTAACCATATCATCATCAGTGAAACAGGGAGACACAGTGCAAGAAAATTCTCCTCCCCAAGAAGTCTGTATTAACTAATAATGTGCAAGGTGCCTTATACCTTTATGAACACTGGAGTCTGGCAGCTGTTATAGTTGGATGTCCATCAACATCATGAGATTATTTACAACCAGGAGTGTCAAACCAGAGGACACCATGTTGGAAAATACTGATCATTCCACAAGGTGTATAGCAGGTCTAGTGCATTTATCATACTGCTCAGGGATATACTTGAGGACAAAATATAAAACGTGAAAGCCAATGAGAAAATGCTTATAGTTCCCAGGACTATTTATCAAGATTAAAAGTGAACCTCATTTTTGCTGTGAAACTAAAACTTCCGCATAAAGTCTCTTTTTTAAAAAAGAGCAAATATCAACAAAATAGAAACCATATAATAGAATTTAAACGGTACTTTCCCCCAAAACTACCCCAAAACGGGTTATGTTCTGTTTCTGGATTAGGTGGTGGCTACACAGGGTGCTCATTTGTGGAAAACTCATTGAGCTCTACCCTTAAGATATTTACACTTTTCTGCATGTATGTTATTTTTCAATAAAACTGTAAAAAGGAAAAAAAAAGTGAATATAACCAGCAATAAAAACAAGTTGCTTACACTGGTCACCACGACATTTTACAGAAAAAGACAGCACAGCTGAGTCCTTCTCAGTGTCAATAAGATACTGAAGTCTGACAATTGTCTTAAAGATAACCCAGATCCCAAATCAGCGAAACAGAAAAAGCCTCGTCAAGAAGAGAAATAAACTAGAACACTGATGAATCCTGCCTCTTAAATGAAATGGCCAGTGAAGCCCAGAGAAAGGAAATCGTTACCTTTTTAAAAGTGTTTTTATTTTTGTTCACATTTACCTCTGCATTTTTAAAGAGTAAGGCATACAAATCTCGGGTCGTTATTTTATTATATGTACAGAAACGTCCATTCATGTTAAGGGAATCAGTCCCTTACCTAGGAAATTCATAAAATATAAACCAGCTATTCCTGGAAGTGAATTAAATACTTGGAAATAATTTCAGAGTTTATGACAATTTCCAATAGCACCTAATTTAGAGCCAGGTCTATGTTTATTGAAAACAGCTGTCTCAATTTAGGAAGAAAAAGAAAATGTGTGAATGATGTGTGTGTGTGTGTTTACTGGATGGAGTTGAGAAAAGAGTGAAGGCATTGTATTGAGAAGAAAGCAATGTAATCTAAGAAGTCAAAAGGGAGAAAAATAGAAAAAAAAATTTTCATAAGAATTTGGAGTCAAAAAAGAAATAAATCATTTTCCTACAGAAAAATGAAGTGTCCAGATTTAGAGGCACATTTGCTGGTTTATATACATTTTTTCTAACATTTTGCCATTTCAGGGTGCTGCCTTAATGCTGGCATTGGCTAAAGCATGAACCTTTCTATTTTAAAGGCATCGGAAACCTTTAAACATTATTGTTAGGAGCTATTTTTTTTTTATTTTGGGGGGGTATTTGCCTCACTTTTTTATTTTTTAACATCTTTATTGGAGTACAATTGCTTTACAATGGTTAGTTTCTGCTGTATAACAAAGTGAATCAGCTATATGTACATATATATCCTCATATCTACTGTCTCTTGTGTCTCCCTCCCTCCCACCCTCCCTATCCCACCCCCCCCAGTTGGTCACAAAGCACCGAGCTGATCTCCCTGTGCTATGCGGCTGCTTCCCACTAGCTATCTATTTTACCTTTGGTAGTGTATATATGTCCATGCCACTCTCTCACTTTGTCCCAGCTTACCCTTTCCCCTCCCCGTGTCCTCAAGTCCATTCTCTAGTAGGTCTGCGCCTTTATTCTGTCATACAGAATGAAGTCAGAAAGAGAAAAACAAATACCGTATGCTAACACATATATATGGAATCTAAAAAAACAAAAAATGGTCATGAAGAACCTAGGGGCAAGGCAGGAACAGAAATAAGGAGTTACTATTTTAAAAGAAGTAGCAGCCCTACATGATACCAAAAGTCAATAATCCACAGTCATCATATAAGCTTTCGTTTGCGAAGCTCAAATGACATGTATCATCCTCCCATCCTGCGAGTCCTGCCTGACCGCGGGTATGTTACCGCAACCGGAGCAAATGATAACATGTTTTAAATAGAGGTTTTACATGTCAAGAAAATATGTTCATGGCAGAAATGAACAGGTGTAAACAGTGTGATCTTAAGAATCAGAGAACGTAAGCAAGGGGAGGAGGAGAGAAGCAATGATGACATTCAGCCCGGCTGACTGAATTATAAAGCCCAGGGGAAATGGTTGCCTAATGGTAGAAGGTAGTTTATACTGCTCTCACTTAGGATTTTTCTGTTTTTAGTTTTTAAGTGGTTAGATTTACAGAAGGAGATAAAACCCAGTTCTAAGAGCCTAACATTCTATCTACATAATGGCAAATAGTATTATATCAAGAAGCCACAGGTTCTGAATAAAAAAAGGGTGCTAAAATGTTTTTTTTATCTTTGAGCATTTGTCTACACATACTTGTATATTTGATGCAGATTTGAGTATTACAGGATGATTTAAAAAAAAATTTTTAAACCATGCATTTAAAATTCACTATTTAGCAGTAAGAAGAACAGTGTTATCAGTCATGAAAGTGAATTATTGAGGACCTCCTCGAAAGTCAGCACTCCATCAAGATTTAGGGTTATTAGAAGAAAAATGTGTATACTGGACCCGGAGCTGGGTGAGATGGTAGTCTAACAGTGTAGATGACGCTAGCATGCAGACGTGACACTGCTGGACAGCAGTTCAGTCTTTCCTTTGGTGTGGAATAAAAGCCTAGAAAGTGTTTAGAAAATGGCAAACATTATTATCAAGGAAAATTTCAAGGAAAATGTGGAACTTAATTTGATTCCTGAGGTATAGTCAAAATTTGAGGTGGGTGCCTTCAGGGCAATACTAGAGTAAGCAAAATAGGGGGGAAGCATGGCTTTCCCAGAGGCCTGTCAACAGACATGCTCGGCTACAGCAGGGACTGGGCATACAGGGGACTATTATATACGTCATGTGCTTAGGTTTGGGTCGGATATTTGGAGAAGTAAAAACCAGGTTGAGGTAGGAAGAGGTGAGAGCTGCATTTATTATCACAGGACTATTATAGGTTGCTGAAGGTGGCATATGATAACAAACTAGTATTTTCAGAAGATGACTCTGGAGGTGGTTTGCAGCCTGTGTTATAGGAAAAGTACCTTCTGTTAGGGAGATAAGCCAAGATTTCTGACTCTAATCTAGTTAAGAGGTGCTAAGAGCCTGCACGTGGGCTGTGAATGGTGAAGACAAAAAACTCAAATCTGAGAGAGATATTTTAAGGGGAAAACTTAAAGTCTCAGAGATAGGTTGGATATACGAAATAGAGGTGAAAGACAAGGATAAAAGAGATTGACTTCTGTTTCCAATGATTGCAAGCCTGATGTTACCATGTCTGATAGAATACAGTTGGAATAGCTGTTCTTAGTGAATATAAATAAATCAGCTTAGTCTAGGATTTAGTGATATTCGGGACCACATGGTTCTGGGTGCTTTTAGAATATGCAGGTGCTATTCTTAGACTGGGCGACTACAGACCCTTCCAGAAGTGAGTAAGAGATGGCATGAGTAACATTCATGGAGTGCCCTCTGTGAGCCACGGGATGGGTTTTGTGCCCTCACATGACATTTTAGCTAGTTTTCACTATGATAATAATTGTCCTTCCATAAGCACTAGTAGGTATAGGGTCTTCCCTGAACACAATGACATACATTTTTTAAAAAAATCCATTTAATTCTTACAAAAATCTTACAAAATAGGTATCATTAAGTCCATTTTACAAATTAGGAAGCTGGCCAAAGCTTTTTACATACTTGGCCCAAGATTGTACAGCTACTACCTTACTGGTTGGACAGAGACATTCTTAAGAATCTGGTCAGTCTAACTTATGACTAAGTTAAAACTCAAGCCATTTCCAAAAGTCATATGTACAAAGGAAGTGATGGCATTTGGAAAACCACTGAAATGAAGCCAGGTTTCGTTATCTTTGTTTCTCTCTGCAATCTATTCCTCACGGACTCCGTTCAGATAGGTCTTACTAAAGCTCAGCTTTGACGGTGCCATATCCCATCGCAACTTCTGCTAGTTCTTTGCTATATTAATAGCACCTTCTGGGAAGCATTAAGACATAAGAAAGTAGATTCAGTTTGTTTAAAGGCAACCAGTAGTGTGTCAGTCAAAAGCAGATCAACTTTATACTAAAATTTTCATACAATAGTTCAGGAAGAAAGTATAATTATACTAAATATATAAATGTTTAGAGGTAAATATCCTCTGTTTAACCTAGGCAAAAAAAATCTATAAATTAATAGATATAGTCTTATAACTGCTTAACATTAAAAACCAAAACAGCACAGAGGCTGAAGTTATTTTTAAGAAGGCTATATATATTCTTCTGGATACATGAGGACTTATATAAAAATATCAAGTCTTGTTTCATTAACTAAACACCCACAGGAACCCCGGAGATCATGGTTTACTGCAAATCAGGCTAAAGTTAGCCAGAAGCCTCGGGTCTTGGGAGAGCTTAGTAAGAGGGCAGCCACTTTTCCCTGACTCTGCCTTACACCCTTCAGTGGTCCCTGGTTAGCCTGTGTCCTGAGTAGAACTCGGGATTTAAATACATTTACAGCTTATATTGTGCTTTGCTGTAGTGACCAAAGAGTCATCTTCATGTACACTCTGATCTTTTGTTAAGAATAAGATGTTAGGGACATGCTGTCTGAACTGAATTAGATATGAAATCCTTAGATTTTAAAAAGCAGAGTTTATCCACAGGTAGCACCTTCTTTCCTATAAAAGGAAAGGCCTAATTTCTTACAACACTAGGAACAGGATCAAGACCAAATATAAATATGTAACTGGAGAGTGCCTGGGCTAGAAATACAGATTTTGGAGTCACAGATGAGAGGAACCACTAAAACAAAAGAAAGAAAACAAGAAAAACAAAATGGAATATAAAACAAGAAAAAAATCTCAAGATGCCCTGATTATCAATAAGACCGTTAGCAATGGTAACTTTGAGGAGAATGATTCCCATAGAATGAAAAGGGCAGAAGATATACCTCATAGAGATTAAATGGGGGAAGGAGAAGACGAGTCAAGTAAAGAAACTTAAAATCTCCAAAAGCTTTTCTATTAGGAAAGGTAGCAATGCATAGTTTTATTTAATTTTCTTTAAGTTTATTTATTTTTATTTTTGGCTGTGCTGGGTCTTTGTTGCTGCGCGTGGGCTTTCTCTAGTTGTAGCGAGAAGAGGCTACTCTTCGTTGCGGTGTGTGGGTCTCTCATTGTCATGGCTACTCTTGTGGCGGAGCACGGGCTCTAGGTGCATGGGCTTCAGTAGTTGTGGTGTGCGGGTTTCAGTAGTTGTGGCTCGCGGGCTCTAGAGCACAGGCTCAGTAGTTGTAGCACACAGGCTTTGTTGCTCCGTAGCATGTGGGATCTTCCCGGGCCAGGGATCAAACCCATGTCTTCTGCATTGGCAGGCAGATTCTTAACCACTGTACCACCGGGGAAGCCCAGCAATGCATATTTTTAGAGCGTTCTAACTTTAAACACATTGTTTTTTTTTCAAGAAATAAAAATAGGAGGGGCTTCCCCGGTGGCGCAGTGGTTGAGAGTGCCCCGGTCGGGAAAGATCCCACATGCCGCGGAGTGGCTGGGCCCGTGAGCCATGGCCGCTGAGCCTGCACGTCCAGAGCCTGTGCTCCGCAACGGGAGAGGCCACAACATTGAGGGGCCCGCGTACCACACACACACACACACACACAAAACAGGAAAGAAAATAACAGATCTGAAACATTACACTTGAAATGTATGAAGGAGGGCTTCCCTGGCAGTGGTTGACAGTCCGCCTGCCGATGCAGGGGACACGGGTTCGTGCCCCGGACCGGGAGGTTCCCACGTGCCGCGGAGCGGCTGGGCCCGTGAGCCATGGCCGCTGAGCCTGCGCGTCCGGAGCCTGTGCTCCGCAACGGGAGAGGCCACAACGGCGAGAGGCCCGCGTACAGCAAAAAAAAAAAAAAAAAAAAAGAAATGTATGAAGGATGGCAAAATAACTTGAAATACAACGAAGAAATAAATTCTGATATTCTCTAACTTCAGTTTATAGTAAAGATATAATTAATGAAAAATGCACTTTATGGGGAAAGTAAGAGGAACGGGCTCCTATAAGATCAGAAATAAAACCGAAATATTTTTATAGATGCTTAGCAAGAAAAAAAAAGAAAACTAATATTTTTTAACGGCCCAAATTTTTTAAAAAATGAAATAGTTTTGGTCTTCTTAAAACTGAGAACTCAACATGTTTAAGTAATTTCTATGTGTAATTTAAAACATTGTTAGACGCTTTATTACAATAACCAAACACTTCAAAAAAATAAAACTGTCTTTCATAATTGAGGAAATTTCAAATGTAAATATAATTTAACCGAGTAATAGCTGAAAATGATTGAAGAAAATGTGTTCATTTTTAAAAAGTACTTAATTGTACTTTTGAAATGCAAGTCACAGTTTGTTTTTCTCATTATCCTGTGTGTATGTGTGTGTATGTGGTTAAGAAAAATTTTTAAATAGCGTGTGTGTTGGGGAGGGGTGTTGAGGGGCACTACAGAGAAACGTATCTGCTTAACTGAAACAACGCTCCCTACCAGTTTATTTCCACAAAAGCAATAATTTGTCCTATAACAAGATGACTCATACACTAGCTGTAAAAAGAAAACACATCCGATGGGGGAAAAAACCCAGCCCCATAAACGTTTTTGGACCAAATTGTAAAAAATGGCTATTCTTAAAAATGTGCGTTCTAATTAATTTCCAGAAGTACAACATGAAACACTAGAGGTACCATCTAACAACTGCATTTATTCCAGAAGTTACTTGAAGCAGCTTTGACAATTAAGCAAACTAGGTAGAGTGCTAAGATTTCCTGGGAAAGACCAAGTGATCTCTTCTTTCTCGACTGTCAATACCATTAATGACTAGCGTTTACATCCATATTTGTTATCCCTCAATTTATGATTTAACTAAAGGAGCAAGGCAACACCATGTTGTAAAGAAGGGGTAAGTGAGTTCTTAGAAGCATCAAGAACTAAAATATGGACCACCTGCATCTCTACCTAGTCATGTGGTCATTGATGATTTGCATAGATTTTTCTTGGTCTTAGTGTCCTCACTATAAAATTAAGTCTTTATACCACATTATTCATTGTGCTACCCTTTTTAAGCCCATAGATTCTATGATTGGAATAAATTTAGAACATGTAGAATAGAAAATTTTACCAGAAAAGTGTTTTCCGGCAGAGGGGTAGCTGAGCTCTACCCAGTCAGTATCCCAGGCTCACTGCCCACCCACAGCCATGGTGTCTGGTTACCTTCCTGGCAGCTCCTAGAACTCCATGGAGCACAGATTGAACACCTTATGACAGTATTATCTCTAAGGTTGTCACTAGCTCTAAAATTCTCGATTCTATGAGGACAAATCTGACCTTGACATTTATCCCTTTGGGAGCCGCACATGCTATGAGAGGCCCCCACGAATTTATGCTAACTTGGACTTAGTCTAAAATTCAGAATGGACTTCCAGGATAGGACTCATCAGAGAACATGGGATATACCATCTTCATCGTGAGTGAATGCTAGAGATTTATCCTTCGATGTTACTCACTGTGATCTGACACCAAACACAATGCAGTCCTGTCAAGCCCTGGTAACATTTAACCGTTTTGTGGCACTTATCACACTTGGTTGGGCAGTTGCCTTCAACCCAGTAATGATGCATCACCTAGAACACAACAGAAGCACCGTGGTAAGAGGAGGCATCCATAAACAGCACCCTCAAAAGGCAAGCATGGCCACACACTTACATCAGTGTTCTTCTTGGACTTTACGTAAGTCTTGATGCAAGAAGGAGGTGCTCTAGCCACGCAGCGCTCATGGACTGTGTACTTGCAAACTGAAAGGAAACATGTACGCAAATTCAGAGCTAATCCTGGTCCTGATTGCAATTTTATACAGAAAGAATGACATTAACAGAAGCTCGTTTCATAGCCACTGCTCCCTAATCAATCCAATCAGCCACATCAAGGAAAAGTCCAACTCGACTGTTTTTACCATGGAATACAAAAGGCCAATTAGTACAGGAAATATTATGCATGTGAAGAACCAAGACTCCTCTATCATGGCAATAGCAGGAAATGCTTAATTAAATCAGGCCTCACTCAAATTTTTCACAATAATTCCCAGATGACAAACATACTAAAGACAAATTGATGACTGCCAAATGGCTTGGTGTCATTTGCTAGAAGGAAGAGATCTATATTTTACAAAGTATAGGCATGAGAGCAGCTGGCAGGCATGGGAATAAAAGCCCATGAGTTTATGCTATTTTGTCTATTGATTTATCTAAACCTTAAATGGCTGATTAGTCTATTTCCAGAGAATAGATTTCATCATATGCCAGGCCTTCAGTTAAACTTCATCCCTCATTGCCATCGTGGCACTGTTTGTCCAAAAGGAACAACCTTTGCTGGGCAGCATATTGTATATATATATATGCAAAATTTTATATGTATCTGCAAATATGTATAGAAACACATGTACAAACATATATATGTGTGTGTATATAAAACGTATAATGTATATAAAAAACCAACACATACACTTTATTGGCATCTTTAAATTACTTCATGGCTTGATTCTCAATATAACTCAGGGTCATATACAGATATTCGTTAATAAAACACTGGTTTCAAATTAAGAATTCTAAATGCATAAATACATAGAATAAAAATTAAGTGAAAAACAACCAAGCAGCTCTCTCAATATAACAAACAAAAATTGACCACTGCATGAAGTTAGAACGAAAATATAATATTTATATAGTAAAACTATTCCCAAACATCCACTTCTGTGATTTCCTTTGGCAACACTGAGGAAGAAAATGCAGTTTCTCTTCTCTTCCACATTGGCAATAATGTTGAGTATTACATTTGCACACTAATCAGTTAAAATTTGTGAGCAAGGTTCTCACTCTTATATGCTATTGCCCATGTTATTTGAGAATTACCATTTTGTTTCATAAGCTCCCATCAATAGACAGTACTATGAAAAATTATTTTCCTTAAAAATAATAAAACTTTGAAAACAAATTACTTCCTTTGTACATGGAGAATGTTCTGGTATAAACAGCCTTTTAAATGTGGCCACTAGAAACTGCCCTCTAACGCGGCGCGAGGTACTTTTATGTAACTTTATTAAAATCCTTAAACACGTAAGAAATCACTTAAAAGTGTACCTACTCTATGGTTTTTAACGTAAAATAAAACATCTGAGAGAAAGTCAACTCCCAAATATGCTACCAAAGAAGCTGTTAGCTAAAAATAATATCTGAAAATTATGTATTATATGGAAGCCAGGTAAAAAATTAGATTTAATATAAATGCGCGAAAATGGGATATGTCTAATGAACTTGACAATTTCAGTAACTCCATACACTGCAGAAAAGGGCGTGGATGGACAACGTGCTGGACCAAGACAAAGTCACACTTTAGTGAGGAGGACTCAATATTCCCTCTGTTTTTTTTTTTTGGCAGTACACGGGAGACTCTCTCTCAACAGTGAGAGCACTGTTGTGGCCTCTCCCGTTGCGGAGCACAGGCTCCGGACGCACAGGCTCAGCGGTCATGGTTCACGGGCCCAGCCGCTCCACGGCATGTGGGATCTTCCCGGACCGGGGCATGAACCCGTGTCCCCTGAATCGGCAGGAGGACTCTCAACCACTGCGCCACCAGGGAAGCCCTCCCTCTGTTTTAGCAGAGGCATCAGGGAATGCAAAAGTTCCTCAGGTATACATGTTGTTCATTTAAAACTTCTTAAGTGCCTTTTATAAATTGTTACATATACTACCAAAAAGTACGCCACAGAATAAAATAAATATCGTAAAGATAAGTGTACCGAAATAAAAATAATGGCCACAATTCATGAACTGGCAACACTTTGGGTTCTAATATCCATTAACCATATATTAGATTTTCTTCATTATAGAATTAAGAATCATGTGCCTGAGGTATAAGATTAGTGTGTATTCCTTGTGATTTCTTAGTTTGAATGGAAACTGATAATCAATCAATTATTTTTAAAAGACTGAAAGGAATTAGCTCATTATAGGAAGACAATGTGAATAAAGCGGTAACTTAGGGAGGGAAAAAAGACAAATATGCATAAGATATAAATATGAGAGACCAATGGATATTTTCATAATACTCCCAGAAGAAATGGGAACCATGAATAAATTAAACTACAGTGGAAAGAAAATGGCTAGTGAATTGGGAAATGTCCTTATTTCTTTTCCAAGAAGAAGGTTTTCCAAAATTGAAGAAAGTTAAAACTAGAGTGATCTAAACCTTCAGAAACATACTTCAGGGAAAGATAAATCATAGGTACGGGAAGGGTCAGGTGATTTCTTAACTCCGTCTACAAATAGGACTATTCCACGAAATCAATCGCTTCTCACCAGAGGTGATGACATCCGGGCAAAGCAAACATACTCACAGGAGCAGCAGAGGCCCTGCTTCCCCACGCCGATCAGCATGTTCAAGCAAAGATTGCAGTAGGCAGGTTTGTTAAAGTGCTTGAGTCGCCACACATGCTGTCCGTCATCCTTCACATTCTGCACGGGACGCAAGAGAAAAAGATTTCACTTAATGAAGTAAACAGTGGAATATGTAAGTGCCAATAAAATTCAGAGCTGGACTGAAGCATTTGAAGACAATCTGTTATTTCATCTCTGACTTTCTCCAAGATTGCCACAGAGTCTAGAAAACCACATGTGCTCTAGTGGAATGAGATCCTGCTAACAAATATCGGATGCTATAGCAACCCACAAATTCTTGCCTAATATCAACAGTTCAACAGCAGGTCCCAACCATTATAACCGTCCGCCAAACTGAGAACTCCTCAGAACAGAGGCGTGTTTGCCTCACCTCTGTATACTTTAGTCCTAGCACAATTCCATAAACAAATCAGTGAATAAAGGAAGAGAAAATACTCTTGAGTGGAAGATTCTGAGAGATGAAAACCTTGACAGAATATGTTAACCCTTGCTTAATGGTAGGAATATGCAAATTTCATGATGGTGGTTAGCTTTTATAAGGAGGTAGAAGGGTGGGATGGGATGGGAAAGAATGACACTTAAAAGTAAGTTATTCATGATATTCTAAGGCTTCAGTTGGGGGATTCCTTATATGTTATAATTGACACTAATATATTTTTGTATGTCTCAAATAGAAAATTTAAAAACATAAACTTTTATGAGGCTCTAATTACATTATTATTTTACTTCTCTTTTACAAAATATGAATGATTTTAATCTCATGGAAAGATGGCAAAAATATTAAAACTATATTACTGTATTTACTTATAACAGTCTCTACCATTATTTGCCACAATAAAACCTTGAGTTCAATTAATTCACATTTTAGCAAAACAACTGTAATTATTATTTATTCTTCTAAGTAAAACTCTATATAATATTATAATAGCTATTCTCTATTAGATACATTGAAGTAAAATGAAATAATATGATGCTTAAGATTCCTTACAAGGAGGTGAAGCTATTAAATGAAGTTATTATACATCATTACTTTTATTACCATCATTTTCTGTGTTAACATGTAGTCCTTGTACATCATGTACCAAACTATATCAAACTCAGATTAATTTTAGACATCATTTATTGGTATTCTATAGAAACCACTGCAGGTCATGGTTTTTGGTTAGTCAAGTTGCCACACTTCTTAGAACACGTTGAGCTAATACTTTTTTGAGCACCTATTATGTGCTGGGGCACTAATACAAATTCTGTGGTAGTGAGACAGTACAAACATGTCCAGATCATTTTGTTTCTCTGGATAATAAAATATTAATAATAATGCTTCCTAACTACTTTTTCCTATTCCCTATCAAGAGATAAACCACCAGATTTGAAGTACCCAATTGAATCCACAGTAACTAATTCCTACCTTAGAACCAGAAATGTCAAATTTGCATCATAATATGAAACATTAATGAAAATGCTTTCTGGGAGATAATTCTCCATGGGTCTCTTGAATTTCTGTACATTTTGTAAGAGAAGAACTGTCCTTTTCTCCAAGTTATCTTTTCAAAGGTGTTTGAATAACATATAGCCTTGCACAACAGAGATGTGCAGAGGGCAGGTTTCCTTACTGTCTAGTGTAATAAAGATAATTTCTCCCTTCTAAGCAAAGGTTTAGCAAGTTTGTTTACTGCGTATTATAAAAGATTTAGTTTCCCCAAGCCAGGGGTTCTGAGCTCTGATGCTGTGCAAGGCAATTACTTGGACCTCTCTCCATCACCCCTAAGAGACTTCATGGGCCAGGAGAACTAGCTCAGATGTGAAGCTCCTATTGCTTCTTTGCTGTGAGTAAACAAGTTTTTGTTTCTGACCCAGGCACTCATGTCCTCTGCCAGCACCCATGGAACTGTGGCAAGCTCACTTGTTCACTTGCAGGTAGGGTAACTCTCAGACCCTTCACGGTCCCTGACAATGCTCAGCTTCATTTTCCTGACAAAGAACTAACAAGTTCTCAGCAAAAGCACTTCTGCAGGAGGTGCCATGGAGGGGACATCAGAAGACAATGGTGTTTCAGGGTTTTTTTTCCAAAGCTTAAGAAATAGATTTTATAGTAATTTCTGAATCCAGTTCTGGTCTGCTCAAGTCATATGATTTCTAGTATCTTTATTATGTGAATGGAATGCTTTATATATTTGTTTAATTTTGCTATAGCTTCCAAACTATCTATGTTTTAAAATTTCTATTCCTTCAAATAAGAATAAGATACCCTGATGTTAAAAGTTAAAGAGGTTAATTTTTTTTAAACATATTGATAAAGTTAGCATTAAGTATTAGTTTAAATAATTAGATTAATGCTTAAAAAGACATTTTTAAGTGAAAAGGAGAAAAGAAAATTTAATTTTCATATGTATTACTGTTCTCATAAGCCTTGTCATTTTATTTTTAAATGAGTGTCCATTACATGTGAATAAGCCTTCTCTTGTTGAAGAGCACATATGGACTAAGTTAGCTGGCATTTTCCTTATCAAAAAATAAACAAGTCTGAACGTGGGTGTTCTGTCAATCAGAACACTTAGCCATGTTACAGGCTGCCACTGATGCACAAATCCATTACCCCGACATAAAATGCTCTACCAAAAAACAAATTAAATCACTTTATAGCTCTTAGCCGGATACATTGCCAGAATATTCAGAGGATGAAATATGTATGTGACTTCAAGAGAAGAAATGGAAACCAGGAGCCAACTACTTCTAAGCAGCGCAAATTAAACGCCAACGCTATGTATTTTCATGTCTTGTCTTGTTTGTCTTCTTTAGATGGTAAACTTACTGGGGAAGGGGGAGACTCTGTCCCTTACTATATTCTATCAGCCAGTAGAGCATACGCCTCTTAGTACTTCCACTGCAAATAAATATTTATTGTCATAGAGAGGAATTCATTTTTATAAAAAAGCAATGAAGAGGGAACCTGGAAGGCTTGATTCCTGGCCTCTGATGAAAATGTGGATAAGCCATTTCACCTTTCTTATTTTCCTCTCTAATAAAATGAAAGTAACCACTTTCCTCACCCAGGCCATGGTGTGAAGTTTCATTATACAATACCTGTGAAGTCAATTTAGCTCCTCAGAAGACTGGTGTTATATAAACAGCAAATATTATTACCGTCATTGGGTTGAGTCGTGTAACATCCCAGTGTTTCAGCCAAAAGATTTGAGAAGGACGTTGGTAGGTTTATGATACTTTATTTCATAAAAGTTGTGTTCTACTGGTTTTTTCATTACCAGACATTACTCTTAATGAAAATTTATTCCTGATATTTAGTAAACACTGTATTTTATAATGAAGCAGTTCAGTTCTGTGCATGTGTCAGAGAAACGTTTAATGAAACACTGGCAAATTAACACAGAGAGGGAGTGCCAGGGTCTTCCTCGCCTTCTAATCCCTTGTAAGTCAAAAGGAGGCTTTGAAGGGGCGAATGCTCTCTGGAAAATACTGAAAACTATTTCATTATCTTAGTGATTTCTAAAGTATTAGTTTTTTCTGTAAATACCTCAAAGATTGCAGACAGTGTTCAAGTGAACTAGGGCTGTTATAAATAATATCATTTTTTTTCGAAGGACCTCGAGGAGAAATTTCACTGATGTCACAGACAAAATGCTCCCATCCCCCTGCCTAGCCAGGTCCCTGTTTCAACTGACCTCACTTATGACACGCAGAAGAGCTAAGGTCGCACATGGATTCCAACTCAAGAAATAATAAGTGCCGTTAAATTACCTTACTTTCTGTTCAAGGTCTCCCAAAAATTATAATGATATGAAAGAAACTGTTCTTTTAGACAAAAAGATGAACTATATCAAGCCTGAGAAAAGAGAATGCAGAAAGAAGTTTTAAAAGTCTGAGTGGAGCTGCAATCAGCTGCCCATCTCCAGATCCCACTTTCTGAAGTCAGGCTCAGACCCTAACAGTCTTAAGGTTCAAATGCCATTTCAACTGTCAGTAGCATCACGTGGTTATTTTCCTTGAATGACCCAGTGTGGAATCTCAAGAATTGTTGCATTTATCCAGCTTCATAACTCCTTTCTAGATTGTACAAACAGCAGAACAACATCTTAATCAAATTAAATTTTAAAAAATAGAGTGTGAAACATTAGTTTTCCAAATATAGCTTAGTCTATTAAGAATACATCGTCTTCTGCTTTCCATCATACTCATCAAGGGACACATTTCATCAGAAATCAGGAAGCAAACCAAAGAATTACTTCTACTTTATTGAATCAGGCAAAAAACTGTATCCTAAAACATTTCAATCAATGGTAAAGTTTAAACTATATATAGGGATTAAAGACCAGGACTCTGAGAACATATAGTGAAATCAACATACATAACCTTTCAAAAATCATACAGGCCAGATTTGGGCCCAACAATCCAACACTAAGAAGTGAAGGTATCCTTATTTTAAGCCAGGCTCCTATTTAAATGTGTATTCCTGTTTTTATGATAATATGAATTCAGGAATTTTCCTTGAAAAACCTAATAATGATCCAAGATTACAGATTTCAGGAACTGGAGCATTACTAATTATCCTGTTCATCGAGGAAAACAAATGTTTGAACTGAGAGGATATCAGGAAAGGAAAGTGATATTCCTGACTAATTTCTTTTTACATGTCCAGATAAGATGACTGGCAAAAAAGTGACCTAGTTAGTTAATAATCAAGCCAGGGTGAAGGCCAATTTGATAACGTTCACTGCCACTCTACTATCTCTTCATTAGTTCTTATGTCTTGCTGGGGTGGTCTAATTGAGCTAAACTGAAAAAAAAAAATCAGATTTCTCTTTCCAAGATAATTTTAAAACAGTTAACACTCATTCTGTTTGTATGACAGATTAATGATAGAATAACTTGGGGGTCAGCAAAACTATGGCCCTTGGGTCAAATACGGCCCAGCAAGCTATTTTGTAAATAAAGTTTTATTGGAACACAGCCCTGCTGTCATTTAGGTGGTGTCTGTGGTGGCTTTTGCACTGTAGTGGCAGAGTCTAGCAGTTGCAACAGAGACCTTATGACCCACAAAGCCTAAACTATTAACTATCTGTCCTTTTACAGGCAAAGTTTGCCAATCACTAGAGCAGAGTTTATTGCTAGATACAGTTATTTAAAAAAGAAAATCATTTTCCTTCAAAATAAGATTTTTGTAAAAAGCAATTCTTCACTGAGATGAATGCTGAAGGAAGAATGAGTAAGTCTCAGGCATAAATTTTTCATTGTTATCAAAATCACATATGTCAACCAAACATTCTATTTTACTTCAGATGTAAGAGACTATACCATTTCATACTGGGTCTCATGAAGTGTGAAGGACTTCTTGTAAGAGAAAGGAAATGACTTCTACTCCCTAGCATTTGATAAAGAATTAGGTTCTGATAAACTACAATTCTGATCCTAGCACCACAATGGGTATTAGGTAAAATAGAGTACTTTAAAAAATTCTGTTGATGGAGAAAAATGAACTACAATAAAATCACAACTGCTCTACCTTATTTCACGTGAGGACTGCTCTCCCAGGGCAATATTCTTATCTGGGTAATTGGGCTAATACACCACGGTCACTTTCAAATACACTGTGGTATTTAACATGCACTATCAATTAGCATCTACTCCCTGAGCTCATAATTGACAATAGACAAGAATATATAGGACAACATAACAAGACAGGCCTCACAATAAATGGCTGAATTCAACCTAAAGCTTCTAGATTTCCAATCTCATAAGCAAAAGTGGGGGGCGAAGTAGGAGGGAATGACACCATGAATCAAATTCTCTACAGGTAATAACAAAACACATTTACTGCCTACAGAAAAGGAAATAAATCTCAATTACTAAAAAAGGCCCTCATCACTCAGTTGTCATTGTGTCATTACTGGTTTGTAAAACACCTACCATGCCTGGGAATTAAAAAGCTGTTTTTAACAAATAGATGCTCTGATTTGTGATCATAATTACATAGATTTTCCATTTTATTAAAAGCCAATTTTAAAAACATTATTGACTTATTCTTTTTTTAAGAAGTGAACAAAATACTCTCAGAATTGTTCTTCACAGGGGAACCATCCAATCTCATATCCAAGTTGATCTACAAATGTTAAATAATGTAGCCCTGCCATCTAGTGGCCATCACTGGGAACACAACTTTGGAACACAGCTTGGGTTTCTTTGAAACCCTGAATCGATTTCTCCTATTAGCTCCAAAAAAAAATCTTTTAACGAAAAACATAAAATATAAATCTAAGAATATGAATATAAAGTAAATTATGTATCATTAACCTGATGGACATTAATGGCAAAGAATTGTCATTCCGTTGAAATAAAGTTACTGCTACACTAGAAACTGATGAGGTACATTGTATTTGTTTAAAATATTTTTAGTTAAATCCACATAGATTTGTGGACTATATTTACCAATGCTATTTTCATAATTTCACAAATATATGTATTTATGAATAAAACTAAAGAATTTCTAAGTAATATTTTCCAAAAGGAAACATTATTTCAAAATCTTTCTGTGATATTAAAAATATAGATGACTATATCTCCATTTCTGTACTTTCCTGTCCAACTCTCAACTACCAAATGATTTACTTACTTCTTTCATTCTCTCATACAAGAATTTCCATAAATATTTAGAATAAAAACACTTTATCTTTAAAAATATAAAATTCCCTTTGGGAACCATTATCAATAGAATTTCTTGAATAGTCATTTGTCAACTATGTTTCAGTATAGAATAAACACCAAACCTTACAAAGTTAACATTTAGTCAGTTTTCTTTCTGTTTTCTCCCAACAGTCTGATTTACATATGCTTTTGACAGAAGGTATATTAAACAATAAACACATATTTATGATACAGAGATATATAGTAAGTTATTACAAAAGATACTAGGTTATGTATAGTATAAGAACATCAGATACAGGAAGTATTGCTTCATTAATTTGTAAAATGTAGAAATATGTATCTATTAACAATAAGGTCTATATTAACTTTGTTTTAATAAATTATTTACTTTAAGGGTAATTTCCTATTTATCATCTATTAGTAATTTTTCTTTTCCTTCCTCTGAGCATGTCTAAAATCCCATGGGCCTCATGAAGGCTAAGATTAACCTGAATGTAAACGAATTTGAAGATCCAGGTGAACTGGAGACAAATTCTACCATCTGAAACCCATTTATATATTCCCAAACCCATATGTAAATATGTACAAACCTATTTTTATATACTCTCACATGTTTTACAAACACAGACTGCAAGATCTCTTGAGAACTGTCTTTAAAAAAAATTGGTGTCTTGAGTAACTGGTATAGTCTTGAATCTGAAAAATCATTATTGCTGGTAACAGGAAGCATGAAAAATGTGGAGGTCAGCAGCAAAGTGGTGGACATTACATTCTTGCATCTCAAAACTCTAAATAGTCTGTGTGTCAGGGTGCTCTCCGTCAGTAATACTCTTTGAATCTAAGTATAAATTTTACTATACTCATATTATAGTTAATTCTTATTTATTAAGCTAAGTATAAAAATCTAGCATTGACTCATTGGATTTTTAAATTAACTATTACTAAAATTCACACGAAGCTGGGGCAGCAAGATTTGGACTCTAAGTCACTATCATATCACATTCTGATCTTATATTGATCTACTTTATTCCCCAAAACACCAGTTTTAAATACCACTGGAGGCAATGATATAAGAAAACTTCGACAGGCTTAGAAGGAAGAACTTTGACAGACTGTTGATATGTAAGGAAACATTTACACAAATACACACACACACGCACACGCACACACACGCATATAAACTCAACCACCTCTATATATAACTGGCTCCCCCAAGTATGGGTTTGGTTATTAATAAAATAGATCATCTTCATGGGGAGGGGGAGCACAGAATGCAATAATACTGGGATATTTCTTGCATTAGATAAAATAAGGTCAATGTTTTCTTTTAACAAGATTGCACTTTAAATAGTGGAAAAAAAGAGAGAGATTATGTATTAAATAATACGGTAATACCTAAAAAGAATTAATATATTCGTGGCAAGTATTACTATACAAGGAGTTATTGTCAACTTGTACTGTGACATACGTATTAGAAGCAGGCACTCACTACATACTTAATGGTAGAAAATAGCCAGATAAATTTATAATCAAAATGTATAAAAGAGAACCCCACTGACTTACCACCAGGCCACCCCCTCTCCGTAAATGCTTACATTTTCTAAGCCCAGGAGCACAAGAAGTGGAATTGTTGTCATGCCTCCTTGAATCCATTCCTCCAGAGAGACTGTTCCATCATGATCATAGTCAATTTCTTCCATCATTTCATGAAGGATCTGGAGAAGAGGAGATGAGGAAAAACTGGAAATAAATCAATAAGATAAGTTTCATATAACACAACAAAGTATTGCACTGAATTGCTTATGATAAACTGTGACTAGCAGCTAAGTAGAGAGTTGAGGTAAATATCTAAATAACTCGGTACCATGTTAATCCTACTGAGCATATAGTAGCTTTGCTATGATTTCAAAACCCTGACTACTTACACTGATCAGCTTTTATAAATAAATGCTTAACTTATTAATATTTCGTCACTGGATGGTACAGCTTAAACAAGAAGGTATCTCTAAGCATGAAAGTGATCTTTAATTGCTTTCTCTAGATTACTTTAAAAAATTCAAATATATGCCAGACAATGACAGACCAAATTAACTTCACGGCAAAGAGCTGAAATAATTCTTCGCTAAGTGGTGTGGGGCGGAGGAATTAAGTTGCTTTTAACTGCCTATCAGAACTTAATGGAGCCAAGAAGTTAAACAATCAAATAATTTTTTGATTAGATTTCTTTTCTAAGGAAGACTTGCACAGTGTCCTAAAGTGTTCTCCGTAGTGTCTGTTTGTAATATATTTATCTCTCGGCTGCACAGCGCTAATATTAGCTGTTAATTCGAAGGGTTGTTGTGAGGTCAAAGGTGCTAATACATTATAAGTATCTTTGAAGAGTGTCTAGCATATATAGTAAGTGTAATATAGGTGTTGTTAGTGTTATATTAGCAGAAATTATATTTGCTAATATATATTACCCAAACATATTACCCCTGGCTGCTGGGAAGGCAAAGTACCTCCCATCTAATGGCACCAAAGTGGCAAACATGGTAGAATGCAGTGAAGGAATTAACTCACCACATTTATCTAATATGGAGCTTTTAATCAACTTGAAAAAAGAAAGAAATACAGAGAGCATTAGAAGAAAAATTTGAAAAGGTGCAATAAATGGAATAACTTGATATGCGGACAGAAGTTATTATTTGCCTCAACATCCCTGAACTTAGTGGATTGGTGTCTTTCCTCAGCAAGTTTTTGAAAATCAGATTATTTTCCTTCATTGAAACAAACTTATCTATAGGTAGCGGAAAGAGACTCTTTGGAACAAAGTGATGTTGAAATAATTATTTCATCACACTCAAAATGAAAGACAAGGGAAATCATTTAGAATTGGGCAAAATGGCATAAGGTCTCATTAAAAGGCCCTCCCCCTTGAAGACACTCTGATGAACTAGCAGAAATGAACAAATGAAGAGAAGTAAAACACAGAGTGTTTGTTTCAGAGGGCTGATACTTTCATACTGTACTTAATAAAGCTAATGGTAGAACCTGGGTTAGTTTTTAAAAACTCCCTTCGAGGGCATCTCAGTCTACCCTGAGCCATCAACCTGAAATGTACAATTCTCTTTAGTTATTATGCAAACTTACCAGGAGTCAGACAACGTGTCCAAATGTACACATGTGTTTAAAATGGGGAAAGCTGCTGAATCATCAGGCAGGATGAGGCAGTTACTATGACAGCAAACAGCCGTCTTTTATCTTTACTCTTTATACTGTCCACAGAAAGGGCAGACTTGTCAGTATGTGTCACAAATGACTAATAATGCTATATAGCTTTTTATTTGTATTTTCCAGTAGGTATTTGTCCTAATTAGACTGCCGAACCACTAACTGTTCCTTCTTTAGAGCATCCAGATCCCTCTTTTCTCAAGCCCCCCACCGCCAAATATGGTGATGTGGTGGTGCCTCCTTCTGCGCTCCAAGCTGATTGAAAAAGACCCCCTTCCCTCTATTACTCCAGTGAGGACAAGAGCCTTGATTGACAGGTGAATTATATTCACATGAACATAAAAGTGCATGTATCTTTTACATTTACAATGTTGTGTTTTACATTAACATAACCAGAAAAGGCAGCAGAACTTATGAGTCCTTTGATTTCAGTGAAAATAGTATTAAGATGAATCAAACGGTATTCTTAGAATTAAATACGTTACCATCTACTTTATTATTCCATATGCATACTGCAATTTTGTTAATGATACCCGCCACTCATCATGTGCACAGCATGTGTGTTTCCATGTTCAAAAATAAAAAAAGGAAAAAGAAAAATCAGCTGAGTTAAAACTTGGAAAACCCTAATCCCAGTAAGAAAGGTGCTCTCCCTTTCCATGACATCGCATTGACTTTGTTGTACTTTAACCGCATTAGTTTGCAAAGCAAGGGAAAAGCTATCAGACCGCTCCTATCACACAATCATGCCATTACCGTTGTGTTGACTGCATAAATGTGAATTTATATGGTTAAATAGGCTCTTTGAATTCATACAAAATGTAAACTATTTACATAAAATTGATTTGTATCTACTTAATTAATGTACAATATGCTAAACTTAGTTGGTTTCAAAGAGAAACTAAAATCAATAATATTCTCCCCCAAATATTCCTGTGGCCAAAGTAAAAGTTGCGAATCATGTTTGTTTTAATACACATTTGAATAATATTGTAGCTTTGGTATAAATCTATTGAAAATAAGAGGTTTTTAATGCTCTTATAGGCATTGTTAGATACTATTTCTTGAAACAATTTGATTAAAGTTTCCTAGCTCAATCTTTAACTAGCTGCAGAGTTTTGGGCAAGTAACTAACATTTTGGGGCCTCCCAGAAAGCCCACTCCTGGGCATATATCCAGACAAAACTATAACTCGAAAAGATATATGCACCCCTATGTTCATAGCAGCACTATTTACAATAGCCAGGACATGGAAGTGACCTAAGTGTCCACCAACAGATGAATGGATAAAGAAGATGTGGTACATATATACAATGGAATATTACTCAGCCATAAAAAGAATGAAATAATGCCACTGGAGCAACATGGATGGAGCTACAGATTATAATACTAAGTGAAGTAAGCCTGACAAAGAGACAAATACCATATGATATCACTTATATGTGGAATCTAAAATATGACACAAATGAACTTATCTACAAAACAGAAACAGACTCACAGACATAGAGAACAGACTTGTGGTTGTCAAGGGGGAGGTGGGTGGGGAGGGATGGATTGGGAGTTTGGGGTTAGCAGATACAAACTATTATATATAGAATGGATAAACAACAAGGTCCCACTGTATAGCACAGGGGACTATATTCAATATCCTGTGATAAACCAGAATGGAAAAGAATTTGAAAAAGAATGTGTATATATATATATATATATATATATATATATATACACACATTCTATATTCCCCAAATGGGAATATAGTTATATATGTATATATATAACTGAATCACTTTGCTGTACAGTAGAAATTAACACAACATTGTAAAGCAACTATACTTTAATAAAATAAATGAAAAAAAATTGGGGGTCTCAATTTCCTCATCTGTAAAATGAATAAAATAGTAGTATCTACCTTGTAGAGTTATGAGCCTTAAATAACACATATGCAAAGATAACAGTGCACTGTGCATAGTAAACCATCATTAGTGTCTTCTTAATCGCCTTCATCCTCTTTTAGATTGAATATTTTAGCTATTTCCATATAAGGAAAATCATGGCGATCATAAAAATCATGTCAGTTCTGACTTTTTTGTGGCATGGTATGACCTTAGCAGTGTCATCAGCAGCTTCTGTTCACCTACACCTATATTAGACTACCATGCAAATTAATTTCCATGAGGAAGAAAAGCAAAAGTTATTATTACTAAGGGCTTCAGAAAACCACATATACTTTTTCTTGTTCAGAATCCACTTCAGCTATTGATTAGAAATAGTAATTTAGAGTTATCAAAAGACATATACACACTATTATATATAAAATAGACAACTAATAAGGACCTACTGTATAGCACGGGGAACTCTACTCAATACTCTGTAATGACCTATATGGGAAAAGAATCTAACAAAGAGTGGATACATGTATACGTATAACTGATGCACTTTGCTGTACACCTGAAACTAACACAACATTGTAAATCAACTATACTCCAATAAAAAATTTTTAAAAAATCAAATGCCAGTAATATATTAGGATTGCAAAAAAGATGAAAGAGAAAGGGGTCTTCTAGAATGTAGCCAACAGTTAAATCATTCCTATACCTACTGGATTAAGTTCAGTGACGTCCCATTCAAGGTACTCTGCCACATGCATCATCTGACTGATGATATTTTCTAGTTCCTGGAGGAGAGGGAAGGGAAGGGGAGGGAGGGAAGGAAGGAGAGGGAAAATGAATACAAGGTCTTAGTAAGTTCTTCAACTTTGACTTACAGGAATTGATTTGTTCAACATGTAGCTCAAAAACTAAAGGAGTGAGATGATTAATTTTATATAAAAAGTAAACATATACCTCTGCATTTGAAAGGCCTACTTAACTATACATAAAAGAAGAGCCTAAATATACATTCCTTTGTACTCTGTCTAGAAACCTTCACCAGGAGAGGGCACAACTATACAAAGAAAGGTTTTCTTCCAGGAGAAGATTTTTAAGAAAATTTTTGTTTGGAAAGCAGCATCTGATGAAAGTAGGAGCCTGCATATTTTCACAAAAAGCTGTGATTTTTAAGTACTGAGTATCCTGACCCCACAGCTTGAAAACAGGTGTGGAAGGGTGGTGGGAGGAAGGGTTTGAGGGCAGCTGAGAGTTTTATTTTTATTCTGATACACTGAGAACGTATACTGACAGTTCTAGCCATTTACTGGTAAAATTTGCTCTGCTAGAGGTGTGTTCAGGTTAAGGTTTGGAGGCTAAGTGCATGCAGAGTTTATTTTATCAGGGGATAGAATTTTAGTCTGAATATTCACATTCTTCTGCTCAACGTCAACTCTTTGAAGAACTGCTGGTTAATATATATGCCTTGGCTAAATAAATTATAACATTTTTACATACCGATTTATTTAATGTTTTAATTTTTCTGTATCTTCAGAAAAGATTAAACATACTTTGTGAATGCTAATAATTTTAAGGGTAGTCCATCCATGACAATTAAAAGCGGTATTTCATAGTATGATAATTTAAAATATAAGAAATATAAAGAATAAGGCTTGAAAGTATATTAATAAAATTTATTCTACTAAAACCTCTGATCTAATGTACGTGGTTAATATGCATAAAATGAAGAAGAAAATATAGTAAAAGAGGGGTTTTTTTTGGGGGGGGATTCATGGATCCCTCTGAGAAGCTGATGAAAGCTACACTCTCTCTCTCCAAAAATATATATATGAAATCATGAAAATGTTATATAACACAGGTCATCCCAGAAACAATGCAAATATGAATGTGTTTATTACAGATGTGAAAAATTTTAAACACTAATCCCTTGCAATTAGAGGCTAGAATTGTGTGTGTGTGTGTGTGTGTGTGTGTGTGTGTGTGTGTGTAACTAATCTTCCAGTTACTTTATCTTTGCTTATATATGCCTTAATGGTTTGGAACCGTTAAAGTCTCTGGATATGTTTGGAGGAACAGAAACTATTTTTGCTGGACTATTGTGTACACATGTGGCACCAGATAAGTCATCTAACCTCTCTAAGTTTCCTCAACAGTAAAATGGGTATTCTAATAGTACCTAGTTCACAGAGTTGCTACCAAGATTAAATATGCTGTTATATGAAATACATTTATCTTATCTGGCACAAGTGATCAATAAACATTAACTAGCATTATTAGACATACTGGTCATTTCTCAAAGTATTAATTTTCTTCTGTTGTGTCTCCAGTATATGAACATAGCCTTTAAATTTCAAAGACAAATGATATCAGAAGGTGCGCTTCCTACCTGACAGTGAAGGAAATATCCTGGGGTAGTAAGTTATATGGAGAAAATCACAGAAATTAAATCCAGACCTTTATTTTAAAAAAGACTAATTTAATCATAAATAAACTTATTTATCCTCAGCTCATTGTTTAATATTGGGAATATAGTTATAAATATTGCTAGTAATCTACTATATGTTAACCAAAAAATGGCCAGAGACCAAGAACAGCATTTGACTAAATTTTCTACTCAGCTGCCAACCCATGGCTAAGAGCCTAGTAAAGAAACATTGTTTTAATTTAATTAAAAAGAAAAAGAAAACAAATCTGCATTAAAAATATAATTTGCATTAGTGTAGTCAGAAACGCTACAATGAGCATATTGACATATGTAGAAGAAATCTAAACTTCTAGCCGTGAAATGCTACCAGAAAATGAGCAAATGTATCACGTTGCTTAATATTCCTAAGTGGAAAACTGAACACTACTAGGCACTTAAAAATAACAGCATTTGAAAAATTAGAAAGACCCTAACATAAGAAATCCCACAATCACAGCATCAATTCAGATTGGTGGTCATTTCCTAGAGTAGGAATTATATATTTTTATCTCTCTCTGGAGAAACGAATGCACCATTATCCTACTCAGTGTTACATCAATATGTCTCTAACTTCACTGCTTTGCTTGTAACAGTCTGTTTGAGTTCTGCCATAGAGAGACATATCAGATGATGAGAGAAACTCATTATCAGAAATAATGTTTATTTTAATCAATATTAAATATATCAAAACATTTGTTTTTACATGTACCTATGTACTTCAAAATTTCCATAATGTGACACTTACTCTTTTGTTAATATTCTTATATTACCTTCATAGAACAGGACATGATATAAGATACAAAATGTTAAATAGAAAATACATCATTGGTGGAAACTGAGATGGATACACTCAGGAGGCCCTGATTTGAGAACTAAGAGTCTAACTTCTCCTCTGAAAACTGTCAATGATTTGCATATACTACAAATAAAATAAACATTTAATTATTACTTTCTGTGAGATGGTATTTTTCTTCTACTGATTTTTATGAGTAAAACTATAGATAGAGTGTAAGTTGGATTTAAAATCGGATGAGAAGGGAAGTTTGCCAAAGCAGTTTTAAATATAATTACCCATTTCATCAACATATGTGAGTAACAGTACTTAAAAAGTGGGAAAATAATAAAATGATTGAATCGACTTCATAATTCCTTTAAATTCTACCTGTATTCTTGATATTTTCCTATATATATATATATATATATACACACACACACACACACACACACACACACATTTTTTTTCTTTTTAGATCAATGGTCTCATCTTTCTCTTATATTTTATTCAGACAGGGTTGAAGTCTTTTTTATCTTTCTGTACATAAAAAGTCACTTTTTTATAGTAAAATTATTCAATAGAACAACTGTAATCCTAACAGTTTCCTCAGATCACTTGCTTTCAAAAAGTCAGATGATAAAAATGCTGTGTGAGTGCATGGAAATTATATTGTATCTTCTGTGGTAATAGCTATAAATTTATTCATTGCATTTTTCAGAACAAACTACTTTGAAATTTTCACAGAAAATTTGAAGAAAAAAATTACCGAGCTGTCCAGGAAGCCATTTCCATCCGTGTCATAGAGGCGAAACATAACTAGAAATAAAAGAGGTGTTGAAAAAAAGATTATAGGTGAGTAAGATCAATGCTAGAATAAGGCATATTCTTTAAAATTTATTTTCTGTCAAAAACAGATACTACTAAATCCCTCCCCTCCTCAAAGCAATTGATTTTGGGATTATTTCTCAAGCTTAAAGATGAATTAATCATTAATAAAAATACTGGATATCAGATATAAATTCTACCAATTTTTGTTATATAGCTAGAAAACACTAAAAAGTGCTATTGTTTGTTCAAATTTGTATTACAAGATCATTAAATGGAAATTCAAAATAACAGAAGAGAAGAAATTCAGACATTCAGAGTCTGAATATTAAAGGACAGAGTGGATAAGAAGAAATAACTAATTCAGAGGTCTGGAAATCAATTATAATTTGGAATCTACCATCCACTGTTATGTGAGCTTAGTCAAACGCTGTTTTCTTATCTATAAAATAAGGATAATCACCCTGTCATAAGACACACATTTGTTAGGGATAGGGGTTAAGAGGTACAAACGACTATGCATAAAATAAGCTATAAGGATATACTGTACAAGACAGAAATATAGCCAATATTATATAATAATTGTAAATGGCGTATAATCTTTAAAAACTGTGAATCACTATGTTGCACATCTGAAACTTACATAATGTTGTAAGTCAGCTGGATATATGTATATGTATAACTGATTCACTTTGCTGTACACCTGAAACTAACACAACATTGTGAATCAACTATACTCCAATGAAAATTAAAAAAAAAAAAGACACATTTGTTGTGAAAGTGAGATGATACACACAAAGGTGTATCAAAAGCTGTAGGTCACTACACAAATATATAAGCCATTGTTTTGATTAATCCTTAAGCAGTATGGGAAAGGAAAAATTAGTGCAAAATAAGGGAATTTTCCTGATAGGGGATGCAAAGACATAAATGGCATTATTATCATGGGTATAATGGTGTATTTGTTTAAATCGGAGATGTAGTTTCATAGGGGAACCACTCTTTGAACTAATCAAATGAGGAAAAAGACACTATTGGCTCTGTGCTAGGGAGCTCAGGAAAGCAGGATGGCAGAGGTCCATGCCTGGCCTGAGGATTCCCTTGTATAATTCACACACCACCAGGAGACTACAGAAGAGGCTGCAGGTGCCGTTTTGAGATAAACAGAGAAGAATGACACAGCTGTAAAAATAGAGGAGTGGAAATGAGGGTTTGTGTTGGGTTTGTATAATTTCCTGGAGAGTCTTGGTGTCTGAATTCTATAATATCAACCAAAGACATTGACAACTAGGAGACATAATTATGCAATGACCTTAATCTGTAACTCATTGTTATTTTTATATTTAAAAATAAGTATTATATTTCAAAAATTCTAAGATATTTATAAGATGCAAAACTAGTCTGCACATCACTAAAAGGAAAAAAATGCTGCCAATCTAGCTAACGTGTTCTATTCACTGTAAAATGGAAACAGACTTTAAAGATGTTGAAATGTAAGTGGAAATGTATACCTATTGAATTAAAGGATAGAATGTTAGGTTTGCTAAAGAATGTAAATATCTTGATTTGCAAACCATGATAACTGTTCTCTGTTATATATTAAATGAGAATAAAATTCAGAAAGAAAGAAACAAACAAACAAAAAAACTTACCACAACATGGATACTAAGCATTTCAAGATTTTCTAGCACAGCACAAAATGGTAAAAATACCTTTTTAAGTGGCAAAAATTCATACACCATTCAGAGAAGGGGTTAAGTACCAGGAACAAGGCAAGGACTTCCAAAACCTAACTATATTTTAGAATGAGGGATGCTTGTGACTCTGTTAATCCTTATTGGAGTAAATGACTGCTAAACCGTTTCATACAGCTCAGGTATATGGACATTTACCTATGTCTACTGGTAAAGCTTGTTGGAAACATGAGCTCAAAGACCGTACACACAAGTGGGGTGGGTGTGTGGTACCTGTCATTCATTTTGGGCAGCATCTGAAACATCTTCCTAAATTCTGAAAGCCAGACTTTATAAAGCACAATAACAGATGAAAGGCCAGATACCTTCCTTTACTAGCCTCACTTGAAAATAGGGTTTGCACATGACCCAGCCTCTACCAATCAGAAGCACAAGCCCAGATGATTAATCAGATGCTAGTGACCCAAGAAAAAAGGGGCTTCACAAAATCCATGCTGATGAGAGGCAGCAGCAACAGCAGTAATTGAAGAAAGGGGTGTGTGGCAGGGATGGTAGCACTGAAAGGTGCTCTGTCCACAAAGAAGCAGTGATGGGTTGTCATATGTATAAGAAAAGAGTTATTAAAACTATCTTTACTTACAAATGATATGTTTGTACCATTAGAAAATTCTATTGAATCATCAAAAAGAATTGGAACGTATATGTATACATATTTCATATATATATAAGAATTTACATTATGTATATACGTATTAGAACTTATGTAACTGATATGTTATCTATATCTTATTATTAGAACATATATCATATGTATTATATCTTATATTAGAACTTATATAACTATATAATTAGATCTTATATAACATATAGGTTATATGTTTTATATTAGAAATTATATAATGTATAAATATTAAGACATATGTTTATATATAAATATACATAAGTATATGTATTTAGTGATATGGCCAGATTAAAAAGTCAGTTGCAGTTTTACATACTAGTGAAGAACAATTAGAAAATGAAACATAAAACATATCATTTACAATAACATCCAAAAACCTAAATATATAAGATAAATTTATCAAGAGTTGGATAAGACCTCTGTGCAAAAAATATAAAACTTCACCAAGAAAAATTATAGAAAACCTATATAAATGAAAAGATGTATTATGTTCATGAATTGGAAGATTCAGTATCATTAAAATGTAAATTCTCCACAGATTGTTCTATATAACAGATACAATCTCAATAAAAATACCAGTAGCTTTGTTTTAAATATTAACATGGCTGATCCTAAAACTTACGTAAAAATAAAAAAGACTTACAATACCCCAAACAACCCTGAAAAGGGAGAACAAATCAGAAGGATTTACATGACCTGACTTCAAGAATTGCTAAAGATCAAGTGAATCAAGATAGTGACATGCTGACTAAGGGCTACACAACAGAACAATGGGAAATAGGAATATAGATAGAGATCCACACACTTATGGTCAACAGGGACAAAAGCAATTCAATGAGATAAGAAAAGTCTTTTCAAAAAATGATGATGGAACAGCTGGATGGATATTCATATAAAAAAAAGTACCCTGACCCTTACTTCACACCAAACATGAACATTAGGTCTAACTGAATTTTAACTTTAAAACTAAAATTTTTTGAAACTAAACTTTAACATTAAAGAAGCGCTATAAACCTTCTAAAAGAAAATACAGGACAATATCTTCACAACCTCAACATAAGCCAATATGAACCATCAAAGACTTTTAAAAAATAGGTAAATTAAACTTCATCAAAATTGGAACTTCTGATCATCAAAAAGAAAAAAAGAAGACTATTAAGAAAATAAATAAGCCAGCTACAGATTTGAAAAAAAATTTTCAGAACACATATATCGAACAAAGGACTTGTTTCTACAATATATGAGCAAACCCTAGCTCAGTAATAAAATAGCAAACAACCCAATTAGTAAAGAGGCAAAAAATCGAACAGATGCTTCAAAAATGGAGAGAGGTGAGTAGTCAGTCATAACAAAGTACTCAACATTATCAATCGTAAAGAAAATGGAAATTTAAACCACAATTAGAGACCATCATATGCCTTCTAAAAAGACTCCAGAATTCAAGTTTTTTCCCCAAGACCAGTCTACCAAAGCTGCTTACCTTCTCAGCCTCTCAGGTGCCTAAGAATTTACAGTTTAAAAATACTGGCAAAAGCCTGGCTCCCCGCTCCCAGAAATTTAACCCACAAATCCAACTTGCCTTGATAATTTCCTAAAATTTACAAACAGATTTTTTTAAAAAAAATATTGAGTTTAAATGTTCTAGTTGTTTCTAGCAGAAAAGTTGGTCTGAGAACACTTTACTGTTGTATGAAGTAGAAGCCCTAGTATATTTTTATATTAATTTCTACACACATTAATAGGAGTTAATGGCTGTCTCTAAATCCTGTCTAATTCACCAAGGAACAAAGTTGGAGAACTTTAAGTTCTAGTTAATAATTACAGCAATAATAAAAACAGTATACATATATTGAGCACTAAGTATCTTGTAGTCTAAATTTCACCAATTATAAATCAATGATAAAACTTTCCTTTGATTCTGATGCGAGAGAGGAATTCTAGAACTTTAATTTTCAGAGGTAAGTCTACTTTCCTAATTTAAAATTGTAGTGGGGTCATGCAAAACAAGAAATATTGAACACACATAGTTACATTGCCTTTCTATTGAAGGTCCACTACAGTAACAGTAAGGGATGAAACAGGCATAAACCCACAAGTACAAAGAAAACGTGAGAGGAGATAAGAAAAATAAAATTTTAGAAGCTGGAAAACACATGGTGTCTGATGTAGAAACCTGAGAAATAAAGACGTAAGCTGGTGGTAAAGAGGAGGTACAGATTCACACAGAAAAGGAAACATAATCTTCATGAAAAGAAATTAGACCTTTAAACACTACCCCTCACGGCTTGCACCTGAGGGTATGCCCCAGCCCTCTACCTTAAAGAAGACTGGATCTTTGAGCTTTATAGCAGTCAAGCCACAGGGACTCTGAGTTCAGGGTACTCAGGCATTCTGATGGTAGGGGTCCAATACCAAAGAGTGTAATCATGTGAAAATGGATATACTGAACATTGAGAAATGTAAGTCCCCTTGCTCATCTCTAATGAGTCAGACTTAAACTTCATCTACCCACTCACCTACCCACAACCACCAAGTAGTTGTTTCAAAACGAAGTAATTTGGAAGAAACCAGCAAAGCAGGGAGAGGGGAACCTAATAAATAAGAGGAAAGATTCAATCCATAAATAAGAATAATAGCAAATAAGGATGGTGCTGACAACAAAAAGGATTCTCTGTGAAGTGAAAATTATGCTAGAAAGAGTAAAAAAAAAAAAAAAAAAAAAAAAAGTCATCCTAGATGTAGAAGATGTACCAGATGTCAAACGAAAGACATAAAAGAAAAGAAGTTGGAAAACAGGAAAATTAAAAAATATAATAAGTCAAAGTTCTGTCATGGAGTTTGAACATCTAAAAATAGTGATTTCAGAAAGACTGAACAAGTAAAATAAAGGAGAAGGTAACTAACAATGAAAAGATGAAGGAATAGATGGAGAGCACAAGTTTCCAAACCAGAATTTATGGTGGAGGATTTAGGAATCAGTTAGTTATACAGGAATAAAGAAACTAATCAAATAAAGAGAAAAAAAGGCAGTTATTAACACCACAGAAAATAAAAATTGTTTGGCTTGGTAAGCCTATAGAACCTTTCCCTTTTAAAAGCATATCTGAATAATACTGATAAAATTAATAGTGATCCTCAAACATTATAATAAGACTATTTTTTCCTTAGAATTTAAAAGTAAAGTTAGTCTCCAAGGTCAAGTGAATCATTGAACAAAGAGGTTTTATTTTTAAAACCAACATATAAGGATATAGATTTTTAGGTGCAAAAATAATTTAAGCCCAATATTAAAATTTTTCTGTCAACATGATAGCTTCCAAAGGTGGGTACCTCTTAAAAAGTTACAAACCAGTTTAACCCACATTTTTTCTATTTTTATGCTCATGCAATTACACTTTATATAGAAACAATTATGTGCCCACACATGAATTTGGTTAAAAGCTCAAAGGAAAGGCACATTACACAATATGAGGGTAATTCTTTATATCTAGAATTTGTTTCTTTTCCAAAAGATGTGCAAGTTTTTAATCTATTTTCCCATAGAATATGTTTTTGTACTTTGTATAATATGTTATTGATATGAAAATATTATTATGGAAATTGTTTTTAAAGACTATAAAGTATATATTTTAAAAAGCATTTAAGCCAGAATTTGTTTAACTCACAATTTTTTTACTGTTTTATGTATTTCAAGACCTATCTAATAAACCACAAGGGCAGAGGTGAAAATCATTTGTTTGGAGTTTTTTACATCTAATATAATGGTGTTATACTTTCTTCTTTTCTCTACAAAAGAAACAACAGGGCTTCCCTGGTGGCGCAGTGGTTGAGAGTCCGCCTGCCGATGCAGGGAACATGGGTTCGTGCCCCGGTCCGGGAGGATCCCACATGCCGCGGAGCGGCTGGGTCCGTGAGCCATGGTCGCTGAGCCTGCGCGTCCGGAGCCTGTGCTCCGCAACGGGAGAGGCAACAGTGAGAGGCCCGCGTACCGGGAAACAAAAAAAAAAAAAAAAAAAAAAAGAAACAATAATCTAAACAAGGAAAGGCACCTTTTCAAAATAAAAAGGGCACCTATACAGCAGGTCAGAAATCATACATTTTAGTCACAGATAGCTAAACTGGTGGTGTAATTAACAACCAGTCTCTCTGGGCTTTAAATGTTTCATTGACAATATAGGAAGGTTAACTAGATGATATTTGAGGACTTTTCAATATTAAATTTCAGTGGTTCTAAGATTAATACTAGACAGAGCTGTAACTTTAACATACAGGGTAGTCCTCATTATCTGCATGTCAATTGTGTATTTTTCTGGACATTTTCCTATTGATTTCTTTTTAGTGATATATTTTCAGTAACTTAAGCTAACTTAAAGTTATTCTAGCTAAGTCATTAATAATTTGATAAACTCTAATCCCAATGTGAATGCCACATTTATAATTTTAAATAAAAGTATAAATTTAGTACTATTTGATGCCTTCAATATTTCACATTATCTTCCTCTTGTCAAGCACCCATAGACTTCAATACAGTTCCATTTAACTAGCATTTATTGAGCATCTATCTTTTGAAAAACACACATATATAAGTGGTAGGTGCTAGAGTGGGAAGTTACACACAGTGCAATGGTACAAGGAAGGAGAGTAAAATAATCTGATTAGAGATGGCAAGAGGACTCATGATGTGAGCTTAGGCTTCAAGTGTAGACTGGACTGGATCTGATATACACTGGGAAAGATATACACCCCTAGCAAATGCACATTATAAGCAAAGGCATGAAGGTGGAAAAGTTCAGGGTTTGTCTGATAATTAAAAAGTAGATTCATATGACTGGGACTTTTTTGTGCAGGTCATAGCCAAATGCAAGACTGGCCAAGTAGGTTGGGGTCAAATTGTGGAGCCAGATTAGTTTATGGATGCTAAGTTAAGGACTTACTTTGATGTATTATTCAATAGGGAACTACAAAAGGGACCCATTCTTCCTGAGTCAGAAGAAGAGGAAAGAACAGGTATAGAAGTTGACAAGTTTTAGGCAACATGAGAGAAAGTTATAAGAATTTACAGCTAATGAGTGAGATGGTGATTAATTAAGTAGGTGTTTGAAGTAACAAAGCATCTGAATGAACTTTTAACTAGGAGAAGTCAATGACCAGAGAAACACTGAAGGCACTGAAGGCCAGCTGAGGTTTTGAGAAGAGTTCTAATCCACAGAATTATATTATCATTTCACAAAATCTCTGGCAGCTCAGTATATGAGCAAATAAATTGGATGTTCAAAACTAAGTGAGAAGGAATGATTGACCTCACGAATTACGGGGTCAGTCTACATTTGAAGGGGTGGGAGGCCCAAAAGCAGCAAGCAAGTTTAGGAGGAAGTGAAGCGGTCAAGGGGCAAGAATTCTTAACTTACTTTTTTTTTTTTTTTTTTTTTTTTTTTGCGGTACGCGGGCCTCTCACTGTTGTGGCCTCTCCCGTTGCGGAGCACAGGCTCTGGATGCGCAGGCTCAGTGGCCATGGCTCACGGGCCCAGCCACTCTGCGGCATGTGGGATCTTCCCTAACCGGGGCACGAACCCGTGTCCCCTGAATCGGCAGGCGGACTCTCAACCACTGCGCCACCAGGGAAGCCCATTAACTTACTTTTATTTCATTTAACATTCACATAAATGTGAAGGAATTTATGTGAGCAAATATTGGTTCATTTAATTCTCATAGCAAACATACAAGATAGACATTATTATGATCCCAATTTTACAGCTGGGGAAGCTGAGGCCTGAGAGGTTTTAACAATGTGCCTGGGTCACTCAGATAGTAAGGGTCAAAGCTAAGATTCATTCAGTTAGTGAAGTGAAGGGTCCAGGCTCCTGCGTACTGTGCTATGCTATATTTAAACTCAAAGCAGAAAAGTAAAAAGTTACGTGAGCTTAGGCTGTGGTCAAAGTAAAATACTAGAATTTAAATTTATAGAATAAGAGCAGTCTTTGGGAATTAAAAGACTTGGGGTATTGCAACAAAAGTGGGTGACTGAAATAAAGTGGAGTTGAGGTCACAGTATTTGAGGAATCTAAGGAGACTCAAAGAGGGATGTATTGAATGGCTCTCCATAAAGTACTGTAGTGGGCTTAAGGTGAAGAGGGCAAACCAGACCTGGTACAATGTTCTTATCTATGCACCTTGATGGTTGGTAACTTCCACCAAGACAAAAATAGAATTCCTCCACAACTTCAGGACACACACACATGCACGCACACATACTTTCCAAGGGTTCGTGGGAACAGGTAAATAAATACCTTCTACTTGACGGGGCCTCAGAACTGGCAAAGACCACAGGGAGGCATTAGGATTGAGTCAAACACTGAGTGAAGGAAAGCAAGTTGAAGAAATGGCATATAATCAGTGGAAAGTTCAAAAGCGTTTGTTTGTTAGTTTCCTCTCAATGAAAAAAAAATGCTTTATTCTAAACATTTTGTAAATGCTTGGCAGAAAAGAGAGGTGGGGGAGATTAGAAGTGGCAGTAAGCACTGAATAGATTTATAAAACATTGTTTTTTGGGGAAAAAATATTTAAAACATGTCATTAATTTATCTAATAACCCAGGTAAAAGAACGTATCAAATAATCCCACCATCAATTCCAAGAACAATTGTAGTTTCAGATGAATTATGTGTGTGTGTGTGTGTTTTCATTGGACTGAAGGAACTGCATAAACCAATGCTTCTCAAAATGTGGTCCCTGCAACATCAGCATGACCTGAAATGAAAACTCTGAAGTCCTATTCCAGGCTTGCTGAATCACATATACTCAAGTTGGGGCAGAGCAAGCTGTGTGTTCATAAGCCCTGCAGGTGATTCTTATGTGCGATAAAGTTCAAGAACCTCTGGCCTAAGACAACACGTCTGTACTCCTTTCTGCTTAGCTGCTTAGAAATTGAGATTCAAAAACATCACTCACCTGCAAAAGTTAACTATATCAGATGCTTGATTATATCTACTTCTGTGTTAATTTTAATTATTTTCTTCTTTTCTTTCCTCTAGTATATATTATGTTTAATAAGTCATAACCATTTTGGAAATATATATTAAATGAACAACCACTAGATTTCTTTAAAGACATTGAAAAAATTTTTAGAATCTATAACTATAATATACTATATGAATGTTAGGAATTTGTAAATGTGCAACTGTAGAAGGGAAAAATGTATAAGTACATAGCTAAGAAGCTGGGCGAAAGAAATGGATTCTGATTTAACTGATGTAGGAAAAAGCCTGGCACTGGCATTTAGAAAACAAACCAACAAACACAAGCTCCAGATGAGTAAGGACCAGGTTAAGGTCCTCCACACTTGAGGAGAGTAGAGAAGAAAACTATAACAGAGCTAGAACCTTAATGAGTTTCTGAAATTGAAATGCATTTTCTTTCAAGAGTCTGGTGAAAATCACAGAAGTAATGCCAGGTGGTAACAAGTCTGTCTATGCGGGAAGTCTAAAGAAATGAATGGTATAAGCTCGAAAAAGAGCTGGAAAACTTAAAGAACCGAGGGAAGGGGATTGATAACACTGAAGAGAGGTAAGTGGCAGGTCAGGTTCAACTTGATTCATCAAGTGTTTCTGAATCACTCATGGGTTAACATTATGCCTGGCAACTGTGGACGAGGACTGCTGAGACACAGATTCACATTGAGAACTTACAACATACCTCTTAGGAATTCTACCTTAAAAACAAAATACTTGCAGTTGACCTAAAAATAATTAAACTGGATCACAAAGACCATGTTGGGGAGAAGTAATGGTGTCTTTATTTATTCTCAGACCTGGAATAGAATCTTTGTTTTGTTTTGTTTTTTTGTGGTACGCGGGCTTCTCACTGTTGTGGCCTCTCCCGTTGCGAAGCACAGGCTCCGGACACGCAGGCTCAGGGGCCATGGCTCACGGACCTAGTCGCTCCGTGGCATGTGGGATCCTCCCGGACCGGGGCACAAACCCGTGTCCCCTGCATCAGCAGGCAGACTCTCAACCACTGCGCCACCAGAGAAGCCCGAATCTTTGTATTTTTAAAATCATCCCAAACACAGTCCTAACAACACCTGAGAAAACTTTCTCTCTGGCCATTACTTCAATAAAAATTCACTAAACATTAATATTTATTTTGGAATGAGAGAGATTTCTGTAGGTTCTTAGGAAAACAAATAAATCTTGAAATGCAAATATTCAACATTTAGAACTAATAAATATGTATTTAAAGAATGATGTTAATATGGTTTATTCATAACTTAAGCAGGTGTTACTATTAAATAATCATATTACATTAAATTCTTTATTAGTAAGAGAAATATTATTGAAAGTTACTGTTAAACTAAACATGCTACCCAATCATAATTCTGAGGTGTCACAATATTCTACATTTACTTTAGAAATGTCAAATTTAGGATTCATTATCTTTACTATCATTTCAGTAGCAAAAAAATTTAATTCATTTTAATGATATCTAATACAATCAGGTTAATCAGCTTATTGAACAAACCACCAGCTCTGTATTTAGCAAGGGCTTTGGAGATAGAATAGATTATTAAATGATGGGGCTTGCAGTAAAGGTTTGAAAAATATTTTCTTGCCTTGCAATGAGTACAGTTTGCCACCAGAGAGAGCTCAGTTACTGTATTTTATTAAAGAGAGCCCTTATTTCCTTTCAACTAGATTGAAATTCTCTATCTGAAACGCCTGCTACATGGTAAAAGAAAAAAAAAGCTATTGTTTAATTATTTATAATATTCAGTCAACTTCTAGAAATGAAACTCTCATGCTTGGCATTTAAGAAATTATTTGCCCACGGCAACGAAAGTTAGCGCAGAAGGTTTCAAGGAAGATTTCCGGAGAGAAAGGCTCAGGTTGCCTATGGATAGTGAACCCTTTTTCTGCCTAATGGGAAGACCTCCTACATACTAGAAATAAGTGTATTTTCAAAACAACACAAAGGATACTTTTCAATATCGTCTGGTTACCAAACTGAGCAAATTCAAAAACAAAAACCATCAATTGATAAACATGCTCAAGAAATACTCAGTAATAAATGGACCTTGATCAATAATAACCTAAAATTGATAGATTCTTAATATCTTTTAATTGTCTGATTTTCAATTGGAGAATTTTTTTATAATTATTAATCAAGGTCACTTTACTTAATAAGAATGTAAACAACCACAGTATATACAATTTTAAGTTCGTCAATATCCAGTCCTATCCCCCCACCCCAACCGTGATAAGTAAACTAAATGAAGAAACACATACACTCCAGTTTATCCTCAGGTCTTCCTCTTTCAAGGAGAGACAGGTAACAGACAATATCCTTCAGGTGGATTACTTCTGGGGAACACGTATTTGCTGGAGAAGTACGGGGAGAGGTGATGGCACCTTTATTCATTCTCAGACCTGGAAAAAAAGATCTGTCTTCATATACTTAAAAATATTCACAGTGCTCTCAAACAAAAGCCAACAAAGGAAATAGAGAGATAATGCCTAGACCATGTAGAGAAACTGTATACTTCTGAGGCGTGAAATAACCAAATTCTCTGGTCTCTAGTATAACAGAGACAGACATTCTATGATTCTTTTAAGTAATGGAGAGTCCTTTGGGATTTGGGGACATAGGGACTGCTCTGCCTACTCACTGGATGGTGTTTGGGCCAGAATCCTATCGCCCAGAGTTAGTTGGTAGACAGATTTCAAAGCATGAAGAACTACTTTCCTATTCCACTTTTCTCTGCCTTAGGCAGTGACAGCTGTGAATCAGCTGGGAAGACTGAAAAATGGTCTTTCACAAAAAACTGAAGACATGTGAGTCTGTCCCAATATGATTTATATATTGATGGTCAGGAATCATTCATACATAAAAACATGTATTTATGTCAAACGGTTGCCAGCACCGTGAATAAGACATCCTTTTTGCCATCAAGGAATCTGCCCATGAATAAGAGAGAAAGAGAACATAAACAAAAATCTGGATAAACATGACAGATTTAATTAGAGAGGTAAGAACATACAACTGTAGTTTGGTTTTAATATGGTCCATACTTTATTTATTACATCCATTCATTGTGCCTATTCCAAGACAAGGGTAGAGAACCTGAATATCTGTTCACAACAGCTGACGACTGCAGAGTATCTGATAATTAAATCGAAACTCTTTCACAATAAATAGTTCCATCTTACAGAGAAGTCTCTGAAACCAGATCATATGTATCTGACAAGACCTCACGGTAAACCCCAATTATCCTTTGAGGTCTATTTGGCCATATAAAAGGTATGTGGGTTAGATGGCTGATGGGCTGAATGGCTACTTGATTCCTAATTAACCAGGAGTTACTGGAATGCAGGGAATAATCTTAACCAAATACAGTTCTACAAGCCTGTCATTCATCTGGCATTCATCAGCACACCTCCACCTGACCACATCTCTTGCTCTGGTCTATCTCTTTCCATGTATAACTTTGATTGAACACCTGTGATTTCCTTCAGCCATTTCAAGATATCCAGGAGTATAATTTAATGCATGCTAAAAAGCCAGCAGTTAATGAGTTTAGTAGTCACAATGTTACTACTAATAAAATGTACCATTTATTGAATGTAAACTATGTGGCAGGAACCATGCTGGGCACTTGAACATGTATCATTTCAGTTAATTCTCCCATTAACCCTGTGAGGGGAGATTGCATTAATCCCATTTTACAGATGAGAAACAGGCTTAGGGAGATGAACTGCCCAGCGTTTCATAACTAGCAACTTTATCCTTTTTATTCTACACTAATAGCTTATAGATTATTTTTGTTCAAGGCCAATAGTAAGGAAAAGTAAGAAAAACAGTTTACATCTTAATCCAGCACAAATAACACACACACACACACACACACACTAGTAGGTTTCATAACTGTGCCAATGTTTTCTGTGTTAACCTATTCTCTTCTTTTTTATTCCATTCTTAAAATTCTGTCAAAGACCCCTTAAACTGAATTCATTACCCACCATGGGCCACAATTGACAGTTTGAAAAACAATGCTTTACATCTTTCATTTTTTTACCAAAGTCTTCTTTATTTCAAATACATCTCTATGCTTCACATTGATTCCACTTCTGTTTATAGTTATTGAAAAAGATACATATATATATATACACATATTATAAATGGATTTCCTCCCTTAACAAAAGTGTCACTGTATATCTGATACAAACTAACATAGTCACTTTTATAAACCAAAGGCAGAGAACAGAAGACAATCCTGAGCTTTGAAAAGAAAATACCTGACTAATTCTAACTAATCATCTAAAGCCTAGCCAGCTGCAGAAATAAGCAGTTTCAACTTATGATAAAAGACATTTTGGCACTGATCCTTCACATGACCATAACTTCCAGACTCGGAGAACACAGCCCTTGAATTATGGTTGGATAAACTATGACCTAACCCATCCTGCCTGATGAGCTAATCCTCTCTTCTATGCTCCCCGCTTATGGTACTGAAATGATTTAATCAGCTTGATTTAACTCTTTCATACAAAAACTCAGCGTAAAACAAGAATAAAAAGCATGTATCATCACATTCATTTGAAAGAATGCCAAAAGGTATACATTTTCACTTATATATATTCACTTATGATCATTTGTATATATAAAATAAAGGTTATGGTATTTCATTATCAATTTTCATAATATTAAACACAAACATTTGGAAAATATGAGTATCATAAATTTCTGTTTGCCTTTCCTGTATGTAATGTACATACTGAATATGAACATTAATGTATAATTTCAACTTAACACTATTTTTGAACAAGAAACGTTACTATACTAAAATTATTTTGTTTGACAAAATGAGTTGACTATTTGCCATTTTCTGTTCATGAGAGGTTGTAAACAAAAAGTTGTATCATGCACTGAACTGTGTCATAGTTTAACATTTAAAAGAATTTAAAGGTTATTTTAAAAAGAAATTATGGGCATGTATGACACCACACAATGAAAAACTAATCAGTATTTCCTTAAGTGCAATTTCAGCTAAATTTGAGAGGTAAAACATATACTTTTCGCAATGATTTATAGGGTGCATCAGAGAAAGAAAAATAAAATGTCAATGAGCTTTTCCACAATTACTTTACAACAAAACAATTAGAGAGCTGGACCACTAAATCTTGACGTGTTGCGTTGAAAAAGCTCATAGGTTTGTTTCAGCTCCTAACCCCCTACCCTAGATCAGCCCACTTTCTCTTAAGTGGTGAAAATGTTTCCTTATATTTTCACTTAATATTTTGAGAGCAGGCCCTAGGGCCTCAATCTGTCTTCAGAGAGGTTGTTTTTATACCCTATTCTACCCTTTCAAAATTTTTTTTTTCCTGTCCCTAAACTTGGCTATAGCTCTTTCCCAGTATTTACCTCCCTCTAGGAAAGTTCACTTCCCAGAAGAAAAGTCCTTTTCCTTTTAAGCAGTTTGTGCTAAGGCTTATACAGGACACACACGAGACCATGTAACTGGCAAACAGGACATAGCAAGCCTGGTTTCTTGGCTGCAGCTCCTCAATGAAACGAGATGGTAAATGGAATCTTACACTTCTCTTTAGCAGTAATAGCCTCTGAAGAAGAGGTTCAAAAGTCTACTTCCCTTGGGACTTCCCTGGTGGTGCAGTGGTTAAGAAACCATCTGCCAATGCAGGGGACACGGGTTCGAGCCCTGGTCCGGGAAGATCCTACATGCCCCAGAGCAACTAAACCCATGTGCCACAACTACAGAGCCTGTGCTCTAGAGCCTGCGAGCCACAACTACTGAGCCCACGTGCTGCAAATACTTAAGTCCATGCATCTAGATCCCATGCTCCGCAACAAGCCACCGCAATGAGAAGTCCGCGCACTAGAATGAAGCGTAGCCCCCGCTTGCCACAACCAGAGGAAGCCCCCGCACAGCAACGAAGACCCAACACAGCCATAAATAAATAAATAAATAAATAAATAAATAAATAAATAAATAAATAAATAATTTAAAGAAAAGGTCTACTTCCCTTTAACAAAGGCCATTTTAACCCATCCAAGCATCGGTGAAACTCTCTTTAGAATTGGAACTGCACATGAAGCTAGGTAAAACACAATGTGGTTTTTTTTTTTTTTTTTGCCTCAAGTGGTCAATATTTAGCTCTGAAGCTCATGTGACTGACATCCAAATTTGCAGGTTCTCTGACTTGCCCAAGGCTATGCTTCTTTAAATATTTCCCCACAAAAGTTACCCATATATATCTATACACATATAATATATATTACAAGGTACAACAAAGTACAAAATAAAGTGAAAAATAGGCAAAGTAACTAGAGCCTATTAGTTTTATTAGGAATAATTATCTTGTACTTTGATGGCATTTTTCTGTTTTTATGATGATTATATATATGTATATACACATATATATAAACATTATTCTCTTCAAAGTTTTAACTACAAAAAAGAGTTAGCGTTAGTCAAACTGAATATTGCCTACGATTATCACATTCTTCAAGCACACGATTTTCATTGTATTCCAATACAGACACTCCATTTCTTAAAACAATGACCTAAAAAGTTTTATTCTAATAGATACTTTTAATTCTAGTCTCAAGGTTCAATTGTTAGCAAATCAGTTTTGGGTACATGTTCAATTACTGCCTCTGCTCCAGTTTATTTTATTTTCAAACACTTGCATTCCAGATAATGAAAACGGTAGCGTTATCTCCACTGTTTCCCTTCATCTATTAAAATGAAATATTCAAAATTGTTATTATTACTATGAAATAATGATACGAATTAAAATTCTAAACTTATAAGGCAATAAAACACTCTGGCAATTTGGTTTTTCCATTTTTTTATACTGGTTCAATTTGCAGAAATTTAACAGGCTTATGAAGCTATTTGTCACATAGTGTAGTCACATATCATACTTCCAATATTCATATTAATAGTCATGATGAGTAGCACAGATAACCAAGAATAACAACAGTTACTTCATATTATCACACATTTCATGATTTTTAGACAACCTTCTAACTATGCTTGTCTTAAAATAATATAATTTTTAAAGAAAATTTTTATGCTTACACAAACCTGCAGCAAGATGAGATAGCCTGGGTAAACTAGATTGTGATTCCTCATAAAATGAGGACAGGCAATGGATACAGTCCTTGACAAGAGACTAGGGCCAGCAAAATCCCTCTAAGAACATCATATGGGTTTCATCTTTTTGGCCACTGGCAAAAACCTGAAACAAGCAATTATAAGGAACAGGGCTTGAAGCAGGTCTTTGGGGGTGATGTTCTAGGAGCAGAACAAACTCTGCAAAGGAGCAAGGCTCCTGGCTGTGTGCCAACAACACTGACCCTGCAATTCCATTTGTGAGAGAAAACCATTGTAAAGCAATTACATTCCAATAAAGATGTTAAAAAATAAAATTTAAAAAAAAAGGGTGGAAAATCAGAGAGTAAACTACTGATGGTCACATAGCAATCCCAGGAGTTCAGAGTTGAAGACAGGCCATCTAACTCCAAACTTTGAGTTCTTTTCAAAAGCAGTAAAAGGAAGACTTGCTCTATCAGTCCTGTCCAGTAAAATATTCTTCAATGATAGAAACGTTCTATGTACACCTTGTTCAATATAGTAGTATTAACCACATATGGTTGTTGAACACATGAAATGTGGCTGGCGTTTGACAGAAGAACTGAATTGTTTTAATTGATTGTTAACTAACTTAAATTTAGATTTCAAAGTTACATTGGGCTGGTGGCAACCATAATGCAGGTGACACACTGTGTACAGGCAGAGAATTGAGAGTTGGTTGAATTACTCTCTTTCGTGACTATACCTAACCATGGGAATTAAGCCACCATATATGAAAAGAAGTCATGCTACCAAAATCTGTATATTTGTCACATTAAAAAGAAATCCCAATAATACTCCTTAAATTTGACTGTATTCTTTCAGGATGTATGACATCTTAGTGGGAAAAAAAAAAAACTATATTGAATTTGACCTTTATCCTGTGTTTGCAAACTAAAACACAGGAAAATGATCTGTTTAATTAATAATGGTAAAAGTTGGCATTCCTAAGGTACCTAATGCATTACGTTTTTGAGTCCCACAATACCCAGTAAGATACGTATACTTCTTATCTCCATTTCGCATTTGAGAAAACAAAGACCAGTTGTGCATCCACAATTCAAAAGGCAGCCTGATGTGGGATTTCATGCTTTAAGTATAATTTTGTGGGGCCAGAGAGAGAAAAATAAAGCAGAAAAATCTGTCTCCTGCCTGTCAATAAATGACCTTTTGTTTTAAGGGTCTGGTTTTCAAGACTCTTGAGAGTGCATACATTATTTCATAAACCTTTGGAAGGAAATTAGAAATCCTAGCCATGGCTGAGAGCTCTAAATTCATCTTCCATTCAGATCAGTCCTTGGGCCATCCACTTAATACACCCACGAAAATACATATTTACCAAATATTTACCTGCATTTTCTTATGGGAAATGGATTATGAATGATTTTTCTTAACTGTGTTTTTTAATAGGTATACAACTAACATATCCTTTATAAACATAAACCTAAATAAATATTAAGGTCCTTTAATATTAGTCATGTAAAACCAGGTTCCAGGCATGTAAAACCAGGTTCCAGGCATTGGAGATAAAGTACTGAACAAAGGAGATGAAAACTCCCATTTTCATAGGGTTTTTCTTCTAGCAGATCAAAGCAAATGCTCAATACCATAGCTCATTTACTAGCTTGCTACTAAGTATTTTTAGAGCATAACACAAATTAAATAATATTATGATTGATTTGAATCTCTGTAAAGTACTAAATATCTTATTGCCCTCATGAGGATCTCAAAAACTGTAAATAAGTATTTGTTAACATATTATGCAAAAATCTTAAGATAACACTATCATTTAATATGTAATTATTAAGATGCAATTCAAAATACAAAACCCCTTTATTTTGGGTCAATAAATTTAATAGCAAAAATGAACACTTTGAAAACCAAAATTTTACTTAGCATATTCAGACAGAACAATAAAGAAACCTATATAATCAAGTTCAGTATATTCAAACCCATTTAATAATTAAAGAGGAGATCTGGGAGAAACTTTTCTTTTACCGACAGTAATTTTATCATCAGTGGAGCCTTGAAGTTACAGAGTTTTCTCTGGTTTCAGGGAAGGATTTTTAGGGCTTTCAGGGTTTCAGGCTAAAAAATTTATTGGAGTAAAATAATTTTTGGATTACTACTACTAATAATAATGATTAGAAGTCTGAATTTGGTACTATAGAGGCATAAAAAATGTAATGGCTGACATACATAAATGCTTATTGGCCAATGGATAGAAGTTCTTGTATCTTTATTTCTAGGGCATTTGTATGTAGGTATATAAGCTGCACAGACTATAATTGTTATTATCAATAAAGCATATCAACAGTGATAAAAGCACAAATATATTTGAAATGCCCTACTGTGTGCCAAGAATCTCCGCATCTCATAGTTACATAAGTCTTGTACTCTGTTCAATTTGTGTTTTATGGAACCTGGCCTGCCCTTGTTTGCATGGTGGAAACTGAAGGAGCTTATTAGACACAAAAGGCCTATAAAGCTACTTTACACTACACACACACACACACACACACACACATACACACACACATTTTTACTATCCTTAAAACAGTACTGATAAGAGTAATACTTTCTTCTCAGCACAGTTAATGAAGTGTGTTTCCTGGCAAGAACACTCAGTAAGGTCATTTGGCAAAAGAACATTTTCCCAAAGGTTTAAGTACTTCATTTTCATTGCACAATTTTCTGTTCTTAACTTGATTAACTTCCTTATGGACAAAAGGGCATTGTTTCTCCTTTTCTGTCTAAAAAATGCCACTGTGGTATGACTCTCTGGTTGTACAGACAACATGAAAAGAGCTAAACACCATTACTGATATTGTAGCTTCACAGAATTCACTAACCATTGCCACATCAAATGAGCAATGAGAGGGGACCCAAGATAAAGTACCTGAAGTTTTTCAGAGATAGTTTTTATTATTCTCAATCTTAAATATCTTTGGGACTTTTTTTTTTTTGCGGTACGCGGGCCTCTCACTGTTGTGGCCTCTCCCGTCGCGGAGCACAGGCTCCGGACGCGCAGGCTCAGCGGCCATGGCTCACGGGCCCAGCCGCTCCGCGGCATGTGGGATCTTCCCGGACCGGGGCACGAACCCGCATCCCCTGCATCGGCAGGCGGACTCCCAACCACTGCGCCACCAGGGAAGCCCTGGAACTTTTTTATATATCTTTAGCCTCATCTGTCTTCATGATAGCTTCCACACCACTGACAGTGGAATTATTTTCTGGCTTACATCCTTTTCATGGCTCTCCAATTTCTTCTGGATAAAATTCAAAACATAGCATGATGGACAACACTCTCTACCATGGGGTCCTGGCTACCCACCTCATCTCTCCTCCAGTCATGTCATCTGTCCCAGCCCAACTGAGTCAAGGCACAGCCCCAGATCTCTCAAGACTCCCCAGAAGTCTACCTTCCTCCACTCTCTGAAGGCAGTCAGGACTCTAATCCTGCCAGGATTGCTCCCCCAACTCTACCTCCAGGCTGTGCCCAATACTTCCAAGGTCATGACTACTATCTACTCTGGGACCATCAAAAATGACCTTATGACCCTCATCCCAGTTTCAGTCAGTCATGAGAAACCTAGGACTTTCAGTCATCCTCAGCCTTGACCTGCACTTTCTATCTGATTCATTTTTGCCAACAGCATTCATTCCATTTGACGTGCCACAAATTTTTATTTTTAGGAGTCTTTCTCTTACCACTAGAATGTATATGACTATGGGAGGGGTAGCTCTGTTTTGCTCACTGATGTACTCCCAGTAATTTGAATAGTACCTGGCACATTGTAAGTGATCAATAAATATTTTTGAATGCATAAATATTGAATGTCTTAAAGTTTGTGCACTGTCCTTTGATGGGACATGATTTTAAGATTTAAACAGAAATTGTATATGTTGCTTTCTCTTCTTGGAACTCCCTTCTAATCCACTCCTTCCCATCCCTCCCACTACCTCTACCTGGATAATTTCAATTTACGGTTAAAATCTCAGTCACATGCTCCTGACACATACAGCACAGCACTTGTTTTATTGTAGTAAAACTGACCACCTATCTGTTTTTTTCCCTGACTCTAAAGCATCCTCAGCTTTCTTGTGGAATTCCTGGCACATAATGTGTTTTTAAAAATGAATGGTTGGATGCATAAATTAGGGAAATAATAAAATGAATAATTAAATGGTACGACTTGTCAATTCACTACATGATCTGATTTAAACGGTGCTAGGAAAATCTTCTCTTTGTGTGCTATAAAACAACTAATAAGAAATAACAAAAACTCTTACACTGACCTATGGTTAATAAAGGATGTTCCTATTATAAAGTCAATGTTTTGGACACTGGGGAGCCCAACAGGAATATATAGTATGAGTGTCTGAACCAGTTAATAAATCACATCACATTCTCTTCTAATTGCCATATTCTTAGAGAAAGTAATTGTTATTAATAACTGCTGTTAATTGCTATCCTACACAAAAAGAAAAACAATTTAGCTGAAGAGGGTTAATTCCAGGAGTTTCTGTGTGACAACTGTCAAAGGTGGGATTTGGAGAGAGGCAGGGATGTCCCAGCTAATCTACAAGAGGCAGATGGTGGGACTTTAACAAGGGTGACAGGGTTGCTTCCCAGCTACACTCTCTAGGTATCCCATCTTACTGATCACTGCATCCATAGCATGGTACACAGCATATGCTCTTGAATTAAAATGAAGCATTAGCTGAGACCTGAAGGAGCTGGGTTTTGCTGTGAAATAAGGGCAGAGGGTACATCATGCAGAAAAGCCCAGAGTCCTGAGTAAGCACAGCAGGTTTTAAGTCACAGCAAACAGTTGGATATGAAAAGAATCTGGGTGCATGGGGCAAGGAGACAGAGAATGAGGACGGTAGGCAGACTCTATAAGCTGCATGGCATTGGCTTAACGCTATGGAACTCAGATTTTATCATCTTCTTAACTGCACTGTCCAGGCCCTGGAGTCTCTGTAAGGTCACTTCAGGAGGGGGTGTCTCCAGAGGCAGGGGGAAGGCAGAGTGACTAGGACTCCCTGTACTCAGACCTCTCCTGCACCACCCTCAAAGCAAAGTAACTCTGCTTTAATCGGCTTTAAATATCAAGGATTTATGTTTACTTGGGAAATAAAGGTTTAAAAAACATTCCACAAGGTGATTGTGAAAGTCTGCACTTGGGAACCCATGAATAATATCATCAGGCTTCTGTGTTAGAAAGAACATTTTCCAGATGGGAGGGCAGGGCCTGGCTGGGAGTCATGCTAATTGATAGTCTAGGACACAAACAATGATGTATCAAACTGACACAGGCAGAATGTTTGAGAAGGAGTTACAACGAGTAATAGCATTTTGTGATTAACTAAACCTAAGTAGTGAGGCAGTGAAGGGTAGGAAGGGTCCAAGATTTTAGGGTAGGGAAATTGATAACTACTCAGGTTCCTTTCAACCAGAAAGAAGATAGGAATAGAAGCAGAGTTGGGTAGAATATAATTATTTGACTTTCCAATCCACTTAGTTTGACTCCTTATGGAGCACTCACTCAGATGAAGGGCTCCATCTGGAATATAGTAATATGCATTCTCTGTGAGCTGAATAAACCGTTTTGGGTTGTGTGGGAAACAATTGAGCATTTTATTTTAGACAGCACCTGTTTTTTTGTATGATGTGAAAAAAAATGGCATCTGTTGAGAGTGAGGGGAAAGATGAATAAACTAAAGGAGGTTTAAAAAGTTTAACCTGATTGATCTAGGAGACAGTATCAAGAATAAATACTTTTCAGAACAGATTTTTTTGAGAGCTGAAGAGGTGTTAAGGCCATGTTAATACTGGGTGTTAGGAATGTGTAGTGACAACAGCCTGCATGCATATTTATGAGATTTCTCCCTGGTTATGTTCAGTGTGCAAATAGCAGGGACTGAAATATGGGATCATAATAGTGATCCATGGTTGAGGGTTTGTGAGCCACTTGCGGGAAAAAAAAAGGATTCCAAATAATTAAACATTTCTGTAAAGATAATAGTTCAAGTGATAGATTCTAGGGATGAAGGTAAGATCAGAAATTGGTTGTTGGACTAGCAGAGAGGTTTAGGATTAGGGATTTGGGATTTACAATGAAGCAGAAAAGGTTATAAGAAAGCTGGAAAGATGGTATATTGGGGATATATTTAAAAACTAAAAGACCAACATGGGAACAGCAGAATTAATCATCTTATATTTAAATAGGGGATAAGAGGCACTTAACGGAAACAAAATGTTCCAAAACAATACATAATCCACTACATGAAATGCCAGATGGATCATTAGGTTCAACAAAACACAACTACATACACACTCATAACTTTTATACCTATTTATAATTATTTTTAAATGTTTTATTCTATAAAAACTAAATGCTTTACTTTTACCAAATATGTGATCATTGTTCATTAACAAGAATAACATTTTTTTCCTTTTAAAAAGTTTGTCTTCGGGCTTCCCTGGTGGCGCAGCGGTTGAGAATCCATCTGCCAATGCAGGGGACACGGGTTCGAGCCTTGGTCTGGGAAGATCCCACATGCCGCGAAGAAACTAGGCCCGTGAGCCACAGCTACTGAGCCTGCGCGTCTGGAGCCTGTGCTCCGCAACAAGAGAGGCGGCAACAGTGAGAGCTCCGCGCACCGCGATGAAGAGTGGCCCCCGCTCGCCACAACTCGAGAAAGCCCTCGCACAGAAACGAAGACCCAACACAGCAAAAATAAATAAATAAATAAAAAATTAAAAAAAAAAAAAGAAGTTTGTCTTCTTATTGAGAAACCTTTATTGTTCAATTGATGTACAGAATCAAGAATGGCTACCATATTCCTGATGGTAATGTGGTAATGAAATATGTGAACTCTAAGAGCAGATAAACAAAGCAGATTATATAGCACCTCTTTATTCAAAATTAATTTGTAATTTTTTTCAACCACAAATACTTCTTCCGTAGATAACTTAGATTATTGCAAAGCAAGTTTCTAGGAATAAAAATCTATTTATCTTTCAGTTTCTGAGTCAAGGCTACCCCAGGCCTTGAAAATTTTATTACTGTCCAGGGTTCCTTATTTCCCAGAATAAAAACCACTATCAAAGGTAATTCTGAAAATACACAGGATGAGAAACAGTCCTACAAAGGACACTATGCACCTATGTCAAAACGTGGGGGCCATGCTTTGAAAAGGCATCACAGTTTAATTTATTATTGCTCCATGAGGGTTATGCAGCCTATCTTACAATTCCTTTCAAGTAGGTCTATGCAGGATGTGTGATTGTCCCAAAAGAAGTACAATTTGTTATTCCTTATTTTTTTTTCCCATTTTGAAACACGGTTTGATCTCTACTCCTTGTAAATTTGGTATCTTCTATGTAGTACTTACTATGTGCTATCTGAAGAAAGGAGGGTTTGAGGTTTGAATTTCTTATAAAACTACCAAAGTAATTAGATTGTCTCTTTCCTCCAAGTGTGACATAATTAGTCTGAGTCTGTTGACTCAGAGAGACAACATATCAAAAAATGTTCCCCCTTCTTCCTCAAGACAGTATTTGTCTTCTTGAAGAAGACAGTGTTTCCCAAGGACAGTATTGCTTCATGTAAATTTAAATAAGGGACAACTTTGTTATTTCTAAGGAATATGCAATCCATTTATAGCATGAAATGGAGAACACAGAAGTTTTCATTTCTAGATCCAAGTAAAACCCTGTCTCATATAAAAATTTTCAGCCCAGAACCCTTGTAAGCTCTGAAACCACACTTTAGGACAAACTAAACGGAACTCATTCAGAGAAAACAGCAAGTGTGGGGAGTCCTCTCAGTTCATGGTGTAAGGGGAATCATTTCAGGAACAAAAAAAATTTGATGGGTAAAGCTTATAAGCATATTAATTGCTCTATATTTTGAAGGGATCATCTGTTTTAAAAACCTTGGACCAACATGTGATTGCTCGAGGAAAAATATTTTACTCCATTAACAGAAAGGGAAGCAGCACAACGTAAGGCTTAATAGTGTGGACTCTTCATCAGATTGCCCAAGTTTTGTTTCTGGCTCAATCACCTGTTTCTTAATTATATGTTTTAAGCTTTTTATTTATTAGAGTGCTAATTAGTAAAATTCTCCTCACCTCTTTACCCACACTTCGATATTCTATGTTGCGACGCTAGGACGGGAAGTCTCGACCAAAGGCTCCCACGGGATACTTAATCCCCTCTCAGGGGATCTGTAAGGTCAAAATGCTATCAGTGATGACTCTGAGATATCATTTGCTTTTTTCACTCTCATTCTCTCATGGGTGTACAGTGGACTTTTCAAGGGGCTACCTGACATGATATGGCAACACAGCAGCGGATGTGGTTATTCAGCTGTCTTCTATGAAGTTGGATGTTAGTCATTTGCAACAGTGTGAAATAATGTCAATCTTCTCACTAATTTTGTTTTTGAAAATAGTCATTTTTCATAAAGATGTTATTTTTGTCAACATCTGAGGGGACGATCATTGTAATTTCTAGAATGTGTCATCTTTAATATGGTAAATAGAAATAAATATCACCCATATAAACAAGAGCATTTTGGGGTCCTCAATAACTTTCAAGAGCCTAAAAGAGTCCTGAGATCAAAGAGTTTTGGAAACACTGCTGTAGACTATATTTCTCCATTGCCAGATGGAAACCTGTTGGGTTCACAGGGGGCACTAGAGAGACAAGAGAAGGGAAGAGGGAGAAGGGACAAGTTCCTGCTGGTCTACCTGCACTTATCTGTTAGATCTCTCCAGCATCTCACCGTCCCAGCATCTGGTGCCAGTAGCAAGGCGCTCTAGTCTCGCGGCAGCTTACTGCCACACCAAGAAGGCGCAGTGAGCTCCCGCAATTCAGTCCTGCACAGACCATGGTGATGCTGTAAGAGGTCTGATTTCCAGGGCTGCACACTCCTCCCTGAGCTCCTGAGCTATCAGAGCCAATCAGGAAGGATCCCCTCCACAGGAGTCTGACAGTGAGACCTGCCAGGCAACACCCACCCCCCCAACTCTGCCTCCCAGCTCCTAGAGGTCCTCCTTCCAAGCTTCTGGGTTTTGAAGACTCCAACCCAGGGGAGGCATCTGCTTCCTGTGGTTCTACCTCAGTGTGTCTCAGTGCTCATCTTCACTTTTTCAACTCTCCAACACTGTTTAACCAGCTTCCTATTGCACATTTTCTAAAGTAATATAGTGAGATTTCTATTTTCCTGACTGTGTGGAGAGTGCTACAATTAGTGACAGGTAGTAATGCATTAGGCATCTCTAAAAAGCTACACCTAATGAGAGAACCAACCATCTCTATGGTGACAAACTGAATTAAGTATCTAAGAGAAAACTCTAAACTCTGTTCTGAGTTTATAAATCTAAAAATGTGAAAGTATATTGGTAATTTGAACAAATGACATTAAATACTAGTTTTTACATAACTTCCTTGTGACTACATATATTTATATATATATATACGTATATATATATATACGTATATATATATTCCAGTCATTTAAAAGAGCACTTTCCTATATTTGATGGAAGTATCTCTTAAAATTATTACCTAAACATAGACTTCTAAGACATTGAAATGACAAGTGATGAATAATGATAAAGCATATTTTCTCTAATGTTTAGTTGCACAGTCTTAGTATGAAAGGATAAATCCTGCAATAAAGGTAATTTTTAAACAAATCATCTCAGCTTACAGAGAACTTATAATGATTTTTCCCTTTGAGGTTTTTGCATTACATACATTTTTAAAGTAAATAATTAAACTTACCACCTGAGAGGAGAGCAGGCTTACTTTTTACCATTGGACTAGAATGAGGAAACTTGTTGCTAAATGACATGAAAAGGTGTGTTGTGAAATCATCAGGAAGCTCGGCTTCCAGGAATGTCTTCATAAATAGCTTGAAACCTTCAAAATCTATTGTCTGGAAAAAAAATTTAAACATATATTTTAAGACTCAGCCAATGTTAAGATTCTGTGCTATGCTCAAAATCATTAGTAGGAGACATGACCTCAAACATTCTTAAATCCAAGTCTACAAAAGGAAGGTAACTATTTGAGAAGTAAATCGGGCAGTCAGTCCTAGGTTGACACTGGTGAGTAGATTTGTATGTCTTACCTGAAATAATGGAGCAGGAAAACCAGGAGCTTTTCACTCAGACATCTCTATTTCCACAGTATCTATGTGGCCTTAACATGTTTACTCTTTGAAACTTAATTTCCTCCTCTGTAAATTGAGTATAATATTCCCAATCCCGTAAAGTTGTTATGATGATTAAATCAGACAATTATGTGAAGATGCCAATGGAGAGTCATGAACACAGCATGAATACTCAGAAAGAAAGGTATTTCTCTCATCTCCCTTCTTTGTCTGAACATTGTTTTCGACAATTGGAGAAAGTGGTTGACGTGAAAGTTTCACCCTAACACCAAGACGAATGGATATAAAATTCTAAAGTGAAATTCTAAATCTTCCTATGCAGATTTTCAAAGAAATCTACTTCACGATCCATGCTCACTCTTACTCATTGCAGGACTATAAAAGCGTCGACATTTACATGCAAAGAACCATTGCTACTTTGGGAATCTCCATGTCCACTTGGGGAAATGGTGATGGGAGCCACTTCTATCCTCAAGTTAATGAGAGGATTTCACAGGAGCTACTAGGAGAGCTTGCTTTCTCCAAGTAAATGAGGACAGTGGGCCAGGGTCTGACTCCTGCCTGGGAAACTGAGGACAAGGCTACAGGTACTCGGGACAAAGACAAGAAAATGGTATTGTACTGGGCTTGGCCAACCCTCCTTGTGACTGCAGGGACAATAATACATAAATGTTGCCTAGGAAATAGCTGTAGACCTCATGGAAGAGAAGGCCCCTGGAGCTGTGCTGGATACTATCCAGTAGGCCATTTGAAGGGACTAGGAAACCTACAGAGAAGAAACTGAGATAAAGCCGCATCTGTCCAGATCAAGAGACTGCAAGGGCTATAGGCCTCATAGGAAGCCCTTGAAGGGCACTCTTTTTATTACCCAGTTTAACGTAACTGACATGAAACTAAAAATAAGGAAAAAATAAAACTTGGCAGATTAATGCTCCTAAATTTTTACAGAATCCTGGCAGAAGAGAATAAAATTAATTCCATAAACTGATATTTTGGATACAAAAAGTCTATTTTTCCTATGTAAAAATATTGGGATAAGGTGGTAGAGAACAACTAATTTTATTATTGTACTGTTTTGAATAAACCTAAAAGGGAATCAGACATACAGGGGTATCATTAGGAGAAAGTAAATTTTTGCAGATTAGATCGCATGCCCTTTAAGTATATGTACTGTGTATGCTTTTGTACCTAACATAACCTCAAGCTAATATAAAACAAAACCAAAAACATCACTTTATTTATTAATGGTTCCAAGACTCTGTCTACAACTTAATCTGACATTTTTGGTTAAACTTAACTTAGTCTTGTTTTGCTTATTAATTCTCAGAAGGGCACTTCAGATGTTTATACTGGTGGCGGTAAAAAGACTTCATTTCCTTCCATATTTAATGAATCACCTCCACCACAGAATATTGTAAATTCTACTAGAGGATTGAACCACAAAACTAAAAACTGTGAATAATATGAATATATAAAGAAGAGCATCAATTAGCAGAAGTACTTTCAAAAAGCAAATTGCCACAATGAATGAAGCCAAGGTTTCAAAATACACAAATGAGGCCAGAAGCCAGACTAGTATATCCAAATAAGTTGCCTTGAGCTGGGCACCTATTCTTACTAATAGGATTCCTCAGGATGGCGTATCAAAAGAGAAGTAATCCACCCTCAGCTGGATGAGTGACCAACACTTGTCAATAATCTTCAACATGTAAGAAGGTCTATGGGGAACGCAGGAGTTAATGCTATATGCAAAGTTATAGGAAATTTATATGGTAAACATTCACAAGCATTGTGATTAAAATCAAAGTTACTTATAGTTGCTTTTCTTCCTGTACCCTTTTGTAGTCAGCACTGTGTTTGGAAACATAACAGATGACAGAGCATGGTTTTGAAGTCAGACTACCTAGATCAACTCTCAGATCCAACACTTTCCAACTGTGTGACAGTGGGCAATTTATTAAGTTCTCTGTGCCTCAAATTCTTCATCTATAATACCAACCTCTTGATTTGTTAGGAAGAATTCCAAATGGTCTTTGACGAATGGGCCTTAAAACCATATTAACTTAAATGTTTCCATTTGCATTTAACAAATCATTACATGGTTCATTGTTTTTTGGTGGGTGTTTTTTAAAATTGTCGTTGTTTGCTTTTCACTTTTTTTTGTTTTGTTTTTTGAGAAACCAGGTAATAAAATGTGAACAAAGACTATAATTGCTGAAATTTTTTTCTCTGAATCTTCCTTTACAATAAGATTATATTTTAAAACAATTATTTCAAGCCAAGGGTTTGATGTGGGAGCAGGAAAACAACAACAACTAACCAAACAACCAACAAAAACAAGGACTCCAGAATAAAATGATTTTGTTTCATATTTCAATACCTCCACTCACCACCTGAGTGATTTGGGGCAAGAAACATATTTTCTCTTTTTAAGGAAAAATCTGCCACATCCCAAGCATGATAACCCACATAGGACCTCCTTGAAATTGGTGCTTGTGATTTCATGATGAAAACCAGAAAAATAGACAACCAAAAGGAAGAAGTGAACTTAATGCATGACATCCCTCTTAATAAGGAATACATTTCTCCTTGGTCCTTCTTTTTTCAGATCTCAGGAAAATTTTCAGAATTTTCTCCAGTGTTGTAGCTCTCCCTTGCTCAGCAATCAAAAAATAGCTTAGTTTTATTATCTGACATCACTACACCTTAATTTCCTCCATATAAGATCAACTGTTCAGCATTGCTGCCTAAACGTAATAATAAATTGACGTAAAGCACTTAACGCACCCTTGGACACATAGGATGTAAAAGAAATAAAATAGTAAAAGAAAAAAAGGAATAAGTAAAAAGAAGTACTTGTTTGAGGTTAGATGGGTTTTTTCATTATCTTAATTTGCCCACCTCTTTATTGGTCCAAGAAACTAGAATTTCATTGCATTTTTCCAAATCTAACCCTCTGTTTTTGGGGTCTTAGATATTTTGCTGTAATTTTCCTGTGTCAGGCAACATTGGCAAATTACTGCCTTCAGAAAGCAAGCCTTTAAAAATAGATTATCTTACTTTAAAAAAAATAAAAACTTATCATAGACATAAGAATAGAATAAAGATTTCCCTAGTTCTTAAATGATTTCCATGAGATGATGTCATCCTATTCATGACTGAAGTTTTACTGATGATGTCAACTTTTTCCTCCAACTTCTTTACATTATTGGTGGCAGAAACTTCCTTTCTCTTACATTTCCTGTCATTACACACAGCTTAAAATGCTGCAAACCCCAAACTTCTTCAGAGCCAAAAGGCAGCTGCTTCAGTGTTTCAGATTCACTGAGGAATTAACCTTCAATGCCTTTCCTGGTTAACCCATTTTTTTCTTATTAGCAAAAGATTTTCCAATCTTTTCTAAAATTCTATGCTGTCCAAAGTACCAAACATTTCTGTAAGTGGATAATGTCCTCAATCTATACATTTTCCTTATCTCATGATTTAGCAGAATATCTTGAAATTTAAGTATCTTATTTTCTACTGCTATCATCTAGCAGCATTAGCATTGGTTTTTGAAGACTGTGACCTTTAAATAGAATGAGATCATTTATATGCATAGCAATCGAAACACTAATGAAAAAAGTAGGGTCAGGCAATTGAATGAGTGTTCAAAAATCGAACTGGCTGTAAGCTCAAAGACAGATACATCAAATGATGTTTAAAATTTTGAAAACTGCTTTTTCATTTTTTTTTCCTGAAGGAACAGGCACAGACTATTTAGGGAGATAACACAGAGAATCTGTAAAGAATACAAACTTGGGAAGCTGCTCAGATGTTGTTGCCAAGTTGGCACAAACCCAAAAACACATTTCTATATGCCTTTCATTACTATATCTGACCATCTGGTTTCTTGGTGTTTAAATCCCTGCTAATACTAAAGAAATAACTCTAGTATTCATCCAAGTAGATTCAAAGTGAATGAAAATAAATGTCGTCATTCTATCATTACTTTAATTTATTTTGGCAGTCTTGGGATGAAGATTTTCTCATATTCAGCAAATGTTCATCATGCATACATCCACTTTGTACTGGGCTCTGTTCTCAGTGGTGTGGTAAAAATGTTACTGATATATGCAAAACTCCTTCCACCAGGAGGCTTATCTTCTAATGAAGGGAATAAGAAAAAATCCAAAATAAACAGGATAAAAGTACAGTGTCTGAAGGTATTAAATGTTGCCTAAAAAAATAAAGAAGGAAAGGTTTATATATGGGGGAGGGGTGCTTATAGTTTTAAATCTGAGGACTAGGAAATGAGAATTGGTTCTTTGAATAAAGATTTAAATGAGATGAGGGAGACAGCTTCGTACATATTTGGAGAAAGAACATTCCAGATCAAACAGGTGGTGCGAATATCCTGAGGTATTAAGATGGTCCTGTTGTAGAGGATTTGCTGTAGGAGCTAGTGAGGAAAAGCAGGGGTCCCGAGCAGGACCGAGGGAGGACTAGAGAGATAGGATCTTTGGTGGTGTGTGGATGGGGGCTGATCCTGTAACATGTACTAGACAGTCAATAAAGCATTATGGTTTTAAGGTAGAGAAGAACAGTTACTGGAGGGATTGCAGCAGGAGATCACATGGTCTAACACATTTTAACAGGATCATATGACCATAATAGGATCATAAGAGTCTTTTATATAATAGGATCATTTTATATAATAGGATCTTATAAGTTTTATATCACACAAAAGATTGTCTAATTTTCACACTTTCTAACAAACTTGTATACACAGCTGATTAATAAGTGATCTTTAAAAGAAAAAAGGAATCATTGAACTATTATAGATTAAGGTACTAGCTAAAACCATTCACAAAGAAATGACTTTAATTCATTTACCAGCAAGTATGGACTGAGTACCTGCTATGTGTACAATACTGTTGGCTACTGGGCAAAAGAACTGATCAAATGAGGTAGGCAGTAACTTAAATTAGAGGCTTTCTTTCACCATTTCCATTTCAATTCTGCTGTCTAATTTATATCATTAACTAATTATATTAAATTGAACATTGATGTAAAGGTCACTGAACCAAAGTATATAAATTAATATGTAGCATGGCTAACTTCCTGAGATTTCAAATACATATTTTTTTATATTAAAATACTTTCAGAAGAAAACTGTGCACTTTAAATGTCTCATTGTTTATGCTTATTTTGTATGGCAATTTATTGTTCATTACTTCAAATTTCAGAGAGCTCCTTGATAGTCTCCTAAAACTGCCATGGAGAAACTTCTGTTAAAGATAAAGAGTTAAAGTGAAAGTGTGAATTTCACATTGGATTTTTAAAGCTTAGTTTTGGCAAATGAAATTACTTTTACTACCTCAGAGGCGCATAATTTATTAGTTGTACTTGTCTTTACCTAAAACTAACATTTATTAAGTCTCAGTAAAGAGAAAATTAGAAACATGTTTTTCAGTAAGACGATAAATGGCAAGAATAACAAACAATGCTACTCCAAGTTATTTTAGTAATTATGAAATACAAATAATGGATTAGAAGAATTTTAAGCAGATTATTTTTATCGTGATTTTCAGTATATCTTGTGATCAAGAGTCTGTATCCAACTACATTTTGTACTTAGCAGGAATCCGTCCTACTTTCACAGAGTAGGACGTTGTCTTGCCTATGTTTCAGTGCTGTCACTAGAACTGCTGTGAGCTGTTACTGAGGCACACACCATATGCTCTAAAAGTTATTTCTCCTCAAAAACTCAATAAAGATTTTGGGAACAACTATGCATATATAATTTTCATTAACAATGTCAGTTTTTAATGACTGCTTACTTGCATCTTTATTTTGAAAGAAAATTTCCAAAGGGAGTTCTCTTAATGAAGGTATATGTGCAGGCAGAATTACAAGTATCTCTTCTTCCCTGCTAGACTATAAGATCCAACACAACACTGCATCACATAGTGCTTAAAATAGTGTCTTTTACATTGTAAGTCCTCCTTATATATTTGAAGTATGGACACTGGAATAGCAAAAAAAGAAGAAACAAAATAGCACAATTTCACTCAATTACCTCTTTGTAGGAAATCTAGCAACAAAGAAAACTGATTCAGGTAGGATGGTAAGAATTCGTGAAACAGAATAAATAGAAAAAGCTTCTGAGCAGGAATATACTGTTTCACTTAATAAATCTCAAATGAGATTATTTTAAAGTATAATAGCATATGGTTATATATTTAATGTTGTAGATTAAAATAAAATAAAATCAATAAAACTAATGATAACAAAATAACCAAAAATTTGGAATGGTTTCAAATATATACTATCCTATAAATTCTATTCTTTCTAATCCATCAAGGCCCAAATATACCAGGGTTATTATTGGGAGAAAAATCAAGATGGGAAGGTGTAGAAGGCAGACTAGGAAATACTCAGCCAGCGTGTGAGAGTGAGGGATTGACATTTTACAACTGGGTAAAGACTTAAGAATTCAGGGCTTAAGAATTCCCTGAGTTGAAGCATTTTGTCAGCAATTTGAAAATATATTTATTAGTTTGACACTTTTTGATAGCAAAGATCATCTTAACCATTTCTATTTCTCCCACAGGTCCAGATACAATATCCAGTATATAACATACATGCAATAAATGCATTTGGGACGCAACCCAATTATTTTTGTTCCAGGTGCTTTTCTCACTTTCTGTATATTTATCTCTCACCAGTGCATGATTTTATGCCAAACTCTTTCTTAAAGCCTCCAGTATCTCCTTTTAATCTTCATAGTTAGTGATACACTCTATTATCCATAAGTGGAAAAATAAAATTAGGTGTTTGCTTAATATGTTTGTTGCATATAATGGAAACTCTCTAAATGTTATTGTGTTCCAGGAACTGCACTAAGTATTAATATGTTATGCGTATGCTATACTTCAATCCTCACGATAACCCCTTAAGTAAATGCTACTACCACTCCTATTCTATAGACAGAAAGCTGAGGCTCAGAAAAGTCAAGCAAATTGCCCAAAGCCAAAAGCTCCTAGTTAGTGCCAAGGACCTAAATATTTCTGACTTCAAAGGCTACTATGTTATAGTTAATCGAAGTATAATTCTATAGACAGATTTTTATTTTTCAATATTCATACCTAGTACAACTGGTTTATCACTGTCAAATGTATTGACTAGTGTATCAATAAACTAGCCATTAGAGAAAAAAGGAAAATAAAATAAAGTATAAAAATAAAAAGTAATGGCATAACTATCTCTACTCAGTTCCACAATCTTGAAAACTGAGTTGACTGTAACTGTTTTTGACATACTAAGTGTAACCTATTACTTTTTTTTTTTTTTAACCTATTACTTTTGACCATATATCTGCAATGTGTTCTAACTTTGCCCCCGGCCTCTATTACAATCCCAAATGCCCTCCCAGTTTTTATCATTTGATTGGACTGCTTCAATAACTCATACCTGGTCTTCTCTTTAACTTAAGCCTGTTGTTCACATTGGCTTTAGAAGTATTTTCCTAAGTGGAAAATTTAACTCGTTGATCTTAGGAATATCATTCATGATTTCCTTTACCTATTAAAAAAAACCCTTAAAATCCTTAGACACTCTAGGCCTTTCTACATAAATCTCTAGATTTATTTTCCCCTAATATCCTTAAATGTACTTCTGTTCAAAAAAACTATTCCTATTGATGAAAACACACAAACAGAAACAACATACAAACCTTAAGATAAGTTTTAGTTGTAGCAAGCACCTAAAGAGTTTGCTCTACTTGTCCCTGAACAAGTGAAAAAGATCACCTGAAGATCCCAGCGTCACCTTTTTCTCTAACCTGATTTTTAACTCATATAAATTATTTAATAAATGTTATGAAAGAAATGAAAGAGCAACCTACACAGAATGTTTAAATACTGCATATCAAAGTTAGCTGTTATGATTAAACTCAGGAGAGTTACTAGTTTTTTTAATTATTTAACCTTGTTTTTAAAACTCATCTGTAGAGAAAGCAATTGGAAGCAATTAGTATAATTGTATTTTATATACCCTAAATATTTACCTATTGTTAAATTTCTGTATATTTATTACAGAACACTAAGGGAGAAATGGATCAACTGTGACATATCAACTGTAACAGATATCACCTAGCCACGTGAAGCAGTCAAATCATTAATCCAAGCTTTCAATTTAGGATAGATGTAGCAGATGGTCCGTTCTCAAATTCTAGATGTTTTCAGAGATATAAAATAGTTTGTTTTTTTTGTAAATGTTGAGATTTGATCCTCAGTGCAATTAAAAGAAACCTGCAAGAAGTTATTCAACTTGATTTGTTTAATTATGACATAACTAATTAATCTCATAAGTATCCATGCAAATATTTTCTCAAATTGTTGGATGTGGTTCCATTCTATGCAAGAGCAATTCTCTGAGTATCAAGGCATAAAAACTGAAGCAACATGGCGAAATAAAAGTTACTATGTATTTAACAATAAGTAATACACAGGCAAAACTGGGTTAATGACAACTGTAGTAGGCATTTTATTCTTCAATTTGCTGGTACATTTTCAAAACTGTGTTCTGGTTGTAGCTTTGATAAGAGGAGGAAGATGACTGAAATTGTGCTGATAGTAATAGGGAAGAGAAGCAGAAATACTGGTTAACATGTTACATCCATTCCTTGCTAACTAACTGTCCTGGCATTTATGCAGTTGTGAGAGGTGGAGCAAATACAACAGACACCATAACTACTGCCAGGACAGCGCTCTGGATTGCAACCAGGCAGGCCTGATAGGGGAAGCAAATCCCATGTCATGTCCTCCACTCATATCTCACGGTAGAAGGAAATTAATTTAGCGTTGGGAAAGACATCAGAGTGACAGCGTTATATTTACTACTTTATAGATGAGGAAAGTGAGGCTCTGAGAAAATCAAGGTTACAGGATTGGTTGGGGTGTGTCTCAGATATTCTCCCTTTCACCTTTCATGAATTTTCCAGAACTTTCATATGAAATCGTGTTGCTCCTTACAGCGTGATTCACAGCCACTGCCTCAAAACATCAATGGAACACCTGGCAGACAGAGACTTAAGTATTTTGCATATACTTTAGAATTTAACCCTTTTAACAACTCAGTAGAGACAATACTCTCTTCATTTTATAGGTGAACAAATTCAGACTAGGAGAGATGAAGTAACTTGTCCAAGACCTGCTCATATGTGGCAGATATGGATTTGAACTCAGTTCAGTTGGAAACCTAAGACCCCTAAGACCACGTTTTCTCTGTTATACTTTCCAGGTGCTTTCTTTAATGGTAAAGATTGAATTTGGTTCTGGAAGTACAATTATAGCTTACAATACAAGGGTGTTTATATCATTGCTAATAATTATAATAGTGTCAATATCCTTGTTAAAGACATTTAAAATATACATCAGGCAGCAGCACTACAAAATGTAGGTTCTGAAATCCCAGGTTTCTTATTAAGGGGTTGAAGCAACTCACTTGTCTGAATAACACAAACCCAGTACAGAGTACTGAGTACAAAGATAGAGTACGCCCAGGGAGCTATGAAAATTTAACTCAGCCTTAGGCCAAGAATCATCTAATGACAGGAAATGTAAAAAGAAAACCCTACACTCACAGAACACTGATAAACAAAGAACACACATAGAGTAATAAGTATGCATGCCCTCATTCTTTTTCCTTTTGGCTACCCTCAGCTTTCCGCATTCTTTCTACTCTGCAACTGAAATTGCTTCCCTACTAAACAACTGCATATGGAACAAAGGCTGAGCCAGGAAAAGGAAGGAAGAAGCTCATTCTACTGACCCCAAGAAAAGACGCTCATTTGCCACCAGTTTTCAAACAGCCTGGAGCAGGGATGTAGGTTGTGCAGAATGGTGTGTTTGTTGAGTAAGGTGTTCAACAAATGCCCTTTAAAAACTAGGGCCTGCTTAATAAAAGCAACTGTTTACTCTGAGGGGTTGCCTCCTAACAACATATAGCTCATGTAGACTGTCTTTGGGGGAGCTAGTAGGTTTCCACAGAGGTCAGGGATGAGATCAGGGAAAGGCCATCCTGTGAAAGGGGCTGGTAAAAATCATCACCATCAATGAGTTGCCATTTCAGTTGTGCTTCATCCTAGGAGACTGTAGTATGTAGGACCAGTGTCTAAGTGAGTCAAGATCGTTCTGATGTAATCAATTGTACTGGGACATGTTGGGGATGAAACTGCAGTGCTTGTTGTCATTGAAACAACAGGGAAACTTGTGAATAAGAAGCAACTAGTACATAGCCAGTATTGTCCAAGGGAGACAATGTTATGGTTTTAGACAGCTCATGCATTTTAGTAAGATATATTCCCAGCAGGATATAAACATCTCCATTTAGAGAACTCAAAAATGTGTTGTAATTCTAGGGATCCAACAGAACTATGGACCTAAAACTTCCTTGACAAAATGGACTTTACTAGGAGAGACTGGTTGAAACAACAGATGGATTGCTCTTTTTCCCAGGAGGGCTAAAATCAAGAGCTTTTCACTCATATTTTCTTCACAGATTCTAACAGCACTGTAGACCCATTAAAAAGCCCTTATCCATCTCATTTAAAAGCAATTATTAAATCTCCCACTGTAAAATAATAAGTTAAGACTTTCATTAAATAGATCATTTTACCAGAGCCTGATTCTATTTCGGTGAAATTAGAAAATTAAGTTCAAGAGTCTATAAAACTGAAGCCGGCACTCTGGACCCTTTTTGATTCTACTGAGGTATCAGCTCCTCCATTTGAGTCTTTAATTTAAACAAATATCAGTCACTTACAACTTTATAAGTATTACAGTTAATATTGTATATTATACGCATCTTATTGGCACAGAAGTATAGCTCGGTGATACGGATAAGAAATTCATAGCTCACATCAGAATAAAGAAAGAAAAAACAGATTTTAATAGAAAAGAAAATGTCTTACTTGTTTAAGAATGTCTTGTTTCTGCGCATGCAAGGAAAGAAAGAATACATGTGTTAAGGTAAGATAATTTATACTTATCATCTCATATTGCTGATAATTTAACTAAAAAGTCAAGTTTACAGATTGATTTTAAAGCATACCCTAGATCCATGGGTCTAAAAATGTGGTTCGAAAATAGCAGCTTCAGCATCAGCTGGGAAACTGATAAAAACAGAAAATTCTGAGCCCCATTCCAGAAACTAAGGGGAGGAGGCAACAACCTCTGTTTTAAGAAGACCCCCGAGGTGATTCTGATGCCAGCTAAAATTTGAGAATCACTGAATCAATCAATCTTAGAATGTAATAAGCAAACAGTTCTAATTGACATGAGATAAATATAATGAATAACACATACAGTATAATTAAAACCTTCCAGAGAAGAATGTGAAAATATAACAGTATATATATAGATAAATTCGATTATACTTATTCCCCACTCCTATTTCCTTCTATTAGAATAACATACCCAGCCTCTCTCCACCCCTTTAAAGACAAATATCTTTCTATACATAAGCCACTGCTTAATTTCTTCCCATCTATTTAGATGTCAATGAAATAATTTGGTGTGGAATTTGGAATCCAGGGAAAAATTTATATACGCAATGCCAAACTGATTCTTTCTCATAGTATAAAATTCGACGACTCTCATGAATCAGTTACATCTGAGATGTTCTGAGTGTGTTTTACTATGAACCTTCTCACAAGGACTGGATGGCCACTACAATCTACCTGTAATCATACTCTTTATATTGTCCACATAAGATTAGGTGGAAACTAATAGGCATCTCTTACCTTGTTGGGCATGAGTCAGTAATAATTATGTGCAATGGAACAATGCTATGCTCATTACAGAAGCAATGTAATGCTTGCAATGACATGCAATGTCATTCAGTGCATGTGAAATACCTTTCCCTTCCCCTTATCCTTCTCATCTCCTCAGGTCTTCCCTCTCATTCTAATGGCCTAGCCAATTAAGTGAAGAGGAAATGTCTTAGACTGGGATCCCAGACAACCAGATTTTAACTACAGTTATTGTCACAAACCTAGATGGTTAATCTTGGGAAAGTCATTTTACTTTTTTTTTTTTTTTTTTTTGCCGTACGCAGGCCTCTCACTGCTGTGGCCCCTGCCATCGTGGAGCACAGGCTCCGGACACGCAGGCTCAGCGGCCATGGCTCACGGGCCCAGCCGCTCCACGGCATGTGGGATCTTCCCGGACCGGGGCACGAACCCGTGTCCCCTGCATCGGCAGGCGGACTCTCAACCACTGCGCCACCAGGGAAGCCCCATTTTACTTTTCTTAAGATGAGTTTCTTTACTTAAAAACTTTATAATCATATTTGTTTGGTTATCTCAACACCTTTCTCAAGTTTTTATTCTTAAAGAATCTTTAAAGCCATTGTTTAAATTTATATTTTATGAGTCTGTCATTTATTTCCTCATAGGAATTAAAAATAAATGAGTCATCCATATATTACACAATATTTCTCCTCTATTCAAATAGACTTAAACAGGTCACATTTTCATTGGATTAAGCTTTTATACACAGAGCTTTTATAATTCAGTAGTTCAAGTGAATCATAAGAAAAATAATGCATCTACTATTTAAGCAGCTTTACTTTGTAAAGGGGAGAAGCAATTTTAAAAGATATTTAGGTTGTTTTCTCTTTGTAAATACATTTTATATGGATGATACAAGCCACCTCCATTTTAGAAAACAAAGTATTAGTCATTTACTCCAAAGCAAGACTAGATTAATCACTTTTCTTGTACAACTGAACATCAATTAGGTAGTCACTCATGTATGCCTACTTTGGGCTCAACTTGACCAGTCAATAGAGAGTGGTAACTGCACATGTGAGTTGACAGTATGAATTATTTCCTACTATTAAAGTAACCTTTTATAAACTTGATGAAGGCATGTACTGAACAGAATCTCTAGGCTTTAAAGATTTATTTCTAAACACTGAATATTCGTAAATATTTCCTATTGGCTTTTGTAAAATACATACTAGTGTTTAAAACACTCATAAAAACTTAAAATTTTTCTCCTGATGGGAAAATACCTATCAGCTTTAAAATCTGAGAGTGATTTCACTCTTAAATTAGAAATACTTTTGGGTCTTAATGAGATCTAACTTTTTTGTTTTTCAACTGTTCATTATTTTAATAATGCACTTCAAGAGCAGACCTGTGCACTTATGGAGAGGTGTTACATTATTGAAAAGGCTGACATCATATGTGTGTCTAACAATGAATCTAGTAATTACCTCAATAAATCCAGTACATGGTGACTGATAATCCCCATGAAACATATAATATCAGTAAGACTAAGTCTTGAGAGTCCTTTAAATAAGAAATAATTGAAGCAAACAAGATCACATTCCAACTGAATTTAGAGCCGACAGCTATCTTCAGGGGGAAAAAACTGTTTTTCTCTCTGTATGTAGATTAGATAACATGCATGTTTTCAACTATGATTGGGAAATGTAAATATTAATGAATTTTTGGGGTCTTACAGCAATTCAGTAAAGCTGTCATCTTTACCTTTCCAACCCTGCTTTCTTGGTCTTTGAGATTTTCAGTTCTACCAATTTATCTGCCAACATTCTTTCTCTCACTCTAAAGCATCTAGGAAAATGAAATGTGAGGAAAATGCAGGCCAGATGCCTGCTTTTTTCCCTCATGATATAGGCAAATGGGAGTAGCTTTAAATTGTCTATTTTCTGCATCATTTGTAGGCACTAAACATTAACCTTATTTTTTAAAAAGAAAATAAATCTTAGGTTAAAGAGCTTTAAAAAGTATAATTATGTATCAGAATGTAGACAGAATAAAAATATGGAAGGAAAAATAGTAAATATTGGAGTAAGAATAGTAAGTACTGGAAATACTAAAAGGAAATTATAAAACAATATGAACATTTTGAGGTCAGAATTTAGAGATTCGGTTTTGACTAAAATATTAGTTCTATGAATCCCAGAGAAGTTAAATATTAAGGATAGACAAGAACTGTGCTTTTGTAAACATTCAAAACCACAATGGTAATGAAAACAAAAAACAGATCACGTTTTCATCAGCAAACAAATCTATCTAATGAATGGCTAGATAATACATCCAGGCGAAAGAGTCTTCTACAAAGGGCTGTTTCTTTTAGCTCCCATACAACCCAACTGTCACTTGGTGAAGCTGCAAAAGAACTTACAGCAATGATGATCAAACATTTAATATGTAACATTTCTCAGCTAACCTTGTCTTAAAGACAAGGTTATTAAGAAATAATTAGGGAGGGAAAGACATTCATTCAAGCAAGGTGCTTCAAAGCAATTGACAGGACATAAAATTTTTATAGGGAGACATTCATAAGCTTATTGGTAACAGGCTAAAACAAGATAAGGAGAAAAAATTCCTCTCTTTGTATCCAAGCCTGCTCTTTAAAGTAAGAGACCACTTATATCCATCACAAAATCTTTCTTCAGTCAAGGGAATACTGCCTGCCCCATGCCAATGTTCATTTGGGGTTAACATCTGTAGGTCATAGAGTGAGAGTCAGACACACTTTCTCTCCCGTTCTATCTAAAACTGTTTCCTGACTTTTAGGAAAAGAACCTAGCATGTATTATAAATAATCTATACACTTCCAAGCACACAATATAGAAATGTTCTTTTCATTAGAAAAATGCTTTTGGGTGAAAAAAGTAGTACACCGTTTAATGTATCTTCCAGAATAGCATTTCATTATGAATTTCATTTTGTATATGAATATCTATTTCCAAGGACTCTTTATTAAGAAATCCCTCCTCCAAACATCTATATGAAACTTAAATAAAGAAAAAAGGTTTTACCCCTTCAGGATTATACTTTGCAAGCACACCATTACCATGGAATTCTTCAAGAACGTCTTTTAATTTCTTTGTAGAATCTGTAAGAAATAGAAAACACACAAATTATTTATATATGCTACTGTGGTTATATAATACAGTCCAGAAACAAAGACTTCTTAAAATATAAATAAATATCACCAGATATTAAATTTTAAGACAAACATGCAAAATGTTCTTTACTATTTTTGAAGGGCTATCTAATTGGAAAAGGCAATCACAAAAAAAGAAACAGGGGAACTCCCTGGCAGTCCAGTGGTTAGCATTCGGTGCTTTCACGGCCCAGGGCCAGGTTCAATCCCTGATAAGGGAACTAAAATCCCGCAAGCTGCACTGCAGGACCAAAAAAACCCAAACAAACAGGAAAAAGTATGATTTGACCAAGAATGGGAACACTGCCTATGTATTATACAAACTAATGTGCAAATAAATGAATAGGTAGTATGCTTCCTCCCTGTTTCTTTTGATAACATAACTTCTAAATTAATGAAATAGTCTTAGTTTTTTTAAAAAAATAGGTATTCTTTGTTAAACTTAACAATACACAGTGCATTTTTCAAGAATCAGTCTATTAGCTAATAATAGTCCTGCTGAATAAATAAGAAAAATAGAATCCATTCAGAGGCAAACTATAGATCTTAGTATTTTGCAGGCATTTTCAGAGAGAATTTTCTAAACATACATAAAGTTCAACTTATTTTATATCAATTAAGAAAAAAGTTTAGATATGTTATGAAAAGTATTTTAAATTATGTTTTGTCAAAATCTTTATAATTTTCAGGAGTTTCATCATATTAAGATGGTAACAAAAGAATCTTGAATTAATGCATGAAATGATGCCATGGAAGAAGACAAATATTATGAGACTTAAAAATTATATATAAATATAATAAAATATATGTATTCAATCTACTAACATAATGTTCTCATAGTTATCAAAATATAATTTTCACTAAGAAATCTCAGAATTATATATTTAAATGAGAGGAAAACAACACCTAACAAATACTGCTGTCATTTAAATACTCAATCAGTTTAAATAACAGTGATAAAAAAAGCTTGAAATTAAAATGTGGGAAATAAAAGATTTTTAGTTTCCTATTAGGAAACAGGGCATGGATATTATTTCCTAGCATTTGAATATAATCTTTCCTGACTACCTCCTAAGACTCAGTGATTTTTAAATCATCATAAAACAAATTCCAGTTCCCAAAAAACTAATCTACAAATGAGCTTTTGAAACACTCTTTAAAAATTCACTCTTAGACGCCCATCAAATGCATCATGCCTGTATTTTATAAATTATACTTTCATTTGTATTTATAAATTTGTTTCTTTATACCGTAAATTCTGTTTAGTTTTATATGTATGTGACTATTTTTTTATTGTGATAAAATTCACACAACATAAATTTACCACTTTAATAACCATTTTAAAGTATACAATTCAGTGGTTCATTAGTATATTCACAATGCTGTGCAACCATCACCACTATCTATTTCCAGACCATTTTCTTCATCCCCAAAAGACACCCCAAAACCCTGAACTTGGAAATGGAATTATACAATGTATTGTCTTTGTGTTTGACTTCTTTCACTTAGCATAAAGTTAATGTATGTTGTAGCATGTGTCAGTAGTTCATTCCTCTTTACAGGTAAAAAATAATCCATTTTATGAATATACCACATTTTGCTTATTCATTCATCTTCTGATGTGCATTTGAGTTGTTTCCATGAATAATGATGCTATGAACATTAGCGTATACATGTTTTTGTTCAAATATATGCTTCAGTTCTCTTGGGTATATGCCTAAGAGGAGAATTGCTGGGTCATATGGTATTTCTATGTTTAACGTTTTGAGGAACCGCCAAACAGATTTTCACAGGGCTGTACTACTTTACGTTACTATCAGCAACGTCTGAGGGTTCCAGTTTTTCTGTATCTTTGCCAATACTTGTTATTTTTTAGTTTTTTAATTAAAGCCATCCTATGGATATAAAATGGTTTTGATTTGCACTTGAGTAGTCATTTACTAATGACTAATGATCTTGAACACTTCTTCACGTGCTTATTGGCCATTGGACCATTTTTTAACTGGGTTGTTTGTCTTTTTGTTGAGATTCTCTGGGTGTGTGTGCGTCTGTGTGTGTGTGTGCGCGCGCGCACACTATAACGTGCTTGAAGCCCGTACAGATTCCTATATATAAATATTTTTCATTACATATCTTGCCAGCACTTTCAATACTGTGATCAAGGTTAATTTGTTATTCTGTGTCCCTTGCTAAATTGAAGGTTTCCCTACGGAAGACAATGCACATTTTCATTTTTGCACAGCATTCAATTTATTACAAAGCTGAAACAATAGAATTGCAATAAATATTGGGATTGAAATAATCACAGCTATTCCTAAAATACAACAAATTACAGTAATTGCTTTGATGTGCACCTTGGCAGAAACTTATACTACTTCAGAGACCAGGTGCTATATTAAAAAGAGACATGAAGCTGACTCCTTACTCCCAAATCCTTCTCTGGGGATGATAAAGCACTATTCTAAGTTAGCAAAACACCTTTTACTTCCTCTTGTTTATAGATGTAGATTCAGACCCTTCTGTACGTACCTACAGAGACATACATATATAGATGTGTAAATCCTGGAATAATATATCCCAATAGACTATTTTAACCATAGCTTGGCTCCATGATAAAACTGAAGGGGAAGAAGAAAAATTTGGTTTCTTATACACAGGACTTCCACAGAACTTCACAGATACCACCTGAAGATGGGCTTTTCATTTCACTTATGCATAGGAATACACAATCAGTAATCATTTATAAATGCCCTGGAGAAAGCAACAGCCTTCAAAATTATTCACGTCACTTTTTAACAGTTTACTGGTCATAGTTTACACTGGAATATTCTTAGTGGGAGACCGCTAGGAATAAATTAATGAATTAAGAGCCAAAATCTCTATTTCTGTGACTGCATTTTCCATGAGCTGAGGCTCAGTGATGATCTTGGTCTGGGACAATTTAAGAAGCTCTGATTCATATTCAGATGAATCACCATCAACTCAACTTGCTCCTTTTCCAATTCTCAAGTTCCATTTTTAACATCTTGACATCTGAAGTTTACCCACAATCCAATTCCCACTTCACAATCTAGTTTAGAACCTGGAGCCTTATCTTGCTCTTCTATTCATGTCCCAGTAAACTTTTTGGGTCCAACCTCCCTGAGACTAAAGTCTTGACTTTTCCAGCCAATCTTCTATAGATGGAGATTGTACATGGAACATCAGAGGGTTCCAGATATCTTGCCTTAGCCCTGTATTATTTAAACAGAATTCCCTTATGTAAACTGTCTACATATCTGCTTGGATTCCCAAATTGCACTGGATTGTGAAATACCTACTGCTGTGTTCTAGTATCTTTATAGGAACACCCACTTACTTATTTTGTAACTCAGTTGCTTTTCTGGATTTGTTCCTATTACTTATCAACATAAACATTTCTAACTTTTGATTATAATAAACTGTCTGTCCAAAACAACATTGGGCGGGAATTCCCAGCAGCCCAGTGGGTGGAACATTGTGCTTCCACTGCAAGGGACATGGATTTGATCTTTGGTACGGGAACTAAGGTCCCACAAACCACATGGCTTGGCCAAAAAACAAGAGCAAAAATACACCGGGGCAGCAAAGAGAAGAAAGGATGCATAACTATGTCCAACCTACCCTCTAGTACAAGACATACCAAGGAAGTGACACCTAGATGAATAGATAGTAGTTGAGTGAAAGACATAGTTCCAGTCATATTTGAGCTAATATTGGAACTTCAAGTATGAGAGCACAGTGACAGATTCTGGGCTGAGAAATCCAAGCAGGAAGCCAGACAGGCAGGCAGCTGTGAACTGGGAGATCAATTCACTGCTAATACGTATTTGTAATGGGACAAAGGTCCGGCTTCCAAAAACGATTGGCAACTGAAATGCCAGGCAGCCAGGTTAAAACAGCTGCTTTAACCCTTGGGATAAGGGATTAGGACAGATGCTCAGCACAAACTATTGAGTCTCCTAGAAAGCAAAGGAGGATCATGATGAGGCAATTCTGAAATAGAGGGCTAATTCCAGAGTCAACAATGCTTGCCTTGGCTACTAGGGCAGAAAACTTAGAGAAGAACACTGGATACCAATGGCTGCCTTCTGACTAGCATAACCATCTTACGAGGAAGTAACTTAATGTTATTAACCACAACAAAGAGAACAGGGTCATTTTAGGTTGTCTTTTCCATCACTCTCAGCATCATCTGAAAAGTAAGGTGGTACTAAGCCCAAACGCAGGAGTAATTCTGTTGAGCAAACACTTTTGATATATGCTGAAATGGAGGAAATCTACCTGGGGATTGAGAGGGGAGATTCTGGCTTGTCTTTCTAGCACCTGCTCTAGTGCATGAGTCGTCCCAGAGGTCCTCTAAAGTACTCGCTCCCTGTGAATCCCCTCATGTCTGGCTGAGTCACATAATATCCAATGCCATGAGAGTTAAAGCAGCTACATTTCAGAAATGTTCAGTTAGGAATATTCTGAATGTGTACATGATTTTCAAGGAAAATTTAAATCCTTTCGTATAATTCTGACATAAAAATAAATTGAAAAGTGTATTTGGCGATGATTAGAAAATAGAAGAATCAAGCTAATGGGTCCCAAAAAATGCTACATAAAAAAATAGAACACTTTTAGTCTACTTCCTATCTCTTTAGGTGTCTGTTGCATCTTGAATAAGCTTCCCTTGTGATTTTACTGCCTCTTTGCTTCTTTATTCCAGAAAACTCAACATGTGTTTGTCAGATTAATTGCAAAGGCCCCATGGAGTAATGGAAAGATGTAAAGCCAGATAAATTTGGATCTGAGTCTTGGCTCCAGAACTCTTGGCTGAATGTCCCTGGGCATATATTTAACCTCTCTGTGGCTCAGTTTTCTAATACTTGAAATTGGAATAATGATACAGACCTTGAAATACTGTGTCTAGCAAAGTGTCTAGTGCCCAGTAGATTCCTGTTCCTTTGTTCCATCCTAAACAGACTTCAAACACATCATCATCATTCAATATCTCCTTTTGTCTTTGAATTGAAGCACAATTGGCATCATAGATGTCTCAAAATATGATCCAAACGTACTTACAGATATTTATTTTCTGTGCCTTCCATATTTACAATTCAATATATAGACATCCAATTCCCACGGTATCTCATGATTCCAGAGTCCTTCCTTTTCTCATTATGTTCTTTTTGCCCAGCATTCCCTTCAATGTCAAATGAAGTTCAAGCATAATATATGCCATAGTTTACCTGCCACCTTGTCTGCAAATCTTCTCAGGGCCACCTTCAACTACAGCAGACAGCAATTAGCCCTGTGTGGAACTCCTCATAATAATTCTCTTAGAATCTATACTCGATTTATGCATTGAGTATTGTTAACACTATGAATTAAAGTTTGCATGTGTAGAGTGTTTTGGAGATTGCAAAGTGTTTGATCTTCTTATGTCATTTAAAACTCAAAATTGGGCTTCCCTGGTGGCGCAGTGGTTGAGAGTCCGCCTGCCGATGCAGGGGACACGGGTTCATGCCCCGGTCCGGGAGGATCCCACATGCCGCGGAGCAGCTGGGCCTGTGAGCCATGGCAGCTGAGCCTGTGCGTCCGGAGCCTGTGCTCCACAACGGGAGAGGCCACAACAGCGAGAGGCCCACGTACCACAAAAAAAAAAAAAAAAGAAAACTCAAAATTACCTTCATCAAACTTTCTCCCCATTTAAAACATAAAATCAAGGTTAAAGAAGTCATTATTCAAAAATCACACAGATAAGAGATTAAGGTACTGATCCAAATTCTTGTATATGACATAAATCTGGTCTCTTTATGTTAGAAAAAGAACGAATAGAATTTTCCATTACAGCCAAGTCTTCTTCTTTGGAGTCCATGACTTTTGTTAAGTTAGTCCAGAGAATTTTATTACTTATTTTTCTAGTACATGGAAATATTCTCTTGCTTTTTTACTGACTTAAATTAACAGATGAAGGATATATCTTCTATGTATACAAGAAATATAACAGGAGGGGTCAAGATAGTGGAGAAAAAGATTCTGAGCTCATCGCCTCCCATGGGCACAGCAAAATTACAACTATTTACAGAGCAACTATAATGAGAATGACCTGAAGAATAGCAGAAAAGATCTTCTACAACTAAAGATATAAAGAAGGAACCACAAAACTGTGGGAGGGATGGAAATGTGGTATAGTCAAGAACAACAAACTGGAAGGCAATCACAATTGCAGAGGTTCCCCCCAAGGAGTGAGGGGTCCCACAACAAGCTCCCCAGCCCGAGAGCCCTGTAGCAGAAAGCCGAACATCTGGCTTTGAAGGCTAGAGGGACGGGCATTCAGGAGAACAGAAGGGCTTTAGGAAACAGAGATGCTGCTCTTAAAGGGCAAAAGCAAAATCTTCACATGCTCTGAGACCAAGGGCAGAGGCAGTAATTTGAGAGGAGCCTGGATCGGACCCATCTACTGATCCTGAAGAGCCTTTTGGAAAGGCAAGTCCCCAGTGTCTCACCCTGGGGACACACGATGGTGGCAGCCAGTAGTTTTACCACCCAAATAACAGTCATAGCCACTGTGAGAAGATTATTCTATTCCAATGGTTAACAACAAGACTATCAAACTTATAAAATTAATTTGTCATTTTTAAAAATAACAAGTTTTTAAAGAACTGACTGTAGATTGATAATCTTGTCCTTTTTTTTTTTTTTTTTTTTTTTGCAGTACGCAAGCCTCTCACTGCTGTGGCCTCTCCCGTTGCGGAGCACAGGCTCCGGACGCGCAGGCCCAGCGGCCATGGCTCACACGCCCAGCCGCTCCGCGGCATGTGGGATCTTCCCGGACCGGGGCACGAACCCGTGTCCCCTGCATCGGCAGGCGGACTCTCAACCACTGCGCCACCAGGGAAGCCCAATAATCTTGTTCTTTATCTGCCAAAGTAAACAGTGCCATGGGTCCCTGTTTCAGTGAGGACATTGGGTTTCCAGGGAAAACTGCGAGCTTTGACAACTTGAGAGAGGCTACCAATGCCTTTAATCTTCATGTTACACGGGACCATGGAAAAGTCATCTTTTACTTCTCTTAACTGATTGATTTCAAAAGTTTCCTTCAAAATCTAGACTCCCTAGCAGAGACTTTTTTTCCCCTTATCACAAAGGATATTTGTGGCCTAGAAATCTTTCCTGTGCCCAGTCAGAAGCATCTTTGCAGTGGCTGTTTTAACCCTGTAGTAATAGGGTTGTGTTAGCTGCAACTGTTTTAAAGAAGAGACTTTTCTAATATAAATATTGAACTAGCATTCATGTGCATAACATATGAGCACAAATCTTCCTCAACTTACGATGGGGTAACGTCCTAATAAACCCAACATAAGCTGAAAATACCATAACTCAAAAACGCATCGAAGGGCTTCCCTGGTGGCGCAGTGGTTGAGAGTCTGCCTGCCGATGCAGGTGACACGGGTTCGTGCCCCGGTCCGGGAAGATCCCACATGCCACGGAGCGGCTGGGCCCGTGAGCCATGGCCGCTGAGCCTACGCGTCCGGAGCCTGTGCTCCGCAACGGGAGAGGCCACAACAGTGAGAGGCCCGCGAACCGCAAAAAACAAACAAACAAACGCATTGAATACACCCAACCTAGCAAACATCATAGCATAGCATAGCCTAATGAAGATGTGCTCATAACATTTACATTAACGTATGACTGGGCAAAATCATCAAACGCAAAAACAATTTTATAGTAAAGTATTGAATATCTCATGTAATTTATTGAATATTTACCGAAAGTGAAAAAGAGAATGGTTGTATGCGTAGAGAATGGTTCTAAGTACATGGGTTGTTAACCCTTGCAATCCCATGGCTGACTGAGAGCTACAGCTTACTGCTGCTATCTGGCATCATGAGAGAGCAATGTACTACATATGGCTGGCCTGGAAAGAGATCAAAATCTAAAATTCAAAGTACAGTTTCTATTGAAAATATATTTCTTTTGCACCACCATAAAGTCAAAAAATCATTAAATTAACCCATCGTAAGTTGAGGACCATCTGTAAATGATACAAAATTAAATTTGATAATTAACATTTCCCTTAGCTATATATAGTACTTAAAATTAGCAAAAGAGCTTTATCTTTGTCTAACCAAAACAGTTTTGTTTTTAAACCAGAGGTACTCAAACCTGGATCCATCTTACGATCACCTGAGTGATTTTTAAAATACACTGATGCCTGGGCCCAAAACACAGTGATACAGATTGCATCGGTCTGGGGTGGATCTCAGACATAAGGATTTTTAAAAAGCTCCTCACATGATTCTCATATTCAGGTAAGGTTGAATTAACCATTGCTCTGATTCTTAAAAAAGATACACAAAGAAACTGAGAGTTAATCAGCAAATTTTTCCTGCTGTATTTTCCTATATATGTATATATATATTGTCTGGTTGTTGCTCAGTGGGCTTCTATCAGGGAAACAAAAACTTATTAGAACACTTTATATAAAAATTTTTCTACTCTCACCTCCGGTCACAATGGCAAAAAATAGTATTTTGAAATTCCAGAAGTTGACATTGCTATTAATGCAATTCCTCAGGTGATACAGAAGATGCTCTACTTAAATTGTAGTCAGCAGCAGAAAAGAAACACCTACAGCAGTATAGAATAAAACATTTGGAGAACTAGTCATCAAGAGACAGAAGTTCACATCTACTTGCGTGAAAATTTTAATAAAACTACCAAGAGACTGAAAAAAATAGTAACTATTGTTAAAAAATAGTCACACTGTAGCACTTTATATGCTAGTTGAAATCTATACACTTGGATTTTAAAATACACCCTAGGAAGAATATTCTAATGATACAACTACGCTAGGAAAAGATGTAAAATAAGCTCTTAAGGTGTCCTTAGTATAAGTTTCCTCTCCACGTGTTCTTGCAAGTTCTTGGGATCATTGTTAACTTGAAAAGACAACGGCCATAATATCTTCCAGAAAAGGGCTATACACATTGCAGTAGCTAGCTACGTCTATTTACCTGGAAAGACAACTATTTAACTCCAGAATAACTTGATCTGAGACCATGAAGAAAATCTCCTTTCTCCTTTTAATATCATTATTTGCTGATAATACTCTTAAACGACTAGTCCTTAAAACACTTTTATGCGTTTGCTATTATTTTTCCCCTTCTTCATCTACCTATGCTTAACCTTTTGATGTGTGCATCTACTGCAATGCCTTGGACAAAATATCTGTAGGAGTGAATCTTAGATAAACAAAATATCTGAGAATTTTGTTAATAAACCTAAGCCAGCTGGACACTGTCCTAAGAACCCGTGAAATAATTTATATTGCATGCATATTGTAATGTATAGGAAATGCACCAGGAAAATATATGCGCTCATTTGAGCCGATCATCTATACAATAACAAAAAGTTGATATGGAAAACAATTTTAATTAAGAATTTTAGGACTTGCCCGATGGTGCAGGGGTTAAGAATCCGCCTGCCAATGCAGGGGACACGGGTTCAAGCCCTGGTCCGGGAAGATCCCACATGCCACTGAGCAACTAAGCCCGAGCGCCACAACTACTGAGCCTGCGCTCGAGAGCCCGCGAGCCACAACTACTGAGCCTGTGTGCAACAACCACTGAAGCCCGTGCACCTAGAGCCCGTGCTCCACAACAAGAGAAGCCTCCGCAGTGAGAAGCCCGTGCACTGCAATGAAGAGTAGCCCCCTCTCGCTGCCAACTAGAGAAAGCCCGCACGCAGCAACAAAGACCCAATGCAGCCAAAAATAAATAAATTAATTAATTAATTAATTTAAAAAAGAATTTTAATTGGTGCTGAATTGCCTGGTTAGATTCAGTGGAGTGCTGGCAAATGTTTAACAACTGCTGAGGGTACAGAGTGCTGACTTGAAATGTTTGCTGATTTAGCTCTTATAAATATTCCCATCATGGCCATTTCAAGCCTTCAGTATGACATCATGAATGTGGAGTTGGGAAGAGACGATAACATTGGACTCGTATGAGCAGTAGTTAATGAACTAATAAACATAAAATTTTATATACTCTAGGGAGAAAGAACAAGTCTTTCAAAACAAATAAAGATAAAGGGCATAAACAAAAGCCCCAGCTGCAAGTGTGCAATTATTCTCTCAAATATTTGAGAGGCATGCATTGAGTTTAAAACAAGTATTATTCTAAGTACCTGGAATATATTATTGTACAAAACCAAAAATATTCTGGCTCACATGGTTTATAGTCTAGTGCAAGAAGATAGAAAATAAACATAATACATAAATGTTAAAAGATTTCAACTATTACGGAAAAATAGTACAAGGTAAAAGGGATTATCAGCTTGCAGGACAGTTTGTGATTTTAAACAACAAGTTTAGAGTAGACTTTTGTGAAAAGGCGAGACTTGGGCAAAACACTGAATCTAACTTATGTTTTAAAAGAAGTACTCTGTTCACATAAAGCTAATGAAATCTGAATAAGCTTTGTGCATTATACCAGTGTTTTGATAGAATTTTATAAACCATATTTATGTAAGATATAACCATCTGCAGCTGGTACATGGGGCCTCCTGTACATATTTTTTGGTAAGTTTCTGTGAATCTATCATTACTTCAAAATATTTTTTTAAAGGAGTACTCTACTGTATTGAATACAGACTGCAGAAGACAAGGATAAAAGCAGGAAAATAATTATGGAATTACTATATTAATCCAGTCTAGAGATATGACTGTGCTTGAAGGTATTAGTGATGGAGCAGATTATTTTTTATTATGATTATTAATTTTTATTTATTTATTTTTGGCTGCATTGGGTCTTCATTGCTGTGCGCGGGCATTCTCTAGTTGCAGTGAGCAGGGGCTACTCTTCATTGCGGTGCGCGGGCTTCTCATTGAGGAGGCTTCTCTTGTTGAGGAGCATGGGCTCTAGGCTCACAGGTTTCAGTAGTTGCAGCCTGCGGGCTCAGTAGTTGTGGCTCGTGGGCTCTGAGCTCAGGCTCAGTAGTTGTGGCTCACGGGCTTAGTTGCTCCACAGCATGTGGGATCTTCCCAGACCAAGGATCAAACCCATGTCCCCTGTATTGGCAGGCAGATTCTTAACCACTGTGCCACCAGGGAAGTCCCCTTTTTCTTTTTTTTTTAAATTTTTTTTTTTTTTAATTTTGACAGATTATTTTGAAAGCAGAGCCAAAAGGGTTTCCTGATGGATTGGATATGGGTTGTGAAAGTGAAGACTCAAGAGGATCCCAAGGTTTTATGTTTGAAGAACTGGATAAAGAGGAATGGGGAACACTACAGAGGGAGCAGGCTTGGGATGGAGAGTTCTCAACTCTAGTTTTAGGGATTTTACAATTGAGAAATCTATTAGACATCCAAGTGTAGCAATCAAGGAAGCAATTATACATAAGTGTGGAATTCAGAAGAGGGTCTGAGCTAAAAAACTCACTTTGAGTGTTATTTGTATAAATGATGTTTAAATCCAGAGCTGGATGATACCACATAGAGAATAAATGTAGAAAAGATACCAAGGACTGAGACATGGAACACGCTGAATTTCAGACATCAGGAAAAGAAGGGGAACATGCAAGGAGACTAAGAATGAGTATTGAGTGAAATAGCAAGAAAACCAGGAGAAGCAAGTGGCATGAATTCAGTGTCACATAATGTCAAGTAAGATGAGGGGCAGAAACTGATCACTGGATTTAGCAAGAAGAAAGTCATTCGTGTCCTGTCAAGAACTGTTTCAGTTTAGTGCTGAGACAAAAGCTCTATCACAGTGAGCTAAGAGAAAATAAGATGGGAGGGGTGGGAGGCAGCAAACAGAGGCAACTCATTCAAAAACATTTGCTACAAATGGAAGCGAAGAATTTGGAGCAGTAGCTGGACTGCAGGAAGTGGACTCAAGATAATTCTTTAAGAGGAGAAAAAAGAAAACAGCATGCTGATAGAAATGATCCAGTAGACCGGGAACAATTGAAAATGAAGGGAAAAGAAGGGAAAGCCACTAAAATGGTGTCCTTAAGTGGATAAGAAAGAACACAATCTCATTCACAGCAGGAAGTCAGAAGGTCTGGCTTAGGGTGTGGGGCATGGACAGTTTACCTAAGTGAGATGGGACAATATATGGATTCATGTGATGCGGGAGATAGATGTCCAGTTGGTGTGTGTAAAGTTTTCCTCTGATTACTTTAGTCAATGGAGGAGAGAGAAAGGCCATGAGCTGAGCAAAGAGGACAAAGGAAAAGATGGTGATTTGAGGAGAGGTGTGATGTGTTGAAAAGACAGTGGAAGTGAATGGACAAGGGAAATGGGGCATGACTGTCAGGCCACATGGAAGGCTAGTCAGCTATAAAATAGGGGGAGAGTTAAAATTAACTAGGGTTGTGGTTTGTCCATCCAAGTGCTATGGAGTGAGAGGGGCAAGAGAGTTACGGGGGGGAAGCAAGGAGACTATTTCAATGACTTCTCATGGGGCACTGCCCTCGGGTGTTAGATCATTACTTCAACTCAGGAAGAGTCCCCTGTGACTCCGCTGGTCATCCTCTTCAGTCTGAGAGAACAATTTTGGGCAGTTACTGTGCTTTTCAGAGCTTTATGCCCTCCACTCAGATGCCAACCTGCTTTGTACCAGCCATAATGGGATATGAAAGAGAGAAATTGGTACTTCAGGTTGTTTTCTATGTGTGTTTCCCCAGAGCTAACAGCACCTCAGTGGTTCTTGTCTTTCTTTTTGTCCCCTTTCCTTCAATTTTTCTCCATGCTCTTAAGTGGCCAATTATGCTTGGACACATAACATTCTGTTTAATAACTGTCTTTTCAGCCTTCCCCCTTGTCCAGAGGATAAAATAGAAAGCTCAAGTAGTTAAGGTCTACGTAGACCCATCATTGTTAGTAATGAAAAGGGTTATTTCTCTAGAGAGGCATAAGCCTCTTGTCCCTTTTTCCACCACCCCTGCTCTTCCCTTCCTTTCCGACGACTCTACCCATGCCAGCACACACTCACTCCATTCATTTTGGAGAGGCTGAAAAATAACAGGGAGATAATTGACACTTTCTGTTCCTTGAAAACACTTTATAACTTGCAAGGTTGAAGTTACATATTTTTTCCCCACTCCTTGAACTTAAAGTCTGCTCTTTTATTCCCTATATTTTTTTCTTTCTTTTTAAAAGTTATTTTGAGTCATTTATTAGATTCAGTGAGGGTAGGCTTTACAAATTGAATTCACAGTATTTTTCCAGAGAGATAGACTAGATTTATATATATATGTGTATGTGTATATATATATATATATATATATATATATATATATAGTTGCAAGAAATGATCATGCAGTATTGTTCAAGTCGTTCCTTCACAAATATGATGTGGCATCTTCAAACTAATGAGCTCATTTTCAACTAAATATCAAGATTTTTAGATTCGCTAGTGCTAATTAACCACCATTCACTATTTGTGATGACAATGTTGCTATTAGTAAATGGGGATGATAATAATAATATCTTCCTTGTGCTTCTGCTGAGATTAGTACCTGGTGCACATTAAGTATTATTATATTAACTGTGAGCCCTTATCCTCATCTCTGCTGTCAGATTTATACTGAGCTCTGGGAATTGTTTTTAACCATAAACTTAATTTCAGATTATTATCAATTTTCATTTACTTTTGCATTTTCACTAGATGCTTTAAACTTCCTATCTGCAACAACAACCAAGATACAATTTAAAATGATTTCAATTAAAGTTATATTTAAATTATCAATTTTGACCTTGTTATGGAAAATTCACTTTCATAGGCAATAGCATTAAGTGCAGTCATTATATGTTTCAATCAAAGTATTTAATGAAATGCAACTATGAGTTACAATTTTAAATCTGTACACCATTAAAAATCTTGAAACCCACACTAGTTCAGAAGATGAAAGTTTTGTTTTACTTTTTAAGTTCTTTTGTGAGTTGCAAAACATTTACTGAGGAATCAGACATTCTGGAAACAATAGTATATTCTGTAGTCGTAATGATAATAATATCCTCTTTTAAGACAATATAAAATTACCAAAATTTCTAAGTAGTTTCTGACCATAAAAATTGGCAGCTCTCTGTACATTTACCAACAAACACAATATTATGCAACCTGGAAAAATAGAAAACTATTTACTTTGCTGGCATACATATTTCAAAGAATATAATTTGTTCACATAGATATTTTAAAGAACGTAAAAATCCAAAAGACTGTCCCCAAGTTTTAAATTCAAAATAGAACTCAAGGAAAAGGAGCATATTTATCTTGTGGCTTTCTGTACCCACACTCACCCATACCATGCCTCTGGAGGCTGTGAAAGCTTTAATGTGAAAAGGCGGGATGTAACTGTACATGGAATTATTCTAGACCCTGGTTCTCAGATGATCTGCAGGAGATTCCTCTCATAAAACAGACCTCGATTCTGTCCCTCTAACACTGAGAGATTAGAAGACATAATATTTTAGGGCTCTTCCAGCCACAACAGTCCATGATTCATAATTTAAAACATCTCCAGATACCCTAGAAGGATACTCAGCTCCACACCCCCTAAATATCCCCCTCCTAAATATTCCCATCTCTAATTCTTACTTCTCTTAAATCTTATCCAACTTTCGAACAGAAAGTTCAGATTGAGGAATCTGGAGATGTCTAATCCCACTACCAGATAAACTGAAAACAGGAGAAAACAGCAAGAATCCCAGTTCAGAAAGGAATATGTTTTTCTGGCATGGCAAATTCTCCAGGACATTAGAACCTCTAATAATATTAGTACTGGTATTATAATCGAGAAATGTATTTAGAATTATACTTACTACTCTGAAAAGTGATTGGCTTTGATTAAGTTCCCTTCAGTTGACAACTTTAAGCTGAGGAATTTACCTACCATGAGACAATCAATCTTTATATGTTTACACGTTATCGATCAGAGAGCAAACTGAAGATGAAACACTGTGTTTGGATACTGTCGCTTGGTTTTCTGAATATCCCTATCAGGCAGTGTTCAGAAAGGAAATTTATGGTGGTGGTGGGTTTTTTAATGGTATCTCTCACAGTCTACATCTTACATTGGTATATTTGCTATAATGCTTCCAAGAAACTTTGCCATAATTTGTGATCAAATTTTAAAAAAATGCTAAGACGCTAATAAATGAGCTGGCTATTCTAAGTGAGAGGATTTCTGATGCAATTTAGCTATATTCCAGCCATTTACCTATTAGGATAAAGGCTTCTCCCACATTGTTTAAATATTTCTGGAAATCTAAAAAAAGAAGGAAATGATTAATGGTGATAATTTTGTAAAGGAATTTAGTTACAGAGCACTCAGAGATGGTTTAAGGACTGTGTACCATGGCACAAGTTACGAATCAGAAATGAGAAGATGAATGAGGCTGTAGCAGCCTCCCAGGGAACTGCAGGAATCCACTGATCGATATGCTTCTATCTACTACAGAGAAAATTCTCGGTCATTTTGGGGGAGAAAAAAAAATACCTGCCAGGAACACAAAGGCTGCTGAAAGTAAGCTAACACTGTTTGTAAGTTTCTTAGGCTGCTGTAAAAAATTACCACAAACTTGGTGCCTTGAAACAACAGAAATTTATTTTCTCATAGTTCGGGAGGCCAGAGATCTGATATTAGGTAACTGCAAGGATGGTTCCTTCTGGAGGCTTTGAGGAAGAATCTGTCTGATGCCTCTCCCTTAGCTTCCAGGGGCTGCTGAAAATCCTTGGCAATCTTGGCCTTGCTGACCGATCACATTGATGTCTGTCCCTGTCGGAACACAGTCTTCTCCATTTCTCTGTGTCTTCTTCTCTTCTGCCTTTTATTTACTTATTTATTTATTTTTTAAATAGATCTTTTTTGGAGTATAATTGCTTCACAATACTGTGTTAGTTTCTGTTTCACAACAAAGCGAATCAGCCATATGCACACACATGTCCCCATATCCCCTCCCTCTTGAGCCTCCCTCCCATCCTCCCTATCCGAGCCACATACGTCATTGCAAAGCACCGAGCCCATCTCCCTATGCTATGCTGCTGCTTTCAACCAGCCAACTGTTTTACATTTGGTAGTATACACAGGTTGATGCTACTCTCACTTCTCCCCAAATTTGCCCTCCCACCCCATGTCCTCAAGTCCATTTTCCATGTCTACCTCTTTATTCCTGCCCTGCAACTAGGTTCATCAAAAACTTTTTTCTTTTTTTTTTTTAAGATTCCATATATATGTGTTAGCATATGATATTTGTTTTTCTTTCTGACTTACTTCACTCTGTTTGACAGGCTCAAGGTCCATCTCACTTCAAATAACTCAATTTTGTTTCTTTTTATGGCTGAGTAATATTCCAATGCACATATATGCCACATCTTCTTTATCCATTCATCTGTCGATGGACACTTAGGATGCTTCCATGTCATGGCTATTGTAAATAGTGCTGCAATGAACATTGCGGTATATGACACTTTTTGAATTATGGTTTTCTTAGGGTATATGCCCAGTAGTGGGATTGCTGGTTCATATGGTAGTTCTACTTTTTAGTTTTTTAAGGAACCTCTATACTGTTCTCCATAATGGCTGTATCAATTTACATTTCAACCAACAGTACAAGAGGGTTCCCTTTTCACCACTCCCTCTCCAGCATTTATTGTTTCTAGCTTTTTTGATAATGGCCATTCTGACCGGCATAAGGTGATACCTCATTGTAGTTTTGATTTGCATTTCTCTAATAATTAGTGATGTTGACCATCCTTTTATGTGTTTGTGTGCAATCTGTATATCTTTTTTGGAGAAATGTCTGTTTAGGTCTTCCACACATTTTTGGATTGGGTTGTTTGTTTTTTTGATATTGAGCTCCATGAGCTGTTTGTATATTCTGGAGATTAATCCTTTGTCTGTTGGTTCATTTGCAAATATTTTCTCCCATTCTGAGGGTTGTCTTTTCGTCTTGTTTATGGTTTCCTTTGTTTGCAAAAGCTTTTAAGTTTCATTAGGTCCCACTTGTTTATTTTTTTAAATTTCCATTACTCTAGGAGGGGGATCCAAAAGATTTTGCTGTGGTTTATGTCAAAGAGTGTTTTCCCTATGTTTTCCTGTAAGAGTTTTATAGTGTCTGGTCTTACACTTAAGTCTTTAATCCATGTGGAGTTTCATTTTGTGTTAAATGTTAGGTAGTGTTCTAATTTCATTCTTTTATATGTAGCTGTCCAGTTTTCCCAACACCACTTATTGAAGAGGCTGTCTTTTCTCCACTGTATATTGTTGCCTCCTTTGTCATAAATTAGGTGCCCATAAGAATGAGGGTTTATCTCTGGGCATTCTATCCTTTACCACTGATCTATATTTCTGTTTTCGTGTCAGTACCATACTGTCTTGATTACTGTAGCTTTGTGGTATAGTTTGAACTCAGGGAGCCTGAATCCTCAAACTCCATTTTTCTTTCTCAAGATTGCTTTGGCTATTCGGGGTCTTTTGTGTTTCCATACAAATTGTAAAATTTTTTGTCCTAATTCTGTGAAGAATGCCATTGGTATTTTGATACGGATTGCACTGAATGTGTAGATTGCTTTGGGTAGTATAGCCATTATCACAATATTGATTCTTCCAATCCAACAACATGGTATACTTCTCCATCTGTTTATGTCATCTTTGATTTATTTCATCAGTGTTTTATAGTTTTCTGAATACAAATCTTTAGCCTCCTGAGGCAGTTTTATTCCTAGGTATTTTATTATTTTTGTTGCAGTGTAAATGGGAGTGTTTCCTTAATTTCTCTTTCTGATTTGTCCTTGTTGGTGTATAGGAATGCCAGAAAATTCTGTGGATTAATTTTGTAACCTGCAACCTTACCAAATTCATTGCTTAGTTCTACTAGTTCTCTGGTGGCATCTCTGGATTTTCTGTGTATGCTATCACGTCATGGGCAAACAGTGACAGTTTTACTTCTTCTTTTCCAATTTGTATTCCTTTTATTTCTTTTTCATCTCTGATTGCCGTGGCTAGGACTTACAAAACTATGTTAAATAAGAGTGGTGAGAGTGGACATCCTTGTCTTGTTCCTGATATTAGTGGAAATGCTTTCACTTTTTCACCATTGAGTATGATACTTGCTGTGGGTTTGTCATATATGGCCATTATTATGTTTAGGTAGGTTCCCTCTATGTCCACTTGCTGGAGAGTTTTTATCATAAATGGGTGTTGAATTCTGTCAAAAGATTTTTCTGCATCTATTGAGATTATCATATGGTTTTTATTCCTTGATTTGTTAATGTGGTGTATCACATTGATTGATTTGCGTATATTGAAGAATCCTTGCATCCCTGGGATAAATCCCACTTGATCATGGTATACGATCCTTTTAATGTTCTGTCAGATTCTGTTTGCTAGTATTTTGTTTCAGATTTTTGCATCTATGTTCATCAGTGATGTTGGTCTATAATTTTTTGTGTGTGTGATACCTTTTTCTAGTTTTGGTATTAGGGTAATGGTGGCTTCATAGAACAAATCTGGGAGTGTTTCTCCCTCTGCAATTTTTTGGAAGAGTTTGAGAAGGATCAGTGTTAGCTCTTCTCTAAATGTTTGATAGAATTCACCTGTGAAGCCATCTGGTCCTGGACTTCTATTTGTTGGAAGATTGTTAATTATGGTTTCAATTTCATTACCTGTGATAGGTCTGTTTATATTTTCTCATTCTTCCTGGTTCAGTCTTGGAAAATTGTACCTTTCCAAGAATCTGCCCATTTCTTCCTGGTTGTCCATTTTATTGGCATATAGTTGTTTGTAGTACTCTCTTATAATCCTTTGTACTTCTGCATTGTCAGTTGTGATTGCTCCTTTTTCATTTCTAAATTGCCTGATTTGCATCCTCTCCCTTTTTTTCTTGATGACTCTGGCTAAGGGCTTATCAATTTTGTTTATCTTCTTAAAGAACCAGCTTTTAGTTTTATTGATCTTTGCCCGGGTCTTCTTCATTTCTATTTCATTTACTTCTGCTCTGGTCTTTATGATTTCTTTCCTTCTACTGACTTTGGGTTTTCTTTGTTCTTTCTCTAGTTGTTTTAAGTGTAGGGTTACATTGTTTGAGATTTTTCTTGTTTATTGAGGTGAGATTGTATTGCTATAAACTTCCCTCTTAGAACTGCTTTTGCTGTGTCCAATAGGTTTTGGGTCATCGTGTTCCTGTTGTCATTTGTTTCTATGAATTATTTTTTTATTTCTTTTTTGTTTTCCTCAATGATCTCTTGGTTATTTAGTAGCTCACTGTTTAGCTTCCGTGCATTTGTGTTTTTTACAGTTTTTTTCCTGTAATTTATTTCCAGTCTTACAGTGTTGTCATCAGAAAAGATGCTTGGTACAATTTCTATTTTCTTAAATATTCTGAGGATTGATTTGTGACCCAAATGTGATCTATCCTGGAAAATGTTCCATGTGCACTTGAGAAGAAAGTGTATTTTGTAAAGTTATTTTTTATTAAAAGGTATGTTAGTTCAGATTCTCTGAGACGTTCATGAAAGACACTGGAGAGATATCTGTGAAAAATAAAAGGGACTGGGCATAGACAGGGAGAGCCTTTAGATTCTAAAGCAGGTCTAGCACTTGGGAAAGGAGACAAGAAGATGAAAACTGGGTAGGCAGGCCTCAGAAGTGGTGAAGCTCTGAGAAAGTAGTGAGCTCCTGGTTGGCCCCCAGGCCAACACCACTGTGCTTGGTTACTGCCTGGGAGCAATCCAGGGAGAGAATGGCCTCACCATCAATACTGTAGTAAGTCCAAAGCGTAATGCTAAATGATGAAGAGGTAGTCAAAGCTCAGTGAAAAGCTTTCTGTCACCATTCATCAAAAAGTTTCAAGAAGAATTCAAGAAGAAGGAAAAATCTGCAAACAGCTCTTTTGGTATATCTAGGGTATGTTCTGCTCAAGGACATCCTTCCAGGATTGTTGATTTTGAGATAACATACAAGGATCTTTACATCTCCCATTACCACTGTTACTGTTACAGCCAGGGGTACTGACAACCTTGAAGGCATATTATATGATATGAGTGATGCATTATGTGCAGTGAGGTGCTAATGGAGATGACTCTGCTCTAACAAAGGATTAGTGAAATGGTCCTGAGAGCAAGAAGGTACTCATATTAATCAACTGGGCTTTAAAACAGACCTCATGCCTAACAATAAAGTATGGAAAAACACACTGTTCTATACTTTTTTGGTAAACTTCCAAAAGTTTTATGAAGAGAACTAATGAAACACACATCTTGGGTCTAGTATAAGAGGCCAGATTTACTACTGTGAACAGTGAAAATGTTGCAGAATTGGTTTGTATGCAATAGCAAGAAATTACAGCAAGAAATTCATTCAGTGTAATTATTACTGTGAATTCAAAGAAAATATAAATACTTGGTACAAATCTCTAAATAAATTTTAGATCATGCAGATAAAAATAATTTGGCAAAATACCTGAATAAACATAGTCTGCCAATTATTCTTTCAACTAAAAATGGTATACTACGAGAAAAGTGAATAATTCAACTTGCACCTCCAATAAACAAAGCAAGTGCTTTTCCTTGGGACAACATCTTTCTGTGTCAATCAGAATTACTTATGCATACTTCCTATTTTATTACATAGAACATTAAGAAGATGCACTCAACAGCAATGATTTAATTAAACTGATTATTTGTAATATTTCTTCAAGGACATTCTTAAATAAATAAATTTAAAAAATAATTTGACAGGTGCATGTGATCATGACAGGAATATGAGCATCTCATATTATATTATCACCAGTTTAATTGACACAAACAAAGGGAATGGAAACAGATGCGGAATTCGAGTTTTAAGCCTCCTATTGTTGTGGTCTCTGGCATCAGCTGGTAGTTAACAACCACCCATTTCTGGAGTTAAAAGAGCCAACAAGACAAAACTGTCCACTAGTTCCATGTACTTGGACATGGTCAAACCTCAGGCATTTATTCCTGCCTCTCTCCCCGCTTCACCAGCCCCCTTCTGCTCATCCTCCCCCTTCAGCAAGCAGCAGCTTTGACTACATCTTCCACCCCACTTTTCACTTCAATCAAGAAGTCTGCAAGAGTTTAATTTTAAAATCTACCTCATAGGGGCTTCCCTGGTGGCGCAGTGGTTGAGAGTCCGCCTGCCAATGCAGGGGACACGGGTTCGTGCCCCGGTCTGGGAAGATCCCACATGCCGTGGAGCGGCTGGGCCCATGAGCCATGGCCGCTGAGCCTGCGCGTCCGGAGCCTGTGCTCCGCAACGGGAGAGGCCACAACAGTGAGAGGCCCGCATACCGCAAAAAAAAAAAAAAAAAAAAAAAAAATCTACCTCGTTTCTTTGTTGTTTTTGTTTTAAGGGTTATTTTTATTTACTGCATCTGTAACTTAATCGTTCTTCAAGTTTCTGCTTAGGGGGAATAGGTAATTCGTAGCTAATACTTTACCACAGCAGTATCATTATATACTACACACATATACACTAATAAGCTCAAAAAGTGCTAAATAATTAGGTGTTAAATGATTAAGTAATTGGTGCATGAGTGCTTTATATTATGCAAAAGTCTGTTGAGTTTTGTATAGGTGCTTCAGTATTTATTACTACTTTGGAAGATTTGGTTGGGTGTTTTTATAGGCTGGGAATGCATGTTAACTTTCCTATTAAAAATAATGGCATAGAAGCTTCTACTATTTTAAAAAATCAATAGTCAACACATTTTCAATAATGGATTTGATTCAGATAATGAGGGATGAATACATTACACCTACTAAGTAGAAACAGAATGTATAAAGTCAGTGAATTCAAAGTAACTAAAGAATAACCAAGAAGGTAATGAGGAAGAGACCGCAAGTGTGAGAAAAGCCAAGAACAGCGTTGGAATATAACCCAGCCAATTGGAGGAGTCAAATAAACCTGTTCTAAGTAATCAATAATGAGGAACAGAGAAATGCATAAACAAACCATCTATACCATAGAAAACTTCAGGAGATGAGTATGGGAGGGCTTCTGCAGTGGACAAAAGATGAGATCACCAGGAGGTATAAATGAATCTTGAGTAAAAATGATTATACTGTCCAATAACTGTGGGAAATTCTTTTGTGTTGCAACCTGTCAAACATCATGATAAAATCATGTTTATACTAGACAGCGACGTTCTCATAAACCCATACTGCCTCACAAAATTTTTGTAGTGTGCGCTGCAAAGGAGAAAAAATAAAGGACAGTAAGCTCATTTTCCTGACAGTGTGACTTTTGTAAACTGGCTTGAGTTACTAGAATGTGTGACAGCCAGCTGCCTTGTTAGTTTTTTGGCTCTGACTTGCTTTAGGGTTATCTGCTCTCACCTACAGAATTGGGAGGAGTATAACGACAAGTTACAAGTCTGAATGTGCATAAGAGATTTACAAGCTGTGGAGAAATCATCTTGATGTTGTTTTTATGATAGGAAGAACCTGAGAAAGACTGGGAAAGTATCTCCTCCAAAGTTAAAGTTAAATTAAGAGAATTCCAAGAAATTAAAATAAACTTCCATTATTACCTAGTAAGAGCTTTACCTAAGGCACATTATTCTAGCACATATACAACTATAAAGAAAATTCTAAATTGTTTGGATATTTGTTTCAGTTAAAATCTGAAATTATGGACAACCTGAGAAGAGGCAGTGTGAAGTGGAAAGTGTGAAAGATTTTAGGTTTTCTCTTATTCGTATATTACTATTATTGTCATTTTGCTATGGCGTACTTACTGGTTTTGCTTGAATGTTACTCTGAATGAGGTTATCGGATTACCTTTTCAACAACTGTCACTTTGCAACTGTTATTTAAATCTTGAGCAGATTATAGTTGAATATCAATTACCCTTTTTTAAATTTAAGAATCTATGTAGTCATATGCAAGAATCTTTTCCAAATTATTAGATTTTCTAAGCAAGTCTGAATTAACCAAGACAGATGGCCAATTACACGAAATTGGCAGCAAATTTATCCAAATTCATAATATAAAAAACAATAATTTGTTATTGTCTTTAGAATTCTGCGATTCCTTTCCTCCCTTTCTGTCACAGATTACATGCCCCGGCTCTCACTGCCCAGGATGACATCATATTAAGTGGCATGTGTCCCTTTGCCATTAAGATTTTCAAGTATGAAGGCAAGATTACTGTATTTTTTATGAATATACAGATAATAATGCCCATTAAAAAAAAACGGAATGCACTTAAATACAAAAAGATAACCATCTATAATGTCTCTATCTGCAAATGACTATTATTATCATTGTGATATCCTCCTGGAATATTTTCCATATGCATGTATAAATACATAGTTATAAAACTGGCATCAGAAGTTGTGAAAAATGGGATTACAGGTTACATGGCATTTTTCAAGGTGCTTTTATATTTAATGTATTTTAAATATTCTTTCATGTTAATAAACATATATCCAAACCATTAGTATCACTAGTATTGGCTGAACAGAGTGTCCTTGTTTGTCTGTGTTTCATTTACTAATCTCTTATATTTAAGCACTGAAATTATTTAAAATTTACATTAATGTTAAAAGTATAATAAACATGATATATACACGTACCATTACACCATATTTGGTTCCATCCTTAGGATAAATTCCTGAAGGACACATACATGGGTCAAAGGTTTTATATACTTTAAGGCTTTTTTTTTTTTTTTGGCCGTACGCGGGCCTCTCACTGTTGTGGCCTCTCCCGTTGCGGAGCACGCGCAGGCTCAGCAGCCATGGCTCACGGGCCCAGCCGCTCTGCGGCAAGTGGGATCCTCCCGGACCGAGGCACGAACCCGTGTCCCCTGCATCGGCAGGCAGACTCTCAACCACTGCGCCACCAGGGAAGCCCTAAGGCTGTTTTTACATCACGCTGATTTGCTCTTCAGCAAGTCTGTACCAATTTAATTTGTCATAGCAGTGTGTAAGTAGAAGATGTTTGTTAATGTGTATAGAATCTGTCCATGATTCAAATGTGGTGCAATTCTACTTGCATTCTAACTACATTAATCACGTGCTGAAGTAAAAATGACACATTAATTTCAGATTCCATATTGCTACGAATAATTAAGTAGACGTAGGTATTACTAGTATATAAATTCTCTATTTTTTCTTGCATTGTAGCAGAGTGATTACTCAGCATCATGCTCTTAAAGATTATCAAGATAAAGGCATTGAAGAATATAAGTGCTCTCAAGTGGAATGAGCATAACATTCAGAGTTTGGAGACCTGTACTACTAGGGCAAATATATTCCTTGGACCTAATTTTTCTTATCTGTACATAAAGATGATAGATTGTGCAATTTGTAAGCCTTTTCCCGTTGTAAAACACTCTGTATATGCTACATTGCAAGCTGCATTAAGCTAATGACCATGACTTACTTTCTTAATTTTTCCCATAGCACCTGGCACATAAAGTACTTCCATAAAAGTCATTTTTATATGCTACACAGATTACATTAAAATCTCTTTGTAAATGAGTATGCCAGCTGCTTATTAACCAAATCTCATTTCATAGGATTGTATCAAAATAAACTAAGAATTGATTTTACAGTATTAATTACTCTATAACCCTTTGCAGATGGAACCATTCTTACAAGTTGCTTGATTTTTTTCTAGAAAGTAAAGAGAAAAAGGTTGAGGTCCCATGTAACATTTACTGATACAAAATATTCAGTCAACTAAGAAAGCATTTGTTTTTATCTTTCTCGCCTTCAGCTTAAAGAGAGAATTGAAGAGGGAACTGGCCTTTAACTTCTACTCTTGTATAGATAGCTCTGCATTTTCAAGGTATGTATTGCTTCATTTCTCTGACTTATAAATATATTATGAATTAGTAGAAAGAAGAAAATATTTGTTTTTATTTTTATGTCAATTGCTTAAATTAACAAAGGGAAATTGAAAGGTTTAATTAAGAGACATAGCTGCCCTGTTTTAACATTATTCTATTACTCTATTTTTAATTATGGAAGTAGTATGCTTATAATCATCATTTAAGAGTAATATGGTTAAAGTAACTTGATTAAAATATTCGATCAGTACCACAGGGTATAAAATAAAAGTAAAGGCTCACCCAAACCCCAGAATTAACTGTTTTCACCATTTCTATTCTGCTTAGTGATTTCTGTTTCTTGTCACAATATCTATTTATTACCTGATATAAAAGAGCTATGTTTTATATACACCTCCCCCAAAACACACAGATCTATTCAAAATTTTACTGGTTATATGACTAGCTTTAGTTCTCCTGATTGACATTTTATAACTGATAACTGCAAATAATTCACTAAAACTCTATTTCTTGATCCTTCAGTTTCAAAGTATCTGTTGTCTGCTCTCTGTGAAGTCTGGGAAAATTGTTTGGCCTACAATCTATTTCTCTATTCCTTTTTCCAACTTTTCTTAACCACACCTTTATGCTTGCATTTTTATTCTGTGATGGAGATTCCTCCTCTATAATTAAATTTGTGGTTGGGCGTATGGCCAACTTAGATGTAAAACTGGGGCATGGAATGCAAGAAAGTCATCTGTGCTAATTCCAAATTGGGACACTTAAATAGTGATACACCTTCTTCATGCTTTGTCTTCCCTGTTTTTGCCACCTGGAAAATGAACAGGACCTACTCTCAGCCTAAATGGCAAGGCCACAAGATAAAAGTACTCTGTGAAGTAGAACCACCCAAAGATCTGGAACATGCCCCACGTATTTTGTGTAGGAAGGATATAAACTTCCTTGTTCTTTAAATCTCAGAAAGTTTGGTCTCTCTGTTTTCACATCTTAGCCCACCGTAACACACTTCAATATTTTGCCTGGTTTTTGATTCTAAAATTTCAAAACCACTTAGCATTTATAAAAATAAGCATGTAATAGTATAATTTACTTCTTCACCAAACACTGTGATTTGTCCCTGAGGGAAGGAGCTGAAAGCTAAATTAATCTTATGTCACTTGAAAAAGAATGTTTCAAGCATCAAGTAGATTCCATTTTCTTATATTCAATCAACAGCTCAAACCATGCCACACCTTTTAGTTTGCATGGTATTTTGAACATGATATTTTTATTTATCAATATTTTTTCAAAATTCCTTAATGCCTTTCTTTATTCTGAGTTTTTACTAAATGAATACTAGACCTTATATCTCTCTGTTATTTTGCCCTTTGTGTAAACTGGATCCACTATTTACAGTCAGAGCATTAAGGTCTTCTTCAAATATATATTGTATTACTCAATATTTTTTTAACATTGGCATCATAATTTTAATTTCAGAGATGTTTTCCTAATCTTCGTTTCTATTTCATCATAAATTTTCCTGTTTTGTGATGAAACATTCTCTTAAATCTCACTAACAATAATACTTACAAATGCTTTTTTATAATATTAATTAAACCTATACTTTAGTGGAAAATTAATATTTTTTCAATATTGGCTCTTCCTAGGATGAATATGAAATATTATTCCTTTTATTTATGTCAGCTTTAATAAGTTTTCATAAAGCTTTCTAACTTTCTCCATTAGGTGTTATACATATTTTGTTAGATTTATTTTTAGGTACAGTATATTTCTGTTGTTATTTTGAATGACATCTTTTTTTAAAATTACATTTTCTGGTTGCTGTTTTTGGAACATAGAGCTTTTTTCTATATTTATCTTACATCCAGCACCTGGTTACTTCAATTATTAATTCTCAAAATGTGTTAATAAAATGTTTGAATTTTTTCCTTTATCATTAATATTAATATTTTTTAAATTACAAAAGCTGTACAAATTAGTTGTAAATACATATACAAAAGCAATAAGAAAGTGCAAGCAGAAATTTTCTCCACCCTCCCTTGGGTTAATGTAAATATTTTTACCTTTCTTCCAGTTTTACCGAGATATAATTGACTTACAGCACTATATAAGTGTAAGGTGTACAACATAATGATTTGATTTATATACATCATGATGACCACAATAAGTTTAGTGAACATCCATCATCTCATACAAATACAACATTAAATAAAGAGAAGAATTGTTTTGCTTGTGATGAGAACTCTTAGAATTCACTCTCTTAACAACATTCACATATAACATACAGCAGGGTAAATTATATTTATCATGCTGTACATTACAGCCCTAGTACTTATGTATCCTATAACTGGAAGTCTGTACCTATTGGCTGCCTTCCTTCAATTTCCCCTCCCCCTTAACCCTGCTTCTGGTAACCACAGATCTGATCTCTTTTTCTATGAGTTTGTTTGTTTATTTGTCTGTTTGTTTTTGAAGTATAATTACCCTGCAAAACTACTGTAATTCCTTTCACACAATTAGGTGATTAGTATTTCCATACATTTCAAAATGATCATCACTGTAAGTCCAGTTACCATGAATTTTAAATATAGATAACCATATCATCCATATACTATGATAATTTGCTCCTCCTATTCCAACTCTTATATCTTTTGTTTCTTTTCTTATTTTACTGACAAGGACCTCCATTATAATGTTCAACATAAGTAGTGACAATGGACATCCTTGCTGAGTTCCAGATTTTAGAGGGAATACCTATACGGTTTTGCCATTCAAGATGATACTTATATTGTTCTGTTAAATACTTTTAATCAGGTTGAAGACATTTTTTGTTTTTCTGGCTTATAAAAAATTTTTAATCATGAATATCTATTGAGTTTTATTAAATGCTTTTAATGTTTCTTTTTCAACATGAATCTCTTATTGTAAATTGAAATTAACTGCATTTTAAGTGTCAAAAACTCTTTCATTCCTAGAGTAAATGTAGTGAGATTAGGATATACTGTATTTTTTTCAATTATCACAATCTATTGACTTGTCCTCCTCAGCCCACATTCTTTTTTTAAATTTATTTATTTTATTTATTTATTTTTTGGCTGTATTGGGTCTTCGTTGCTGTGCGTGGGCTTTCTCTAGTTGTCCAGAGCCGGGGCTACTCTTCGTTATGGTGCGCGGGCTTCTCATTATGGAGGCTTCTCTTGTGTGGAGCACGGGCTCTAGGCGCATGGGCTTCCATAGTTGTGGCATGTGGGCTCAGTAGTTGTGGTTTGCGGGCTTAGGTGCTCCACGGCATGTGGGATCTTCCCAGACCAGGGCTCGAACCCATGTCCCCTGCATTGGCAGGCGGATTCCTAACCACTGCGCCACCAGGGAAGCCCCCATACGTTCTTTTTTGTACCCTTCTGCTTTGTATGTTGTATACTGTAATATATTCTTTGAATGGTTACACTTGAGATAAGACTATACATACTTATATTAGAAAAGCCTAATTTTAATATAAAATCTGAACAATAAGAGAGCCACTGAACACTTTAAACATATTCACCTCCCTTCCAAATTATATGCTATATCAATTAGTTATAGTTATATATTTATTAGTCATCATAAGAAATTATCATGATTATTTATAGACTTAACATTGGCTTAACTTTCTGGTATTAATCTTTTTCCCAGGGCAACTTGGCTTCTTTATTCTATTACCCATCCTATGCTAGATTTTTTTTTTTTCTTTTTTGGACTTTGGGAATTTTCCACGCTTTTTGTGAGTTCAACAACAATATATTTTAATGCATGCTTACTTTTTAAAGACTTCTCAATATGGCTAGACTGCCACACTGATGAAAGAGTCTCTCATTCTTTTACTAGAGCACAGTTGTCATCAACTAAGGTTCTGGCTGTGTCACAGTAACATGTCCTACATCCCTAGGTAGTGTGAGATGAAGGTACCAATGTAATTTCTATGAAAAAGAGCAAGAAAGAGTCATCTAAATATTCTGAGTGACTTTCATCTCTATTTTCCATTTTCCCTTGGCAGTTTACACTTATTTTATCATATGATTATCATATCAAAGTCTCAGAAAAATATACAGTAAAAAGTAATAGCATATAAAAATACAATACTTCAAAGATTTAGAAACAGCTAATTGGCTTTTTAAAATCATTTTCAGGTATCTTATTCTTAGTATCTCAAGAAAAGTATAAAAAAAAATGGCAAAATTTACTAACTCTAGGAAATGGTTTTGGTCTTGCCTTTTCTAACCTTGCCTTGTCATTTGATTTATTTTTAAGTAAAATATTTTGGTTCTAATACTGACTCATTCCATCTAGGTAGTTCATTAAAATCATATATGTATATATATGTGTGTGTGTGTGTGTGTGTGTGTATATATATATATATGACATAAATATGTAATAGAGAACTGAACTAGAAATCCAAGGCCACCTGCATCAAAAAACTTGTGAGAAAGAGCACATAACAGGAAGAGTGTGACACAAAGAAAGTTAAGCCCACTTTTCCAAGCTAAAATTCTGAAATAGAAAATCAAATATTGAATCATAATCTCAAAATATACAGACGCTGTACATTCAAAAAATCATAAGATTATTTCTGAAATACCAGATTAAGGTAAATATTTATCTTACTTTCCAAAATTTGGGGTAACTCAAATTTATCTGAATAGTATTGGAAAGTGCAATATTCAGATATGAAAGGAAGAAGAATTTTTCTTTTTCGCTACAGCTGAAAGACCTATGGATAAAAGAAGGCTATATTACAACTTTTTGTCCCATAAGCTCCAAGAATTATTTACGAAATAGTTTTTGAACTCTTTGGCAGAAAATCATTTGGGAGAGTCATCTGTCTTTTTTTGCTCTTCATGACATTTCTAAGCAATGGTACAGAGATCTCCTGTGTTACAAACTTCATAGGACGCAAAGGTCAGAAAAATTTTCAGGAATACACACACACACACAAACATATACCCTTACAGTATTACAGATTGTGAAAAAATTCATGGCTAAGACTGAGGCTGGAGCAGAACAAAGACACACCCCAGACCCCAGGGACACTGCACGGAGTAACAAGCCACAGTAGGACACTGCTGGGAAAGAGAAGGATAGCCTTCCTGTACCCTGATCCCAAGCAAAAGCTTGCTGCTGTTGGAGAAGGAGCAGGAAAAGCTCTAACGCGCTCTAGAACTTTGCCCGGATACTAAGCAGAAGTATGTTGCCTTTGGGGTAAGGCCAGGAAAATTTGGTACCTTACAAGCCCTGATGATCAGGTATACAGAATCTTTCTCAGTCCGAGAACACAGCAGATGATAGGAAACCCTCTGCTGTCATCCCCATCCCACCTAAAGCCATGTGTATTAATCATGTCTTGGTTTTCTGTATTCTGGTGCTTTGGTATCTTAGGGCCTTGCTGAACCTGGAGGGATGGTTCCTTTCAGGGTTAGCTAATTCCTAGAGAGAGCAAAAGTCTTGCCTGTGAGTGCAGCTTTCATCTCAATCCAGAGCTTATATCCCAACTACGTCCTAGGTCAGGCTCTCACTCTGGACCACAATCCATCTGCTCTCCTTACCCCAGAGCCAAGTACCAGACAACTAGGGACAGGCCCGATGACAGCCTGCTGAAATTATTCAAATTAACCAATCCTAAACTGGCTTACCCTGCCTCACCCATTCTTTCCCACAGAAATCACAATAAAGGCTCTCACTCAAGTTTTCTCCTCACTCCCTCTGCCTCCTGATTGACCCTGGTGCTTCCCCAAGTGGCCCCTTGTCACAGGGTGTGCCCCCTTCTCTTAGGATCTGTAAGTGCAACAAACTATCTGCTCAACTGCAATCATTCCCTGATCTGTTGGCCTTGCCACACCTAATAATAATATAATCTATTTTTTTACATTAATTTTCATCAGAGTATTGTTGCTTTACAAGGTTGTGTTAGCTCCCACTGCACCACAAAATGAATCAGCCATACACATACAGATATCCCCTCCCTTTTTGGACTTCCCTCCCATTTAGAATACCACAGTGCATTAGGTAGAGTTCCCTGTGCTATACAGTACGTTCCCATCAGTTGTCTAATATAATATATTTTTAGAAACACCTTACACCAAGTGACACATGACAGCAGTCTACACCTGACGAGTCGGAGGCAGCAGAAAGTTTCATCTGTGCCACAGGTACTGAGCATCTGCTGAAAGATGGCAGTGGAGCAAGGACACTGAGAAAACAACCTCAGCATTCCAGACCTGACCTTCAGCAAAATAAAGCTGCAGTTTACTACTGGGGAAATTTTTTTAATTCAACATTTAAATTTGAGATAATGGTAGATGTATATGTAGTTCTAACAAATAAGGCAGAGAGATCTCATGTGTTCTTTTCCTACTTTTTCTGGGCATTAAATCTGGGCATTCTAGCCTGACCATTGATCTATATTTCTGTTTTTCTGCCAGTACCACAATGTCTTGTTACTGTAGCCTTATAGTATAGTCTGAAGTCAGGGAATCCGATTCCTCCAGCTCCGTTTTACTTTCTCAAGATTGCTTTGGCTATTTGGAGTCTTTTGTGTTTCCATATGAATTGTAAGTTTTTTGTTCTAATTCTGTGAAGAATGCCATTGGTACTTTGATAGGGATTGCACTGAATCAATCTGTAGATTGCTTTGTGTAGTATAGTCATTTTCATGATATTGATTCTTCCAATCCAAGAGCATGTTATATTTCTCCATCTGTTTATGTCATCTTTGATTTATTTCATCAGTGTTTTATAGTTTTCTGAATACAAATCTTTAGCCTCCTGAGGCAGTTTTATTCCTAGGTATTTTATTCTTTTTTGGTGTATAGGAATGCCAGAAAATTCTGTGGATTAATTTTGTAACCTGCAACCTTACCAAATTCATTGCTTAGTTCTACTAGTTCTCTGGTGGCATCTCTGGATTTTCTGTGTATGGTATCACGTCATAGGCAAACAGTGACAGTTTTACTTCTTCTTTTACAATTTGTATTCCTTTTATTTCTTTTTCATCTCTGATCGCCGTGGCTAGGACTTAAAAAACTATGTTAAATAAGAGTGGCGAGAGTGGCCATCCTTATCTTGTTCCTGATCTTAGTGGAAATGCTTTCAGTTTTTCACCATGGAGTATGATACTTGCTGTGGGTTTGTCATATATGGCCATTATTATGTTGAGGTAGGTTCCCTCTATGCCCACTTGCTGGAGAGTTTTTATCATAAATTGGTGTTGAATTTTGTCAAAAGATTTTTCTGCATCTACTGAGATGATCATATGGTTTTTATTGGTGTATGTATTAAAGTTCTGTCAGATTCTGTTTGCTAGTATTTTGTTTAGGATTTTTGTATCTATGTTCATCAGTGATATTGGTCTATAATTTTTTGTGTGTGTGATACCTTTTTCTGGTTTTGGTACCAGGGTGATTGTGGCTTCGTAGAATGGATTTGAGAGTGTTTCTCCCTCTGCAATTTTTTGGAAGAGTTTGAGAAGGACTGGAGTTAGCTCTTCTCTAAATGTTTGATAGAATTGGCCTGTGAAGCCATCTGCTCCTGGACTTTTGTTTGTTGGAAGATTTTTAATCATGGTTTCAATTTAACTACTTGTGATAGGTCTGTTTACATTTTCTAATTCTTCCTGGTTCAGTCTTGGAAAATTGTACCTTTCCAAGAATTTGTCCATTTCTTCCTGGTTGTTCATTTTATTGACAGTAGTCTTTTATAATCTTTGTATTTCTGCAGTGCCAGTTGTGATTTCTCCTTTTTCATTTCTAATTTTATTGATTTGCATCCTCTCCCTTTTTTTCTTGATGAGTCAGGCTAAGGGTTTATCAATTTTGTTTATCTTCTCAAAGAACCAGCTTTTAATTTTATTGATATTTGCTATTGTTTTCTTCCTTTCTATTTCATTTGTTTCTGATCTTCATGATTTCTTTCCTTCTACTGACTTTGGGTTTTCTTTGTTCCTCTTTCTCTAGTTGTTTAAAGTGTAGGGATAGACTGTTTATTTGAGATTTTTCTTCTTTCTTGAGGTGAGATTGAATTGGTATAAACTTCCCTCTTAGAACTGTTTTTGCTGCATCCCATAGGTTGTGGGTTGTCATGTTTTCATTTTCATTTGTTTCTATATTTTTTTTATTTCTTCTTTGATTTTTTCAGTGATCTCTTGGTTATTTAGTAGTGCACTGTTTAGCCTCCATGTATCTGTGTTTTTTACAGTTTTTTGTTTTCCTGTAATTGATTTCCAATTTCATAGTGTTGTGGTCAGAAAAGATGCTTGATATGATTTCAACTTTCTCAAATATTCCGAGGCTGGATTTGTGACCCAAGATGTGATCTATCCTGGAAAATGTTCCATGTGCACTTGAGAAGAAAGTGTATTCTGCTAATTTCGGGTGGAATGTTCTATAAATATCAATTAAATCTATCTGGTCTATTGTCTTATTTAAAGCTTGTGTTTCCTTATTTATTTTCTGTTTGGACAGTCTGTCCATTGGTGTAAGTGGGGTGTTAAAGTCCCCTACTATGATTGTGTTACTGTCGATTTCTCCTTTCATGGTTGTTAGCATTTGCCTTATATATTGAGTTGCTCCTATGTTGGGTGCATAAACATTAATAAATGTTACGTCTTCTTCTTGGATTGATACCTTGATCATTATGTAATGTCCTTCCTTATCTCTTGTAAGAGTCTTTATTTTAAAGTCTATTTTATCTGATATGAGTATTGCTACTCCAGGTTTCTTTTGATTTCTATTTGCGTGGAATATCATTTTCCATCCCTTCACTTTCAGTCTGGAAGTGGCCCTAGGTCTGAAGTGGGTCTCTTGTAGACAGCATATATATGGGTCATGTTTTTGTATCCATTCTGCCAGTCTGTACCTTTTGGTTGAGGCATTTAATCCATTTACATTCAAGGTTATTATCGATATGTATGTTCCTATTACCATTTTCTTAATTGTTTTGGGTTTGTTTTCGTTGGTCTTTTTCTTCTCTTGTGTTTCCCCGCTTAGAGAAGTATCTTTCACATTTGTTGTAAAGCTGGTTTGGTGGTGCTGAACTCTCTCAGCTTTTGCTTGTCTGTAAAGGTTTTAATTTCTCCATCAAATCTGAATGAGATCCTTGCTGGGTAGAGTAATCTTCGTTGCAGGTTTTTGTCTTTCATCACTTTAAGTATATCCTGCCACTTCCTTCTGGCCTGCAGAGTTTCCACTGAAAAGTCAGCTGATAACTTTATGGTGATTCATTTGTATGTTATTTTTTGATTTTTACTTGTTGCTTTTAATTTTTTTTTGAATTTAATTTTTGTTAGTTTGATTAATATGTGTCTTCGTGTGTTTTTCCTAGGGTTTGTCCTCTATGGGACTCTCTGTGCTTCCTGGCCTTGGGTGACTATTTCCTTTACCATGTTAGGGAAGTTTTCAAGTGTAATCTCTTCAAATATTTTCTCTTATTTTCTCTTCTTCTTCTGGGACCCCTATAATTCAAATGTTGGTGCATTTAGTGCTGTCCCAGAGGTCTCTGAGATTGTCTTCAATTCTTTTCATTCTTCTTTCTTTATTCTGCTCCTCAGCAGTTATTTCCACCGTTTTGTCTTCCAGCTCACTTATTCGTTCTTTTGCCTCTGTTATTCTGTTATTGATTCCTTCTAGTGTATTTTTCATTTCAGTTATTGTGTTGTTCATCTCTGTTTGTTCTTTAGTTCTTCTATATCTTTGTTAATTGTTAAACATTTCTTGCATTTTCTCAATCCGTGCTTCCATTCTATTTCCTTGATTCTGGATCATCTTTACTATCATTAGTCTGAATTCTTTTTCAGGTAGATTGTGTATTCCCCCTTCATTTATTTGGTCTTCTAAGTTTTTACCTTGCCTCTTCATCTGTGACATGTTTCTTTGCCGTCTAATTTTTTTTTTTTTTATGTGTGGAGTTGTTTTCCTGTTTTACTGGTAATTTGGCCTGACGCTTCCAGCACTGGAGTTTGTAGGCTACTGGGTAGCACTGGGTCTTGGTGCTGAGATGAGGAACTCTGTGAGACTTCACTCCGATGAATATTCCCTTGGGTCTGAGGTTCTCTGTCAGTCCAGTGGTTTGGACTCAGAGCTACCACCATAAGAGCTTCCACCCAAACCCATGCTCACAAATCAAGATCCTGCAAGCCCCGTGGTGTGGCAAAAAAAAAGAACAATAACAAATTAAAAAATAAAATTAGACTAGGAAATTAACAGATATGTTAGAAAGAATGTAAAACTAAAAATATAGATGAATCAATAACTGGAAGGTACATTACTACCACAATAGTAATAAAGAGGAGGAAAAAGGAAAAAAAAAGGACGAGGGAGAAGGCCTTGGCTGTGGAGAGCGGGGCCTGAGCAAGAGAGAGGTTTGGGCAGTGGGCAGGGCCAATGCTCAGGACCCACAGGGCTGGAAAAGGCCCTGGGGCCTGTGAGGGGTGGAGCTTAGGCTCAAGGAACAAAAGGGGCCCAGGTGTGGCCCGAATCCCTGATCTCAGAGGACACGGGACTTCACCTGGGAGCCCAGCAGGCTCCCCGTGTCTGAGTGGATGGGACAATCGCCCTCCACTTCTCTCCCGCTCCTCCTTGAGGAGCCCTCCCACCTGCCTCTCCTGATCTTCCTGGCTTCAGGGGCACCAATCTGTCTGGCCTCCACTTCTCCCCCCCAAGCTTGGTCCCTCTACATCCTACTGGTTCACTGTGGGGTTCCTTCTGTCTCCTTGGGGGTTAGCATCCCCCACTAGTGGCTGGCAGGCACCCTAGCTGTGGGGAGACGCTAACTATACATCTTCCTACGCCGCCATCATGACTCCTCCCCTACTGTTGAGTTTTGAGAGTTCATTATATACTTTACATAGTGGTCCTTTTTCTCAGGTGTTTTGCAAGTATTTTTCCCAATGTGTAGCTTGTCGTTTCTTCCTTATAACAAAGAATTGCACAAGTTTTTTATTTTGATGAAATCCATTTTATCTATTTTTCCTTTTATGCACTGTGTTTTTAGTGTCAAGTCTAACAAATTTTTGCCTAGCACTAGATCCCTAAGATTTTCTTCTATTTGCTTTTCTCCTAAAGATTTTATATCTAAAATATAAGGCTGTGATTTCAGTTAATTTTTTAATAAGATTTAAAATTTAAGCTCATTTTTTTGTTGGTTTCTTTATATAAAAGATGCCCAATCGCTTAAGCACTTTTTGAAAAGCTCTTTTCTCCATTGAGTTTTGAACCTTTTGTCAAAAATTAGCTGGACATAGTTTTTGTGGGTATATTTCAGTGTTCTCTGTCTCCAATTATCATGTCTCTAACCTGAAGATACTACACAGTCTTGATGACTGTGGCAATACAATAAAATCTTGAAAGTGAGTAGTTTAATTCCTCCCACTTTATTCTTTTTCTAAATTGTTCTGGCTATTCTAGTTCCTTTACCTTTTTCACATAAATTTAGAATAATATTGTCTATATCTACTAAAGAAATCTTGCTGGGGTTTTGATAGTAATTGCATTCAATCTGTATATTATTATAGGGATAATTTCTATCTTTGCTATGTTAAGACTACCAAACCATGAACATATCTGTCCATTTACTTAGATTTTCTTAGATTTCCTTCATCTGAATTTTTACTTCTGAGCACATAAGTCCTGTGCATATTTTGTTAGAATTATATCTAAGTATATTTTTGAGTAATTATAAAGGATATTGTTTTGAATTTCAGTGTCCATATGTTCTTTTCTAATTCACTGAATTATAATCGACATTTAAATGTTTCTTTTATCCTGAAAACATTATAAACTCCCTTAATAATTTTAAGAGTTTTAAAAAATGATACCTGAGGATTTTCAACAAAGACAACTATGTCATCTGCAAACAGCTATAGTTTCATTTCTTTTCTAATCTATATGCTTTTTTATTTCCTTCCTTCCCTTATTGCACTGGCTAGAAATTCAAACACTATTTGAATTAGAATGGTGAAAGTAAACATACTTCCCTTGTTCCCAATCTTGGGGAAAAAACATTTGTCTTTCAACATTAAGTAGAATGTTAGCTGTATCTTTTTTGTAGATGTTCTTTATCAAGATTAGAATATTCCTTTTTATTCCTGTTTTCCTGAAAGCATTTCTTTATGATACACATTTAATTTTAAAAAATGACTTTTGTGCACTGATTGATAAAATTATGAGATTTTCATTCTTTAGTCTGTCAAAACGGTATACTGTTTGATTTTCTTAATATTGAACCAATCTGATATCCCTGGAATACAGCCAAACTTGACTATAGTGCATCATTTTACATATTTTGTTTGCTGATATTTTGTTAAGATATTTTGCATCATATTTATGAGGGATGTTGGTCTATAGTTTTCTGATTTTGTACTGTCTTCATCTGGTTCTGGGATAAGGGTAATACTAGCTTCTTAAATGAACTGCTATTTCCTTCCTTCCTATTTAATGGAAGAGTATGTATAGAATTGGTGTTATTTCTTCTTTAAATATTTCATAGAATTCTCCAATGAAATCATCTGGGTCCAAGGATTTCTTTTAGGGGAGTTATTAAATCATGAATTCAATTTCCTTGATAGTTATAGGGCTATTCAAACTATCCACTTCATATTATGGAATTTATGATAGTTTCTGGTTTTTGAAGAATTCACCTAAGTTGTCAAACTTACGTGTGTAGAGTTGTTCATGGTATTCCCTACTTATCCCTTTGATGTGTGCAGGATCTACAGTGGTATCCTCTGCTTCATTCCTGATATTGTCAGTCTGTGTCTTCTCTCTCTTTATTTTGTCACTCTTTCCAGAGATTTATGAATTTTTATTGATCTTTTCAAAGAACCAGCTCTTGTTTTATTTTTCTTTATTTTTTTTGTTTTGTTTTGTTTTCAACTCCATTGACTTCTGCTATCTTTATTATTTCATCCTCCAACCTTCCTTTGGATTTCGTTTGGTCTTGTTTTTCTAGGTTCTTGAACTGAGAGATTAGAATATTTATTTGAATTTTTCCTCTTTTCTAATATATGCATTTAAGTGCTATAAATTTCCCTCTCAGTCTTCATTAGCTGTATCCCACAAATACTGTTATTTGCATTTTCATTAAGTTCAATCTAAATTTTTATTTCCTGTGGAAGTTCCTCTTTGACCCACTGTTTATTTAAAAATATGTTGTTTGGTTTCCAAGTGTTTTGAGATTTCCTATTAGCTTCCTGTTATGGATCTCTAGTTTGATTCCATTGTGCCCAGGGAATACAATTTCAATTCTTTTAGATGTGTTAAATTTTGTTTTATGGCCCAGGATATGGTCTATCTTGTTGCATGTTCTATGGGCACTTGAAAAGTGCCATGTAAGTATTCTGCTACTGTTGCATGGAAAGTTCAATAAAAAAATGATTGTATCCTATTGGTTGACGGTGTGGTTAAGTTTTTTATATCCTTGCTTTTTTATGTCTAGTTGTTCTATCAATTTTTGAAAAAGAAGTTTTGACGTTCCAACTCTAACCACAGATTTGAATATTTCTACTTACAGTTCTTTCAGTTTTGCTTTACACATTGTGAAGCTAATTGTTTGCTGTAAATACATAAGGACTGCTCTGTCTTCTCAGTAGATTATTCCTTTTGCTTTTATATGATGTGCCTCTCTACTTATGGAACTATTCTTTGCTCTGAGTCTACATTTTCTGATATTAATTTTTCCATTCTTATTTTATTTTGATTAATATTTGCATTATATATATATTTTTTCATCTCTTTACTTTCAATCTGCCTATATCCTTATATTCGAATTGAGTTCCTTGTGGACAGCATACAGTTGGTCATGATTTTTAATCTACTCTGGAACTATGTATGTTTTAATTGACTCACTTAGACTATTTGTATTTAATGGCTTAAGTCTGAATTTTTGTTTTGTTTTTTTTTCTCTGTTTTTGTTTCTCCCTTTTCTCTTGTCTTCTCGTGGGTTACTTGAACATCTTTTAGAATTCCATTATGATTTCTCTTTAGTGTTTATGTTTGTGAGTGTATCCCTTCAAGAGGTTTTAGTAGTTTCTCTAGGAATTATACTACACACATAAAGGTTATCATAATCGACTGGTGTCACCATTTTGCCAGTTAAGTGAAATGTAGGAAACTGACCTTCTTCTACATGGTTTTACCTCCCCTGTTAATAATATAATTGTTTTAAATATTTCTTCTCCATACATTTAGTTTGCCAAGAGAAAGGAAAATATTTAGAAATAAAAGGACTTGTACTCAAATGTTCAAAGCAGGATTATCCTTAATTGCTGAAAACTGATAACATTAAATTCACAAGTAAACTCATAAACAAATTGTGGTACATCAATACAGTGAAATATAGCAGCAGAAATAAGAGTCAACTACTGATGCAAGCAATGAGGCTGTATTCCAAAGCATTATGCTGAGTGAAAGGAGAAAAGAAAACAACAACAAAATGAAAACAATATATGACTCCATTTTTATGACATACTTAAAGAAAAAACTATAAAGACAAGAATCAAATTAGTGGTACCACAGGCTGCATGTGGTAGGTGTGAACTGACATAAAGTGGGCTGCAGGGAAGGAACTCTATGAGATGACGGAAATTGCAAATTAAAAATTCAAAGCAGTTAAAATCATATTACTACATGTCTAAAGTACTTTGCAAAATGATTTCATACATTATCTAACGTAATCACCATATGAACCTTCCTACATAGCTCGTGCTAGCCTTTTGTTATTTAAACCTAATGAGACTGCAGCTCAGAGAGAACCTACAATTTCCCTAAGGTCACTCATCTTGGGAAAGTTAGTAGAGACAGTAAAGCAGCAATTGGACTGACTAATCATATCCTATATTCCTTACATGAATATACTATGCTATGCTAGTATATGATTTCTCAAACTTCACACCTCAAGCAGAATAAGTGTTGCATGTAAGTAAAAAAAAATCCAACAATATGTTTTAAAGGCTGACATTCATGGGTATGGTCATGAGAGCAAGAAGGTTAAAGAGTAAAACTGAGGGACCTAAGAAAATGTAAACCAGTCCTTGAAGAGAGACAATAAAAGCACAGGAAAGGCAGAATAATCAGCTTTATTTTGCTGATATCTATAAATATGTTGTAAGTAAAAAGAAAAACTATTTGGTGCATCTTAAAAATTGTCTTTAATCTGCTTTTCTGAAAGGTTCATAGAGGTTGTTTTCAGCTCTAACATAACACATCCAACAGTTTCCATCAGAAATTAAATATGAGCACATCTGTCTCCTTATTGGTTATTCTTCTGTCCAATGTTCCAAAGCAATAAAAAATGGACAATCAGATGAATCACAGATCAGAGGGCAACTTGCCACTTTAAACTGTCTAAAGAATTTTCTGACATTTTCAGTACTGTATTACTTAAAATAGCCAAGTAGGTGGGTGTGGTGGTTATTACTGTTCCAGGAATAGATTTGCTTACAAGTGGCAGGAAACCTTGACAGAATTCTGATTGATAGTTGTACAGTCATTCACCTTGTTTCAAACCTATCATTTGCTTTGCCTTCCCAGAGCAAAATGTTCTAACAGTCACCATATATGAGAATGAACAAGTGCCGAGCTTATTCATGCCACTCTAATCCCCAAATCCAATTAGCATTCAACCTTGTCATGTAGCTACCCTTCTAACGCTTTTTCAGCTACCTGCAGGTCTGTGGCTCTGATTAAAAACAGTGGGTGGCCTTGATCACTTAAGATGCTTCTTATAAAATCATTAAGAGCTCAGCAGAGAAAGAGGATGAGACCAAATAGAAAGATGGAGACTACATAACAGTCCCAAAGAAATCCACATTGATATATACCAAGAAAGACGTTCTCATCTTAAACCATTCAATGACAAGATTAGACGAGGAAGATGGAAAAGCAGACAATACTCATATTTTTGCAATATGAACTTGAATAATACAATAGAGGGAAGAAAGAAAACATAATTTTCTACGATATGCCTATTATATGGCTACTATATGCCATATACTCTTCAGATTCATATTAATTATTTCATTTATCCTCATCATGATCTTCTGAGTTACCTATTATATTCTCCATTTTACAAAGGAGGTAAATAAAGATCAGAGATGCTAAACAACTTATCTGTGTCCATGGATTCAATAAGTATCAGAGAAGACTTCAAATCCAGGTCTCTCTGATCCTAATGACAAAGCTATATTTTAGGGTTTTTTTTGGGTCTCGCAAACCTATCATTATATAATTCCACTTTGTAATTTATCAATTAACTTCTCAAAAACTACATTCTCTTTTAATCATATTACTGTATCTTTGAGATATGTATTTTAAATGACTTTCTCTCTACAATTATGTATAAGTACAAGATGAATTTGTTAACTGCCAGGAGTGAAAGAAGGATCCTGCCCAATTACTAAAACAAATGTATATAACTTTGGGAATCATTGAAAAAGGACTGTTAGAGAGAAAACTTCATTAGGTAATAAAGAATACAATGTAGCTATAAAGAAACAGTGAGAAAGGTCTTTCTAGACTGCTAGGGAAACAGTACCAGTTAAAATAGGCTGGCAGACTCAAGTCAAAAGATGAACACTAAGGCAAACAAACAAACAAAAATCTGTTGAGCAAACTTTAAAACTTACTTTATAAATGTAATATCAGAATACTTTGGGTTTGCTTAATATACTGACACCTCATCTTTTTGCAAAATGGCTTTAAGGAAAAGGCATCGTATCTACAGAATTATCATTAGGCCCTTCATACTTCTTCTTTGCAAATACATTTAATTCAATCCACTAGAAAAATTTCCCCCATAGAAACATAATATTGATCTCATAAAAAGAAATACTAGGGCTTCCCTGGTGGCGCAGTGGTCAGGAGTCTGCCTGCCAAGGCAGGAGGCACGAGTTTGAGCCTTGGTCTGAGAGGATCCCACATGCCACAGAGCGGCTAGGCCCGTGCACCACAAGTACTGAGATGCACCCACCTGGAGCCTGTGCTCCGCAACAAGAGAGGCCACCACAGAGAGAGGCCCGTGCACCGCAGCAAAGAGTGGTCCCCACTCACTGCAATTAGAGAGGGCCCGTGCACATCAACAAAAACCCAATGGCAGCCAGAAATAAATAAATGAAATAAATATATTTTTTAAAAAAAGAAATACTATAGGGAATTATTTCCATGTTAAACTGAATTTCTTGAATTCAGCAATTAAATGAATTTAAAGAAAATGTTCTTTCAGCAGAGCACTGACATTCTAATTAAGGAGAAGAGGAAAGCACAGGTATGAGAAAATATATAAACGATACAAAAAGTCAGGTGAGACAAAATTACCAATTGAGATGCTTGACAAAGGACTGCACATACTAACCATACTTGTGTATAATATACATCTTAGAGGAAGAGGAACTGAAAACATCAGAGACAAGAGCTAGAGAAGCTTCTTAGAATTCCAACCAGAAAAAAGTGCATTTGCTACTCTGCATAAATACTGTACTAAATTTTAAGACAAATAATGGCAGTCATTCTGGCAAAACTATTGAAAATGCATTCTATAAGAAATGGTGAAAATGTGTCTTGGGATTGGTTCAAGATGGTGGAATAGAAGGATGTGCTCTCACTCCCTCTTGCAAGAACACCAGAATCACAACTAACTGATGAACAATCATTGACATGAAGAAACTGGAACTCACCAAAAAAGATTCCCTACATCCAAAGACAAAGAAGAAGCCACAATGAGATAGCAGGAGGGGCGCAATCACAATAAAATAAAATCCCATAACTGCTGGGTGGGTGACTCACAAACTGGAGAACACTAATACCACAGAAGTCCATCCACTGCAGTGAAGGTTCTGAGCCCCACGTAAGGCTTCCAAACCTGGGGGTCCGGCAATGGGAGGATGAATTCATAGAGAATCAGACTTTGAAGGCTACTGGGATTTGATTGCAGGACTTCGACAGGACTGGGGGAAACAGACTCCACTCTTGGAGGCACACACAAAGTACTGTGCTCATCAGGACCCAGGGGAAGGAGCAGTGACCCCACAGGAGACGGAACCAGACTAACCTGCTAGTGTTGGAGGGTCTCCTGCAGAGGCGGGGGGTGGCTCACTGTGAGGACAAGGACACTGGCAGCAGATGTTCTGGGAAGTACTCCTTGGCATGAGCCCTCCCAGAGTCCGCCATTAGCCCCACAAAAGAGCCAGGTAGGCTCCAGTACTGGGTTGCCTCAGGCCAAACAACCAACAAGGAGGAAATCCAGCCTCACCCATCAAAAGACCAGCGGATTAAAGTTTTACTGAGCTCTGCCCACCAAAGCAACAGCCAATTCTACGCACCACCAATCCCTCCCATCAGGAAACTTGCACAAGCATCTTAGATAGCCTCATCCACCAGAGGGCAGACAGCAGAAGAAAGAAAAACTACAATCGTGCAACCTGTGGAACAAAAACCACGTTCACAGAAAGAGAGACAAGATGAAAAGGCAGAGGGCTATGTACCAGATGAAGGAACAAGATAAAACCCCAGAAAAACAACTAAAGGAAGTGGAGATAGGCAACATTCCAGAAAAAGAATTCAGAATAATGATAGTGAAGATGATCCAGGACCTCGGAAAAAGAATGGAGGCAAAGATCGAGATGATGCAAGAAATGCTTAAAAAAGATCTAGAAGAATTAAAGAACAAACAAGCAGAGATGAACAACACAATAACTGAAATAAAAACTACACTAGAAGGAATCAATGGCAGAATAACTGAGGCAGAAGAATGGATAAGTGACCTGGAAGACAAAATGGTGGAATTCACTGCTGTGGAACAGAATAAAGAATGAAAAGAAACAAAGACAGCCTAAGAGACCTCTGGGACAACATTAAACACAACAACATTCGCATTATAGGGGTCCCAGAAGGAGAAGAGAGAGAGAGAAAGGACCTGAGAAAATATTTGAAGAGATTATAGTCAAAAACTTCCCTAACATGGGAAAGGAAATAGTCAGCGATGTCCAGGAAGTGCAGAAATTCCCATACAGGATAAACCCAAGGAGAAACACACCGTGACACATAGTAATCAAATTGGCAAAAATTAAAGACAAAGAAATATTATTGAAAGCAGCAAGGGAAAAATGACAAATAACATAGAAGGGAACTTCCATAAGGTTAACAGCTGATTTTTCAGCAGAAACTCTACAAGCCAGAAAGGAGTGTCATGATATATTTAAAGTGATGAAAGGGAAGAACCTACAACCAAGATTACTCTACCAGGCAAGGATCTCATTCAGATTCAATGGAGAAATCAAAAGCTTTATAGACAGGCAAAAGCTAAGAGAATTCAACATCACCAGACCAGCTCTACAGCAAATGCTAAAGGAACTTCTCTACGTTGGAAAAACAAGGGAAGAAAAGGACCTATAAAAACAAACCCCAAACAATTAACAAAATGGTAATAGGAACATACATATCGATAATTACCTTAAACGTGAATGGATTAAATGCTCCAACCAAAAGAAGCAGGCTTGCTAAATGGATACAAAAACAAGACCCATATATATGCTGTCTACAAGAGACCCACTTCAGACCTAGGGATGCATTCAGACTGAAAGTGAGGGGATGGAAAAAGATATTCCATGCACATGGAAGTCAAAAGAAAGCTGGAGGAGCAATACTCATATCAGATAAAATAAGACTTTAAAATAAAGAATGTTACAAGAGACAAGGAAGGACACTACGTAATGAGCAAGGGATAAATCCAAGAAGAAGATATAACAATTATAAATATATATGCACCCAACATAGGAGCACCTCAATACATAAAGCAACTGCTAACAGCTATAAAAGAGGAAATCAATAGTAACACAATAATAGTGAGGGACTTTAACACCTCACTTACACGAATGGACAGATCATCCAAACAGAAAATTAATAAGGAAACACAAGCTTTAAATGACACAACAGACCAGATAGATTTAATTGATATTTATAGGACATTCCATCCGAAAACAGCAGATTATATTTTCTTCTCAAGTGCGCAGGAAACATTCTCCAGGATAGATCACATCTTGGGTCACAAATCAGGCCTCAGTAAATTTAAGAAAATTGAAATCATATCAAGCATCTTTTCTGACCACAACACTATGAGATTAGAAATCAATTATATGGAAAAAAAGTAAAAAACACAAACATATGGAGGTTAAACAATACATTACTACATAACCAATAGACCACTGAAGAAATCAAAGAGGAAATCAAAAAATACCTAGAGACAAATGGTAATTAAAAAACACGACAATCCAAAACCTATGGGATGCAGCAAAAACAGTTCTAAAGGGAAGTTTATAGCTATGCAAGCCTACCTCAAGAAAAAACTCAAATAAACAATCTGAACTTACACCTAAAGGAACTAGAAAAACAAAAACAAACAAAACCCAAAGTTAGCAGAAGGAAAGAAATCACAAATATCAGAGCAGAAATAAATGAAATAGAAACAAAGAAAACAATAGCAAAAATCAATAAAATTAAAAGCCGGTTCTTTGAGAAGATAAACAAAATTGATAAACCATTAGCCAGACTCATCAAGAAAAAGAGGGAGAGGACTCAAATCAATAAAATTAGAAATGAAAAAAAAGAAGTTACAACAGACACCACAGAAATACAAAGCATCCTAAGAGACTACTACAAGCAACTCTATGCCAATAAAATGGACAACCTGGAAGAAGTGGACAAATTCTGAGAAAGGTATAACCTTCCAAGACTGAACCAGGAAGAAACAGAAAATATGAACAGACCAATCACAAGTAATGAAATGGAAACTTTGATTAAATATCGTCCAACAAGCAAAAGTCCAGGACCAGATGGCTTCACAGGTGAATTCTATTAAACATTTAGAGAAGAGCTAACACCCATCCTTCTCAAACTCTTCCAAAAAATTGCAGAGCAAGGAACACTCCCAAACACATTCTACAAAGCCACCATCACCCTGATACCAAGATCAGACAATGATACTACAAGAAAAGAAAATTATAGACCAATCTCACTGATGAATATAGATGCAAAATTCCTCAACAAAATACTACCAAACAGAATCCAACAACACATTAAAAGAATCATACACCATGATCAAGTGGGATTTTGGCAGAGATGCAAGGATTCTTCAATATATGCAAATCAATCAATGTGACACATCATATTAACAAACTGAAGAATAAAAATTGTATGATCATCTCAATAGATGCAGAAAAAGCTTTTGACAAAATTCAACGCGCACTATGATAAAAACTCTCCAGAAAGTGGGCATAGAGGGAACTCAGCTCGATATAATAAAGGCCATATACGACAAACCCACAGCAAACATCATTCTCAATGGTGAAAAACTGAAAGCATTTACTCTAAGATCAGGAACAAGACAAGGATGTCCACTCTTGCCACTATTATTCAACATAGTTTTGGAAGTCCTAGCCATGGCAATCAGAGAAGAAAAAGAAACAAAAGGAATACAAATTGAAAAAGAAGAAGTAAAATTGTCACTCTTTGCAGATGACATGATACTACACATAGGAAATCCTAACAATGCTACCAGAAAATTACTAGAACTAATCAATGAATTTGGTAAGGTTGTAGGATACAAAATTAATGCACAGAAATCTCTTTCATTCCTATACACTAACAATGAAAGATCAGAAAGAGAAATTAAGGAAACTCTCCCATTTACCACTGCAACAAAAAGAATAAAATACCTAGGAATAAGCCCACCTAAGAAGACAAAAGATCTGTATGCAGAAAACTATAAGACACTGATGAAAGAAAGTAAAGATGATACAAACAGATGGAGAGATATACCATGTTCTTGGATTGGAAGAATCAACATTGTGAAAATGACTATACTACCCAAAGCAATCTAAAGATTCAATGCAATCCCTATGAAATTACCAATGACATTTTTTACAGACCTAGAACAAAAAATCTTAAAATTTGTACGGAGACACATTGATATCTATAGTCAAATAGCCAAAGCAGTCTTGAGGGAAAAAAACGGAGCTGGAAGAATAAGACTCCCTGACTTCAGACTATGCTACAAAGTGACAGTAATAAAGACAATATGGTACTGGCACAAAAACAGGAATAAAGATAAATGGAACAGGACAGAAAGCCCAGAGATAAACCTACACACCTATGGTCAACTAATCTATGACAAAGGAGGCAAGGATATACAATGGAGAAAAGACAGTCTCTTCAATAAGTGGTGCTGGGAAAACTGGACAGCTACATGTAAAAAAATGAAATTAGAACATTCCTGAACACCATACACAAAAATAAACTCAAAATGGATTAGAGACCTAAATGTAAGACCAGACATTATAAAACTCTTAGAGGAAAACATAGGAAGAACACTCTTTGACATAAATCACAGCAAGATCTTTTTTGATCCACCTCTTAGAGTAATGGAAATAAAAACAGAAGTAAACAATGGGACCTAATGAAACTTAAAAGCTTTTGCAAAGCAAAGGAAACCACAAAGAAGAAGACAACCCTCAGAATGGGAGAAAATATTTGCAAACGAATCAACAAAGGATTAATCTCCAAAATATACAAACAGCTCATGCACCTCAATATTAAAAAAAGAAACAACCCAATCCAAAAATGGGCAGAAGACCTAAATAGACATTTCTCCAAAGAGGACATATAGATGGCCAAGAGGCACATGAAAAACTGCTCAACATCACTAATTATTAGAGAAATGCAAATCAAAACTACAATGAAGTATCACCTCACACCAGTTAGAATGGGCATCGTCAGAAAATCTACAAACAACAAATGCTGGAGAGGGTATGGAGAAAAGGGAACCCTCTTGCACTGTTGGTGGGAATGTAAATTGATACAGCCACTATGGAGAACAGTATGGAGGTTCCTTAAAAAATAGAACTACCATACAACCTAGCAATCCAACTACTGGGCATATACCCTGAGAAAACCAGAATTCAAAAAGAGTCATGTACCACAATGTTTACTGCAGCTCTATTTACAATGGCCAGGACATGGAAGCAACATAAGTGTCCAATGACAGATGAATGGATAAAGAAGCCGTGGCACATATATACAATGGAATATTACTCAGCCATAAAAAGAAACAAAATTGAGTTATTTGTAGTGAGGTGGATGGGCCCAGAGTCTGTCATACAGAGTGAAGTCTGAAAGAGAAAAACAAATACCTTATGCTAACACATATATATGGAATCTAAAAAAAAAAAAAAAAAAAATGGTCATGAAGAACCTAGGGGGTGGGCTTCCCTGGTGGCACAGTGGTTGAGAGTCCACCTGCTAATGCAGGGGACACACAGGTGCGTGCCCTGGTCCAGGAAGACCCCACATGCCGCGGAGCGGCTAGGCCTGTGAGCCATGGCCACTGAGCCTGCATGTCTGGAGCCTGTGCTCTGCAACGGGAGAGGCCACAACAGTGAGAGGCCCGCATACCACAAAAAAAAAAAAGAAACTAGAGGCAAGACAGGAATAAAGATGCAGACCTACTAGAGGATGGACTTGAGGACATGGGGAGGGGGAAGGGTAAGCTGGGACAAAGTGAGAGAGTGGTAGTGTATATATAGATATATATACACTACATACACTGCCAAATGTAAAATAGATAGCTAGTGGAAAGCAGTTGCAGCACAGGGAGACCAGCTCGGCGCTTTGTGACCAGCTATAAGAGTGGGATAGGGAGGGTGGGAGGGAGGGAGATGCAAGAGGGAAGAGATATGGGGATATATATATATATATGTATAACTGACTCACTTTGTTATAAAGCAGAAACTAACACACCATTGTAAAGCAATTATACTCCAATAAAAATGTTAAGGAGGGGCTTCCCTGGTGGCGCAGTGGTTGAGAGTCCGCCTGCCGATGCAGGGGACATGGGTTTGTGCCCCAGTACGGGAAGATCCCACATGCCGCGAAGTGGCTGGGCCTGTAAGCCATGGCCGCTGAGCCTGCGCGTCCGGAGCCTGTGCTCCGCAATGGGAGAGACCACAACAGTGAGAGGCCCGTGTACCACAAAAAAAAAGAAAAGCTAAGGAAAAAAAGAAAAACTAGAAATAGAATTACCATATTATCCAGAAATCCCACTACTGGGCATATACCCAGAGAAAACGATAATTCAAAAAGACACATGCACCCCAATGTTCACTGCAGCACTGTTTACAATAGCCAGGTCACGGAAGCAACCTAAATGCCCATCGACAGACGAATGGATAAAGAAGATGTGGTACATATATACAATGGAATATTACTCAGCCATAAAAAGGAACGAAATTGGGTCATTTGTAGAGACGTGGATGAGTCTAGAGACTGTCATACAGAGTGAAGTCAGACAGAGAAAAACAAATATCGCATATTAACGCATATATGTGGAACGTAGAAAAATGGTACAGATGAGCCGGCTTGCAGGGCAGAAATAGAGACACAGATGTAGAGAACAAATGTATGGACACCAAGGGGGGAAAGCAGCGGGGGGTAGGGGTGGTGTGATGAATTGGGAGATTGGAATTGACATGTATACACTGATGTGTATAAAATGGATGACTAAGAAGAACCTGGTGTATAAAAAGTAAAATAAAATAAAATTCAAAAATTCAAAAAAAAAAAGAAATGGTACGTGGAACTTCTCAGATTCAGAAAAGACAAAACCATTGGAATGGGATTCCTCACTTCATCTTGCCTTATCAGGGAGTGTCAATCCACCACTACTGTCCCAAACAAACCCTCCTGCCTCTTCTCCCTCCATGCCTCACTTGTGGTATTCAAATACTACATTTTCTCTCCAGCTCCCTGAATGTACTGACTCTGCTTTTGCCTTCTGTGTCTGGGTTTCTGAACCTTACTAGGATATTCAGCTTTTAGAAATCAGGGAAGATCGTATGATTTTTAAAGTGTCACTCAAATATTTTGTATTCTTAGTACTTAAGAGTTTTTATGAAGATTATTAATATTGCTTGCCAGAATCAGAGAGATGTACACACATCTCAGATTTTACAAAAAGTGTATGTACAAGTTTTAAAAGCAGAATTATGATAAGATAAACAATCTCCATGAGAAATTCTTGTATTATGTCTAATGTTACAATTACTGTCAAAGTGTGGGATCTTGCCCCTAATTTATGTTCCTTTTAAATCAAGTGTTTGCTATTTTATTACAAAGTAAAGACTATTAAGATGATTTTAAAAAATTTCTATACTTGATTTAATTTCCAGCTTATAAAATTATTGCCACTACTACAACTGCAACCTAATTTTAAAGGAGCAATCATTTCTACAATTCTTTTTTGCCTCTCTTATTTTTCATTTGTTATTAATTTTACAAATGCAATTATTTTTGTGCAAATGTCCACTGCAGTCAGTAGGAATGTGGGGCTACAGCATTTAGGTTGATAGACTCATTAAAATCTAGCTAGCCTAACATTACCAAGGTCAATAGTGTAGGTATTTGGCTTATCTCAGCCTATTTTGTGAAAAATTTGCAAAATATTATTTTTAATTTCTGTGAACCTCTTGGAATATTTTTTAAAAATCTTTACTTATTATCATTCTTAATATAATTAGTTTAAAAAACAAGGTTGAAATTTTACCAAATTCTGATAGATGAAATTATCATTCCATAGTAATATTTCAAATATGTGGAGAAGTTTAAAGCATAAAACCATGAACATCTGTGTACCCACCACACAGACTTAACAAATGTTAAAATGTTATATTTTTCTTCAGTTCATTTACAAAACTCAACACAAAAAATTACAGATTCACCAAAGCCTATATACACATTCCTCTCAATCCTACCTGGAAATAACCAGTCCTAAAACTGAAGTGGATCTTCACCATCCTGATTCTTTTTACATTTGCTGCATGTTTATTTATTATATGTATTTATGTATCCATATACAGAGAGACAGTAAATATTTAATATTTACATAAAAGTTTTTATTTTTGTAGCATAAACATAATGAAAAATCTTAGAAGTGACAGTGCTGAAAAAATAAAGCAGAAAAGGAGGGTTTGGAGTGTGTGAGCTAGGGGTAGTTTGCAATTTCAATAGAGGAATGAATGTAAGTCTCCTGGAGAAGGTGTCATTTGAGCAAACATTTTAAGAAGCAGGAGTAGTTTATTTTCCTCCTCTATTATTACACTGGTTTGGATCTCTCAATACCAGGATACAGCTTTCTTTATTTTTATTAATGCTTTTGCTTTTTTCTTTTATCTAACATTGCTGTACTAGCTAATTGTGTCAGTACGTTTATGTGCAAGGAGTGATTATAACTTACCTAAATAACTCCTGCCATTATTTTAACTTCACCCTGTCTTGTTTGTTTCTCATTTCCTTGTTTTTGGTTGATTTTAAAACGTCAAATGGCTTTCTTTTTCTTCAAATTTGTTAGACACCGTCTCTTCTTCATTACTGAATTAATCTGTTTGAATTTATTATGACTGCTTTTTAATTAAATTTATTTCTATCACCTGGTGTATGGGAGTGTGTGTAGTACGTGTGTGTATGTCTTATCTTATCGTGATTTTTCTTTGCTTTATATCTTTAGAAAACTAGATACCACTTTTTAACTTGATTAGTCTTATATGTTTAATACAAATAATCAATATAATTTTTCTAACAATGTCTAAAATAGTTCAATTTTTCTGTTACTTTTCCAAAAGAACGTTAGCATATTTCAGTCACAAATGAAGATGTCCCTTATTTTCCTTGTAACTACTGTCTAGAAATTTAATACTTTCTTTTGAAACTTAAAAAAAATTACTTGTTACTAATTATTCCACTCAATAGTGCATTAGATTTACCTCTTGTATTGTTTCTCCACACTGAGTTCACTTTTTGTTTTTGGTGTTTTTGTTAGTAGTTCTTTCATTCAGGGACTTTTTGTGCAAAACTTTGAGACTGAGTATTTTATTTGCCTATACTCTTGAAGCAATAAATATCAATTTATAAAATTATACTTTAACAGTTAATTTTCTTGAGCATTTTCAATCATTTTTTCATTGTGTTGTGATATCTCTCATTGAAGAGGATGTCAGCCCCCAGTCATTTTAAAAATAAAGTCAGGCATAGCTTTTTTTTAGATAAACTGTCATTTTGTTTTCAATTTTTGAAATACCTAATTTATCAACACTAGTAAGCTTTTGTAACAAAAGAGTGTGAACTTATAATTCCATCTTGATAAGTATTCCAAGGAAATGATCCCTATGCTTCATTTTGGTTCTCACAATTTTTAAGCCTATAACTTCCTTCCAAAGTAATTTTACTAAGAATTCATAGAACTTGAATCTCAAGTATATTTATATCTTTTAAATTAAAATATATCCTATATTTGTAATTATGTTTTAAAAGAGCTAGCTTTTTAATTCAAAGTGATGTTCAGAAAGATCAAAAAATGTTCTTTAACCAATTCATATCTGAATGATTCTAACTAATATCCTTTCACATACGTATAAGGGATTATTGCCTAGCATTGTACTATATCTAATGATCATATGGCTATAGATCCTATATTAAAGTTCCTGAAAAGAATCTGGATCTTATACATGTATAAATTAAAATGCAGTGAAGGTCATGACACAATACCTTGTTCTTCATTAACTAGTTCTGTAAATATGTGATTCTAAATAAAAGGAAAAGTAAACACAGACAACTTATAATTATTCTCTGCTTTATAAAAGCCATATGAATGGCACCTACAGTGCTATAGTTCGTAAGAGGAAAAATTTTAAATATGACATTGTACTCATGTTCTTAATTCACATGGCAATAACTCTATAATCGAGGCCCAGACAATGAAAGCCACAGCACTCCTGGCGATGAGAAAGTGAGCTGAGACACCATCTAGCATCATCAGCTCTAGGATTTCCCTGAACAATTAGAAACAATGACAGCTCTTTCTGCCAGATTTGTAACCCACTAAAGTATTCATCAATCACTGCTCGAGTCATCCTGCTACCAGAAGAAGAGACAAGGATGCTTTTGGAGAGAAAAATCAGAGCTGACAGATGGAGGCGCATTCCTGAGGGCATGAAGCTATGCCCAAAGCTCTAACGGTCCTGTAATTTTTCAGTTAATTAGGTAAATTCTCTCTCTTTCTCTCATTCTCTCTTTTGTAGTAGACAAATAGAGTTTAGTTTCTCTGTAACTGCAGGAGTTTTACCTCACAGATCATATAATTGCCTGTTCTCTCCTCTGTATCACCCACTATATTATGTCTCTTGAGAACAGAGATGATGCCTTGTTAACCATTTTATGTTCAGTTTCTATCATAGTGTCCAACTCTAATAATTAAAAAAGAACAAATGATTTTTTATTCATTTTTATAGTTATAAAAATGCATTCATTTTAGTTATAATACCAGTTATTATTAATTTAAAATAATTAATAATTTTGTCTATAATCCTGAGTTAAACATCTTGAATTGGCACCAAATAAATATTATTTTCCTTCTACACTGCCCCATGGGGGATTATTATGAACAACTGGATTATCAGATTAGAAAAATAGTTATCAACTATGGTGTCAAATCACACTGATGAGGTAAGATCGGTATTAATGTGTATCAGAAATGAGATAAGTGACATAGAAAGGGATGGTGTTGAAAGTCCTGGAAATGCCTCATAGCTCACATCCTCTCATCTCTGCCACAGAGCTCCTGCATTCCAGAATTATATTATCCAACAAATATGGTAAGAAACATTTGGGTATTACTGCTTTAGAGACTCTTCTTAGAACAACAGTCCTTTTTTGGTTTTGGTTTTGCTTATGAAATATTTCACAGTATGAAAAACATGCCCTCAAACTAGCTTCAGTAATTGTAGTATTTTGTCATATTTGTTTATCTGTCATTTATCTGTGTATTTACATATTTTGGTGTTACTTTATAGTGTTATAAACATAATGACACCTCACCTATACATTCTTCATCATGCAACTCCTAGGAGTAAGGATAATGACAACGTCACAATGCCACTATGACACCTAAAATAACTGACAATTCATATCTAGTATCTAAACCATATTCAAATATCCCCATTTGTCACAAAAATGTCCTTTAGAGCTTCCTTTTTTAAACTAGATCCATGCGTTGCAAATGGTTATTCAGTCTCTTTATTGTAGACTAATGGGATTTCTGTTAAGTAATGTTTCTATGAATGAATAGACCAGATTATCCTTTCCTGAACGTTCCCCAAAATACTATTTCCAAAAAATGTTAATGTTTACAGCACAGAAAATTTTACTATGAAACAAATAAGTTCTTAAAGAAGAAGAGTTCTATACAAAAGTAATAAATAATTAGCAATACGAAGAGGGCACACAGCTCAACAAGCTGGGGATAGCTGTAAAAAAAGATTCTGAGCTATTCAAGTCATGCATAAATACTACTAAATGTTCATCACCCTCCACTAAAACGCTGAAGAGTTCAAAAGAAATGTAGTAAGACTGAATTTTAAGAAAAGGGAAAGAGAGATTGCAACCCTAAATGATTTCAAGGACAGTATAAGGACACTGAGCTGGAATCAGTAGCCAGTGAAGTTGTTTTGTACAGGATGAAGACTTGATGAAGATAATAATTGGGGAAAAAAATGAACATAGCACAAGAGATTACAAAAATGAAGTAAAGCATGGACACAGGCTGTTACAGCAACCCAGGTAAAAACTGACAAGGGTAGAATGTTTGCTTTTAATTCATAGGCTTCATTTTGCCAGGAAAGGCCAAGAGACTCGTCAGAAACGGTGGAAATAACTATACTAAGATACAGGTATTCCAGGTCCTTACACAAGACATGTCACTAATTAGCTGTGTGGCCTTGTATAACTCAGGAAAAGTACCTAGACCTCAAAGTTCTCATCTGAAATCTAAGGGGGCAAAATAGATGACAACTAAGGTAACAGCTCCAAGTTCCTCTTACTTCAGGAATGAGTGCCTCTGCCGTATCAAACATCCTTCATACACACTCAAAGTTTCTTAAAGTTTTCAAATGATATGGATATAAAAGCACTTATTTTTTAACGGGAGTTAAAGAGAACTTTAGAAACAAAACTTGAGAAAGTGTTAACTTTAATGTAGGCCAAGTTTTCTCCTAGCATCCTCTTTATAGCTATTGTGGAAAAGTGCAATAAAACTAAGAGGCAGGGCTTCCCTGGTGGCGCAGTGGTTGAGAGTCCGCCTGCCGATGCAGGGGACATGGGTTCGTGCCCCGGTCCGGGAGGATCCCACATGCCGCGGAGTAGCTGGGCCCGTGAGCCATGGCCGTTGAGCCTGCGCGTCCGGAGCCTGTGATCCGCGGCGGGAGAGGCCACAGCAGTGAGAGGCCCGCGTACCGCAAAAAAAAAAAAAAAAAAAAAAACAAAACTAAGAGGCAAATGTAGATCAGAATATCTCATAAGAAAGTCTATATAGAAATTTAAGTATTTTTACTAAATTATTTATAAATAATTGTTTAGATGTAAATATTTCTTTGTATGTACAATTCAATTGTGATTTAATTTACAACAGTATTAACTATTCACCCATAAGCACTAGGTTTCTTGCTATAAGCGAGGGGTTAATATCTGATATTTCAGGCTAAATACTAACAGAGGCCATATTTTCAAGGCCATATCAAAAGGAGTGAGTGAAACATCAAGTTTAAGATTTCAAGTTCAACTGAAGCTAGGGCGAAGGAGTGTGTGTGAATTATATGGGATGTGTCATCATCCCCAGGAACATGGAGGTCTTATTTTACCTTCCATCCAAGTAAGAAATGTAGGGTTTTTGACAGCAAATATTCTAACACATCTGGGATCCTCTCATAAGTGTTCATTAGTAAAGAATGCATAACAGTAGGCATTTTATTTTTTGCCAGAAAGTATTTCATTCTTAGGTTTTAGAAAATATGTTTTACAAAATCAGCTTGAATATATGCCTGACAAATAGATATCAAATAAAAATATATAGTAATTTAGAGCCAATAATGCAGCAGAGTTTTAGGCTGTAAAAGGATAGGGAATGAGGAACATTAAAAACAGTAAATGTAGTTCTTTCCTCAAGAAAATTCTGATATTGTTCCTTTAGATTACATGTATGAAAGTGAGTAACAGATCCTTTACTCAGCATCCCCTGTCATATTTTAGCAATGTCAGGGTGCTGCATTAACAGGAACAACATGTCTACGTAGATTTCTAATATGAAACTTCTAGGATTGTCCTTACTTTCCTGTTTTCCACTAACTCTGGTGCACAAGCAAACCACTGTTAAGTAACTTAGGATCTTGTGTTAACTCCTTTAGATGACTGAATTCCACTTTTTTTAGTCCTTTATTTAAGTTTTTCCTAGAGAAGTGAAAGAACGTATCCATATTGAAAACATGAATGACTTACTATACTTAGAAACTTGCCTGAAACTAGGAAAAATGATTCTCCAAGGCTGTATTCAGAGATCAGTGGCAGAAGCTCCCATGTTGCCACTCTCAAAAAATGGCAATGACTATGGAACAAGACAAGTAAGCTATGGTCTGGTTTCTGACACTCTAGTGAAACCTAGTCACTCCTGACAATTAATCTCTATCCTGAGTGAGTATGTCTCCTGAACTGGTTTTCTCATTGTGATGCTCGGCTATGTTTAGGTTATAACATTCTAGGACAGCACTTGCTGTCATCTAAATATAACACAAGACACAAAGGTGTGTCACAAAAGTTAGTTAAAACTTTGTAGTAGCCACACTAAAAAAAAGTAAAAAGAAATGGGTAAAATTAATTTTAATAACTTATGTAATTCAATATTTCCAAAATATTAACATTTCGACATGTAATTGATATATTAAAATATGAATGAATACCTTTATCTTACTAAGTCTTTGAAATGTAGTGTTCATTTCATTTACGAGCAATTAGAGTAATGATATCACACATGTTCAATAGCCACACGTGGCCCGCAGCTACTGTATTAGACAATATAGTTCTGGAATGTTAAGGTGTCAAACGCTTTAAAAACAGTGCCAAGCAGAGTGCCATGAGCTTGAAGATTTTTAAAATGCTCTTTGATTATCATGGTATAACTAAAAGCTGGAGCTCTGGAGGCCCAGAAGAGACCTATTTGAAATACACTGCATTTCTCACTCTCTATTAATACAATCCTTGTAAAGTTGTGTTGCTTTAAAACCAAATAGTGAGGGATGAATTAGGTGTTTGGTATTAACATACACACACTACTCTATATAAAATAGATAACCAACAAGGACCTACTGTATAGCACAGGAAATTCTACTCAATATTTTATAACAACTTATAAGGGAAAAGAATCTGAAAAAAAGATAGATATTGATATAAATGTGTGTATAACCGAATCACTTTGCTGTACACCTGAAACTAACACAACATTTTAAATCAACTATACTTCTATTAAAAAAAAATAGTAAGGGCAATTTTAATAATATTTAAATTGTTCTCAGTGTTTAATGGTAAAGAATTATAACTAAGAGTTATACAGTAAGAACAGTACATACTTTTAAATATTGGCTCTTCTAAAATAAAATCCATGCTTCTCATAGAGTTTTTATTATTCAGATACTAAGTCCTTTTAATAGTTTTTATTTATTCTATATTTATAAAAGTGGAAATGGAGAATGAATAAATCCTATCCACTCTGAATGAAAGAATATTCAAATTAGCTATGTAATTTGTTAAAACAGCCTAAAATCACAATTTCCTAAGTTGATGATTTTCATCCCATCACTTATCAAGTTTCTAAAACTGGGGCTTCACTGTTGTGGCCTCTCCCATTGCGGAGCACAGGCTCCGGACGCGCAGGCTCAGCGGCCATGGCTTACGGGCCCAGCCACTCCGCGGCATGTGGGATCCTCCCAGACCGGGGCGCGAACCCGTGTCCCCTGCATCGGCAGGCGGACTCTCAACCACTGCACCACCAGGGAAGCCCCACTGTTTTTTATTGTGGTAAAATACACATAACATAAAATTTACCGCTGTAACCATTTTTAAGTATATAGTTCTGTGAATTAAGTACACTCACACTATTCTGCAAGCATAACCAGCATCCATCTCCAGAACTTTTTCACTCCTCCCCCAAGGACATGACATGTTCTACCCATTAAACATTAACTCTCCATTCCCTTCTCCTCCCAGTCCCTGGAAATTATCATTCTACTCTCTGTCCCTAGGACTTCGACTACTCTAGGTACCTCATGTAAGTGGAATCATACAAGAGATGTCTCTGAGACTGACGTGTTTTGCTCAGCATAAGGTCTTCAAAGTACATCCAAGTAATAGCAGGTGTCAGAACTTCCTTCTTTTTAAGGCTAATATTTCCTTCTATATACAAAACACATTTTGTTTATACATGCATCATTTGATGGACACCTGGGTTGCTTCTACCTTTTAGTTGTGTGAAAAATGCTGCTATGAACTTGAGTGTACAAATATCTGAGTCCTGGGCTTTTACTTTTATTACCTGTCCTAAGTTTGTGGACCACTTATCTTTCCTATTTTTCTTTCATTAAGATGGTGGCAGATATTTCTTTCACTTTAAAATAAGATAAGGGACTTCCCTGACACTCCAGTGGTTAGGTCTTCACGCTCCCACTGCAGGGGCACGGGTTCCATCCCTGGTCGGGGAACTAAGATCCTGCAAGCCACAGGGAGGGGCCAAAAAAACAGGTAGTAAAAAACAAGATAAAATCAAATCTCTCCTCTTTGTGCTGGTAATATACACAGTATTTTTCCTAACAGAACAGATAAATTTATTCCTCTGAAAACTTAAATTTTATCTGCTCCTTTTTCCCTAGTTCTTATTCTACTATATTCTTTTAAGGTCATCATGCTTTAATATTAAGTCACTGCACATGTAGAAATATTAGCATAATGAATTCTGAAAATTAAAAATATCTGCAGAATACTCTAACCTACAGCTCCCTGGTTCCCAGATAAATTATCCCAGTTTCACATTTTGGTTGGAATTTATCTTGTCACATACTCTAGGCTTCAATCTTTCAACTCTCTTCACTCTATTAGTTCTCTCAGCTCCCACATGTGAACTATTCTTGGTATTAAAAACTCATTTTTAAAGCAATACAATTTCAACAACTAAAATACCATGTGTGCTTGGTTAGGTTAAATTTAGCCTTGTGAAATTGCACCTTAGCAATTTTGCAGCATCAGTAAGTGCTTCTCCTATCACCCGTTCCGTTTTATCCTCAATCCACAACTCAGATTCGCTTGTAATCTCTTCCCCTCTAGTAAATACAGCTTTGAGGACGTATGATCCAAACCTTGGAGAAAAATTAACACAGTCATGTACCAAGTATGATCTAAAAATAAGAAAACAAAGCTCATGAAATCTTGAGAACTGATCCTCAAAGCAAAAGCAGACTGTTCTCTTACTTTTGCGATGCCATATTTAAAGTGTTCAAAGACTTGTGAGAAGCATATGATAACCTTATTAATAACCAGAACTATTCCAAGGACCTTGACTTCCTGAATTTCTAACACATTCAATATTCCTTACTTCCAGCTATTTCTTTTAGCGAGCCTTAGTAGGAGAGGAAGGGAAATATAGATGAGCAGATGTAAATAATGCAACATTTCACTTTTGCCTCAACTGCAAAAGAAAACTACTCTCATACTTAGTACACCTATCAGGCATATTTCCTCAACTTTCCCAGCCAGGATTGCTCTTGGGAACATCAAGCTACCACATAAATGAAAAGCAGTGAGAGAGAGAGAGATGACATGGAAAAAATACAGGATACATGTATGTAGCCACTTTGAGCCAGGATTTTTATTATTGTGGCTGAAGATACTCTCGACAGTAAAAATTTCTTCAATACTATTTTGATTAATAAAGGACTAACTGATTTCAAGATCACAAAATCTTATATAAACGTTTGGGTATTGGTCTCTGTTGTATTCATTTATGAATGGAACTGTGGTTGGGTTTAGAATTTTGGAGTCATTTTCCACTCAACATTTAACTAATGTAACTTTATTTTCTTCTGAAAATTGGTTAAGAGAGAAATCTGAAACTAGATCAAATGTCCTTACTTAGAAATCACCTGCTTAAGTGCTTATAAATGTTTTCTTTATCCTTCAAATTTAAAAATATTATGAGAGTATTCTAGGTAAATGTTTCTTTTCATTAATCCTATCAACCCCTTTGGTCAGTAGACTTATGTCCTTCGTCAGCGCAGAAAGGCATATTCTAATACATAATTAATGTTTATGATCAATTTCTTCTGCTCTTTTATTCTGGCATTTCAATTACATACAGTATTTTATAATTTCTCTAATCTTCATATTTACTATTTTCCTGGTGTTCTACATTATTTAAAATAAAACATTATGAATTACACATGAAATATTATGAACTACAAATAAAAACAAAGGGTTATAAGCAGAAAATGGAGGAATTAGGAAGGAGGGGATCCATTTTTGTTTGTTTGCTTCTTTGTCGCTTTCTTGTTTACATCTTGATTGCTGCTGCCTATCTGACTAGGGCTGCTGGTTGTCATTCACTGCAGGGCAGGCATGCAGGGCCCACAGTTTCCTGTGCAGGTATGAAATCATCATTCAGGGCCTCCCACTGCCCATTCTTCTGACACTGGAAACCTGCCTCCAGCTCATCCTCTCCTCCCACCCTAAGCTAGTCAAGTTCCTCTTCCAAGGTCCCCTTACCAGGAGGCCTCCCTGTGGGGGTACAGCACTTCCAAGATAATTCAAGCCTGGCCAGCTTTCACTAAATCCATTTAACCAAAGGGAAACTCACATGTCCCTGCCATGCCAAAAGATGAGGTATAGGTTGCCCCTCGTCTGCCTCACTTCTTCCAGCCACTCGTTTCATATGATTATTTTTCCTCTTGCGTTAGGCAGGTGCCTGGCACATGAACAAACCTACTGCCTAAGACAGGATCCTAACAGAGAGAAGTGTGTCTTAATCTCTTCTTCCACCATTCTGATCTCTAGGAATGGTTCTCTTGGACACCCAATCCCCTGGCTTTAATCTTGGGGGTCAAAGGACTTGAAACCACAGAACTACCCACCAGCTAGGCTCAACACTCTTTCCTCCTCTCCTTCCTCATCTCCTTCTATCAACAGCAACAAAAAGGAGTCATGAGATCACAGACTGTGTACAATCATGAAAATAAAGGAAGCAGCTGGGAAAATATTGTGAGAGACAAATCCCTGGACCAGATTTATTGGACACCAGAAAATGGATAAAATATAACCTTGGGTTAAACTGCAGAAGAAAGGTGCTGATTTTAAATATAAAAGGCTTATACTGCAGGCTGTTATAATATACTTTTACTGTCTATCTGTAGAGAATAGCAACAGAGTCCCTCTGCATGCTTATTAGGCATTATCTTTATGTTCCTTTTCATTCCCCACCAGCTTGACATTTTGCCCCAAGTTTTTCTGATTTCTTAACCATGTTGATGGTTGGAAGTTACTGAACCTATCATTGATGATTGTTTTTTGGTGTCCATTTGTTGTAAGGCAGAAGGAATGGTGAGTACTAGTCAGAATAGCAAGTGAAAAAAGAGGATGGGCTATGTAATCAGACAGACCCAAGTTCCATTTCTGACTACGTGGTAAAGCATGCCACCTCTCTAAGCCTTAATCTTATTAGTCTGGAAAACAGTATAAGTAATATCTCCTAGGTTTAATGTAAAGATTAAATAAAATAGTGCAAGCCAAGGACATAGCACACTGTTTTACATACGGATGTATGGTATTATAGGATGATACCTACATTCTCTGTGAATGCTTTTATTGTAACAGCAAAGACAAACACACAAACAAAAAAGAAACCTCTGAACAAACATTGCTTATAACAATAATGTTTGCAAAAAACAAACAAACAAGAAACCTCTGAACCAAAAATACCCTCTAGGTAACCCGACATATTTATGCAAATATCATTTAGGGATGAACTCCTGATGAGAAGTATGACTTTATGTTCTATGCTGCTGATGGGACACACTTAATACAGAAAAGCTCATGGACTACTGACACAGTTTTCTGTCTGTAATGTGCTCCATTTCATATTATGCATCAATATTTGCCTTTTTATTCTCATTTCAAATCCTTGCTAAAGTTCAGACCTAATTCCAATTTTTCAGATTTCAAGAAATACCTAAGGGCTAAGAGTATTATGAAGTTCAACTCCAAGTTACTTTAATTTGATTATAATCTCTCGCAGGGATGGAGACCTTCACTTCTGAGGATATTGGTTTACAGCTGTATCGACCACACACACATATGTAAGACTAAATGCTGAGATACTTTAAGTCATTTGTCCCGCTAAGAATGCATCTCATAGTCTAGTAAATGTTGCAAGTTTCAATTTGTCAGTCCTAATATATGTCTAGCTACATTAGAATAACAATTTAATTACAAAAAGCACAGGTACAATATTTGACTTTAGTTAAAAAAAGATGAAATCTAGTCAGATATTATTACTATATTTTTAAAAAATCAAACAACCAAATATAAGTAAAAACATAAAAGAGTCTAAGGGATTAACTACAACCAAAATGATCAAGGAGAAATTAGTAATAAAAAACTGAGCAAATATTAGATTTTGGTTTGCAAAGTTTTAAAAAAAAATTCTTTTTTGAGGTGTCTAATATCTATGCTTCTACAATAATATACTGATTTTAGAATTTGAATCAGAAGTAGATATGTTAATTAACATACGTTTTTTTTCCTTTTTACTAGGGAAATACATGTTTTCATCTATAATAAGCACAAATGACACAATGTTTAGATTATACTGTCAAAACCAATTGTCTACTTAGTGTCTATTCCCATATCTGCCACAGATATTGACAATAATGATACAGTACAAAGTAAAGTCTATTTTTAATCAATTCCCAGTAAAATATAATAATACAAATGTACATGTGCATGCAGAAGCACACAGATTATGGCATGATGCTGACAGCAAGAATCAATTCTGGTAACAATAACAATAAAAAAAATCAGTAGGCGTCGCATGTATCTGCCAAGTCTAATTCTGAATTGCTCTACTATGTGCTAATATAAAAGAAAGCAACCCAGACACCAACTGGGAAAAACTCCAGATTTTCTCTTGGGTATACAAATCATGACTTCTGCTAGGAAACTGTGATAATACCAATGTTCCAGAAGATCAGAACATGAATTCTTAAGAGCCTGAAACCTCTATAGGCTCACTGAAGGGTGGCCCTTAACAACTAAATACACTTGTTTCAAAAATATCAAGGGAAATTGGGCCATTGTTACAATCCTCCTACAAGGGACTGTTGAAAGTTATTTTCCAGAAATAAAAATAAAATGGCTAAATTCAGGGGTGGTCCAATTTCTATTCTTTATTAATTCTGCCCCCTCTAACTCATGCAGTTCTAGAACCTTGAACCAGCAGGTTATGATGAGAATGCCAACCAACGTACATCAAAGGAGAGCAATAAAGAGACAGGCGGGGTAGCCTCCTATGCTCCCCAGCAGTGTGGAGAAACTTAGCCTATTAGAACCCTGCAGGTGCCCCCTTCCATTCTGCCTCCTGCCCTCTTGCCACAGTGTTGGAAAACTTCTGGGTAAGGCTGTGGGTAGAGAATGTGAAGAAAGGAATTATAAAATAGCTGCAACATGAGGGAAACAGAAGCAGAAGCAATGGCTGTCTGGTGAAGAAAAAGAACTAAAGAAAACAATTGTCTCCAGTCCAATTATTGTATCAGTCAGGATTCTAAATCCAACTTTTAGTTGTCAAGTGGAAGTTTCCACTTTGCAAGCGAGGAGAAGGGAATGATGATAAAGACAATAGCATGTAAATATTGTTGAAACAATATTTGGACTACTGTATGCTCAAAATCTATGTTATTAGGGCTGGTACTATTTGAGGCACAGAGAAAATAACTATAGATGATGGTACTGTAATGATGTGCAGAAACAAAAAGTCAGACATATGTGCCTATTATAAAAACAGGCATAGTTCTACTGCAATTTAAAAATGAATATAATGTAGCAAATATTTAATTATTCATTAAAAGAACTGATTACAGCTAATCATTAGGATATTTGCTCTTTCCTTTATTCTACTCCTCTGTCCACTTTTCTCTTCCTTTTGGTTTCCCTTATTCCATTCCCTACCATTTCCAGATGCAAATGATTCATTCACTTTCCATATTTGATTTCTTTTGACCAATATCTTCCATTTTTGTAATACATACAGAGTACCTAGTGTATATGATACAAAAGGGGTATAAATGGACACAGAGGCATTGACTTCCAGTTATACGTATTCTATGTTGATAAACTAATTGGTTTATTGACCAATAACAATAAGTGGTAAAAATTATACTTACTAGCCCTATGTCCCCTATGACATATATACTATAATTATCTACAATTTACAGATGAGGAAACTGAGGAACAGAAATGAAGCAATTTGTCCAAAGCTGCTTAGTTTGTAAATCAAAATTCAAACCTAAGCAGTATAATTCTAAGACCACATTCTTAACCACTATATCATATGCCTTAAGAGTTTAAAAAAAAAAAAAGTACAAAAACATTAGGTTAAGTCATTACATGACTTCATTACATGAAGAGTGAAATGAATGGTATAACCAATATATGTAATAAATTCTGAAAAGACAGAGATTAGGATATTCAGTGAGAAAACCCTCCTCCCTCACCTGATGTAATGTTTAGAGATCTTGTGAGGAGGAGAGAAAGGTAGAAAAAGAAGAAAGAGAAGAAATAGAAGGTAGGAAGAAGAGAGGAAGAAGTTACCAAATTTTTTTCCACCCTTTCATCACACTGCCCTATGCCAATTCATTATAGAAATTACCTAGTACCTTCAATCATCCATCCTCTAATAATTCTCTATGCTTTAGGGCATGCCTGGTCACCTTCTATATAAACAACAGAGATTCTGGATCAACAAAAAACCTTTTAAACCCAGTTTAAATTTGCCCTTTTTTTATACACCATCCAGAAAATCCTACCCCTTTAGTATAATAATATGCAGGCAATCTTGTATTTAATTTTAGAATTTTATTTATTTTATATACAGCAGGTTCTTATTAGTTATCCATTTTATATATATTACTGTATATATGGCAATCTTGTATTATATAACATTGGGATACAGTAGTGTTTCATTGTTTTCCAAATTGCTTATACCACACTGCATTTCGACTTAGAGTTGACTGTCTCTATAATCTAGTCCAGTAAGTGCTAAAATCCTAAAACAAAGCAAAACCAAAACAACTTGGCAGTGGTATTTTGCAATGCCTGATATTATAACACTTGGAAAAATTCCCTTAGGTTGGGCGTTTTAAAGCATTTCAAAAAAAAATTTTTAACTGCACATATAATCAGGAAATAGTGTTTATCATTTATGGTTTCCAATTAGCTAAAATCTTATATTAAATAAGCTTGTTGAAAAATTCAAATTATTTCATTTCAAAGACAAGCACAAGAAAGAAGCAAACATTCTTTGCACAGGCTCCAGACGCGCAGGCCCAGCGGCCATGGCTCACAGGCCCAGCCGCTCCGCGGCATGTGGGATCTTCCCGGACCGGGGCACGAACCCGTGTCCCCTGCATCGGCAGGCGGACTCTCAACCACTGCGCCACCAGGGAAGCCCCAAGCAAACATTCGTAATGAACTTATAGTTGATCATTGGGTGGACAGATGGAGAACTTTTAATGTGAGTGGATTGTGCATGAAATGTTATGGGGGATAGTGCTCTTTCCTTGATATGACTTTTCTATTGGGTTTAAGGCAAGAAACTCTAACAAAGTTAATCTAAAATTATTAAAGAGATTTATCTCAGAACTAGCACTTTGAAAAGTCTAGAACAAAGTATGGCTCTGTTAAGTCAAGCTAGACCAGGAAAACTGCAGTGAATCCACTGAATACTTTTTGACCCAAATTTCATGGTGATAGCCTCAGACTAGGCATTTTAGAAACATCTTATGTATTTGCAATAAGTATGCTAAGCTCTCTGTACTCTCTGTGAACATATTCAACCAGATTCCAGAAAGGTCTACCTACACTTAATTACTGGGAGATATTTTTAAAAAGAAAAATAGGGCCTCCCTGGTGGCGCAGTGGTTGGGAGTCTGCCTGACGATGCAGGGGACACGGGTTCGTGCCCCGGTCTGGGAAGGTCCCACATGCCGCCGAGCGGCTGGGCCTGTGAGCCGTGGCTGCTGAGCCTGCGTGTCCGGAGCCTGTGCTCCACAGTGGGAGAGGCCACAGCAGTGAGGGGCCCGCGTATCGCAAAAGAAAAAAAGAAAAAAAAGAAAAATAAAAAAGGTCTATTCACATTCTTCATATCTATGTCAATAACATACCCATGACTAGGAAGAGGGGAATCTTAAAGTCAGAAAAGTTTATTTTTGTATCAAAAGTTTACTTTTGTTTATTTCCGAGTATCCTATCATGTCCCTTTCTATATATACAGACTAGAACAATTTTCTCTATCTTAAGTTTAATTAATTAATTAGATTCATATTTATTGAGTGCCCACTGTGTGTTAAATGTTATGTTCACAAGCTGGATATGTATCTGTGAATTCTAAAGTTATGGAATGATAATAGCACAAATTCAAAATGCAACAACCTAATGGAGTAACAGAATTGTGTTTAAATTTTTGTTTTATTTTGATGGACAGAAGGGAATCAAGAATTCAATTTTATATCTGTTAAATGTGAAATGTCAAGGAGACATCCCATTGAAGTTGTCAACTAGACAGCTGCATATTTAGAGCTGAAGTTGAGAGGAGAGGATTCGGTTAGAAATATACATCTGGAGGTCATTGTCACACACATTTCATTTAGAGGAAATGAAAGTTGAGTTTTAGAAGGTAAGTGAATAGGAACAAAATATATGCCTCTTTGTCCTAGTGATTATTTTAAACTGGCTGTTTTTAAGAAAGAATAGACACAAGTGAAGCTCTGAAAACTGAGTACAAGTTACTTTTTGGTAACAAAAAGAAATTACATTTATAAGAGAAACCTCCATTTGTAAGGGTTTTTCCCTCACTGTACCAGGAATAGGAGGATGACCAAATCTCTAGAAACTGTTACCAACGGAGAAAGCATCAACTTAAATCTGCAAACCAACCTTACCCATGTTTACTGTGTTTTACCTCCCATAACTGAGTCCCCACTCCCAACATCTTTTCTCTTTAGCTGAAGATACTATTTAAGGTGATGGCTTCAGCCATTTCAGAGGTTTACTCAGCTTTCCTGGGTGTCTCCCACATATATAGAAGGTGACCATGTTATTAAAATTTTGTTTGCTTTTCTCCCATTAATCTGTCTTATATCAAGTTAATTATTACACGAGCCAAAGAATCTAAAAGGGAAGATGGGAAAAGTTTTCATCCTTAAGCTGGCAACCCACAAAAGGACCTTTACTGCCCAGACACTGCTTGCTAAAAGACTACTGCAGCTGAGCGATCTGGGACCTCTGACAAAAGCCAGAAAAGGTAAGAATTCTTATGATGTCGGTTTCACAAATCTCTGCCTACAGGGTCTGATGAAAGTGGGAGTCCTTTCCTTTTTCTAAATTTAGATTAGCAGGAGAAAAGACTTGTGAAACTAATTATTTGTGTATATGGACTTTGGTAATAATTTCCTATGAGTACTCTTGTTTTCTACTGATGGCCCAGAGATGGTCATTGTTTGGTGTGTCATTGGTGTAAGGAGGAAAACCACAGGTCTGATGAGGTTTCCCTTTCATCTTGTTCTGTGTCCTGATAGATTGGCTTTGTTTCCAGCGAGAATATTCTCTCTGGTCTCCAACAACTGGAGGATGCACGTACTGGCATGCATTTGGTGGACAGCTGAATAGGCCATGCATCCAGTAAGCAGTATTCTCTTTGTCCAGCCATGACAGCTCTCAGGGGAGTTTGTCATAAGGGGGTTCCAGTCCATAATGGGCCTTTGTCATTTCAACCTTTGTTGTTTTCTTAGTCCTGGAAAAGTACCATTCAGGTAGCACCTGTACAATGTCACAGATTAGTGGGTCTGTTGCTGGAGGTATCTCACATTCTCCTGGGAACCTGGAGATACCGTTTGCACTACACCATTCTTAACCGACCGTGACAAGGAAAGTCCTCGCTTTCTGAGGCTAACTTTGCGAGTGAACTTTCTGAATCTTGTGAGGGCTGCACTCTTCTTGTGGTTTGCCTCTTACACCCTTAGTCAAGCCACAAAAAGGCATATTAGTTTGAATCACTATTGATACTAATAGATCTTACTCATCAATGGGCAGACAATGGATCTTTCGGATAGGACTATTTTTAAAAGGTTTTTAGAGTGCTCTCATCCTGCACAATTCTTTTACTGGTACCTACAGAAAGATCAAATTGGAAAGAGGACAAAGAATTATTAACAGCTGGCGTTAGGAGTTCCTTAATGGAATGAAACAACAAAAATTGGACTTAGAACAAGAAGTAAGGCCAACATCCAATGTAAATTCCTTTCTCAAAATCTCACCCCATCTGCCTGTTTTAACTTCCCTTTTCTTACAAGATTTATAGAAAGCACTCCAGCCTGATCTCCAGGACCTTGGTACACAGGTGAGTCATGTAAATACTGAAAGCCAGAAGATAAATTTAGCAGAAGCACCTGGGACAGGCAGTAGGGCTCACTTTACTGTTTCTTACCACTCCTCCTGAAAGGAGCAGGACCCTGTGGGACCCTCCCAAGTACAAATTCTTTCCATGTCCCCTGTCTCTTGTGTGTAGGAAATAAGCCTCATTTAGCCTCCCTAAACTTCCCAGGGTTCCAAAGGGCAGATTCAAACAGTTGCTAATCAGGAAAGGGAGGGAATGCAGAAACAAAGGAGGAGCAGTCAAGAAACAAACAGTGCAGTCTTGGGGCAGGGTTCTGGTTTCTCCTCAAGGAATATACATACCAATATCTTTAAGTTCTTCTTAAAACTAAGGAACTAACGCCCCCACCCAGGTGGAGGATGGTAACTTCAGGTTGAACACAAGATTCCTGGAGCACCATCCTGTTACCTCACCACCAACAATCAGAAGAAAGTCTGCACACAGTGGAAGATAATGAAGACTCTGACTCCCTCCCCAAATGACTCTCCCTTTAAAAAGCTTCATGGTCGAGCAGAAGCCTCAGAGTTGGTTTTTGGACATGAGTCCACCTTCTCCCCAGGTTGCCGGCCTCTTGGATAAAGCAATCCCTCCTTACCAGCCGACACTTGCCTCTTGAGTATTGGCTTTTGAGCTGCAAGGAGCCAAACCTGAGTTCAGTAACACTCCTACTTCCCAAGCCTCTGTAATCAGGCTCTGCCAGCTTCAGACATTTCTACACAATGTCCTCTGCAGATGTATCCTGAATTCCCATTGCAAATAATTCAGGTTCCCTGGACAGCTGCAAATCTTCAAAAAACTACTGAAACCAGAGGGTGTAGTGTGAAGGAATCGTTTCATTTTGTAGATCAGTATCATCAGCTTCCTGAGGAACCTTTATTGAAATGGATTATGAGGGTGCAGTTGATCCTTGAACAATGCAGGGTTTAGGGGCACCAACACCTCACACGGTTGAAAATCCATGTATAATTTACTCTCATCCCTATTTGTGGTTCTGCTTTCATGGATTCAATCTACTACAGATTCTGTAGTACTACTGTACATATTTATTGAAAAAAATCTGTAATAAGTGGACCCATGCAGTTCAAACCTGTGTTGTTCAAGGGTCAGCTGTTGTTACCAAGTCCAAGCTCACTCTGCTTGCCGCGTGGCAGGCCGATGAATTGGAGACGAGGTGTTGAGGCAAGGAACACGAATTTAGTCGGAAAGCAGGCAGACCTGGAAGACTGCAGACTAGTTATCTCTGATAAACCATCTTATCTGGGTCTGGATGCCAGTTTCTTTATAGAATTGGAGAGGTAGAGGAGGTGAGGAAATAAAGTAAAAGGGCTATCAGCCTTGCAAAACAACTGGAATGACCAGCCTTGGTGAGGGAATGTGTTAGTTTCTTTTGTCTTGCAGCCATTTGCTGGTGGGCAGGGTTCCCTGAGGCAGGACTTTATGTAAGATTATAATAACAAAAGCAACGAAAAGTCAAAGAAACAGATCCATTGTGGAGTCGGATTTAGCTCTTCCCTGTTACACTATCACTTGTTTGGGAGCCCTTTCTTTAGCTTTGAGCACTGCAGAGCAGAAGAGCACATTTAGGTTGATACAGAGCCGAGATCTCACTACTCCAGTCACATAGTAAATGCTGTAATTAAGGGGTCCCTTTCACAGGAGCATCTGATATAATCTTATTGTTGTGAAACCGAAAAACAGTTTTGGGAAACCTCATTAAACTTGCTGTCTCAGCTTCCCCTCATGGGTCTTACAGATGCTAATAAAAACATTAAGTTAATTAACAAGAGAATGAGAAGAGGCCAAGGGGAGAGGAAAGGGACTCTTCCCAACACTGGAAATTTTTAAATGATAATTAAAGAATAGAATGAATAAATTGAATATTGATTGGGGCAAAACAAAGAGGAAACAGAAAGGGGAGAATATGAGGACTCATCCCAGCAGTGTAGACATCTTTAGATGGTTATTAAGAATTGGATAAATAAAATGGACATTGATGGGGTTAAAACAGAGGTTTTGATACAACACAATCAAAGGTTGAGTGGGCCAACAGGGACCTCCTGCTGTTCCCCCAACGTTAAAGGGCCCCAAACTAGTCTACTCTATTTACCGCAGCTTGAAGAAATTTAAAAACTAGAAGGCAGAAAGCAACCATTTGGGTCAGTAGTTAGGCAGGTGAGTCAAGTTAACACTGACAAAAGGGCCAAGGTCCCTTGGCTCAATTCCTTTCTGAGTACCCAAAGCTTTTTACACAGGAGTGAGTAAAATGGTCACGAGGTGAAGAAAAAAAATTTCCAGGACTCTACAGGAGACCCATGCGCTGTGGCACAAAAGCCATTGGTGAATGTGGGTAACAAATGGATTGAAAGACTATAGAAATGCAAGGGTTGACGGGATCCTAAAAACCTGTAATGTTTAAACAGGCTTTATGTAAAGAATTTGTGTGAACTTTACCTGAATGCTTTATGGGAACGGATATTATGTCTGGGCAGGAGCACTTCTCCTACTCGGTGTTGTGAAACCAAAACATGTTGATGTAGTCCTAACTATATTCTTATAGATAGGATGTAAGAGTTGATGGAATGAAGTTCAAGTTTGTAGTGTGAAATAAAATTCATATTTTATGGCAAAACATGAAAAAATTAAACACAAAAAATTCTTCTCTGCCCTTTGGCCTCCTCTCTCCTGTCTATTGTGCATTGTGCATCTGCATTACGCATCGACCAAACCTCCGCATCAGCAGAAATACCTGCTCAACCATAAAGAGCAACATTCTCCTGGCGCCAACAAAACAACTCCTTAAAAGATAACATTCCTTCTTGATCTTGTAAGGGGTCACGGTGACCCACCACTTTGCACTGGCAGATCTGCATTGTGTAAACTGTCAATAATGTGTCATCTAATGTGTAGCCCTCTGTTTCAAAACACTTATATAGCTGCTTTGACTTCTAGCTGGTAGAACAGTTCTGGGAGCATTCTGAGATCCTGCTGCAGGGTTATAATCCTCAATTTGGCTCAAACAAAACTTTCCACTTCTTTCTTAGACTGACTGATTAACTTTTCAGGGACAGTATTAAAAATGGTCTATTTGAACAAGCTTTATGTGAAGTGGTTGTGTCTCTTCTACCTGACTGCATTATGGGGATGAACACTGTAGCTCACTGGAGAATGTATCCTCTACCTAATATTGTAAAACAGAAGGCATGTAAATCTAAGCAATATTAACTGGACATGTTAAAGGGAATCAACAAAACTGCCTGAGACCACATAGTGTGGTGTAGACGCTGCAGGCTGATTAATATTCAAGGCTTGATAGAAGCCAGAGGCTTTCCCCCCTAAAGTGAATTGGTCTAAGATTGAATTATGCACTCAGAAAAAGAACACCCAAAGGCCTTTGTTAGAATGTTTTATCCAGACTTTACAAAGGCATAAATCTTTTGGTTTCCACCTTAGCTGGAAATCTTCAACACGATATAATAAAGAAAATTGAAGGTAATTTAGTTGGGTGGGTCAGCCCTTGATACTCAGTCTGCAGTCCAATTCTTTGAGAACTTGCAAGTAAGCATCCTGTCTGTCAAATCTCCACAAGGCCAGAGGTGTGGCTCCACAGGCAATTCAACGCACGACCAAGACCCAAACCTCCCCTACTCATCCCAAAATGCCTGCAGGTATTGGGAGATTAGAAACAGAATTGTTCTGCACTTGAGGAAAAAAAAAAAAATTCAGTGGTAAGTACTCCAGACCTCTGATAATAGGGAAATATGCCCCAAAACTCCATCATGGAAAAAAAAAAAAAACCTCGATACTTTCTCTGTGCTTTTCTGATGTAGATTTTCCCACCCCCTCCTGTTCTCTAGGACCATTCCTTGAAACGCAAATTTTAGGGAGCTGTTTCTCATCAAAATAAATAAATAAATAAAAGAAGGAGGACATTTGGAAACTGGGCAAGTGAAAAATCTTTTCCACAAATAATAGTAACTATACAAGGTCTCTGTGTCTGTCTATAAGATTATTTGTGTCTATATATGTATACTGTAGATATGTGTTATTTTTCTACAACTGGATGGTATTGCCAACATTAATTTGTAAAAGAGCTCTATTTAATTGGGTTGAAGGCAAGCATTTATAAGGATTGGGGTATTCTAAAATTCTCAGAAATATAGAAACTAACTGAAATGTTTTTCAAGTTCATATGATGTGGGATAATCTTCGATAAATAAAAGCTAGTTGAAGTTTGTTGGCTTAATTAAAATAGGCATGTCTCAGAGTTATAAGCATTAAATACAATGCATACAACTTTTATTTTGCCTGAGTTTACTAGTCAAATAAATTCATCTTTTATCTTTTACAAAACTTGTCAACAAGAAAATTAGCTTGAGATGATTGCTGACTTTGTCTAATGTCTCATGAAGTTTTAACGAGTAATCTAAACACAACTGTTGGAAGCAAGTGATTTAGATAGATGTAAGTAGGATAAGAGTTTTTAGGTAAGCCTTTTGCAATAATTATGTTTCAGGGTAGGTGTACTTAAAAACAGCTTCCAAATATTTTTGGTAACTTGAAACTTCAGAGTTTTGCTAACTTAAATGATGGAACTTTACTAACATCTAAAAAACATTTCCAAAAAGATACACAGGAAAACTGAGTAACTCTCCAAAATGACCCAAGCCACCACCTTAAATACCATTTCAAGTTAAAGACAAAAGAAAGATGTTGAAGTAGGGGAGGCCAGTTATGGGAGATTACCAGGAAAAGCACAGTAAAGCAGGGTATATTTCTTATTCAGATTTAAGTTGGTGCTTTCTCCAGTGACAAGAGTTTCTAGAGATCTGGTCATCCTTCTCTTCCTGGTACAAAGAGGGAGATGCCTTTACAAATGAAGATTTCTCTTATAAATGTGAATCTCTCTTACAAAAGGATAACTTTAACTTGGTTTTCAGAGCTTCTCCTTTATCTGCAGTTTCTTAAAAATAACCAGCTCAAAATCATACTTATGTTGAAGCGGTATATTTGGGTATGGCATTTCTGTTCCCCCTCATAGTTAAAGAATAATTAAATAGGTGAGGGACTACAGAATGGGGTAAGGGAGCTTATGAAAGGATAAGTATAAACTACCAAATGACAAATACTAGTATTAGAGCCTTCTACCATTGTTCTTACAAGCTCAAAACCACAAATTAAAGACTTGAAGTTCTGATTATGAAGGTTTATTTCTAGGAAGATTTTTCTTTCATCTCAGAAATCAGGGATGTCTTCAACTATAATATTTTTCTACTCAATATTTTAAGTATAGTTGGATGATGTAATCTATTCTCAGCTGAATTCACCAAGGATTTAAGCCAATTTATATATTTTTATTGTGTGAAATAAAATTCGTATTTTATGGCAAAACACAAAAAATTGAAATATAAAAAATTTTTCTCTGCCCTTTAACCTCCTCTCTCCCCACGACTGTGTGTTGTGCATCTGCATTATGCATTGACCAAACCTCCCCATCAGCAGAAATACCTGCTCAACCTAAAGAACAATATTCTCCTAGCATCAACAAGACAGCTCCTTAAAAGATAACATTCTGGGACTTCCCTTGTGGTGCAGTGATTAAGAATCCATCTGACAATGCAGGGGACATGGGTTCGACCCCTGGTCCGGGAAGATCCCACATGCTTTAGAGCAACTAAGCCTGTGCACCACAACTACTGAGCTTGTTCTAGAGCCCGTGTGCCACAACTACTGAGCCTGCGCTCTAGAGACCGTGTACCGCAACTACTGAAGCCCGTGCTCCTCAAAAAGAGAAGCCACCGCAATGAGAAGCCCATGCACTGCAACAAAGAGTAGCCCCTGCTCGCCATAACTAGAGAAAGTCTGTGTGCAGCAAAGAAGACCCAAGGTAGCCAAAAATTTTAAAAATTAAAAAAAAGAAGATAACATTACTTCTTGATCTTGGTGGGTCATGATGATCCACCACTTTATACTTGCAGATCTGGATTGTGTAAACTGTCAATAATACATCATTTAATGTATAGCCCTCTTTTTCAAAAAACTTATGTAACTGTGCTTTGACTTCTAATGGATGGGCACAGTTCTCAGAGCTTTCTAAGATGCTGCTGCTGGGTTATAATCCTCAATTTGGCTGAGATAAAATTTTCCATTTCTTCCTTAGATCAACTGATTCATTTTTTTGTGGACAACTGTGAACAATTCATCTCATAATTTAAGAATTAAATTTATATCTACTTATGGCATTTCATACAAGTATAAAGAGCCTAAAATATCTTTGTACATTAAAACTAAGTGGAAAAAAAAAACTGTTCAGAAACTATAACTGAGAGAGCAATGCAATCTCAGTACAAACTAAACTTAAATTAGGTAGGACAAAGAAATAACTAAATTAAGGGACAGAATATTGAAATATGTAGATAAGCTGCAAGATTTAATTTTTAATTGATTTTCATTTCTTGTATCTTCAATTATAAATTTTTATTCCTAAACCAGCAGATTTTTAAAGTGTTTTCTCAAAAAAAATTTATCTCTGTGGTCTACTGAATATATATATCATTATATATATAAAATATATTATAATATATATTACATGTAACACATTTTATACATACACACACACACACACACACACACATAGAGAGAGAGAGGATACTTTTGTTGCAACAGAAATTAACCTTTGGGGGGAAAAACAGTTATTATAGCATCTTACTAAAGGTACAAAAAAAAAAAACACAAGGACACAAGATTTTATATTTTAGTTAACTTCAACTGAGAAAATGTAAAAAGTTGACAATACAATGTCAGAGATAAATTTTTAAATTTATGATTATTTTCTTAACTGAGAAAAAATGGCGATGTTTAAAATCAATTACCCCTAAACAACTCTCACAAAAATAACTAGATTAACAATCGAGAAGGAAGTGAAACTAAAGGTATTAAAATTTTCCCTGTTTCTCCATATTTTACAGATTACCTGCAAAGAATATATATGGCCTTTAAAAATAAATTTTAATTCCTTTAATTGCTCTTACTCCCCAGTCTATATTAGCATAACTGTAACCACATTGACTTTTCTTTTAGTTGCATAATCTTTTTCTCCTCATTTTTTTCTCTCTAAATAAACAGAAGTGATAAATGAAGTAAGATTCCATGTCTGAGAATGTAATAATTTTAGTTTTGCCAATTAAGATACTAATTTTTCTCTAGGATACTAATTTTCTCTCTCAGGATTATGATAAAGAAAAACAGTGATTGAGGGAAGAAAATAGGAATGAAGTAGAATGAAGAGGGAATACAGACTGAGAAAAAGGGAGGGTGAGAGATGGATCAAATTTAGTTATTTTGGAGAAGAAAATAAGCAGCAAAATATCTTCATTACTGATCAGAATTCAGATATTACATTATATAGCTAAAAAAATTATTAAGATCCTCAAAAGTTTCTTCATTAGCCTAGACTTGGAGAAATTTGTATATATGGTTTGATGTGTAATTACCAAGGCAAGTTACATCAGAGATTAGAAGACATATTAAGTTTATTTACACCTACTATTTTTTAAATTACTAAATTGATTTAGTCTTTGTCATTTAAGATCACATTAAACTTATAACAACGTCACTTAGGACCCTATTTTTATTGATTATAAAAATCATAATTTTAGACTTTTCAATTCTCATAATAAATGACCTGTTCCACACGGATCAGTCCCAAGAGAAACAGCTTGTTTGATGGACGTATAAACTGGAGACAAACTAAGAAAACTATGTACAGGTGAGCAGAGATACTACAGAACAGTCATTCAGCTGTTGTCCTGCATGTTTTCCTGGGTGGTGGGAAATACATGGCACCCAACAGGCTTGAACTGAAGAGCTCCTCTCTAGAGCAGGATGGTGTTTCAGATATACCAGGCTGTTCATTGGCTGCTTCCTAATAAGGCACTGCCACCACCCTCCAAAAATACTTTTTCAAAGGTTCACAAGTTAAACAAGTGAGGCAGGCAATTTCTTCTTTCCTTAAAATTAACGCTCTATTTGAAACAAAAGTAAAATCGAATTCCTACCTTTTGAAAACAAAAACATAACTGAATTCTTACCTGTACATTACAGCAACAAAGGCTAGACTGTGAGGTGGAGGACTGAAGGAACACAAATACACAGCTATCCTGGGCTTCCTGACTAATTCATTTCATTTTTGTCAACTGCATTAACTCTCCAAATGCAAACTTCCCTTTGCCCACTTACTGGATTATACCTTCAACATTTCTTGTTACTACCGTTGCCTGAGGCAGCCTATCTGATTTTACCTACCCTGCTCGGGCTTGCACAGAGCTGTAGTGTTAAACTTGCAGTAAAAAGGAGTCAAGCCTTTAAATGCATACTCAAACAACTTTGGCAGACCTCTTCCTATTTCTCCCTACTAAAGCCTGGAAGTGGATTCTGCCAAGAAGAAATGTACCTTCTCCATCGAAGCTTCTGCCCACAATCTCTGATTTTTTCATGAGTCTCTTACTGCTTTCAAAGTGACTCCAACTCCCTGCCCATCGGAACTATCTCAAGGCTGCCTTAAAAGGTGTACTGAAAACACATGGAAAATGATCCATTTCTCAGCCCAGCAGCCTCCAAGAAATATCAACTTTATATTTTGTCTTCTTAGCCAGAGCAAACATGTGCCTCCTTTATGAATAATTTGAACTTCCTAGTCCCTTTATTCATTTTTCCCCTTCCTATCCTCATTCCTGTTGGAGAGCAATTTTGTTTGTTTACACTTTGTTTTTAAACTAATGATCACCCAAAGGATAACATATAAAGAATCAGTACAGCAGAGTGATTAAATGCATGGATCCAAGACACAGTCCACCTGATTTGAGCCATGGCTCTATAATTTAATACCTCTATGACCTTAGGCAAGTTATTTAATTTCTCAGAGCTTCAGTTTCCTCATCTGTAAAATGGAGATAATCATAATAATTGCTGGCCTCATAGAGCTGCCATGGGGATTAAATATGTTAAAGCATAGGTACTTAGAAAAATGTGACCAAAGTGAACTCGTGATAATCTCTTTATAAGTATTAGATAGTATATTATATTTGCCATCCAAGATGTGTTCTGAGCAATAATAAATATCAGCATGCAAACATCTGGCTTGCTTTAAAAGTGCACCATTCTGAATACTCTAAAATAGACCCAAGGTCTGCAATGAGCTATCTTTTGTCCTCATGGGATGAAGCCATGAATAATAGCTGATCGTGACTACATAGGACACCAAAATAATGGTCTTGCCAGCATTGATCCTGTGGAACTAAGGCAAGATGGAGCCAAGACACTACAAAGGGCTATAAAAAGAGGAAGCAAAACAGGAGAAGAAAGGGCAGAATAGATGAATAAATGTTTTGTCTCCTTCGTTGTACTCTAGGTATATTTTTGATCAGATACTAGTGGTGTTACATTCTTTGTGAAACATGGACTGTTCCCGAGCACCCTTTAAACATTGTATGGAGTAATAGCATGGGAACAGTTGGAGAAGGCATTGCCCAGGATTTTTGACATTTTGTGGAATGGCTACACCTACATCAAGCATTCTATAGAAAGTTCCAGAAGCTTCCACTGTGGCATTTAAACTGACACTAGAGAGACACAGAGCATTTTAAGAGAAAAGTACTGACAACATGGAGTCATCTTGGACTCTGCAGTGAACCTGAAGAAGAAACATAGGCTTTGAAAATGCTGTATCCACTCCAAAGTTAGGAGCAAGCTATATTATGTGGAGGATGTGTGTGTGTGTATGTGTGTGTGTGTGTGTGTGTGTGTGTGTGTGTGTGTGTGTGTGTGTGTATGGATATGTATATATGGAGGAGAATCTGGAGAAATCTTGAGTAAGTGGCAGCATCTCTGTATATTGAGCTCTGTGCTATCAGTAGTTTAGAAAGCAAATTTTCATTAAATTAGGAAATGTTGAGATACATATGCTAAGCTCTTAAGCACCTGGGCAAGAGAACATAAAATAAATATATGCAATTCTGTGATACACTAGAAAGTTTTTACAAAATATGCTAGAGAGGATGGTTTAGGAAAAGAAAGCCAGTTAAGACTCAAACAAGACCTGGTAGGAGCAATCACATGGCCCAGAGCTAAGCTCTGCCAGCGATCAACCTCTCCAAGATGTCTGGATATCTCTGTGGTTTTTATTAATTCAAGGGAATCAAGAAAAGTCAGAGGTTATGGAGAACCAGGAAAAAAACAGAAAGAGTTGAAGGAGGAGGGATCATATATCAACCCATAAGATATGGCTAATTGAGAGCTGAGATGTTAGTGGACACGTTAGGTGGCTGAAATAAGAACTTCCAAACCTCACCTCATGAGTAGAGGTGACACCATGGGCAAGCTATGGGATCCACTTCAAAAGGACACCACACCACACCAGTGCAAAAGGACACACCAGTGCAAAAGGACACCACACAACACCAGTGCAATCGGGAGGAATGCATAGCACAGGTTATATGTATAAATTATGTTTCGAACGGATTCTTTCCTAGAGCTGGACAAAATGACATCCTATTGGATCTGACTGGGCTCCCTGTAATAGAGTCCTATTGGTGCCCCTAACTTGCCAGACCCTGAGAAAAGTGTAAAGAGTCCAAGGTGTCTGTACTAACAGAGGAAGAATTCTGGACAGAGTCTCAGGGGACTATTATTATTTAGTTCATCTCTGGGCATCACTGTCCACACTTCCCTAGAAAGACTATGGACATAACTCTCAGTGGTCTAAATGTACAAGGTTCTGTGCACCTGGGCTGACTGCACTGAGAAGCCCCTGCACGTGGACGCAGCACCTGTTAAGCAGACTAATGTTGCTAACTAAGGTCAATTCCAACTTCTTTTAGGTATTGCCCTATTCTTTACCTCTTACAGGAGAGACTGACTGGCATCTTCTCATGCTCTCCTTACATGCCTTTGTGCCAACTTGTATGGTCAGTTAGAGGTCAAAAATATCATGAGAGCAGTTCCAAATATTTCAGCCTACAGACTACAGTGAAAAGAAGCCAAACACAAAGTACAAACTTTTTTTGATACTGAAAGTTTTCAGATACCCAAGGAACTGAAAAGAGTAGATAAAAGGGAAACTACAAAGTAGGAGAAAGAGTTCTTTCATTTAATGTGGAATTTGGACTCAGAAACACTGAAGCAACATACAATTATAGGACACATGGAATTTTACCAGTGATCAATTTACGAATGTCTGTTTCTCCAAGATGGATTCTTTGAGGGACTACATTAAGGAACTCTTAAGTTAATGGTATTGTTTTTTACTTCTCAACTCTATGCTTTTTAGATCACACTGGGAGATAAGGTAATATAAGGAAAATTAGCAGAAAACTCAATATAATGGTGATGGCAGCCAATAGTAGAAAAAGAAGGAAGAATTCTGAAAGGTTCCCTTCACCAGAAAGCAACTTTGGAAATAGCAGAAATTATCATTCAATGGAGCTGTACCATATAATAGTGCCTCATAAATGACCTATGGAAGCAGTCACTGCTGCTTCAGAAATACTTCCCGGAGACGCTGAGAGTAACACCTGATGTCTTTGACACCCAAGAAGAGAAAAAAGACTGGAGATCATTAGAGTGCAAGTTTTCTGACCCCAAAGAGCCCAAAATGTTTAAGACGTTTAATTTTTTTAAAATTCTGCCACCCGTGAAGTGAATACGAGGGGAGTGGAAGGGAAAATGTGCCCTCCCAGAAAGGTTTATTTAAAATAATTCAGGCTCATAAGTTTAAAAAAATGTATGCAGTATTTTTTCCCATCACAACCAGTTAATTTGATATTGGTAATAGGGTATTTCAGTAATCACATCAAATCATATCCCACCAATAATCAGAATATATCCTTTGTTCTATGCTTTCTTTGGGATTCCTTTCATTACAGGCTACCTCCTTGAATATCTTCTAACTAAAGCAGAGCTTTTATGAGTAAATTTCTAGAGAAAGACTTTCATTTGGCAAAAATTTAAAAATACCACTATTAATCTCTGATATCCATAGGGAAACTATAAACGAGAAAGATTTGGCAGAATTGTGTAAACATCTGGAGGACTCTCCTCTCCAAGTCAAAGCCGTGGCTACCAGCATTTTACTCTTTTCCTGATTTTATTTTTCATTTGAGAGTTTTGATTTCCCACTGTATTCAGTTTGGGGGCAGGTTTCAAGGGACAGTGAATTATCCTAATCTAGTAAGAAACTAAGCCTTAAAAAGGTCTAGCAGTCATTTATCATTTGGCAGCTGTAGAAGCTCAAACAGTAACACATTCTGCTCCAAAGGCACTTATGACATGGGGCAGGACCCTCAACGTTCATTCAGTTGCAAGGAGTTCTCAAAGCATTCAGAAAAAGGGGAGACTTTGCCTGGAGTGGAGTTATTTGTCGCTTTCTCCCAGATCCTTCCTTTCTGTGTTCATTCTATAATATAAAGCACTGAAAAATAAATTAATGGTGATTGTTACTTGTAAGAAAAAGGTGTGTGTGTGTGCATAAATGTGTTTTAAGAAACTAATTTTTTTAAATAAAATTTACGAATTAAGCCTATTTTTCAGAGTAGACTCTAAAATACCTGTAAGTAAATGGGTTCCCCTTCATCCTCCCTGGATGAATACAGAAAAGTAGGTGAGTCTCCTAGCTTGAAAAGTAGGGCACAAATAGGATGGATCTAAAAACCCAGTGGTAGGGCACAGGGAAAAAAGAGGGATCAGAGACCAAGATGAGGAGACTTCTGGGCACAAGTCTGAGGCTGCCTTTATACAGAATGAAAGGCAACCTGGTGGGAAAATAATGTGTTTTCATCAACTTCTGGGCTACTGATTATGGTGGTAAAGACTATTATAAGCTTATATTCTTTGGGAGACAATTCTCAACGTTTCTTTCATGTTTCTGCAGGTTTTTCAAGCAGGGGCACAGACTACTTTTTTTTCTCTAAACTATCATTTCAAGGATGTTTTTGGAGTGAAAAACCTTGAGAGACACTGATTGTGACCCTCTGTTGAGCAAACGGAAGGTTTGTTTACTGTCTATTAAAAAACATTCAGCTTCCCTAAACTTGGAGTTCTCCTATGACTCAACCCACTGCTTGTGCAAAGGTTACCTGGCCCTTTTCATCTTTCCCTGTGAAAACTAAAGTAGGGGGCTTCCCTGGTGGTGCAGTAGTTAGGAATCCACCTGCCAATGGAGGGGACACGGGTTTGAGCCCTGGTCTGGGAGGATCCCACATGCCGCAGAGCAGCTGAGCCCATGCACCACAACTACTGAGCCTGCACTCTAGAGCCTGTGAGCCACAACTACTGAGCCCGCGTGCCACAACCACTGAAGCCTGAACACCTAGAGCCCGCGCTCCACAACAGGAGAGGCCACCGCGGTGAGAGGCCCGTGCACCGCAACAAGGAGTGGACCCTGCTTGCCGCAGCTAGGGAGAGCCCGCGTGCAGCAACAAAGACCCAACACAGCCAAAAATAAATTAATTAATTAAAAATAAAATAAAATAAAGTAGGGAGCCAATAAAAGCACGAGGTACATGATGTTTTCTGTGACATGATAAACAAAGTCCTCTTTCTCTGCCTCAGGAGTCTTGCATCTTCTTCTAGCAATCATGACGCCTCAGCAAGCTAACTTCTTACACTGTAAGTAGGGTAAGATCTCAGACCGCTACAGTCTTGGCAATGTTCTTCCTTATAAAATACATTTTTGGGTATGAGAAAATAATCCTTGCACCTGAAGATGCCTAGGCAAGGCTATGAAAGAGGCCGCAGGATTTCACGAGAAACTGGAAAACTGGGCCACAAGAAGTAGGAATGTATTTCTCACATAATCTCATAGACGCAAACGTAAAATTCAATAAATAATAAAATTAGAAACGTGTACTTGGGAGAAGCAGAGATACTGAACTACAGAAAAAGAAAAGAAATAGTAGAAAGATAACTCAGAACATCCTAATGATAATAACAATGAAAGCAGTAATTAACTTACATATGGTAGTTTGCATTTTACAAAGCATTTCCGCACATATTATTTTATGAGTCTTACAACATTCTTGTGAGTAGGTTTTATTATTTTCTTAATTACACAGCAGAGAAAATTAAACTTTAGAAAGGTTATGTAACTTGCTAGCGGCCAAAATGAATACATTAAGTAAATAAACAGTAGAGAAGTACTTAAGAAAACTGAATAAAACCAAAACAAAAATCTAGATTTGGCCATAAGCTCAGAATCTTTCAGCACCAAGTTTTTCCCTTTATATGCTGCCCTCCTTGTTCCCTATAAACATGTCTTTTTCTCTTATGTGAAAAAACAAAATCCCTCTTTTTATTCTATTAACTTTAGATATGATCTTTCCTCTTTTTTTTTTTTTTTTCACGGCTAAGATTCTATAATTGTAGTTTAGGTATTCTCTCTGCCTCTCTTCTTTTCCACTCAGTTAATATCTTTACTTTCTCCCAATGACTGTATGTCGATAGACAATGTTTTACTAATGCCATTCACAGATCCATATTTTATGATTGTTGCTGAATTCTTCAATCTTGCCCTCAGTGTTTATACACATGTCCATGTGCACACATACATGCTCAGACACAAATAGGTACATATACCAACACATACTTCCAATTCTTCCCTAATGTGTCACCTTCTTTCATGCCTCAGCACATGCTCCGATATCTAATTGGAGTTTCTCTGCTTTCTTAACCCCCATTCAATACTTTCAATTAAAATTACAATTCCACTCCCCTTTCAATACCTATCCACACGAAGAGTTAAAAGCTCTTGGAGAGTCTTGCATAGATTTTGGTTCAAGATAGTGACATAGGAGGCTGCTGAACTCACCTCCTCCCATGGACACACCAAATCTACAGCTACCTATGGAATAATTTGCTCTGAAAGAACTCTGTAAACTAGGTGAACTTGAACGACCCCTACGCATAGGGTAAACAAGAAAAAACCAACATCAGAATAGGTAGGAGAGGGCTTCCCTGGTGGCGCAGTGGTTGAGAATCTGCCTGCCAATGCAGGGGACACGGGTTCGAGCCCTGCTCTGGGAAGATCCCACATTCTGCGGAGTAACTAGGCCTGTGTGCCACAACTACTGAGCCTGCGCGTCTCGAGCTTGTGCTCCGCAACAAGAAAGGCCGCGACAGGGAGAGGCCTGCGCACCGCAATGAAGAGTGGCCCCCGCTTGCCGCAACTAGAGAAAAGCCCACGCACAGAAACGAAGACTCAACACAGCCAAAAATAGTTAATTAATTAAAAAAATAAAAATAGGTAGGAGAGGCTGAGGCACAAGCTTGCCATGAACCCCACCCCTACTGTGGTGACACACAACTGGGAGGGAGCTCACAACTCCCAGCTTGTCCCTGAGGAGCCAGGGGTTTGAACCCCGCCTATGGTGCCCCAACTTTGAATACTTCCACCTGAGAGACGGGCCCCCAAAACATCTAGCTTTGAAAGCCAGTGGGGCTTGTGTCTAAGAGACCCACAGGCTATAGGGAACTGAGAAACTGCTCTTCACAGGCTCAGGCAGACTCCCTGTGGCTAAGCCCCCAGGTCCAGTGCAGAGGCAGCAGGTTAAAATCTGTAATGCTCCAATTTCAAAATGAGAATATATTATGTATTGCTTATCAGATGTCTGTACATAGATAGAGAGATATAGATACACGTACACATTAATGTGATCGATACCACAGGGAGGAGATCATGGAGTGATACAGAATTTTAAATGAGTAAAATGGTTTCTTCCAGGAGAAGGTATGCAACATTTTGTGTAGGAAAGATGTCCAGTCTTTCCATTAAAAAGGACTACTTGCTTATCGTAAAAGCTGTGGCCTGAGGAGCAAGTATCTAATTCACTACACATCTAGGGGCTGACTGCAACACTCTGCAGAAGCAGGCACCACCTTTGCTCTGTCTCCCCCGCCTCAGTCCAGGTTGCTTAATATACCAGAAAGGAGCTTGCACACAGGTCTAGTGCCGCAGCTTTTGCAGCTGGGCCCAGGGGATGCATCCCTTGATTAACTGGCTCTGGTGGCCAGTGAGGTTTATGTTCTGGGGTCCCACAAGCCTGTAACAGAGAATCCATTCTTAACTGCCTGATCCCCAGGGCACAGCATAGAGGCTACAGAGTGAAACACACAGTGTCTCAGAGAAAGATGCCTATTTGCAGATCATGTACCAACAGGTACCTGAAAGGGTGCTCTACATCACTCATCATCAAGAAAATGCCAATCAAAATCACAATGAGGGGACTTCCCTGGTGGCGCAGTGGTTAAGAATCCGCCTGCTGGGGCTTCCCTGGTGGCACAGCGGTTGAGAGTCCGCCTGCCGATGCAGGGGACACGGGTTCGTGCCCCAGTCCGGGAGGATCCCACATGCTGCAGAGCGGCTGGGCCCGTAAGCCATGGCCGCTGAGCCTGTGCGTCTTGAGCCTGTGCTCCGCAACGGGAGAGGCCACAACAGTGAGAGGCCCGCGTACCGCAAAAAAAAAAAAAAAAAGAATCCACCTGCCAATGCAGGGGACACGGGTTCGAGCCCTAGTCCAGGAAGATCCCACATGCCGCCAAGCAACTAAGCCCGTGTGCCATAACTGCTGAGTCTGCACTCTAGAGCCCGCGATCCACAGCTACTGAATGAAGCCCACGAGCCTAGAACCCGTGTTCTGCAACGAGAAGCCTCCGCAATGAGATGCCACACACCGCAACAAAGAGTAGCCCCCGCTAGCTGTAACTAGAGAAAGCCCGTGCGCAGCAACAAAGATCCAATGCAGTCAAAAATTAAATAAATAAAAATTTTGAAAAATCACAATAACACTTCACACCTGTCAGAATGGTTATCATCAAAAAGATAAGAGATAACAAGTATTGGCAAGGATATGCACAAGAACCTTGTACACTGCCGATGGAAATGTAAATTGGTGCAGCCACTATGGAAAACAGTATGGAGGGTTTTCCAAAATTTAAAAATAGAACTACCATATTTTCCAGCAATTCCACTTCTGGGTATATACCTGAAAGAAATAAAATCAATATCCTGAAGAGATATCTGCATCTTCATTTTCACTGCAGCATTATTTGCAATAGCCAAGACATGGAAACAACCTAAGTGTCCGTAGACAAATAAATGGTAAAGATAATGGTAAAGACAGAAAAATGGTATATAAATGGCATTTAACATTTTATATATAATTTTCTTTACAACTTATTTGTATACATATATAATCTACCCATTAGAAAGAAGAACATCCTGCCATTTGTGACAACAACATGGGTAGACCTTGAGGGCATTATGTTAAGTGAAATAAGTCAGAAAAGAGAAAGACAAATACTGTAAAATCTCACTTACATGTGGAATCTTACAGAATTTAACTTACAACGAACAAAATGGTGGTTCCCCAAGGCAAGGGGCCGGGGGTGAAATGGGTAAAGGTGTTTAAAAGGTACAAACTTCCAGTTATAAGTATAGCAGAGCACCGTGACTATAGTTAACAATGCTGTACTGTATATTGGAAAGTTGCTAAGAGAGAGCACCTTAAAAGTTCTCTAGAAAAAGAATTTTCCCTGTGTGGTGATGGATGTTAATTAAATTTATTGTGGTAATCATTTGCAATACATATCAAATCATTATGTTGTACACCTAAAACAACGTTTTATGTAAACTGTACCTCAATTAAAAAGAATCTTGCATATATAATATCCAGAGTAAGTATTTCACTGCTTTATCATCGTTTGCCATGATATTTGTCTCTCTGAATAGACTAACCTCTTTGATGGAAAGAACTATGATATCCATTTCTGTATTACCTAGAACCAAGCATAATGCCTAAGAGTGAAGGGTACTCAGTACTGTTGGCTGAATAACGACCAGCGAGTAAAATTAAGTCCGTCTAAGTCTGCAGACTCATATTTGTGTGTGTGTGTGTGTGGGGCACTTCCTGCTGTAATGTGGGTGGTGGCATCTAAGGAAACTTCTAGCAAATCACAACCTTTAATCTACAGCTGAATTAAGGATGAAGTACATAACTTAATCTGTATGAATCTTTGCGATAACTTTTGTTACAATTTGTCATACTAATATTAGCAATAAAAACAAGAGTAATTATTTATAGGTGGGGAGCACTGTCCTCCTTTTATAAGATGAAGAAACAAGCTTAAAGTGATTGTGATGACTTGCTTAAGGTTCCAAGGTAAATAGTAGGTTATATTTTATTTGTGTGATACTGTCCACATTAGTAGTTTCACCAAGTAGTTCAGTCTCCCCCAATGCTGGATAGACAGAAGGAATGCATTTCTCTACTCCCTTGAAGTTAGATGTGGTCATGTGGATTGCTTTGGCCAAAGAAACGTAAGCAAAACATTATCAGGGAGAAGCCTTAAGAGCTAGCACCCAATGCACAAAGTCTATTTCTCTGTCACAGCATCTGCCAATTTTAAAGTTGATGACTGCTCCATTTGACTGGGACTTTTGATCAAGGATAATGTGAAATTAAACCATTTGCTGATTCAGATTTGGAAATGTAATAGGAGCAAGAAATAAACTTCTGTTTTGTTAAGCCACTGAGATTTTGTGAATTTTTCAATCACAGTCTAATTTGGTCCACTTTGACCAAAATACTTCACAGAAGTCCTAACTTCACTATTAAAGTTTGTTTGACCATAAAACTTAATTTAAGGTTTTGGGGCAAGTTTGAGAAGTTGAAAAAGATGTTTAAAAATCATTGAAAATGATATATTTTTAGCATACTAAAATAATGGAGACTTAGACATTCATAGTTATTACTTTCTTTTACTACTGCAGATTTAGGTATTGAAAAACTTAAGGTATATGGACCCAGAGAAGCCACCAACAGGAAATTCAGTCTGAAGCAGTACAACACATAGGAACTGGAGCCAGAGATGAGGCGAAAGAGATTATGCAGCCAACATACATTCCAGAAATAAAATCTGGGTCAGAGCCAGGAACTGCCGAGCTAATCAATGTGAATCAGAAGAAACAGGGTCGGAAATGAGAGACATGTATTATCTAAAATAGAGTCAGAGATCCTGATTTCAGACAAGTGTCAGGGCAAAATGAAGACGTTCCACATAAGTAGTATAACTGAGGAATCATAAATCAAAGAACAAAAAGTCCTCATTTGATATTAAACCACCACAGTCACCACCATCATGAGTCTCATCAAGACAATAACTGATTGAGTCCTGAGCACTTTCCAGGCCTCTTCACACTTAATCATCATTGCAATCCCAGGACAAAGGTGAAGAAAACGAGGTGCACATCACGGTACTGGAACTCAAACCCAGTCTAGTCTAACACCAAATTATGTGTTCTCAGCCACTAGGTTAATTGACTCTGTGCCATTTATTCTTCTGTCTTGTACAAAGAGAGTAATTAAGTGGCTTGGCCTCCCAAAACAGAGTCAGTGTACAATAACAAAGGACCTAGGACAAACTTAAGAGCTAATCCCAGTGGGACAAATTAGAAAGAGGGCTAATATGTGATCTAAATTTGCTTAACAATAAATTGAATATGCACAGGTCAGGAGGTCTAGTCTCTCCCTCCAGTCTCCTTAACCCATCATGTATGGATGAAGCACAAAACACATCTCAAAGACACAGATCATCGTGCTAGAGGGTGGGGTTTCTTGGGAGAGGAAAGCTACTTAAAATGGCCAAGCACTTTACCAAATGTTTTATTATAATGGCTTCCTGAGTTTATTCTCCTCTCTTTTCCCTCCTATGTTTTTCATAAGGAAGAGTGAAGGAGGTTCCAGAGACGGGAGAATAGCAGCGTGGGTAGAATGATGATAACTGCTCACGGAGGTTGACACAGGATCCCCGCCATGTAGCAGGATAAGGGAGCAGAAAGGTGTTCTGGGACCAAAGCCATAGTTAGAAGCTCTGCTTCTTTGCTTTGTCCTGTGTACAAAAGCCCTTTGAGAGATGGCTGTGGCTGATGGAGATAAGAGGACCTGAATCCTGGGTTCTAGATTCCCCTATTTTAGAAACACGATTACCAATCTGTTTATTAACAAAGTGATCTCTGTAAGAAATATAAATGAATTACTACTGTTTCGATCTTTGTTATTGCTTATTGTGCCACAGCAATAGGCCAGGCAATGTGCCTGATGGAGATCATCTGCCACCTCTAAGGCTTATTGTGAGTATTAAATGAATTAATATTTGTATATTATTTAGAATAGGGTACTAAAAATCGATTATTTACGATAATGATGATTACTGTCTCATTAAATCCTACAACACTGTGAGGTAGAATTCTTTTCCAGGTGAGGAAGCTGAGGCACAGGTAGTACATGTAAGCGTCCCAAGGTCCCAAGGCTAGTAAGTTGAAGTTGGGGCTGTGGTTCAACACTGTCGAGTATTAGTTTGCCTACAAAGCCTGTGCTCTTTCCACTAAGCCACACCACACGCCTCACTTCAATGGAAGAAACTGTACACTAGGTCCAAATATTAGGCATGCTGGTCCTTATTGAAAAGAACAAGTCATCAAATAATTCTGCAACTCTCTACAATGCCAGCTGCTATAAAAAGTGTGAAATTTATGAGAGTTTGGAAGTGTTCCCACTGTAATAACATAGTATTTTTCAAAAATAATGTACACGCTATATAACACGCTTTGTATACAGCAAATAAAAAGCTAATCCTAAGTGACGATACGTGGGCAGATAATGAATCACTTGGAAATACTGTGTAGATTTTACATAGAAAATATTATTATCCATGAAAAGATTCCAGGAAGCAACGACAAACTAATAGTGTGATAAGCTCAATTCTCTACACGGCAGGAGTGAGAGCTGTCTGTCTTATCACAACAGTTTGGATGACTTTTTATGAAGAGTGGAAAAGAAAAGGATACTCCTCTCCCACATATCAATGGAAATGCTCCCCATAGAGGGACTCAGCCTGAAACCCTAAACAGGAGCATGGGCTCAGCATGCTGTAGGCAGCCACAGCAGGCTTCACATTAGCTGCCTTCAGCCTTTGTGGGGACAACACAGATCCGAGGCTGCCAACAGCACCAGAAGCTTCTACCTTGTGGGAAGAATGTGGTCTTATAGCAGAAAAAAAAGACATTGGCTCTTAATGCTCTAAAATGCAGCACTTTTTAACTTGATCATCAACAATATGTTCAAACAGCCAACATAACACACTCACTCCCTCTCTATTAAAATAATAATCGTAAACAGTTATATAACTTGCAACTCACCAGGCACTGTTCTCATTACTTGACATATATTAACTCATTCAATTTAATCCTTACAACATTCGACATTATTTATTATTTTTCCCATTTTACAAGTATGAAAATTGGGACACAGAGATGTTATATAACTTGAAAGTCAGACATCTAAAATATGGTACGACCAGGATTTGAACACAGCTGTCTGATGTGCTACCTGCCTAGCCAGGAATGCTGTGCCAACGTCCCTCTATTTTTCCCCCAATTAATTATGAGGAAAGCCCAGAAACTGAAACAATATGTATAGTTACAGGGTGTAATGGACTAAAATTTGTGTCTCCCCTAATGCATATGTTGAAACCATACCTCGCAGTATGAGGGATCTTTGAGAGGTAAATAGAATTAGATGAGGTTCTTAGGGTAGAACCCTGATGAACTGGATTAGTGCCCTTATAAGAATCCCAGGAGAGCTTGCTGCTCTTCTCTTGCTCCTTCCACCATGTGAGAATACAAGAAGTTGGCGGTTTGCAGCCCCAAAGAGGACCTTTACCAGAATCCATGCTCGCACCCTAATCTCAAACTTCCAGCCTCCAGAACTATGAGCAATAATTTTCTGTTGTTTATAAGTCACCCAGTCTATGGTACTTCGTTATAGCAGCCTAAACAGAATACGACACGATATATTGTGGCACTTGTGGAGAGAACTCAAGATCAGATAACTTGAGAAAAAGATCTTTATGGTATTATTTAAGTACAGCACTGAATGATTTGGTTTTGTGGGTAGGGGTTTCATGAACTCATTCATCTCAACCAAGAATTTGACGACCCCACCCCATTCCCCAAAAGCGTATAGAACACTTATTTGAAATATATCAGATATAATCTTAGCATGCTGCAAATTTAAACTTAAATTAATAACTTTTTAAAAATTTAGGCATTTAATACATAGAAACAATTTCTTATGGAAAGTTACAAAACAATTAAAATCTAATATATCACTTTTCTAATAGACTACAGAGGGATGTCACTTTGCCAACACTGCATTGCAACATGAAAAATCTGGTCCTTAAATGCTGCTGATAAACTGATCACATGTACTGAATAGCATGGAAAATATACCACTTTTATAATCTTCAGGATAATAAGTTTGTTTTCTGTTATGTTTTGACAATGGCAATTCATTACACAAAGATTCATCTAATCATAATATTCTTTGCTATTTAATTATACAGGAAACTTCTTAGAGGATTCGGTCTAACACTCTTCATTGTTGTCTTGGTTATTTTAAAAAGAGTAGCAAGTCTAATGATCATGGAATCAGCACTATTTATTTCCTTCACAGTTAACATGTCTTCTCATAAGATCCATTTTAACCATGTTCTTATACTCACTGTGTCACTACTCACTACCAACTTATTGAATGCCCGTTAATCTTTGTCTCAAGAGGTTAGAACTTTTACATTTATGACAATTCTTTTTACCACCTGTCTTAGGTATTTCTGCAAACCTATTACTAAATCAAGCATTTTAATGATATAATTAAATGTACCTCCATATTCCTTAGCCAATAAAATAAAAGTGGCAGCCTGTAATATATTTAATACTTTAGTACTAAATTCTGTTTATCAGTTCAAATGCAATTTGACTATCTAAGCAAAAGTTATTGTAAATAATAATTTATCTATTATGGCAATAATTTATCTATTTTATACTAGTGCCTCCACAGGCATGTTTCCTGTAAGTACCCGAACACTGGAAAATATATTTTAATAATCCAGCTAAATTTAGCATAATCTAAACCAAACCATTATGTTTATTTTACTTGGGAGATTATGTCACCAAATTCCCCTGTCCTCCAAGTCAAATTTTTAGAGCTAAATTTTAGAACTGTCTCTTTCTGTCTCTCTCTCTCTCTCTCTCTCAATTCTCGTAATTTATTATTGCCCAAGTTCTCTTCCACTAGTTTTAATGATGTAATATTTGAATCTATGCTTTTCTGGTCATCATTCTCCATCCACGTTTTTTTTAGTCTATTCCAGTAGCCCACTGGCCTAATTTCAGTCTCTCTGTCACATATACTATTTTCGTATTTGTAAATTAAGCTTCTTGGAGCATAGCATTGTTCATGTCGCCCTATGCTTAACATTCTACAATTACTCTTCACTGCCTAACTCAAGTTGAACATTGTATATTTAAATTCTATCTCATTTTTATAGCCTTACCTCCACTTACTCCCTTAATTTGTAGTGTGGCTAAATGTAGCTCATCCCACTCCCTCAAATATATGCTAAATTTTTCCTTTAATTTATATCATTTTTTCTGCATTTACCATGAATCTATTTTTTAGGATTCATTTCAAATTCTACTTCTTCCATGAAGCCTTCCCTTTTTCCATCTCTAGCTGCATACTATTGCCCTACAGATCCCTAAACTTTGCTTGTAGCACTTAGATATTTCACCTAGATATCGTTTATCCTAGAGTTGTTTATCCATTAGTTTCTAGCCTTCATTAAACTGTAAATTCCAAAAAGGGAGGGTCCATATCTGTTCATATTTGCATCTCCTACAGTGCCAAGCAGAATACCCTCCCTAAAGAAGATGTTCAGACATATTTACTTAATTATTGGATATATCACAACAGTAAAGAGCATATAGAAATTACAAAACATAGGTAAATCATTTTTTAGCCAGTTTAGAAATCACTGAGTATAAACATGCAGACAGGAATTCAGCCATTCTGGGATAAATTGTCTTCATGTGATAAGTAGATGAATTGTGCTTCCAGTGGCTCAAAACAGTTTTTCAGTATAAGGACCACATTTTGATGTCAACAATTTCTGATTCTCCCCTCCATTTGATAGTTGCTGTATTTTTATCATTATTGATGGAGAAAACTTACAGGTTACATGGGTTTGCATCTCCCTTACAAATACCCACCAGCACTCTGATAACCTCACCCAGAACACTTCAGCTCTCCAGTTAGGAAAAGTCTGGAAAAACCTATGAAATTGGCCTCTTCAGATGATATACATTGTTTATTAATGTTCCTGACTTATACTATGTACCCCATAAATGTGTTATTATTTACTCACATATCTATTTCTTATTATTCCAATCCTCCATTTGAGTCTAATCCTTTTCTCTGCCTCTTCATAATATGATTTAATTCACTCCTGACACTTCTCTCCTACATGACCCAATTCTCTGCATAAGCATCTCCAGCTGTTCCAGTTTTTGCCTCTTTCACTATTGCGTGATATTGGTTCTTTTTTGGCTTTCCACTTCTTGCATTTTATTCTCTAACACTAACCATTCTTATTACATTCCCTGCATATTATTTTTTCTCTACTCATCGTGCTCCCAGGCTTTTGCTCCCTCCTATTTATTAGTTGCTTCATTTTCTCTCTTCAATACCTTGACACAGTTGCTACCCATATTTATTGTTGAAACTCAATTTGTGAAACAGATGTATTTTTGAAAATCCATGGTAAAAACAATAAATAAATACAATTTTACTGTTTATGTGTAAAGAAGCTTACCATATTTAAAAATTGCATACTATAAAGTGAATCACCATGGCCTATCTTTTGTATCAATACACACAACTAAACAACGTGGTGTAAGATCCTACACCTTCTCTTTCTTTTACAACCTCTAATTTCAATGCCATGATGTATCTATGACTCCCTACTCCCAATCTTTTTGAAATGTTATGCAGGAAAAAAAAAAATCTCACTTTTCTCCTTACTTCTGCTTATCCTTCTTCTTGGTTACAGACTCAACAGTCTCCATTCTCCCAAACTATCTCATCCTTTGCTTCACATCTATTACAGCGGGAGTGTTTCCAAGTTCACTTTTGCATCTAAAGTTCTAGTTCTTTTTCTTTGAGATCTAATGTTCGATTTAAGTTTACCTTTTCCTTTTTCTCATGCCAAACTGGTAGTCTCAAGTTCACTTACTTGAAAACACAAAAGACACACCTGTATTTATCCCAATGCTGAATGGGATTTATAACCTGTTTTGGTAAGTAAATAATTACGTTGTTTAGTGCAAATACCAAGTCAAATCATATTATCAATATGAATACTTACATTCAGCATATTTCTGAAGCTGGGAAAATTCTGAGGGGCTGAGATGGACCCATTTTTCCTGGTTTGTCATGGTGGTGGTGAGATCTCTTACATACCAGGTGAGAAATTCTTTATTCAGATGTTTGGCAGAATTTATGCTTCAAAGTTTCCACATGGCATGTTTCATTATAAAATACCTCAAGCTTTCAAAATATGCAATCTGTCAACAATGAGACCACTGTGGATATGGGTTTGTAGTTTCAATAACGTATTAAAGCACTGCAGAAAGAAAAAGAAAGATTGAAAGATTAGTATCATTAAACAAAGAAAAAAATTGACAAGTTATAGAATGTTAAAGATTTTTAATCCCTAAATAATATATTTCAGTTATTCTATTTTGCATAATAATCTTTAATTGCTCACTCTAATGGCATTTTATACACATTTTCTAACACCAAATCATAGAAGAAATATGATTAAAAATACAGTGTGAAGAAAATTTTATAAGGTCTAGTTTCATACAAGGAGACTTTTTTTTGGTTCAGTTTTTTAAACTTTGCTCATTCCAAGAGCAAAGAAGGGTGTCATTTTTATCAATCTAAACTTATCAATTTTTTAATATCTAAACAAATGTTATGTTTAGACCCAGATTATTAAATGAAGCTAAATAAGCTCTAAAGTTCCCTAAATATACAGTCTGCTAGTCTACCAGCTTTCCAGCAATGGTTTGGAATGGTCATCAGTGGTAGCACATATATTTGCAATTATGCAAATCAATTTGGGCAGGTTATATAAATTGGGGTTTTTTCCCCTAACAATTAAAAAAAAATGATAATTTTAATTTTACCATCTATAAAAATCTCAATAAAATTTACCAAATTAAAGCAATTCCAAATGTCTGACAGACTTTCATAATGATAGTAGACGGAACTACTGTGAATCATGCTTAAAAATAAACCCCTAGGTTGTCATGGACCTACATTCACTGCTACATCTGAAAAGGCAAACAAAATGAAAAACCATCTGGTTTCAACTTTTTATCAGAGACAGTAATCAATTGCTCATTAACAAAGCAGACTGGCACTGTAATCATTATAGAAACTAAAATATTTAGAAACAATTATTTAGATAATTTATGAAATTAAATGACTGGAAGGATTATGCATATAGATGTCATTACCTAAAGGCATGGTACCTGTATTTGGCATTAGTGCCTAACCTTTTTTCGATATCTATTTACTGTTCTCTATCAATCCCACAACCTCACTGTCATATTCTCTCATCTTATCCTTAAGAAAAAAAAACAAAAAAACTCTTGTTGGTCTCATCTCTTCAGGGTTCCTGCAATCAGTTTTATAAGGTGGTAGTTGGCTTTTTAAATGGAAAAAAATGCAGATACTGATGCATTAACAGAGGCCAAACTGCTAGGTCTTTTTTCTTCCCAGGGGATGCACTTACATCACAACCATGACTTTGTGGAAGCAACACAAACTAAAAGGAATAAGAACATGTGATGGATATTTCTTTGTGCTCTCTACCCAGTTTCTTCCTGCTGATTTCATCCTTCACATGGATTTCATCCTAATTCTTTGCTTCTCCCCAGTTACATGCCATTTTGGTGGGACTATAAAAAAAGGTGTTCCGTTCTCTCCTATCCAAAGGGAGACAGATGATTCCGTCACATTTTGATCATTAGAGTCCATCTCATGGGGCTTTAAATGTTGAGTGGAGTTATTCAAGCACAGTGTGAAAACAGCTCTGGTCTAAATGATTACAGCAATAATAGGATACCTGTCCCTGTCTGAGTCTGACTCTCCAGGTATCTTGTCACTTCTAGAAGTAAGTACCATTATTTTAATAAGGGATTAAGTGGGCCAGAATCAGTTTCTGTTGCCTGCTATCTAAAAATCTAAACTGATGATAATGGTGGTTCATTTATTCATTCAAAAAAAAAAGTGTTTATTGATCTCCTATGTGCTAGAAAGCATTCTAGGCACTGTAAATACAACAAAGATCAAAACACACAAAAGACAAAAATAAGGCTAATTCCAACAATGTGTCAGTTCTACTGAGAGCTTACAGTGTGCATGGCATTCTCCTAACAGCATTCCTGTGTTGGATCATTCAACCTTCACCAAACAACTCTGTGAGGTGCTAATAGTGTTCCATTTTGACAAATGAAGAAACTGACACCGGGTGATTAAAATCTGATAGATATGACAGAGACTGCTAGAAACCCACCCAATATCCATTCTTTCTTTCTTCCTTGGTAACAGAACCCTAATTTTATTAAATGAAAATATATCCATCTAAACAGCTATATTCCTCAGGTTCTTTGCACGAAGAAGTGGCCAGTGAGATGTAAGTGGATGTTGGGTGAGATATATAGGAAGGTTCTATTTGAGAAAAGAGCTAGCAAGTGCTCTTTTAATCTTTTTTCTCCTCCTCCAACTTCTTACCTGGAATGTTGACATACTGGCTGTGAATTCAGCAGTTTCTGATACTAGTGAGATAACTTTTAGAATGGAAGCCATGTGCTAAGACTGAGAGAGTCCCATAAAGTAGACCAGGGGTAGGCAAACAGCTGACTGCAGTAAACACTGGCCCACAATCTATTTTTGTAAATAAAGTTTTATTGGAATACAGACACACCTATTAGAGAAACCAGTAAGCAGCCAATTTTTGAAAGGATTTCAATGTCAAACAAAGAGGTTTGGGTACTATTCTAAAGGTAGTAAGGAGCAATGAAAGAACACAAAAAAGGCCAGAAACCAGATTACTTTGGGAAAATGTCATTTTGGAAAAATATCAGTGTCTTCATTCAGATTCTTTCTCTTTCACTTGGATTGTGATAGCTTCTTAACTGGCCCCCTGAGCTCTCTCCTTTCCTTAACATGGCCTACCCCTTACCGCCCATGGGTAGTCATGAACTGAGATGATTCCAGAGGTCTGTCTGATAAATTACCAACAAGTTAATTAATAAATTAGAATAGTAATTCATTACTTAATTAATTATAGTTTTCCACCTGGCTACCTGTGCTGAAATTTATTAAAATTCCCCAGTTAACTTAGTGTAAGAAACTCAAATTTAAAATGACTGGTTGGGCTTCCCTGGTGGCGCAGTGGTTGAGAGTCCGCATGCCACTGCTGCAGGGGACTCGGATTCGTGCCCCAGTCCGGGAGGATCCCACATGCCGCGGAGCGGCTGGGCCCGTGAGCCACGGCCGCTGGGCCTGCGCGTCCGGAGCCTGTGCTCCGCAGCGGGAGAGGCCACAACAGCGAGAGGCCTGTGTACCGCAAAAAAAAAAAAAAAAAAAAAAAAAAAAGACTGCTTAACTGACATCCTTCAGATCTTTAGATGAATGCTATCTTCTCAGTAAAGTCTCGCCTGGTCATTCAATTTAAAACTTAACATTCCTACACACCATCCCTCCATCACACTTTTGTTTTGAATATAACATCTTATTATCAAATATTTAAGTTATTTATATTATTTAATATTTGTCTCCTCACACTAGAATTAGGGGTAACGTTAAGTGGTTTTAAGCCCTGATGGGATTCCACAAAAAGAACAAAACAACTAAAAATACATATTGAGTTTGCCCTTGATATTCATCTGAACGTACGTGTTAGATTTTGTGCCACCATCCTCTCATGGGCTCTAAGATACACATCCCATGAGAAGAGGGATTTTTATCTGTTTGTTCAGTGTTATTTCCCAGTGCTTGGAAGAGTGCTTGGTATATATAAATATTTATAGAATGAATTCACTTAAAGGCTTTTTTCATAATGAAAAACATGGGTAGGAGAGTTAGAAGGAGCCCCTGAGGTTGATAAAGAGAAAATGGCTCATAAGGAAGGAGTCAGGAACAGAAGTCACTATGGGTTTCACTTTCCTGAGAGGCCTCACCCCTTCCCTTCAACTGAATGGACATAAACAAAAGAAGTTGTGCTTAGAGATACAAAGCTTTTACAGTTGAAAAAGAAAAAAGCTTTATTTCACAGAATTTTTATGTTGGGTTGTGAAATATAACTGACTTTGTATAAATGAGAATCATTCCCAAGGAACGCCATAATTGAGATGTCAGTTAAGCAATTAATAATAACACTTACACATGAGCATCAGGACAATATTTAACTTATTTGTAGATATTTAACAAAAACACTACTTAGCTTTCCTTTATTTAGCGTGATCTTGTCGACGTAGGTCTTTACTTTTTGTATCAAGAACAGCATTTCTGGATTGATCTAATGCATTGCATTCTAGCAAGAGGTATTTAGAGAGTAATGGCATCCCTGAACCATGCACAGTAAATTCTCTGGTTCTTAGATTTGGTTAATCCCAACACCCATATGCTTTGAATAAAACTTCTCATCCTTCTCCTAATGGGTGCCTGGAAGCCTTTGGTTTCTCACAATTCTGGTAGTTCTCATCATATGACATGCAGCCAGATAAGAAAAAAATTAAGGGTGGGGTACAAATGGAGAAGGCTCTCCTAATCAAATCTTTTAAACTAGTTGAACTAACATATCATAAGTCTGTAAAGAGAAATGTTGCATGCGTAATATTATATCAAGAGCCACAGCTATTTTCTATGCCTCAGAAGGAGATAGGAATGATGGCAACATTTCCTTATAGTCTCTGCCTCTTTATAAATGTATAGAAAGAAAATGAGAGTATTCAGTTGAGATTCCCTATGATGCTTTCACAGACTTCCTGTTCCTCTGCAAGGGGTTTTCTTTAGGCATATAAAATGAAAGCCAAGAAGAATCCACTCTGCTGGCTGTTGGAGTGCATTCTCATCTAGTGAATGGGTGTGCCACTTCAGTGAGTTGGTGGCAGGAAATAATTATATTGGAGGAGTTGGAGAAGGCTCTTTGGCCTATTGTACCTGGACTAAAACACAGTCTCCATAGTTAGTAAAGGAAATCAATTACCTCACGAATAAGGTACAAGCAATGTCTAGATAAATGGATCTGGCTGGTTGGATGCACTGTATGTTAGTCACATTAAGTGTAGATTTCTAAATATTTATTCAAAGTCAGCATGTGATGACTCCGATCATTGACTAAAGTTAATACACACTAAGGCACATTGAAGACTCTATGTATATGAATTTAAGGTATTAGGATGACTGAAAATATTTACTGGGTCTCAAGGGTCATAAATCCCCAAATATAAGGTAACCCATGGAAAAATCACAGAAGTGAAAAAGGATGAGACCCAAAATATCAATCCTAGAACCTCTGAAAGAAAAATAGAACGAAATTAAATGGAATATTACTGTTATCACTTGATTTATAATTATTTGTTCATTTATCCATGAAAAGAAGTCTAAATTGAGACCCAGTGACATACTAGGGACTGAGCCAAGTGCTGGTGATGTAGTTATAAGTAAGACAGTTCCTGGATCTTGTTTGGGGGAAAGATCCACATTAAACAAACCAACTGCACAAATAAATAATTATAAACTGTGATAAGTTATATGAAATACAGGTAATGGAATTCTATGAGAGTACAAAAGACAGCCCTGATTTAGATTAAGAGATTCAGAGTGCAATCCACAGAAAACTTTTATTTAAATTAAATCATAAAAGTTGAGTAATAGTTATAAACTTGAGTGAGAGGAACATTCTGAGCAGAATCCGGAAGTGAGGAAACAAACAAACAGACAAAAAAATAGAAATATTAGAAGAGTCCAGAGAAGGCAAGTATGACTGGAGCCTGGTGAGCACGAGGGAAAGAGGCACATGATTAGACCACAGAAACAGGTAAACGCCACATTATGGACATTCTTAGAGGCCGTACTGAGGATTTATCTTAAGTAAATTATGAAGCCATTGACATATTCTGAGGAGGAGATAAACATGGTCCACATAAATTTTAAGAAGTTTTTTTCTAATCAGTGGATTGGAAGGTGACAGGAATGGAAGTGGGAAGGCCAAATAGGAGGCTATTCCAGTAACTGGATGACAGCTGGTAGTGGCTTTAACTAGGAAAGTCATAGTAAAGATGAAGGTAAAAAGCCAAACTCAAGATACATTTCTGTAGCCAGATCTGATAATGAATAGGATACGTTGTATGCAGGATGAGGGGATCAAGAATGGCTCCTATAGTTTTGGCTTGAGCACAGGGTACAAAAAAGGTGGAGTTTAAAGTTCCTAATTACTAGAACAGTATCAGGTGTGAGAATAATAGAAAAATCAGTATATTTGTTTTGGGATGTGCTAAATTCATGAAGAGACATCTAAGTTTAAAGGATTAGTAGACAGTGACATAGGCCTAGGGCTAATAAAAGAGACACAGAGGTATGATATTGTGAGTTGTCTGATACAGACGATGTTTAAAGATGTGGAAGAAATACATAAGTTTGCCTGATATGGCAGCCATGAAGCTGTGCTACTAAGCTCTGCCTTCAGGAAAGAACTTGCATCAGCTGCAAAGAGTACAGTTAACTGACAGCCTCGAGCTCTTTTGCCTTTAGAATACATTCAGCTTTTGAACCAAGGTCATACTCTTCACAGGTAGAGGTCAGTGATTAAAGATGATGGATGCATGAGGGTCATGCCACTTTTGTCCAATGGGGGAATCCTTTATCGATCTCTATTTGCTCCAGAACACCCCAGTGGACCGGCTGAGACTCTGTCATGTCTGCATTATAATCTGAAGCTTTTCATAACCAACCCTGCATCTCCCACCTTCTTTCTTTTCCCAGATATTAGCTCTGCCTCATTGTTTGAAGGCTCTTTTTGCCTGATCCTGCTTTTCTTCCTTTTTATCTTTCACAGGAATAATTTCCGGATAAGCCTTTGTAACTGTAACTCCACCGAAGTCTTTGTTTCCTGGTGAAGGATCCCATGTGTCAGGATCCCAATAGGAAACAGATGGTACCCTTAAAATGAATAAGTAGGAGTTTAATAAAAGGATTATTTAGCAAGTGTGGACAGAGGTTCAAAGAGCTAATAGAAGCTGGTGCAGTATCCTGATCTAGAAAAAGCTGGGAACTTACTGACCCTAAGCTTGAAGGGACTAGGGATGTTGCAGCTAAGAAACCCCAGAGTATACAAGATCATTTGATAGGAGCCATGGACTTAGGTAGCAGGATGTATCACTCTTCGAATGACTTAGCTGGGCAGGAGATGGGAAAATAACTTCCCTCATCCTGTCATCTTCCAACTCTCCAATATCCTTCAGTGCCTCTCACTGACCAAACCCAATCATAAGCCAGAAGGCAAAGACAGCCATTGGTGCAGTTTATATAAAATTGCCCCGTGAGTCACAGAGCAAAATGGGAAGAGGATACATAGGGAATCTGAAGGGACAAGTATGAAATATGAAGCACATATGCAGAAAGTGTGTGGTATGAGAAAGTGTGCCCAGGACAAAGCTCCAAGGAATTCCCATATTAGCAATTAGAAGTGGAAAAACACTGGAAAAAAAAAGAAGAAGAAGAATATGGTGTCAAATAGACTACAGAAGAGGAAGAAAAGAATCCTTTAAAGAGAAGATAGAAGGCACTTTTCAAAAGTTGCTGAGTATTTAAATAAGAAGAGAATTGAAATATCCAAAAGCAACATGCTGGTCACTGGTGACCTTAGCAAAACAATTTCTCTGAGGCCGAGCAAGCCAAATTGGAATGGGTTGCATGGTAGAATTGAGTCTGGGAAGACTATGAATATCATCAACTCCTTGATAAGTGTGATTGTGAGGGGGAGTGGAGAGCTAAAAGTAGCGACGGAGAGAAGAATACGGAACCAATAGATTTCGTTTGTTTGTTTCTTTGTAGGAATCACTGGAAAAATTTGTAAATTGAAGAGAAGAATTTATAGTAGGAATGGTTCAAGCTTCAGGAGAGAGAAACTGACTGCTGTTTCAAAGACCTTAAAAAATAAAAAGGACTTTAAAAGTCCTTAATAGAAAGAGAAGTTCCATAAAATATCTGAAGGCCAAAATTAATCTCACCAATGTGTACAGATGCAAGTGGTTTTATAGATTTGGTGCTTAGAAAATGGAAGATTTCTGGTTGATGACTTAGGTTTTCACAACTTTTATATCTCTATGTATGTTATTAGCTGACAGATTAGTTAGGCAATGATGGGGGAAGAGGAAAGTAACAGTGGGAAGATATGAAAAAATAACATACAAATGTCGTAAAGTGAGCTCACTAAAGGCATATAGTAAAAAGAGCAGGCAGAGTTAAAAGCTAATGTGATATTGCTATCCATTAATTTAAAACTATAACAGCCTGATTTTAAATGATTATAGACTAAGGCAAATAAAGGACAATTAATCACATTCTTAACCTACCACTTCTGAATCCGATAGATCTGTATACTCATTCAAGTTCTGAGCTGTCTTTCCTAGGTAAAGCAATTCACTTAACCTATCTAATTCCTTTTTCATGGAAAGTGGATAATGCCGCCCACCTCCCAGAGGTATTAACATTTAATGAAATAACATGTGCACGATGCATAATAAAAGATTCTCAATAGAGGGTATTTTCTCCTTGCTTTTGTAACTAAGGATTTAAGATATATCTATAGTATTTAATTTGAACATATAGTATGCATATGGGGGAAATAGATTAGAAGTCTACAAACCTTTCAGAAGATTATGGAGTGGCTTAATATAAGATTCATAATTGTGTTATTTCTGAACTCTGCTGACACTTCTAAGGGAAAGCTTTCACAGTGCAAAACAGGGAAATCTATCTATCAAGCTTTGTATTGTCTACATTTTGTAGTCCCGGTTTTTAATTTGGATTATTATTTTATTTTATTCTTCTTAAGAAAATTACTTTAAGTGAATTTTCTCTTTCTTTCCACACACGGTTTTAAGGAGGACACATCTTAGAATAAAGAACATAAGGTGAGGGGAAAATGGTGATTATGTACTAGGTAGAACTTCTCTCAGTGTGAAATATTGAGTGTAAAGTGCCCTGAATGTAAAGTACCCTTCTAGAAACTTGCTATACTCTTCCAACAGGTGATGTCTGTTTCTTCCCCGTGTACTTGTGAGTACCTTTATGACTACCTTTTAATCAACAGATTACAGTGGAAGTGATACTCTTTGACTTTCTAGAAGAAAGCCCTAACTAGTCATGTGAAGAGACCATTTGGAGACACCATGCACAGGTGTACAAGCCAACAGTCTAGTGAAGTCTCAGTCAATAGCCAGTATCATCCCTCAAGTATGTGAGTGAAGATGCCTTCAGATGATCCCACCCCAAGCTATCAAGTAGCCCCCTTCTCCAAGCTGGCAGTCTCCCCAGATGAGGCGCCAAATAGAGTGGAACAGAAACAAGCCAACCCATTAAGCCCATTCTAAAAGCCTGACCCACTAAATCCATGAGCACAATAAATGGTTGTTTTAAAGCGCAGAGTATTTTGTGGTTTGTTATGGGATAATGAAGAGAAGTAACTTAGAGCGATATTTGAAACATACAAAAGTACAAAAAACTGTTATTCTACTATGACGATGATGATTACATTTTCATGTATGCTCAAATATGAAAAATGTATATGAGTGTATGTGTGTTTAACTTTTAATTTACCATTCTTACATTATATGGTCAAGTTCATATTGCTATGTATTTTCCATCTCCCTCTGAAGAGAGGAATAGAGCCTTTGGGAGTTGAGTATAAATAACATAGGTTTTCTTCTAACTCTGGACTTTACAGCAATGGATTGCTGAAAGACTGAGAATGTTGGAGCAAAAAATAAAAACCTAGCAGAATATATTGGAAAAAGGCAAAGATCCTGAACCCAGAAAGAGAAAAGATCCATTTCGTATGCCATTTTTTTTGTTGTTATATTTTGACAGGGAAGAAGGCCTGTTTGTACCTTCTATAAACATTTTCCAAATACAAGTTTAACCCCAAATAAGGAGGAGAAAATGAAAAAGAATAACCCTTTCCTTCCACTCTCAGAACGGGATACTGATTAAGGAAGAAGGCCATTAAATGTCTTTTTTCAATCTATTTGACCTGGGACTTTTTCAACAGGAACAGATACTTCCTAGAATGTTGATTATTGTAAGTTGATAAATCTATCTTTACTGTTTTCCATGCCTAACTTAAGAAAGCAGAAAATCACTAAAAATAATTCTCCAAATATTAACTGTTCCCCTGAAGAGCCTCTGATATAATACATTCAGATTTTGTACTGAATTAAATATGCATTTGTTTACAATCTTCTTCTATTAATTAAAAAAATAATAAATTCAGTCTCAGGCATTTCCTGGAAATTGATGATTGCTGGTAAGGAACTAATATCTCGCACACCTTTACTCCCTAGAAAATAATCAGCTTTAAAGATGTTATTCAACTTCAAGTTACAGTACACAACTGCCTAAGGAAAATCATTATTGAAGTACGCTAGGGGCCTTTTTATTAAATGAAATTTGATGTCTGCTCTGAGAAACTAGTAATGCTTGCAGTAAATCCACAGTATAAAAACACAGAGCTGGATTCAATTTACAGACACAGAGATAGATGACAGCCATAGAAGAATATTAAACATCTTTTAAAATTAGCGATTTTTTTTAACCATAAACTACAGAAACTTCTAGAAGTGAGCTTGAGAAACTTTTGGAATATAACCACTTTCCTCTAAAATTTATGTAAAAAATGGTGATTAGTTTAAATTTCACATGACATTCTATAAGCAAAATATACACTGTCTCCATCCCTCTGGTCATTGCATTATGAAACACCTATATGCCATCTTCCTTCATTCATTTGTCCTAGGCCTTCTCTATTCCATTATCAGCACTGAAATCAAGGTACCCTTTCTAAAAATCCATCAGCATTTGTGACTCCTACATATGACATATATAATTCAACATATATAATTCAACCATAAATTCTAAACTGGCTAAGAGAACACTATTTTAATAAGGTGACTTTGAAGCTATATTTGCCCTAAAACTGTCAATTTAAACAATATTTAACTTCCTTATATCCTATTCACATTTTGGGCAAAATGATAATACAAATAATCTCAGGAGGGTTAAATATGCTGTGGAAGGGCACCATGCTTATTATAGTGGATGACTGAAAGAAGAAGGATTTCTTTCAAAAGAACAAATCGACTAATGAAATTAGTCTATGGTCTATGTTACTTGTCCTAAAGAAAAAAAATGTGAAAGTTTTTATAACCAAAGAAACGTAAAAAAATGATTCAAATTCTAAACTAGAATAATTCCTTGGTAGAAGCATGATGTAGTATAATGCATTCAACAGAGCCTGCAGGACATCCTTCAAAAACCAGAAACAGTGACAAACTGAACCATATTACAAAGGTTTTAATGTGGGTTTCTAAAAAAAGAGACTGAAATTAAATTACTCTTTCTGAGAAGAATTCAAGGTGTGAAATGAGGTTGTAATATTTTAAATCAGGTCTAACTCAAAAAAGATTGAGAAACAGTAGCAGCTGTTTGGAGATCAGCAAAGAAATAGCACACCTCAGCCTCTCATGGTTAGAATGGCCTAAATATAGCAGCACTTGTAAATCCAGGGAGAGCTTAAATCAGCTGTGAGATCTACTTCCAACTAACAGATTCCATCTTCAAAGTTCTTTCAGAAAGAATATATTCCTTCCACTTAAGCACATAGTTTTGATCTTGAGATATTCGTTACAATTATGTTTCTGTGACATACTCGAAAAGGAGGAAGCCCTGGAAAGTTGATTCTGTAAATCTGTATTTCCATTGACCAACAGACATAGCTGACTCTCAACAGAATTAAACACACACACACATACACTCACATACACAAACACACACGTACACATTCTGTCAGAGACTAACTGAGCATTTTGCTTTCCTGAGCTATATAAGTCATTATATAGCTCAGATATTTACCCAAAGTTTTTTTGAATATAATGTTTTTGGAAAGATCAGATTCTTTCCATACTTAATTCACTGTTCTCATTTTCATTTCTAAATATTAACACCCTATTTAATTTTTATTGGATATGACTTTCGACAAAATTTTCTTTCTTTTCTTTTGAAGAGCGTCTCATGTGTACTTTAAAAGATATTTATCCTGAGAACAGGGAATAAGTAATAAAAACATAAATTTTAATGTAAAACATGCAGAAGACAATATATAAAAATATCATTTTATAGAAATATGATGGTATTTAGTGTCAATGTGCTAATTTAGATGATGTAATGAATACTAGTAATTAAACTTTTCCTGAACCTATAGTACAACTGAATCTCTGAAACACATATGTCTATCAGTTTTAATGATAGAAATAATGTTGTAATCAAATATCAAATCTGATAGCATTCAAGATACTTTATACAAGGGAACTCATAAACGAACAAATTTCAATTAATAAACTCTACCTTATTAGCCTCCTGAGGCTTAATTTCTAAGAACTGAAAAATCCCAGATTAAATTTTAAAAACTGTCTCGTTGGAGTATAACACATAGATCCCAAGATGTCCTTTGAAAAAATTTTCTCATTGAAATACAAATAGAAAAGTTCACAGTTACAACTGATCTTTTTTCTAATTGGTAAGCATATATTATTTTCAATCACACAAACTCACTCACATCTTTTAAAGTCCAGATATTAATGCTGCTGTGTATTATTTCTAGCTTCCTTTATTCTTTTACTGTGTTTGCAACATCAGTGTGTGTGTGTGTGTGTGTGTGTGTGTGTGTGTATATATATATATATATACACACACACATATACATATCTGTGTGTGTATATATATATATAATGAACACTGTATAAGTACCATTTTACCTGTTTTGTTACTTTACATAATTTTTATCACATTATCTTTTTCTGTAACTTGCATTTTTTCACTAAATTCTTCCATAAATAAATATATATATGAATATGTAGCTCTGATTCATTCATTTTTACTGCTGTGGAGCAAAAGCATTCATTGTACATTGCATCAAAAAGAATAAAACACCTAGGAATAAATCTACCTAATGAGGCAAAAGACCTGTACTCTGAAAACTATAAGATGCTGATGAAATTGAGGGAGACACAAACAGATGGAAAGATATACCATGTTCTTGGATTAAAGAATCAATACTGTTAAAAATGACCATACTATCCAAGGCAATCTATACATTCAATGAAAGTTCTATCAAATTACCAGTGGCATTTTTCATAGAACTAGAACAAAAACTTTTTAATTTGTATGGAAACACAAAAGACCCCGAATAGCCAAAGCAATCTTTAGAAAGAAGAAGAGAGCTGGAGGAATCAGGCTCGCTGACTTCAGCCTATGCTACAAAGCTACAGTCAGCAAAACAGTATGGTACTAGCACAAAAACAGACATACAGATCAACAGAACAGTATAGAAAACTCAGAAATAAACCCATGCGCTTATGATGAATTAATCTATGACAAAAGGAGCAAGAATACACACGAGGAGAAAAGACAGTCTCTTCAACAAGTGGTACTGGGAAAATTGGACAGCTACATGTAAAAGAATGAAATTAGAACATTCTCTAACACCCCATACAAAAATAAACTCAAAATGAAGTAAAGACCTAAATGTCAAACCGGATCCTATAAAACTCCTAGAGGAAAATACAGGCAGAACACTCTTTGATATAAATCGCAGCAATATTTTTTTGGATCTGGATCCTAAAGCAATGGAAATAAAAACAAAAATAATCAATTGGGACCTAATCAAACTTACAAGCTTTTGCATAGCAAACGAAACCATAAACTAAACAAAAAGACAACCTACAGATTGCAAACTAGGTGACCACCAAGGGCTTAATTTCCAAGATACGCAAACAGCTCATATAGCTCAATATCAAAAAACAAACAACCCAATCAAAAAATGGGCCAAAGACCTAAATAGACTTTTCTCCTAAGAAGACATACAGATGTCCAACAGGCACATGAAAAGATGCTCAACATTGCTAATTATTAGAGAAATGCAAATCAAAACTACAATGAGGTATCATCTCACTCTGGTGAAAATGGCCATCATCAAAAAGTCTACAAATAATAAATGCTGGAGAGGGTGTGGAGAAAAAGGAACCCTCCTACACTGTTGGTAGGAATGTAAAATGGTGCAGCCACTAGGGAGAACAGTATGGAGGTTCCTTACAAAACTAAAAATAGAGTTACCATATGATCCTGCAATCCCAATTCTGAGCATATATCCAGAGAAGACTATAATTCAAAAGATATATGCACCCCAATGTTTATAGCAGCACTATTTACAATACCAATACATGGGAGCAACCTGAGTGTCCATTGACAGATGAATAGATAAAGAGGATGTGGTATATATACACAATGGAATATTATTCAGCCATAAAAATGAATGAAATATGCCATTTGCAGCAACATAGATGGACCTACAGATTACCATACTAAGTGAAGTAAGTCAGACAAAGACATATATCATATGAGATCACTTATATGTGGAATCTAAAAAAATGATACAAATGAACTTATTTACAAAATAGAAACAGACTCACAGACATATAAAACAAACTAATGGTTACCAAAGGGGAAACTGGATAGGGAGGGATAAGTTAGGAGAGATTAAAATATACACACTACTACATATAAAATAGATAACTAACAAGGACCTACTGTATAGCACGGTGGAAAAGAATCTAAAAAAGTATATATATATATGGAATCACTTTGCTGTATACCTGAAACTAACACAACATTATAAATCAATTATATTTCAATAAATTTTTTAAAAAGTATTCACTGTATGAATGTACCAAATGTATTCATCTAGTCTATTTATAGAATTTAATTTTATGACTAATTTTTCATTATTAAAAAAATAATGCAATTGGACATTTTTGCATGTATTTTCCGGGCACATAACTATACATGTTACATAACTATATATAACTATATATATATAAAACTATATATATATAACTATATATATATATATATATATATATAACTATACATGCAATTGCTGGATTGTAGAGTACGCTTCACTATATGGTGCCAAATTCCTCTTCACAATGAACTTACTTTAGCGAGCTTATTAAGTTTTTGCCCATGAGTGTGAGAGATACACTGGAGGGTGAACCCCAATGGGTCATGCCCTTAGATAATCCCCTCCCCTTAAATCTTGGTGGGAGCTGTGACTTACTTTTAACCAATGGAATATGACGATGGTCACTCCCTTGATTAGGTTCCATTACATGCCAAGAGGTTTTATAGATTGTAAAAGTCCCTAATCAGCTGACTTCAAGTTCATCAAAAGGAAGATCATCCTGAGTGGACTCAAACTAGTCAGGTGAGCAAGCCCTTTGAAAGAGGGTCTAGAAGTCAGAGACTTAAAGCACAGAGTCTCTTTCTCTCTCTGTTCCTGGCTTTGAAGAAGCAAGCTTCCATGAATTCTACAGCCTCACAAGAAGAAATTCTGCCAACAACCTGAGGCAACACAAAAGTAGATCCTTCACTAGTCAGACCTCCAGGTGAGAACGTAGCCCTGACAACACCTTGATTTCAGCCTTGTGAGACCCTGAGCAGAGAATTTAGCTAAGTTATGAATCAGGATCAGGAATCTGGGCACAACTAAGAGATACTAAATGGATGTTATTTGAAGCTGAAAAATTTGTAGTAATCTGTTAAGGAGGTGTGTAAAAGTAATACAATGGTTACAAGATGGCCCATTATTTTTGTTTTAGTTTACATATTTCAGATTCTAGAACACTTAGCACCTTCTCATGTGTTCCTTGGCCAGTTATATATCCTTTCCAATAAGCTACTTATTTACATCATTTTTCCATGTTTCTACTGGGTTATTTTCATTTTTCTTTTTCATATATAGGAGTGTTCATATGAGTTTATTGCTTTAAGTATACCTCAGTTTTTGATGGTAACTTTATCATCAGGATTTTAAATTTTAATTTAAGTGTACATATTTTTATTTTATAATTTATTATACATTTTTAGTACCACATGCAATTCTAAATATCTCAAGAGACAGAAGTCTAGAAAATATAAATGTCCAAAGCGAATGAATCTTCTGTTGTATGGGTAATTTCTTACTTGACCTGTGACCTCTTAAAATTAATACTTAAAAGATACTGGCGCTCAGTTATAATTAAGGTTCATACTCTAGGGATCTATAATAGCATTTTTTCAACATAATGCAAATGAATATTCAAGATTATGGTAAGAATTGGGACTATGAAGTAAAACTGTTTTCTAATATTGGCCTACAACACTATAAAAAAAAAATACCCAAGAACAATGCTTTAGGTTCTTTTGTTTCTAATATATCTTTTGTTTCCAGTTGCTCCATAAGATGCTGCTCCAGAGATCGTCCACAGATTCCAATGTTCAAAAATAACTACAGTTAAAAGGACTCTGAAGACCAACAGTAATATAGTCAAAGAACTAACATGATTATACTCTTCTCATGTTCATTTTAGGATATGAATGTATATCTCCTGAGGAAAGTAAAAATAGAAAGTATGTGTATACAGAGATAGGAATACGGTAAAAGCAATGGAAGACATACGTAAAGGTGGACAATCAACTACATTAGCTTAAGATCCTGCCCTGTGGAACACAAACAAAATTTGTTAAATGAGGTGGCAGCTTTGAAGGGAGTATAATTACTTGGCCTGCAAAATGTGTGTTATAATTAGGTGGCAGAGCACCATGAGGGATATTAAGTTGTCATGGTGTCAGATGGCAACAGATCAAGGAGTGAGAGAAAAGAGAAAGAACCACTAGAATAGCAGTAAGCCAAGAGATATGAATAGGAACCTCAGTTAATGACCAAGATACAGCGACAAGGCAGATCATCAAGGGAGTTGATAAAAACTAGCCAGAGTAGATAAGGTGCAGATTTTCAAATCACACAGTCATCAAGTGACAAGTGCATGTCACTGTCATGGGCTCTGGGGGAAATAAACATGATTAGGCAGTGTTCTTGGATCTCAGTGACCTCACAGTCTATTTGGAAAGACAAACATAAACACATTCACCTTTATATGAGGCACCCTGGTGAATAACCGTGCTTTGGAAGCACAAAGGTGGGAGTGATTCTGACTGAGAAGATTAAGGAGAGCTACAAAGAGGAAGTGCACAGTCCAAGTTTGACCTTGAATTACATGTTCACCAGGAGAGAGAGAACATGACAGAGGGCTTTCCAGGCAGCAGAAACATTGTGATCAGCAACCAAGAGATGATACGGGCAGAGAGGACGGTTGTGGGGTATGTCAGGAAGAGAAACCAGAATCTGGGCAAAAAAGAGATTGGTGCCTGGACAAGACATCTGAATACCAAGAAAAGAAGAAGGTAAAGGGGGGCAGTGTCAGAGCTGGGTCTCCTTGTTAGTCTTGGTAATAAGATTTGATTCCTCAGTCATATGTGAAAATACATCCTCGGATGGGGAGGGGGGCGTGTCCTGGAACCAATCCCCAGTGGATACCCAGGGACAAGTGTATACTGTCATTACTTTATTAAATATATATTTGTTCAGAGTCAGAAACACACTTGTAAGTGAGCCAGAAAAAAGATAGGAAAGTTTGACTTCAAAAGATGAACCAAGGCTTCCCTCGTGGCGCAGTGGTTGGGAGTCCGCCTGCCGATTCAGGGGACGCGGGTTCGTGCCCCGGTCTGGGAGGATCCCGCATGCCGCGGAGCGACTGGGCCCGTGAGCCATGGCCGCTGAGCCTGCGCGTCCAGAGCCTGCGCTCCGCAACGGGGGAGGCCACGGCGGTGAGAGGCCCGCGTACCGCAAAAAAAAAAAAAAAAAAAAAAAAAAAAAAAAGATGAACCAAGAGAGCTGAAGTACAGGGATCACTGCTTTTTATCTTCAGCCTATACAAGAGTGGAGGAGGTAACGAGTGGGGTACGATGCTGGGAAAGACATTTTGGGTTTTGTTTGTTTTTTTCATGATTTTAAGAGTTCACAAATTTCCTTCTCCAATCTTCTCCTACCAAACCACTAAAGATTACTGCTCCTTTAATTGTGGAATCTCTGTGTTGTTTAATAAATATCTTCCTTTCTCACCTCCTTTCCTGACTAAATGCAAACACCTGAAACAGATTAAATGCACATCTTGCAATAGCTGTGTTAGATCCAAGGATCCCATTTATGTTATAATGTCACTTACAATACACTCTAAGGGCACCCAAAGAGATGCAACATATAGCCAAAGTTGTAACAAAGGCCTAGTAGCAGAAATTTAGGTGATTTCAATAAACAGCCATATGACCAGAAAATTGTACCAAGAAATAAGAAATAATTTGATGACATCTTATTGTTTTGATGACATCTTACTCATTTTCACCGTCACAAACAAAATGACAACAAGAAACAATTTCATTAACTATAGATATATGGAAAAAGCAGCTTTATATTTTCATGCTTAAGTGATATATTCTAACAACAATGTGCCAGGTATTTCCTTCTTTGACTATAAAGGACAGCATAATAAATACTTTAAATATCATCTATCATTTCTGTCATTTTAGAAATTGTGAAATTTTCTAACTTAAAGCACTCAGTTAAAAATGTTTTACATTTTAGATCTCTAAGGGAGTAAATATTTTCTCACCAAACACAAATGTCACTCATTCTTGATAATTCATTGCCTCTTTTGCAACATAATTGCTTTATGGACAAAATCTGAACTCTGATAACAATCATACACATCTATACTTATCTCCCATTACTTATTTCTTTTATATGTGTGTATAATGCCTAATAATTTGGTGCTCAGTAAATTACCTTGTGAAGGGCAGACAAAAACTGAGATAAGTCAGGAAGAAAATGATTTTTAAATGGTATTTTGGCATCATTTTCTAAAGACAAATATTCTGTTCTTTTTATTACACTGTAAAATTGGATGATAGGTAAATCCCAAGGGATGAGTATTTCAGTGAAACAACATTAATCTAGAGAAATGTTTAATTGGATGCTTTTACTATTACTTATTTATCAGTTTTATAGTTTCAAATGGCATAGTTAAATGTTATTTACATTTAGAGGATCACATACAATTATCTCCTTCCTTGACTTTTTCCCCTCAGGATATTAAACTGTTCATGGACAGGGTCAGGGGATCTTTGAACACCCTGTTAATATGTGCAAAATTGTGTGACTATGTGCACAAACTTAGAAGAGAAAATTCATAGATTTTGTGACATTCTTTAAAGGTTCTAAGATTCTAAATATTGACATCACCTGGGAATTTTAAATGATGCCATATACTTCCTTCATAAACAGTGAGGGATGCATTACATCCCTATATTAACTATATCCTGGTAAGAAAATGATTCTTAGCAGTGATGAAGGACATCATTGCAGGGGAAATTCAAACTCAGAATTCAAATTCAGGATGATTTTCCCACAATTTCATTATATTTCAAGGTAGCTGGCATATGTATATAATTATAGGCCACTGAAATTCTTTGACCACAAAATCTAGTATATGACTCATATAAATGTACTGGGTTTTTCACTGTTTGTATTTTTTTTTTTTTTTTTTTTTTGTGGTACGCGGGCCTCTCATTGTTGTGGCCTCTGCCATTGCAGAGCACAGGCTCTGGATGCGCAGGCTCAGCGGCCATGGCTCACGGGTCCAGCCGCTCCGCGGCATGTGGGATCTTCCCGGACCGGGGCACGAACCCTTGTCCCCTGCATCGGCAGGCGGACTCTCAACCACTGCGCCACCAGGGAAGCCCTGTTTGTATTTTTATATGTTATATTTCTCAGACTCTGAGGCAGCCAATAAAATGTACAAAAATATTTCTGCTCAGTTATACTTTCAAATAAGTGTATTAAATAGATTTTATAATATAAGAATATATGCTTAAATGTTTAACTTTCAGCTTAATCCATATTTAAGAAATTTGTGATATGGTTTAAAAAATGAAAACAGTAAATGATCAATAGAAAAATATAAAAATAGCTAACAATCATGAAATGCTCTCTATAACCTAGGTACATGTTTAACCCTTTATATTTATTTAGTGGTTATAACAACTTTCTGGTGAGATAATATTATTTCCATATTTCATATAAGAAAACTGAGATGAAGAGTTTAAGTTATTTGCCTCGAGTCACACAGTTAATGAGTGATGGAGCCAGAATTCAGATGCATGGGGACCAATGGAGGAACCTCCTCTCAGCCAACTGTAAACACTGAATTTTATTGCTACCTTATAGACTAAATATTTTATTTTATATTTAAAAGTCTGGGATTCAATGGGGAAAAAAAGCAAAAGGAACAACTAATGGGCCCGCATCACTTCTCTTTAAAAATCCTTTTTTTTTTAACATATAGTGCAGTTGTATCTCCTCACTCACCTTTACAATTTTTGTATATTTGTGTTTTATTTCAACCACTTTAGTTCTATTGCCTTAAATGGATTACACAGGTCACACAAATCATTAAATTTACTTTTGTTTTTTTCTGTGCTTTCCCTCAGGGAAGATTATTTAAAATAATTTTCAGTAGAACTCATTTTCTATTAGACACTACAAGAGGTGATGATAAGAGCACTAGCACAGAGTCAGGAAATGCAAACCTGCTCATGGCACTGAGCCCTAAGGAAATGTTTAAATTATTTTAATAAAATTATTCTTTATTTTTATTTGATGGTCCAGAAATGGTAAACCACTTTTAATTACACTTCTTTTAGTTTTAGTGAAGTTGTGAAATTTTAATATTTATTAGACATTTGCAATTTTTTGTACATATATGAATAGGCTCTTCTTTTTCACTTTGTCCATTTTCCCACCGGGATGCTGTTTTCTTAATATTTTATACTAGGTATTAATCATTTGTGTCTCATGTGTTGTATTTCTCTCATTTAAATTTCAAAAATACTGGGTATAGTTTGCAATTATAGTAAAAGGAAAAGCACTAGATCATAACGTGGCAGGGTTCTATGGTCTGGGAACATAAGGAGCTAAGGGAGCCACCTGACAGATTTTGTGGGGGCTTTGTTGGCATTTGGGGAGACAGCTGAGCAGTGGGTGCTGAAAGGACAGTTCCTACCTGCCCCACTGCAATAGTACAGCACCTCTGCAGGGAGTCTCCCCCTCGAGCCCTCACCCTGAGTGGAAAACCTTCCAGGCTGAAGGGGATGCTAAAGGATATAAAGTCAAGGTGAAGGATGAACTACAGAGAAGATGTGTAAGGTCATCTGCTAAACCTGCTGCTTCAAAGCCAGAGCCCAAGCCTCAAAAAATAAATAAAACAGAAACAAAACTAATATTATCTCCATTAAAGTTACATATTTTAGAATATAAAACTAAAATTTCACAACATACTATTTAATATGAGAAAATGGGAAAATCACTTCAACCCCAAGAGGATTGATATTTACTACATACTTATGGTTGTATAAAAACTTTAAGAATATTATAATATGAATCAAAATATAATTTTAAAGTTTGAGGTAGCATATGTTAAAATTAAAAAGATACTAAATTAAAAGTGGGACATTGACTTTGCAAAATTAAAGTTATTTAAGAATTTTTATCTTAGTTTAATTTGGCTACAGAAGTTATTTTATAATCATCTTTATTTTATATAATAGATACGTTTCTATAGGTATTCCTACTTGTTCTTAAATCACTTAAATGACAGAGCGCATATATATATATATATATATATATATATATATATATATATATATATATAAATTCTTAAAATGCTAGGAGATAAATACAAATAGAGTTATGTATGCCTGGTCATTAGAGAAAAGGTTTCACAAAAAATGAGGTATTTGAGCAGAATCCTTAGAGAAGCACTAGGAACTAGCCAGGCTGAAGGAACGATATATATAAAGACAGAAAAACACGTGTATTATCTAAGGGTGTTATAAGCCAGTTAACAGGACTAAAGAGAGGCTATGCACAAAGCGGTGATACATGATAACTGGGGGAAAACATGGAGTCAGAAACCAAGTAGAGGCCTTAAGATGTTATTCTTTGGGCAATCGGTAACTCTTGTAAAAGTATAAGTAGGAGAATTTCATGGTTTTATTCGTATTCCAGACAGAACTGTGCTGGCAATGAAAATAGAAAGGTGAGCTAGAGGCAGAGCTGCTGGTGAGGCAGCTTTGCAGGGGTACAAGTAGAGCTACGTAGGGAGAGACACAAAAGTCACTGTGGTGGGGATGAAGAGGAAATGGCAAATTCTAGAGATATTCTAGAGCTAAATCTGTAAAGAATTAATGACCTATTGATGAACTAAAAGATGATCACAAACAACCCAGGTGAATAGTAATTCCATTAATGGGACTCTGGAAAAGCAATGGATTTGTGTTATGGTTAATAAAATGACTTTAATGAAATTACCTTATATTTTTGAGACCTGTGAGTTTCCGTCTTTGCTTATTTCCAGTCCCTGTTTCTCCTACTACAGTTCCTGGCTCCCTTGATACCTGAGTTTAGCAAACCATGACATAATTCCCATTCAGAAACAGCTCACACAAGAAAGTCAGAAAAATTAGTTTCAATTAAGTTTAGAATACAGATGGCACCTAAGTTTTTAGTTATATTTGAATTTATTGGGCTCTCCCTTAGATATAATAAGTCCATTTCTAAAAAGTAAAATGAGTAGCTGTCAAAGAAATTGACAGTCATCAAAATAAATCGTCACATGCAGAATGTTCCACAAATATTATTTTAAGTCTTCTGAAGAGCATCCTCAAATAAAACGACTTTCATTCATTCATTCATTAGTAGTAAATAATCTTCTTGATTGACAGAGATGGAGACTGTCATGTGCTAGTACTAACTTTTGAGCTACAACATTATACAAAGCTTGTGGAAAGTAAGCACAAATAGGAAGTCTAAATTATTTTGTAATAATTATGAATAATATAAGTAAGTATTAAGCCTTAAAATCATGTATGAAAGTAGCTCAAATGGAGTTAAATGATTATTTTGATAGGGCAACAGTTCTCAACCTGTGACAATTTTGCCCCTAGGAGATAATTGGCAATGTCTGGAGAGAGTTCTGATTAAGACTGTGGGGTGGGTGTGGGGACACTTTGACATCTAGTGGGTCAAGGCCAGGGATGTTACTACACACCCAGCGTTGCACATGACAAGTCCCAAAGAATTATCTGGCCCCCAATTTTTTTTATATATATATAGGTTAGGAACTTTTCCTATCCTTCTTTTTTTTTTAAAAAATTATTTATTTATTTATATTTGGCCATCTTGGGTCTTCGTTGCTACACACGGGTTTCCTCTAGTTGCGGCGAGCAGGGGCTACTCCATTGCAGTGTGTGGGCTTCTCACTGCGGTGGCTTGTCTTTGTTGAGAAGAACGGGCTGTAGGCACATTGTCTTCAGTAGTTGTGGCACGTGCCCTCAGTAGTTGTGGCTTGCAGGCTCTAGAGCACAGGCTCAGTAGTTGTGGCACATGGGCTTAGTTGCTCCGTGGCATGCGGGATCTTCCGGGGCCAGGGCTTGAACCCATGTTTCCTGCATTGGCAGGCCGATTCTCAACCACTGCGCCACCAGGGCAGTCTTGGCCCCGGATGTTACTAGTAGCAAGGTTGAAAAATCCTGTTACAAAGCACTGCAATGTAAACTGGTGCTTTTTACCTATTGATATGCATAATCCTAGGTGAATTACTATTTTTATGATGCTGGTGACTATTTTATAGGCCACTTAATTATTTGAAGAGAGTGGTCCTGTTTCTTAATGCAGTCACATAAATTTATGAAATACTTGCAGAAAATACCCCTTTTCTACTTAAACTGTCTTTCTGAAATGTCATGTATCTTGGGTTTCAAGCACTTTAAGAACTAATTTCCAGCAGCATAAAGAATATATTAAGGCCAATATTTTTTGGCTTTCATTTAAAAAAAAATAATACATTCTTGAAATGTGTTTTATTTTATAAGATGGTACTTGCTAAATTACTCTTTAAATTTAAAAAGTGACTTTGTGCTTTCTGAAATTGGAACACTAATTTTTCAAAGTCATTTGCTTAACAGTGTTTGTGAAAAACAGTAATAAAGCTCTGAATATTTATAAATTAAAAGCAAATGTAATTAACCTAGATAAATATCTGAAATGAAACATATTTTCTCCTTTACTTTTAATAGAATATGAAACTAACTTAGGCTTCTGTTTACTCCTTTGAGAATCATCCTTACTAATAATACCAGCAGAGATGAGGAAATACAGTTTCTTAGGATATACGTGCAAGAAGCACTAGCACTGAGTTCTTGACTGATGTCTAATTCTGAGATATCTGCCAAAACAATCAAATCAGCTATCCAGATATCATTAACAGAATAATAAGTAAGGTATCATCAACAAAGGATACTGCAGCGTTTCTGAGGTGTTACCCCTTGGATTTATAGCTGATTTCAAATTGTACACAACGTGATGTAGTAACAAATTATGAGATTTGGAATCAGACAGGCCTGGATTGAATTCTGTCTTTAACATCTCTGCATCTCCGTTTCATCATCAACATGTAATCTCCATGTCAGTGGACTTTGTTCTGGCTCTCATCTGACCAAGAACCCTCCTGAGGTCAGTCTTTCACTGACAATATGTGGATTATATGGAAGGTTTTGTGATAAAATACAGAAGAAACTACTGCACACATTTTCCTTTAACCTCCCCTTGGCCACTGCTCCTTCTGTAGCTCCCCCATGCTTACCCATCCCCTCTGAGATGGATTCTCACTTTAGAGACCTTCTAGGCACAGCAGCTCTGGCTCTGCTCCCAATCTCATGCCTTCCTCCCATCTTCCTTTAACTCTCCACTTTACATTTATGAACCATTTCTCTTCCCTTCAACTTCTCTATTTTTCCATTTTCCAGTCTCCCTCTTTAGAAGTGGGAAAGAGGGTAAATCCTCCCTTATATGTGATATGAGAAAACAGTACCTACAGCAAGAGATTCTTGTGAAATTAAAGTGAAACCCTAAGAATCTACCATAGTCTCTGCTGCATATTTCAGCACTCAGTCAATGTTAGTCAATTGTTAGCTCCTTGCTTCCTTGCACAAATGCAAATTCCAGATGCCTTAAGGAAGATGAAGACATAAAACAATTCCATGAAGACACTGAAAAAGGAAATCCTCTGTGTCTTAGAGGTAAAGATAGAACATTTTTATCAAACTGCAAGGACAATCCTTCTAGATATTATAATCTAAACATTGTCAGAATTCTTCATAACTTGATGTTATAAATCCTTGCGATGACAATCACTAAAATAACCAAACCCACAGAGATGAGCAATGGCGTCTTGTCAAAGTGAATATTATATACAAAGTAAAAACAATCATGTTCCTCATCAAAACGAGTAATGAAAAACTAAAAACAGCCCATGTAATTCTTGGAAAATGCAATTAATAATTCAGTCTTGGTTTTTATTTCACGTTAGGGCCCACCTTAGAGACTTTGAGACTTTATCATGTTTTGACAATTAAATACTTAAGGCTTAACTGGGTCCATAATTTCCTGTGCATTTTAAAATTTAAAGGTTTTTTTTTTTTTTTTTTTACTAACTCATTTTATCACAATTTTGTAATTGAGCATACATTCCTCCCAAAAGAAAACATTCTTTCCCCTTGTAGGAAAATGTTTAAGCTGCAATGCTATTTCATAGTGTTGTTATCAATGCCCATTCTTAAATGAATCAATCAATTCATATCAATTAAGTACTTCACTCTGAAAAAATATGATCATCTCAATAAAAGCTTTTCTGAAAGTTTATTCTCATTGAATCATATAGAAGTAGTTCATTAGTAACGACGAATATATACATACATTTACTGTATATGGGCATTTCTCTGTTCCATGCCTAATTTATCTTTGAAACAATTATATACACAAAATATATTCATATTTTTAAATTAATTATGCTTTGCATTTATAATAATTTGCTTGTATCTAGTCACTATCAATGGATCATGACACAGCAATAAACAAACAAGAGATAACCCACTAAGGCTCATGCTATGTCAGATCTAGTTTATGATTTGGGAGACAATGTTAAATGTTTTATAATCTGGCACTTATATTACACACTCTTTGACTGTTCTTCCACCTCTCTATTTTCTAATTTCCTTTATCAACTTTTCTCCCTTTATGTAACACCTTGACCCAGAGTTGTATCTTGGGGGTCTTGGCTTTACATACATTTTCCCTGAGTGACCTCACTCACGTCTACGGATCCACTGGCACCTATATAAAAAAGCCTTCTAAACTTATCTGAACCCCTAATTCTCACCTGACATCCAAGCCCACAGAGCCATATATTAAACTGAGATTTTCATCTAGGTATCCCACAGATAACTTATACGAAGTGCTCTCTCCACTCCCCTGTTTAATCCCATCTTGTAGCTTCCTATAACCTGCACTGTAGGTACACAAGCAATTTTGTGGACATTGAATAAATGAGTGAAATGAAATAAACACATGAAATAATGAGTTAATTCTTTAGAAAATACTTTGGCCTTCTATTGAGAATATTTTCCCTACCATCTTTGAAAAAACTCTTTTCCCATTTTCTCTAATTATGGAAATCCTGACATAGACTAACTTAAGTCTGACCTTGAGAAAATTTGTCTCTAGGTTCCAAGATTAACCTTATTCTGATTTACTATCCTTAAGGTCAGTCCCATACAGCTTATTATTTATTTATAAAATGCTTGCTGTTCTCTGCTTTTGGTAATGTTAATATGCCTAAACGCTTGGTATGCTAATACTGTCTAGAATTTGGACTCAGAAGGATTAGGCTTCTTGTTTTTTATAAAACATGCCTAGTATAGTGCTGAAAAAAATTCTTGGAACACACAGATCACCCATCTATCAAATAACAAGCATTCAGTGAGCCTTTACTAAGTGCCCAGCACTGTTTAGATTTTGTGAAAATATTAACATATTTATTTTAATTGCTACGTATGAGAAGATATAAAGATGGATGGCATGGTGCAGACAACAGCTGATCATTATCAAAATGAATTTTAATGTTTACCCATTTAGTTTCTGTACTTTTATCTTAAATGACCTTTAGAAGTTTGAAATGTTAACATTCTCTAACGCTTTTTGCTAAAATTTCTATCATGGATATGGCACTTTGCCAAAAATAAGCTATCATGAAGACAGAACTGAGATTCTCAAGAACATTCACCTCCCTAAGTTCTTTGCGAAGCAAAGGGCAAATGGTGATTCATTAGATCTAAAAATAAATATAAGTTTGCAAAGGATGAAGAGTTGAGCATCATAAGTCATTTCTGCAGTTTAATAAAAGAACTATCATTTATTAATCTCCTCATATTGTTCATTACACAAATATGCTACCTATAAAGTATACCTATTTTTTCCAATGAAATGCTGATTCTAAATAAGAAAATGGTAGAACCGGGGTAACAAATACATGATATACCTGCTACCACTAGACACTCAAACAGCCAAGATAATAAATAAATAATTAAAATATTTTACTGTTGAGTCAAGAGGCAGGCTCAGACATTTCCTCCGTACAAAGCACTGGAGGCAAATACTACCAGTTGATTAATGTTGGCATATGTAATGAAACCTATTCCTTACCTGCTCTAAAATCACAGAATTTACAGGAAGTAGCTAGACAAAGTGTCTGTCATATACTGTATTATACTCCAAATGCCCAGTACAGTTACTGATTTAGAGTAGGTACTAGATAAATGTTTGTTGAATGAATAATATAATTACCGGTGAATATTTCTATAGTAGTGACATCATCATCACTGTTTAAAGAACCCAAGTGGCTCCAAAAATTCTGAAAATGAACTTCGCATGTTTTGCTGCCATTAGTTATTTTCAGAATTGTGCCCTCTATAGGTACCTTTTCTCTAAGACTTCTAGCCTCACTCCTAGCTCCCAGCAAAGAAACCTGCTTATTAAAATATTCACGTTATAAATAATACATATTTCTCTGAGAAGCTTCTTCAACTTTGAAATAGCCAATATGAAAGGCATTAAGAATTCAACATCTTATTTGATAATCAACAGAGTAGGAATACAACTATTTAGTGACAATCATAACACACTAAGATGCAATCCCTTGCCTCTAACGCCAAAATGTAAGTTCAAAAAAGTAATCGAAGAGTAGAATCAACTACAAGAATTGACTCATGTAATGGAAAATTCAAATCACCCTCAAAGACAAGTACCCTGGCTCAGCAATAGAACTTTCTAAAATCTCTGTTAAACTTCTTAGGAATCAAATATTATCTTCAGGAAGTTCTTGTTTTGGAAATTACTTTTTGGCACATAAGGTCAACACAGACAGCACCTCTTTCTATTACCCCTCTGAAGTCTTCCATTCAAATACGCAATCCCTCAATTTAGCCATCTTTACTTGTTCTGATACAAAGGACAAATAAAAATTTTCACATTTTGTTCTTAATCATGAAAGTATCCTGTTTAGTAGTACCATAATTAACATCTTAAAATATTTAATGTATTAACACCCTCTACTCTGATCACAATGACAAAGTAAATAGATAAGGCAGGAAGATAATAAAGCTGCTATAAATTTAGAACGTTACTCAAGTACAGCAAATAGTTAAAGTTCAAATACATTAGTTTTTTTTTAACAATATACCTAAGATTTTGGTGGGAAATGTTTCGAATGGAAAGAACAAATACAAATATCACCAATCTAGTATCAACTGTCCCAATCCACTTTTTATATATATTCTTTATATATACACACACATGCATACACACATTTATATATACATACATATGCATATGCACATGCTTTTCCATGACATGTACAACGACATAGTTAATTTTGAGCTCCACTATTTCTAGGCAAAGTTACCCTTACAGTCCAAAATTATAGATTCATTATTACTGAAGATCTCTGAATTGAGTGAAAATTATTTAAAAGTCATTAGGTTTCTTTAAAGAAATATAATTGGTAGAATTCAGTAATGGCAGTATTTATGTATTCTATTAGTAAGTTGATTATAAATTATTACACAGGTGGTTAGAACACAGATATAGAATGATTTTTATTAAGTAGTCAAAATGTGAAAAAAAAACAATGCTGAGTTACTAAGAATGAATCAAAAATATACAGTGGTGATTTAAAAATATTTTTAGTAATAGTATTTTTTTCTTTGAATAAAATTCTACTAGTACAGTCAATGTATCAGAGGTTGAATTTCTCTAGTTAAAGATAAAGAGATGTATCCAGTTACCCTGCCATATGCGCATGCACACACACGTTTGTCCTTGAGAAACGTGTTTTGAAAATGCTCAAAAAATAAGGACCTGAGTTTCTCTGCTCTATCTCTTTAGTTGCCTCATCCACTTCTCTTTAATCAGGATTTATTTTATCACAACTGATCTCATGGATCATTTCGGTGGACATGCATTCACTATGACACAATTTTTGTGGAGAAAAGTTTGTTGATACAGCTTAGCATTGGAAACAGGATATATTTTCCACGTTTCAAATTCAATCCATTAAGGTAAACAATATAAACATACTGTTTTCATTCGTCTTACTATGTCAGATGCGATTAATGTATGAGAATTCCAATTTTCTTATCTACAAAATCTCACCATGAGATTATAATGAGGAAAAATACTACACTAATTTAAAGTGCAGTAAATAATACACTATTAATATATAATACTAAATATTAACATATGATACTATGTACACATATATGATTTTTAAAAAGTAGGAGAGTATTGCTACGAAAGATAGCAGTCATCTGAAATATGGTTTTTTTCAGTAAAAACTGAAAAAAAGTAACAATTGCAACAAAATTTACTGTACCCTGAGCTTGGAGGCATTATTCATAATCAACCCCCCCACAGAGATTTATTATTAGATACATTAAAAAACTTAGATCACACAGTCCCCTGCATGTAAATTTTCAAGTTGTTCCTCTAAAATAAGTATGAGGAAAAAATAGCTCTGCAATATCTTCCCTTCCCAAACTCTTTTTTCATCTTGCTAGGTTAAGGAAAAATAATTAAACAATTAGATATTTTGCATAATTCCATAAGCATCTTTTCATGGTAAGAGATTTTTCTTCTGTTTGAGAAAATAATACTCATTATCTACAAAGGAGTTTGATGTGTCATTAAGAATTTCAGTGTGATGGGGTCAAAATGAATTTCCCTGAAATCTAGGACAGCATACAAAGAATAAGATAATTTAACAACAGTTCAGTCAACGTCGTATTACAAGAAGTGATTATAAAGAAATGAAGCTGTCTCTACAAGCCACAGACAAAATAAGTCCGTTCCTCTAAAACTATTTATCATCTAGGACCTTCTATTCTTTTTCAGACATCCTCACTGAATGCCAAATGCTATTTTTTTTATTTTGGAAGGGAAATTCTGCTTCCTGTATCTGCTTGTACCTTAAAATCTAGGAATACTTTATTCACTTTTTAGAAGTCATCATGCTTTTTTTTATTAAACCAAAGATAACTCAACAGTATATATTTGAACTATACCAGTTTGCACCCCTCTGTAAAATAAAAAAGCTTTTGGTAACTACTGGTCGGTATAATGTCTTATGTTTTCACAATTACTTATTTGTAAAAATAAATAATGCAAAACTATCAAGACCACCATCAATCTTTTTGCTCAATAATTGTCAATAAAGGTCATTATGAAATTTATGTGAATTAATATGCACATACATGCTAGATTTTGCATACACATACTACATCCTTATCTCAAAATGACCTGTATTAGGATAGAAAGAAGTGATTTTTCCTAATACACTATTAAGCATCATTCAAGTCAGTAATAAGACCTTTATAACTATCATGGCTACATTTTTGCGTTGAGTACTAAGAATCAAGCTAGAACTCAACCAACTTTCCTAAACTTTCCTAAACAGCTAGAACTCAACCAATTTTCCTATTTCTTGGGTTTTCATGCTTATTTACATCAGTGCTACCAAATCAGTTTTATATTGTTGTTTTTTTAAATTATAAGTTGTAACAAATTCAACTCAATATAACTTACTTGCATTTCTGGACTTGTCTTTTGTGTACAACTGATATTCAAATTGAACTATATGATGCTCTGTAGGGTCATTCGATGACATGGGCATGTCTCCTTAACAGCCAGGCTACATACATATTCTGTACTTCAAGTCCACTACGCCTAGCACTACTATAGTACATTCGATGTAAATATCTGTAATCAATTGAATCAAATCATAAATAAAATTTTAATCTATATCTCAAACCACGTTTCTCATACGCTGTGTATTATTTAACGAAGATTAGTAACATCCACCAAATTCTGTTTTTGAAAATAAAAACTAGTCAATGTCTGCCATTTCAAGATCTCCATGCTTTTTCTGTGCTTAGAACTGTGTTTAGTGCTGGAAAGATAATAAGAAGACATTAATATTTTTAGACTTGCATGTGAAAAAAATATAGTCAAAGGATTTACATGACCACAGTTAATTAAGAGGGTTATTTTTCTTATGAAACAATGCTGGGGATGCTAGGGGAAGTTTCATAACTACCGAATATTGTCACTGCAGTCTCCGAGAATTCACATATATGATTTGCCCTCTACGATATTATTGCTGAAATTTGGCCAAATTTTTTGGTCTCATCTCTACTTAAATATTCTTTTGAAAAATTCTGTTTGGGGCAATCACTCTGGCATTGCACTTCCGTCACCCTTGTGCACAGCTTGTGCTGGTCTGCATGTGTCAGTGGCTTATAACTTATATATAACTTCTTTTGCTTTGGAATGTTTTCCAGAAAAAAATCAAGCGTACGATAGATGCTTAATGTTTATTGACTAAGGTAACTTCAAATTTAAAAATTTTCCCAGGGGATAATTAAATAATGCTCCACAGTGCAGAGTTCTACAAATAACAGCACCTTGAAGCTTTTGAAAATATGCTGGTTTATTATGAGGAAAAATCACATATAGGAGAATTAAATCAAAGCCCAGCTTTGAGGGACTGATTATCATTTTATGACTTTTTGTTATCTCTAGTGCCTAGTTTATATAAGTTTGTGTTCAAAAAAGAATTCATACTTGTGCCAATTTTTACAGAAGGGCAAAAAACAGACTTTTCATTTTGTTTAACTTACAGTGACTTTGGAATTGTCCAGTAAGAGGGAAAATGCGCCAATAACATTTTATCAGTGAAATATGCACATATACAAATACAGTCTGTCAACAAACATTCTTTATGTCTGTTAAACATATGAATATATAAATCAAGCTAACCAGAAAAAATTCATGTCAATAATAATCCAGAAGTTAACACTTCCACCTTTTTATTTTATCTGCATTTATAAATAGTAGTGCAGAGTAAAACTTGTACCAATTGTTCTTTCTCTTTTCCAATTGCTCTAATGTTCCTACATTGAAGCTTTAAATGATGTCAGCAACTAGGTTAGTTATATGAGTATACATTTTACTGCAAAGTTTATAAGTTGGTGGAAAGGCCTTATAAACTACATTTTTATTGGGTGTAAAAAACACAGAGATAGATATTATTTATATTATGTGATCTATTAAAATATCTTACAAACTAATTTTGCTTTCCTCTTATTGAATTCATTTTGTACCTTGCATATATATTTTAGCTTAGGAGCTGTAGGTCATAAGATTCCCCCCAAGCCGTTCAACTTCATATCAAATGCCAACAACTATTTAAACATCATCATCACCAAAATAAAACCTATAGTTGTATAAATCATTCTATTTTAGGGCTCAAAAATCCATGCTTTCTTTGATAAAGAATAAATGATATACTCACGGTCTCATGTTACCAGACAGAATAATGTATCATACAGATTCCTGATATATTTGTTTTTATTAAGGAAGTATTGTGTATCAAGGCTCACAGCTCAAGGTAATATAACTCTTTCCAAATAATGACAAATAAAAATGATCTATATTAATGTGTTTCAAAATATTCATGACCTGAGGTAAAGGATATTATCCTGTTTAGATACCTGATTTGTCTATGGTTAGTTAGCCAGGCCTATTTAATGAGACAATTTAACATGACAAGCTTCCACTCTTTGCATTCAGTAAACGACTGTGGTCAGATATATCACTTGAAAGAGACTGTTTCTATCACTTCAGATGGGAGTTCACGCCCTAAGTATAAAACACTTAACTCTTTTCCAACTTATCTGGATAGTTTATACTTCATCTTGTCAGAACATCTAAAATAATACTTTCATTCTGTCTAAGTATTTATGTCTTTAGAAGGTTCTAATACAAATGGCCAAAACTTTTTTTTTAAATCTGAAATGACCTAGGGCTATAAAGTCCAAAGAATATGCCTATGATCTTGAATATTTATGTTAGTAAACGAACTTGTAAAACTCCTTTCTTTTATCCAACAAAAATGTTTACAATAACTACCTTATAGCTGGGACTAAAAATCAAGCAAGGGCATTCATTCTTCTCCAAGGTAAATTAACCCTATGTTGAAATAATCCTGTCACATGAGACCTTTGTATGACAAGTCAAAATTCTTTCGAAGTGAAACAATCCAGAAACTGTCAATGTAAGTAATAAATGACAATTATACGCCCGATCCTTGTTTTCTCTCATAATAGGATCCTACTTTTTAATAATTACATTTAATGGGCCCGTGAGCCATGGCCGCTGAGCCTGCGCGTCCGGAGCCTGTGCTCCGCAAGGGGAGAGGCCACAGCAGTGGGAGGCCCGCGTGTCGCAAAAACAAAACAGAACAAAACAAAAAACTACGTTCTTCAGAATCCTTATGAGAGTTCATGACTGGGGGACATAATCTCTATTGAAGGATCAAAGTGACAATTGTAGGCAAGTGACATTTAAACTAAATCAGCCAAACAAATTCTGGAAAATGTGGTTCCAGCCAGAGTGTATGGTAGTAAATAGGAAGCCTTTAAGGTAAGAAAGAATTACACTTTTTCAAAATAATCTAAAAACTAGCTATTGTTCCTAAATGCAGTTAAAGAGTGCTAGAGTTGCTCAAGGTCAAGCTGGAGCAGAACTGCATCACAAAGGACTTACAGACTGGGGTAAGAAGTTTGGATTGCATTCTAATGCCATAAGAAGCGCCTTGAAAGATAAAATTGTATGTATAATAATAAAATTAATGTTCATTTAAATAAAATGCTAAAGTATCAAAATTAAAAAGGTCTTTAGGAGCCTCATATCAATCTCATAACCTTAATCTAACCACTGGTAAAGCTTTGTGTATACCTTTTCTTTGCTGATACAACCTCATCATAAATAGGGAATATTGCTTTTCTAGTAGTTGTTTTTATTTTTTAAAGATATGATCTTTATGTAAGTCAAATCATTAAGCTGTACACCTCAAACTTATACAATGCAATATGTCAATTATATGTCAATAAAACTGAAAGAAAAAAACGATTTGATCATAGGCTACACATTCTACAATTTACCATTTTTACTTTAAAAGTAGAATAGACATACAGGTGATTCTAACTCATTCTTTATGACATCCACAGAATATTACATAGTATGGAAGTATAATTTACTCAGTAATATCTCTACTGATGCTTATTCGCTCTTATTTCCAGTTTTCTTGTTTTTTTTGTTTGCGGTACGCGGGCCTCTCACTGCTGTGGCCTCTCCTGTTGCGGAGCACAGGCTCTGGACGTGCAGGCTCCGGACACACAGGCCCAGCGGCCACAGCTCACGGGCCCAGCCGCTCTGCGGCACATGGCATCTTCCCGGACTGGGGCACGAACCCGTGTCCCCTGAATCGGCAGGCGGACTCTCAACCACTGCGCCACCAGGGAAGTCCTTATTTCCACTTTTATACTATAATAGATAATGCTGCAATAAAAAATCCCTGCAATATTTTATATCCAAGTATCTTTACTGAATAAAAAATAATGGAGCTGTTGGGCCAAAAATGATGAGAAATTTGAATTTTAATAAGTTATGGCAAAATGATTTCCAAATTCTCCACAGTATTTACAGAATTGCTGATAACTTGCTCATAAGAGAACAATTTCACTACACCCTTGTCAATACTGGATGTATTGAAATGTTAAATTTCTCCAATCTAATGGGTGAATTCTGGACTATATTACTGTTGTTGGTAGTTGTATGGTCATCATTTTGTTTCTGTGACAACAATTGAGATTGGGTATCTTTTCACAGGCTTAGATATCAGAATCACTTTTATAAATTGATTGTTCTTATCCTGTTGAATCATTTTTATGGCTCTGTAACTTTTTTAAAATTGGTTTTTGTACAACATTGAATATTAGCGAATTTAACACTTTCCTCATTTTATGAATAAAATGTATTTTCTCCCAACAAATCATTCATTTTTAAAATTTTAATTGATACTTTTTTTCATAAAGATGTTTTAAATTTCTATATAATAAAACTGTCAAAATAACATTTTGCAGGTTCCTTGAGAAAATATTAGGAGTTAAGAGTGTACACAGAACTATTAAGTCATACACTTGTGTCTACATTTGGAAACAGGTAAAAGGATTACTAGATGTCATTTCAGTATAGTGGCTAGGTGTTGTATACCAGACACACCCTAACTGGAGATTTTCTGACTTTCTAGGGTTGTGTACCTTTGTTCAACTTCCTATTTACTATTGATCAGGATATGCTGCAACTACATAAGAGTTAACTTGCAGAACTGACTGAAACGCTGATGACCCTTCTTTAAGAAAATTTTAAATAGTTTCTGTCCAAGAGAAATGCAAATGACTTCTATACCAAAACTCAACTGTTACTATTTATTTTCTTGTATGACTTTAACCACATTTGTATCATTTCTTAAATTCATTCTTCATTCCTTTAAGTGATGAACTCTGTAAACCTCACATCGTCTAATTCTCTTTTGAATTAGTCCGGGCATTTTACAAATTTGTTCATTAATTGATGACGAATAAAATCTTTGGAATGTGGTCATTTTGTATTTTTATGAAAGTCATATTTTTAACAGAAGTTTCCTAAGCAAGAAATTTTGGTGGTCTCAAATAGAGTGATGAAAATAAAGAGTAGTGGATTTTGCAGGTTAAAAATAAATAAATATGAATATATTTGAGTATAAGGGAGAAAGAGGAATGAAGGGTGAGAGAGAGAGAAAGAGAGAAAGAATGAGAGTGAATAAGTGATGGAAGGCAGTCCACAAGAAGGGGAGAGTGTTTGACAGAGCATAGACTAAGACCTGAGATTCCACAGGAGGACCAAATCTTCCTCTCTCATACTAGCAGAAAGAAGGAGGGGTGGGGATGGAATCATGTTATAATTTGGTAGGCAGTGCTGAAATTCCTGTTTTAATGTTTGAATTTCTGTTGTATGTTTCTACATGAAATATGAGTCATGACGATCTGAGAGTTGGATGAAAAGTAATGGTTGAAATTTTAAGAAGAATGGAAAGGTTGTCATTTTTAAGCATGTAAAAACAAGCTTTCCAGAAAAAAATTAATAGGATTATTAGAGTGAAGTACTTAGTGTATATATATATATTTTTTTTTTGATGTCCTTATTTATTCAACTAATACTACATTGTCGTACAAAAGACAAAAGGCTCAGGGTGGTCAAAATTACAAAGACATTGAAATTATTATCTAGAGGTGAAGAAAGACAAGTGTTGTGACCATCAGGCCAAGAGGTGACAAAATGAGGTGAGCCAGGTGGCCATGGAGAAGCCACGCCCTCCCTAAGGGATAACTGCTCCTCTCCAGTAGGTCACTGCTTCAAGAAGGGAGTACACACACCCAGGATATCCAAATCTGCTTTCCCAAAGGATGACAGACACGCAGATTTCCTGGTTTATACATATAAGAAACTCAGTGTTTTAGGAACTTCAGGTTTGAATCTCTGAGGTTCGAAGTCAGGCAAGTGCTTTTCCTTGAAGAGTGGGGATGACCAGGAGGGGACACCTGGGGGACTGCTGGGAACTTTCTGTTTCTTGATCTGGGTTGGTTACATGGGTGTGTGCAGCTTGTATTTCATGAAGCCATACACTTAAGATTTGTGCCTCTCCTCTCAGATAAAAAGGTAAAAAGAGGAAAGCTATACATATGTATGTATGTGTGTGTGTCTGTGTATATGTGTGTGTGTGTGTGTGTGTGTATATATATATATATATATATATACACAATTTGTTTGCAATGTATTAAATTTATCCTCTCCAATTACGAAGGCTTGATGAAGTTGGGAGCTATGCCTTTTTGCTCCCCTTTAGTACCTATCACAGTGCTAATATTTGATTAGATGATTACTAATGACTGCTGGTAAACAATACATAACTAGAATATACAATATATAGATGTAAGAGACATTAATAAATTCAAATTTTCTAGTTTCTCTGAATAAATATTTAAGATGGAAGAATACACACACACAGATAGAGATGTTAGAGACAGAGATGAGAGTGACAGAGATGGAAAGAGAGACAGAGGTACAGGCAGAGAAAGAGATAATCTGCCGGGCTTTTCTAGGAGTCTGTACTCAAAGACTTGGGGTTTCATATTAACCACTGTGACCATTTGTACTTTTGAACAAACTGGAGAATCACTTTTTGGAAACCTCTTATTAGAAGAGGTGACCTGAACCTAGATGTTTAATTGGCATTTTGCTCACACCAGTAGACTGAGTAATTCTGCAAATAATACCTAACTCTGTGATATCTAATTAAGCCCCTAATCAATGCTTTAGCTGGATGAGGCCGATGTAAATGTACAGTCTTTTCACTTTTAGCCCTATTCTAAACACAATTATACCCAACAAACCAATGAATCAGTAGAATAAGATACCAATAATAAATAGATGCTCTCATCACAATTCTGTCTTTTGTCACAATTAGAGCAAGCTTCCTATTCATGTCATTACAGAAAACAGAATGGAAATGTCCTTTTAGGACAAAGTTTCCTTCTAGGCCGGGGGTAAACAATCTTTTTCTTAAAGGATCAGAAGGCTTTAAGGCTTAGGCTTTGACGGCCGAAAGGTCTCTGTTGCAGCTACATAACTGCTGTTGGAGTGCAAAAGCCGCCACAAACAGTACGTCAACAAACGACTTCAGCCATGTTCCAATACATTCTATTTACAAAAACAGGCAGACCTCTCCTTTAGGAAACCCTGGGAGATTTTTGTTTTTGTTTTTGTTTTTTGGTTTTTTTGTGTGGTACGCGGGCCTCTCACTGTTGTGGCCTCTCCCGTTGCGGAGCACAGGTTCCGGACGCGCAGGCTCAGCAGCCATGGCTCACGGGCCCAGCCGCTCCGCGGCATGTGGGATCTTCCCGGACTGGGGCACGAACCCGTGTCCCCTGCATCGGCAGGCGGACTCTCAACCACTGCGCCACCAGGGAAGCCCGAGATTATTTTTTAATATAATTATTTATTTCTCTTATATCATGGTATCTATTCTTGAAACAGAAAGAAGCAGAACCATTTAACTAGCAAGTCTTCCTCAGCACAGCAGTACTGCAGGGGAAAAAAAAAAAGTTCATCTTTGAATAATCATAGATTCCAGATTATTCTTTATGCCCAGGCAGCCCATAAATTATAAATAAAATGGACATAAAGCCATGTCAGGCTGACCTTCTCCTTTACCTTAGAAAGTTCTCACACAGGTTTTTAAAAGGTCTGTACTTATCCTGGTCTGCTTCCCAAACATGGAGATAAATACGTTCCCTGACAGCCTGACTTTTTCTAAAGCAGCACTCAATGTATCACTCTCCTAGAGCACATTTTCCAAAACCTGACAGAAACATCCCTGAAACCTTCAGAGGGGAAAAATAAACCCTCATCTCAGGCTGTGCAAATTACCACCAAGTATAGCCATGAATAAAATAGGAATCAATCCTGATTCATGTTTTTGGAACATCCTAAAAAACGGCAGCTCAGGCTCCAAAGGCCAGTGCTCAGCAGAACTTAGACCACAGGAAATTAGGCAGGAAACAGAAAAGATGTTAAATATTCTTTTCTTATGACACTTTTTTCTTTTTTTCAAGAAGCCAATTATTGGAGATCTCTGAGTGGAACAGTATTAAGCTTGATGCTTGGCTACTTCTCCTAAGGCTGCTTCCTTCAAATTATGTATAACTGAGGGGAAAAACACCCCCAAATCTCCAGACTGATGACCTGGAACACAAAAGCAGGGCCACTGTTGCCAGAAGGGCTTAGTTAAATGTACTCAGTTCCTGAGAGCACAGGAAAACACATTAGCAATGATTGGTTTAGAAGACTGGTGACTTGAAAGCTCCTATCCTTAAGGAAAAAGATCTGGGACAGGTAACTTTATGTTTCTTGATGGGGAGTAGAGCCAAAACCAGTCTGTGTGAGAAGGAAAAGAGAGAATATGTACAGGTGGCTGAAGGAATTGCCCACTTACGTTGTAGTCATTTGTTCACAAATATTGGAAGCACTATGGATACTCTACAAATAAATTTCCTATGTTCAAGGACCACTGTGTGGTTAATATAAGAAAGCAACATGCAGGACTACAGACAAGGAGCTGATAAGATATATGTCGAAGTACATAAAAATGTGGCGGAACAGAACCTGGGATTGGGGAGGGGGAAGGGCTGAGTGAGAAAGGAATGTTTACTACAGAGAGAGATTAGAACTGGTCCTTGAAGAGATGAAAGAATTGAGACAGGAGGAAATCCTGTGGTGGGGGGGGAGTCTTCAAAAAGAAGAAGGAGAATGCATTCTAAGGGGAAGCATGCGAGAAGGCTAACGTGGCACCTAACAGAAACAAAAGGTGTGCTCTGAAGTGGTTAAACGTGCCTCTGTACATACAGGGGGCATAGTGGGAGGCTCACAGAATCATCACAGAAGCTGTATTAACTGATTGCCAGCTTTGTGCCAGGGGCCGTGCTAACAGAATTTCATGAATTTTGACTTTAAAACAACCATGTAAATGAGTTGCTTTTATTAACCCCATTTGTAAATAGAAAATTGTAACTAAACAACTCAACCCAAATCACACAACTGGTAAGTGCTAAAGTCAGGATTTAAACCAGGCAGTTCCTGAGGACTGTCTTATACAGTGTGGCAGGTTAAGGAGTACCAACAGATTTTATTTTTTTTAGCCTGAATGCCATCCCAAGGTGAACCTACAGCTTATTTAGAAGGAAAAGGGGAGACGCTGAATTATTTTGAGCAAGGACACGAGAAAATCAGAATCTTATACAGAAAAATTGATACTGAGGATTTAAAAAGAAGTATAAAGCAAGGAATGGATTGAACGTGAAGAGACCACATAGCAGGTTAAGAGTACAGGTGAGTGAAATTTAAGAGTCTGAAATTGCCTGGTAGGGGGAAAAATGGAAAAGAAGGAAGAAATGTGAGATAGAAGACGGGAAAGATCAAGAGATGGAACTGAGTCAGCTGATATGGAAGCTGAGAGGGTACTAGGAAGAGGGGACACTTCAGTATGACTGAGTCTGGGATCACAGGAAGGAGAAAGCTGGGAGAATGAAAATAAACTCAGTTTTAATAATATTCTTGAGTCAGTGGGATAATAGACAGAAAATCCTAGTAGGCAGATGAAAATGGCCCACAAAAATAACAGCAAACCCATGGAACCCTGCTCCAATTTTCTCTCAACTGGTGCCAAGGCACTGCCTCTCTATGACAAATGACAGAAGCTTAGAGGTCATTTTGGACTTCTCCACCTCGTTTCCTCATGTACTCATATCCTGATTGTCATAAGCACTATTCACTTCATAAATGTCAGATTTATCTTTCTCTCCACTTACACTGTTACTGCTGTAATCTAGGCTAAAATAATCACTAACCTTTATTACCACAATGGCTTGCTAATGGGCTACTCAACGTCCATCTGGTCAACCTGCAATTCATCCTATACACACTACAGCTAGAGTAACCTCATCAAAACAGATAATGTGGTCCACGTATCTACACCTCCCTTAAATCATCAGTTATGTCCAGTACTCTAAGGTTAAAGACAAAACAGCCTTGTACCATCTGTCTCCTCTTTAAACCCATACATACCCACTCCAAACTGCATGGATTTCTTTCAGCCCTCAAGTTTGCCATACAATACAGCCTTCTTATATGCTTTTCTACTCTTGCCTTATTATCTAGTTAATACCTTCAGACCTCACTTTATTATCGCTTCATAAAACCTTTCAAACCCTCTTGACTAGCTCAAACAATACTGTTATATTTGGACCACTCATTTCATGTGCAATTTCCGACTTATTTGTACTGGGGTTTAATTTGTCTTCTCTGTACTTTAACACCAACCACTCACATTTTGATCTGCTTCAGTCTGACTTTTGCTCCATCACTTCCCTGAAACTGCCCTTTGCAAAGTCAACCAAGACCTCTCTTTTCCCATCCTGTAGTCAATCTGCAGCCATCTCACTGGTCTTCTCAGTAGCAACTGACACATTTCAATAGCCTCTTCTTATGGAAACACTTTCTTATGTGGCATCCGGGAAAGTACATTCTCCTGGCTTTCTCCTAATGCCGCTTCTCACTTACCTTTGCAGATTCCTCCACCTCTTCTCTACCCCATGAAATGCTGGTTTACCCCAAGCCTCAGCATTGCACTTTCTCTACCTACATTCAATCTCTAGGTGACCTCTCTTCCTTCCAGTTCTATAAACGAAGTTCACTTTTTTTTTTTAATTGAGGTAACACTGATTTATAACATTATATAAGTTTCATGTGTACAACACTAGATTTCTATTTCTGTGTACCTGTACCATGATCGTGACCAACAATTTAGTTTCCACCCATCACGGTTGATCCCCTTTACCCATTTCTCCCTCCCTTCCAATCCTCCCCCTTTGGTAACCAGTACACTCTGTTCTCTCTGTCTCTGTTTTTGTTCAGTTTGGTTTGTTCATTTATTTTGTTGACACTGACATTTTTGTCTCCAACAACTTCCCTTAATTTCAGCCTTGTTTATCCAACTGCCTCCTTAATAGCACCTATTGGGTATATTAAAAACATTTCAACAAACTATTATATACAAAATAGATAAACAACAAGGTCCTACTGTATAGCACAGGGAACTATATTCAATATCCTGTGATACATCATAACGGGAAAGGTCATGAAAAAGTATATATATATATATATATGTACACACACACACACACACACACACATATATATATATACACATATATATATAACTGAATCACTTTGCTGTACAGCTGAAACTAACACAACATTGTGAATCAACTATACTTCAATTAAAAAAACATTTCAAATGTAATATGTACACAGAAGAATGAGACATTTTAAAAATAAATATAAAATAGTACGTTATTTAAATTAGCACCCATTCTCTATCACTTTCCACTTGCCCTGACTTACCTTTCTTCATGACACTCATATATAAAATTATATTATATATTTAATTTTTACTTTCTCTCTCCTCCAAGAAAATGTAAGTTTTTGAATGGACTATTTTTACACTGCATTTCTTCTTTTTTTTTTTTTTTTTTTTTTTTTTTTTTGCTGTACGCGGGCCTCTCACTATTGTGGCCTCTCCCGTTGCGGAGCACAGGCTCTGGACGCGCAGGCTCAGCGGCCATGGCTCACGGACCTAGCCGCTCCGCGGCATGTGGGATCTTCCCAGACCAGGGTACAAACCCGTGTCCCCTGCATCGGCAGGCGGACTCTCAACCACTGCGCCACCAGGGAAGCCCTACACTGCATTTCTGATGCCTAGAATAGAAACTAGCACCAAGCAGGTGCTCAAGTATATTTATTAAACTAAATAATAGATCATTAATATCAATCCCTCTCACTAAACTATAAAGTCACTGGCAACAGAAATTATTTATGTGTTTGAATAGCATTGTTTTCTGAGTGCCTGGCAAATAATGGTCAATAAATGCTTTTTGACTGTTTGAATAAATAGAAATACTATCATAGTAGTGCAGTCTTACCCATGACAAAGAAGGATAGAGTTGCAACAGTGAGTGCAGCTATCAAAAATGGCAAATGCTGAAGAGGCTGAAGATGACAAGAAATTATAAAAGGTAAATGCACCTGATAATTCAGAAATTACTAATAAATTTTAAGGCCGACTGTAGTATAAGTGCATATTGACAGCAATTATAATTGTCTAAGGTATTAGTGGGACGTACAGAGACAGAAGACCCCAGGGTAAGAATTCTATAGTAGATACTATTCTTAACACCTGGGTCTCCTTCACTGTCCCTGCCAGTGTTGATATTTCCTGCACCATTAAATCAACTGGGACTCTAATGCCTCTTTTCCCCACACTTAACCAGTCCTCTTTCCCAATGGCATTTTAAATCTGAAAGAACTGACCATCTTCATTTTTATCTTTGCGTGAATAAAGAGCCATGCATCTGAAAGTTAGGAATTAGGTCATTGCTTAGAATGCAGAACGCTGCTATAAAGTTAAGTTTCAAAGTTGGCTGCATGTAGGTAGTGTTTGAGCCCTCTTATTTAAATACTGAAATTAGGAAGTATAAGTAAATAAGGGCTGGTAACGTAATGTCTACTGGCTTGTCAGAATTTTTTTAAACTTAATGATTTCTGTAACATTTAACAAGACTATATAGCTTGCACTCTAGGGGGTATGATATGGATAAAGAGGAACACCATGGAACAGCAAGCGCCAGGAAGTGCTGATGTTATACAGGAAGTGTCAAGGAATCTATGTCTAGCCCAGTAAAGATCTTTTGTATCACTGACTCTTATCTGGTCAAAAGAAAAAAATCTGGTTCAGATTCTAGCATTGGCAAGAATTAGCACCACGACTCAGCTACATTTGGCTTTCACTTCTATTTACAATTACACTAGCAAATAATCCTTGCAGAGAATAAACACAGGATTAAGAATGCAGGTAAGTAAATGCTCCCTGAGGCTTTGTGTTATTCCACACAAGGGCAGTCAAAGTTCAATACTACCAGAATGCCGTGCAGAGGGCGGAATCCTCCCAGTTAACACAGTGCAGGACCTGGGATTTTGGTCTTTTATCACCATCTGGGTAGGGGGCCCATGTCAGCACTAAAATGCCAGCCCTCTTCGTTTTAGTGGCATTCTTGCTGCACCACAGATAGATACTTCTATCTTCTCTTTCTGGTGCTTCATAAGGCCAACCAAACATAAAGTTCAGCAGGTCTGGCTCTAGCCTACCACAAATCCCACTTGGAAAATCGCCTCCAGCCCCAAAATAGATGGGAGAGGAAAGGAAGCTCATCTCACAAATCGGTACTCAGTTTAAGAAACAGAATTGCATATTAGCTAACAGGCAATGAACATTCCTTGGGTAGTAACAGACCACCACCATTTTGCTCAGTGTATAAGAAAGAACAAGTCTTCAGAGGCATCAATGGATAGTTTGTAATTAATCCCTTGGCAATATAAAGTGGAAAGTGAAAGAAAAAGACTCTTAAAATAAGAAAATAAAATCCCACCCCCAACCGACAAAAACAAAAACGGTGGAACGAGCAGAATCTGGACAAGTAAGACAGAGGGAACCTTGACCTCTACGACCTCTACCACCTTCAACTCAGGCCTAACAAGGAATTCATTTTTCAAAACTGAAAATTCGTTTTTCATTTTTTTTTCCTGTTTGGCCTAGAATAAATATTATACAGAAACACATTAACCTCTTTCAGTGATGTATAAACCCAATAAAAAGAGAAAAAAATCTAGCATATGCGTTAATGATGTATCAGCTTACGAGAATTTACCTAATCCTAAAATCTAATAGTTTCCCAGGTTGAAAGGCTTCTCTTTCCACAGAGTTTTCACTTCCTTGTAAAGTTACACTTTTTCAAATCCCACAAATAAAATTAATGAGGGCACATACTATATTGTGTTCTAAGCAAAATGACTAACTGTACTTTTTTTAGGTCACAGCTAACCTTATTTATTTATATTGCTTAGGTAAAAGTACACAGAAGAGAAATACTAGAAATTCAACAGTTTTTTCAGGGACAACCGCAGTCTATGATTTCTGAAGCTACACGTAAGTGAAAAATCCACACTTGCAAAGTAGACTAGTGTACTGCTATGAATAAATCCACTTAAAGTTAAAGTTGACATGAATACTGTTTCCCCCCAAAAATGCCTTCATGTATCTTCTTAGTTGATATCTGCTTCTACGGAAAGAATGGAGGGTGGACAGGGTTATGGGAAAGCAAGAATCTGAACAAGTGACCACTCACTCATAAATTGTGCCTAGAAATCACAATGAAAGCTTTCTATAAGAATTTTCCCACATTTCTTATAATAAGTATTTGATGTGGCTAAGAAAAATATTTTCTTTCTGTCATTGGCACATCATCATTTAAATGAGGCTCTGAGAAAGTGACTAAGCACCGGGGAAAACAGACTAGGTTATTTTCTATTCTCTCCACATATGTGACCTCTTAGCTTTCTGTTTACTTCCTATAAGCCCTCAAAGTCTCCATGCTTGTTCTTGTCAAATACTAAAAACAACCCTGATCCTTTTACTTCTTTATATGCAGTTTCACAATGAATGCCAATAATCAATCCACAGAATGTGTCAAAAATAAAACAAATGCCTAAATCTAACATAAGCTGCTAAACTTGGAGAAATAAAGCTCTAATGACTACACTTGGTCAAATTAAAAATAATCTCATTCTCTCACAACAGAATCACGTGATTATCATCTCCAGAATGAGCAAACATATTTATTATTATTATGTATCAAGGGGAAAACATATGCTGAAGCACAGACAGTTGTTCAGAATTAGTAAGAACCATACTGAAAAAAGGCAGAGAGGAGGTAAGAAAGAGTAGCTTTCAGAGAATCAAGAATAAAAACACTGACCCAGAGAGATGCTTTACAAGTTAACTCATTGTCCCTACTCAAAAAAGAGGCATTTTCAAAGTTCACTTATTTATTCAGTGGTTTTTTTTAGGTACCTGTTTTGTACCAGCTACTGTTCTAAGCCCTGAGAAAATAAAGAACTCAAGACACAAAGGAACACAAGCAAGGTGAGAAAGGAACACTGACAGGGTATTTTAAGCAGCTTAATGTCAAAGGAACACTGGATTGGAAGAGGATAGAGTGGCAATAGACATTACTGAAGAGATAAAGAGGGGCCGTGTCATGGAGCTTTGTCTAAAAGCAAGGGTACAGAGAAGGTGGGTGGCAATGGGAGAGAGGGTTGAAGTAATTGTGGATATTAATATTTTTTACATTAAAACCAAATTTAATTAAAATATTTAAATGCCAATACAAAAAAATGTAAATGACACAAAGAGGAAAAGGTTACAGATACTCAAGCACTTCTTTTCTTAAGGAAATATAAAGTACATGTGTGGCAGGGCTTTATGCGGAGGCTGCTGTGGAGAATGGCAAGGGAAATTAAACATGGGAACTCAGAATTACCAACGTCAGACTAAGATGGGAGATCACAAATTTATTATGACACTAGCTTTCATGGTTTTGTGATTTTCAATAGCATTCAATACCCCAAGTGAAAAAGCAAAGCCAGAATGCTCAATCGAGAAAAGGTAAGGAAAGAAAAGAATACAAAGGAATAAAGACTTGGGCAAAAGAGTTATTTAAGTTGTATACTAGGTCTTGCCTGGATAGTACAGCAAGCGTGAATGAGAAAAGAATCACTGGAAGAAAACAAGGTAGGTCAAGGTACTGGAGACTGGTGGGAGGTAGAGAGAATGAGGTGATGATTGTTTCATGATTCATCATTTCAAAGATGGTAAGTTTCAGGTAATATCATTCCATATCAGGAATGGAGTCACTGTCCAGTGGTTAACACGGAATAGAGTGAAATGTCTAAGAAGGTAAGGTGGTTAAGGAATTTCTGTAGGGTATTAATTGACTTGTCAACCTATATACTTTAATCAATCATAATCAAGACAGGGGATATAAAGAAAAAGTGTCATCCAGATTTCTAAATTTGAAAGAGTAATAAAGAAGATGACAGATGATACTAAAGAGGGTAGGTGATGATGATATATTGATAAAAGGCAAAGCAAATAAAACAATGTATCTTGGATAAACTGTTTTCTTATGACATATCCTGAACTGCTGAAGGGAGTCACACATTGAGGTAAACTTTTATCATTGTAAATTCATAACTCAAATAGCCCCCCAATATTATCCAGATTCTAGTAGATGTCTCTGGTCAGTAAATCCTCCAACCCTGTCCAAAAACTTCAAACTTTCTCCACTTTGTACAAATTCAAATTCCAGAAATATCCTCAATTTAGCACTACAAAACATGCACACGTATTCAGATTGCTCTTTTTCTCCTTCCTTTCCTCTTTCTTTACAGAGAGTGTTACTCCTGGTCAAAGTCAACTCATATCCCTTATGTCTTTAAACCAATTTAATTCCACATTCTGTAGTACTCATCAAACATTCCCTTTTAGCTTCTATATTTTTAATTACCTCAACTTCTCATACATATTTAAACATGCTCAAAAAGCTCCCACTTTATGAGACAAAAAGTTCCCTCAAAATTCTATTATTCTCCAGAACCAGCTCTATCTTTTTTCAAAAGCTTCATAGACAGATTTTTTGAATGGGTCACTCTCTCCATTTCCTGAGCTCCTACTCAATCCTTAAAACATTTTCATTGGGGTTTCACCCCAATCACATCATTAGCTAAGATCAGCAATGATCTCTCTGTGTTCAAATCCAAGGATCTTTTTTTTCATTCCTCATCTTAATTAACCTCTCAGCAATATCTGGCAGTGATGATTAATTTGTCTTTCTTATGGGAGGTTTTTCTCTGGTCTTTGATATACCACAAATCTGTTATTGTTTTCCTCCTCTGTGACAATTCATTTTCCTCCTTCACAATCCCATCTACTCTAATACACTCTGAAATACTAGAATTCATCAAGATTCATTCCTAAAATTATCTTCTTTCTCATTCTACATTATTTTTCACAGATTCTTATCTATTCCAAAGGAATGGATTATCATCTGTATCACAAAATTTATACATCTCTTTCCCTGTTTGCTGCCCTCATCTCTTTATTCATGTAGCCAATTGTTCACTCAAGAGTTATGCTGGATGAATGAAAGGAGTACTGGTTTCCACAAGAGGGTAAAAGAATAATGCTCTCTAAATATATCTTTGTAAATGCTTTTATTGTCCTTTTTTTTGATAAATTCCAAATTTCCCTCAAGATCCAACTCAAATTCTAAATTATCCGTGATGAATTTTTGTCTCTTATTTCCTCATCTCCTATAGCAATCTTACATGTAATCCTCTGCACCTACTTTTATTGCTGCACGTAGCCCATTGTGTTATAACTTCTATATCTATGTGTCTTCCTCCAATGCCCACTTCAGGAGTTACTTAATGTTAGGGCCACATTCTATTTATAATTTTCTTCCCAGAACTTACTAATCTGAGGTATGCTAGATGCTTGAAATTTTTTAAATGAATAACTGAACGCCAACAACGAACAACAAATTGTGTTCTGGGGTTTTCAAAGATAATAGATGCTCCCAGAAGGAGAGATTCTATAATTAAATAAGGTCAGGGAAGTTTGTACTAAATCCCACTCCTAGGGAGTCTAACACACACTTGCATCTGAAGAACTATAATAAGTCCTTAATATAGAAAACTATTTAACTTTAATGTTTACATAAGGAAAGATTTCTTCCCCTTTTCTTCTTTTAAAACACATATTAGTATTCCTCAAACATTTTTTCCTTATATCTTGCGACAGTTTGGATTTTAACTTATTAGAATCAGCAGAACAGATGTTAAAGAACCAGAGGGGGGGAAAAAAAAAAAAGAACCAGAGGGTATGGCACATCCTCTTTACCCAGGATGCTCCTCAATGGTAAGACACAGGTGCTAATTCCTTCAATATAGCTCTGACTCATCTTTTATTTATTTATTTATTTTTAAATTTTATTTTATTATTTTTTTGGCTGAGTTGGGTCTTCGTTGCTGCTCGCGGGCTTTCTCTAGTTGTGGTGAGCGGGGGCTACCCTTCATTGCAGTGCACAGGCTTCTCATTGCAGTGGCTTCCCTTGTTGCAGAGCACAGGCTCTAGGCACGAGGGCTTCAGTAGTTGTAGCATGCGGGCTCAGTAGTTGTGGCTCGCAGGCTCTAGAGCGCAGGCTCAGTAGTTGTGGCGCACGGGCTTAGTTGCTCCGCGGCATGTGGGATCTTCCTTCTTATTGTTTTCTTTTTTTACAAAGTTATTAATTTCAAGAATTTAACCATATAAAATAGAAAAATTATTACAGCCACACTGAAACCATTATTTTATATATTTTTTGAAACTGCTGTTATAAAAATAATATTGTTACCTAAAAACCAAATGTGCCACCAGGCACTTATGCAGGTAGCTTGAATGATAGAAGCACTAAGAGCTCCAAGACACAATCCCCACTTGAAGCTCAAACAACTTACCACTTTACTCCCACAAAATATTGTCTAATACAGTTTGGATAGAGTACATTTAAAACCAAGGACCTGAAACATAACAACAGTCCTCCTCTGAATGACTTTTCTGCTATGCTTTCTTCAATGTGTGACAGGGAAGGAACCTCTACTTGCCAAACAGAAAGTTCTGACATATGGTGTGGCAGATAACATTATATAACAGTAAAGAACCCATCCTGGTAATCAGAACTCTTATTAAGAACAACAGGATAGCAAAGTGACTCATCAGCTTGTGTGCTCTTTCCCGATTCTAGTAATTTGGGACAAGTGTGGGGAAGTTACAGTTGTTTATGTGCAGCCCAAAATGACAGGCAAGAGAAGTTACTAAGCAACATTAAGTACTTGCATTTTTCTAATCTTTTAAAGCTGCCACAAGCTGAATAGTCCTGTAACATAAAGGTAAAGGGAAAAGCAATGTGGGAGTCATGTTTTTGACTGAATGAAAATGTTTTGCTCAATAATTCTGAAATTCTGATTCACAATGAGTTCATCTTCCTTGGTTTTAAGGATTACTTCATGGGTATAATCCCCTTCTACTCACTGTCAACACCAGAAACCTGCTCTATAATGAATAAAAGCATGGCTGGGGGGAGTAGTTCCTATGAGTCTTGAAACCAGTCTGTCCTCCAGTAAACAGGACCTTTGTTCTCTATTTCAGCTTTTTGTTTCTTTCATAGCACTTACTACTACAACAACAACAACAAATCATGTTCTTGCTTCCTTGTTTAGTGTGTTTGCTTCTGTGTTTTTCTCTTTCACTGATGTGCGTTCAGTATTGTAGGAACTTGCCTGTTATTTCACTCTTCCTTCCCTGAGCCTGGCACCATGCCTGACAATAACACTAGCCCATCCATGACTGAGGGATGAAACAGAATACAGTGTCATGGTGTTAGTAGTTCTGTTTCTTAAGGTGATGCTTTTAATAACTATGCCTATTGAACCTTAAATTTCCCAGAAGTAGCTGAGGGTTGCTTGCAATCTCTAAAACACACACTAGGAGAGGCAGGCAAGTGAGAATTCTCCAGCTCTTATTTCTTTTCATTAAGGAATCGGCAAAGGGATTCCTTGGTCGAAAGCTCAGGAAGAACATTTCCTTACATCCTCTGTCTCAGCAAAACAAGTTGCTGAATAAACTACAAACTCATCTTTTGTGCTTGAAGTCTGTTTTCAGGGCAAGGATCCTGCAATGCTTCTCCACAGCACCTCTGTTTCTTCCTCCTTTCCAGTTCATATAATTCAAAAGGAGCTGACCTAGGTAGTAATAAATGTCCTCACAGAAGAGGTCGCATTTTCCCAGTCTGCTTGGGTACAAACAGCAGAGTAGTCAATATAGATGAAAACAGAAGATCATTTCGTACCTTAAATGAATGATAGCTGTGACCAAATTTTAAGAAGAGGAAGAAAACTAAAACCATAATAAGAGGTTTTTCATTTAACAGGAGGGGAATTAAAATTTCTCAAGGTTGATTGTGTGCCAGCCACTCTCCTGAGGGGTGTTTTCATGTGTTATCTAATTATTCTCTGTTAACTGTTATCATTCTTTGTAATTCAATAAAACCCTTTTGGGCAAAAGAGTAAGTAAAGAAGACACTATATAGAGGGTGTTTATTGTAACATTTAATAGATTTTATGAGTCATATTTTTATTAATATAAAACTAGAACGAAAACTACTTATAGATTTAGATTTCATTTAGACCATTTTCTCTGCTACTGATACTTCCTTCTTTACCTGAGGCAATATCCCAAATTAACAGGAAACCATAAATAGCTAATGGGACTTCCCTGGTGGCACACTGGTTAAGAATCCACCTGCCAATGCAGGGGACACAGGTTCAATCCCTGGTCCAGGAAGATCCCACATGCTGTGGAGCAACTAAGCCCATGTGTCCCAACTACTGACCCTGTGCTCTAGAGCCCGCGAGCCACAACTACTGAGCCCACACGCCACAAGTACTGAAGCCCGCGTGCCTAGAGCTGGTGCTCCGCAACAAAGAAAAGCCACCTTAATGAGGAGCCCACGCACGGCAAGGAAGAGTAGCCCCCGCTCGCCGTAACTAGAGAAGGCCCACGCGCAGCAACAAAGACCCAATGCAGCCATAAATAAATAAATAAATAAAATTTTAAAATAAATAAATAGCTAATACTTTTGCTTATTTATTATGTCCCTTCTGTTCTCAGCCCCTTACATGATTAAATCATGTAGTTCTACGAAATGGGTATCATTTTCATTTCTCCCTGCTTTTCAAAGAGAAATCTAAAGCATAGAATTTAAGTAAAACTTGCTCAAGGTCATACAAGTAGTAAAGATTTGAGGCCAGGCAATCTGAACACAAAAAATAAGTTTAAGCCCTATATCACAGTGCCTAAGAATGGAATGATGAAATTCAAACGAGCATCTTTGCATACTGAGAAATTATACACGGAGTCAATTTCTCCACACCTTCATCATGAATCATCAAAACATGGTACAAGGGCTTCCCTGGTGGCGCAATGGTTGAGGATCTGCCTGCCAATGCAGGGGACATGGGTTCAGGCCCTGGTCTGGGAAGATCCCACATGCTGCGGAGCAACTAGGCCCATGAGCCAGCCACAACTGCTGAGCCTGCGCGTCTAGAGCCTGGGCTCCGCAACAAGAGAGGCCGCGACAGTGAGAGGCCCGCGCACCGCGATGAAGAGTGGCCCCCACTCGCCGCAACTAGAGAAAGCCCTCGCACAGAAACAAAGACCCAACACAGCCAAAAATAAATAAATAAATAAAGTAATTTTTTAAAAAAATTTTAAAAAAACCACGATACAAGCTGAGATTCTTTAAATGTAATTATACTTCCATTACAAAAGAAGGCCTAGCTACCTCACTGGGGTAACCTCATCCTGAGATTAGTCTGTTGATGGAATTTCAAAGAGATTTTAAATAGCTACCACACTTTTCCTTCCATCTGTCCTTTTCCTGGTTATAATTTCATATTTCATAACTAATTCACGTGGATTGGAAAGAGACTAACATAGAATTATTTGACCTAAGATGACACCTTTAATAAAGATATTGTATTTTGGAAAACCTTACATGACGTCTATCCAGTCGCATTGTTATAATACTTGAATACTTACTGAAAGAAATTTACAAAGTCATTAATAAGTAAAACCCAAATTATCCCATAAACGGAAAAAGGTTCTTTTGGGGGAGGGGAAATGGGGATTGATTTTTCCCATCATTTCTTCATTTTTCTCTAGTGGTAGTCAAGTTTCTAATGTCTGCTCACTGATATGACTCAATATTTTTCAGCTATGACTGAATCAAACTCTCAGGACTTTTCCTCAAAAGCAATAAGAGTTCAGGAAACAATTTATAAAAAGCACCGTTTCATAACTTTATTGTCCCACAGAGCAAAACATCTTTAATGAACAATTTATGCTAATATTTGTTTTTCCCCCTTAAAGATACATTGGTCCAGAAATTAGATATCACTAAAAGTTTCAATATTATGATTTGGAAATAAGTATGCCATCTGTCATATTCTAAAACGTTATCTCCTATACTCTAGATATGCAATACCAGAGAGGGTGATAAATGTCTTTTGAGTAATTTTACACTAATTATGAGTTCAATGTATTAAAATATACTATGTGGCTCAGACCTTTTAACTTGCATTTGAAAGACCATTCTCTAGTCTTTTTGGGGGGTAAAGCCTGTGAAAGTGGAACTCCTTATTACTTCAGAGAATTGAATTAGAGCTTTGAATTGTTTATAAAAGAAGTGTTTATTGAACTCTAATAATGTATTAGACACTAGGCTCAGCACTGAAGTCCCAGAGATAAAAAAAAAATATTTTGTTTCCTTCCTCAGTGTAGATAAGATTATTTCAACCTTCTGTGGCATATTCAATTTTAAAGTCAAGCACACAGTTCAGTGGAACCACAGGGGACAGTTGGGCCAGTGGTAGAATACAAATAGAATTCAAGAAGGTCATGATGCTAGAGCAGAAGCTTAAGGGATATAGATGCATCATCAGGTAAAACCTAACAGACTGAGGGCAGAGGGATCTGGGTGTCCAGAAAGAAGTTATAGACAGAGATAGGTGTAAGCAGAGACAAAAGAGGTGAACAAATAGCTTGCACCGTAGCTTATTTCCAAATCACATAACAAGCCAGTGATAGTTAAGAGTAGACTTGGAGCCTTTTGGTTAAAAGCATGGGCTCTAGGGCCAGACTGCCTGGTTCATGTCCCAGCTCAATTCTAATTTCTAACTGTGGGTGGTAAGTCCTTTAACCTTCTTACGCCTCAGTTTTCTCTCTTATAAAATGGAAATAATGATGATAATAGGATTATCACATATGAGTGTTTTCAAGATTATATGCCCAAGATGCTTATACAAGCAACTGGCATGTAGTAAGCACACAATAAAAGTTACTATCATTATTTTTAAACTATGAGGGCAAGAGAGCCAAAGCACCACATTCAAAAACCAACCCTTGAAACTAACTACTTCTAACCTCGACCTGCAGTGTCACAAATGACAAGAGAAAAGAGAAAGAATCAGGGCTGACAATGTGAATGTATTTGCAAAGCCCCATCACCATCTAGATCTATGACAATAATAGCTCAGTAGCATCAACTTTCCTTATGGAGCATGTACAAAAGTATAAATATACTTTGATTTTGAAGATGAGAGCTTTTGTGCTCCTTGATCTGTAGTGATTGGCTTATTGCCAATATGAAATAACTGAGTCAAGGACACTTTCAAATTTACAATGCAATACAGACTCCCTGCTAAAAGGCAAATTCTTCATTTCCAACTGTTGACTCAGATAATACTTGAAAAAGAATTTCATCTGTTTAAATTTAGCATGCTGAGAAAGACCAATCTTAAAATATTGTTTGGCTTATGCCCATAACATTTTCATTTTATTCCTTGTTAGTATTTGTCTTCTGTGATAAGACGACAAATGACGGTATTCACGCTATTCTCCGTAACACTCGAATTTTACCTAAATGAACTATTTTGTTTTTATCCTCACCACTTAAAGATGGCCTTTCATTTCCTGGCAAATTTTCAGAAAGTGATTATGCAAGAACCAGTAATATTTCCAAGCACTGTTTTACCTCTTCAGTCATCATCTGGCCTTTCTCCCTACTTTCCTTTGAATCATCATTTTTCCTCTTCAACACACACATACACATACACATACACACACACACACACACACACACACAGGAGATTATTTGAAAACAAGCTAATCTAATTTTTATAATCAGACCTATGTAAGGAGATATTCTGAGTCTCTGCTTCATGTGTGTTTTTAAAAATCCCCACCCCAGACATAGCCCGAAGAGGCTGTTTCCTAGAGTCCCTTGGAACACAGAATCTGGACAAGTTCTCGTCCCAGTCTCCCGCCATGCGATCTCTTTATTTTACTCCCACAATAACTCCATCATCTTTCGTCCCAGCAAAGATGCCCCAGCTTCACTGCCAAGGTTCACGAAGCCACAGCAGAACACTGAAATTGGAATTGCAAAGTATGCCACGTTTGGATCTAGAGTCAATTTAGGCTCCTATGTAGGTAGATCCAATCTTGGGTGTCAGTACAGCTGGGAGTTCTCTCCTGACTGATACAATTTTTCAAGCACTCTCAACCCACGCCATCCGCAAAACAATAGGCTCATTCCACTTGATCCATGGTAGAGTACCATCTTAATAAAACATGTGGCAAAGTCACTAAGAGTTAGAGCTAGTCACACTTGGGGGCTAATCCTAGCCCACCATTTACTAAATATGCTGTTTTAGGTAATTTGCTTGTTCCCTCTGGGGTTGAATTTCTTATAAATGGGAGAGCATGCCATCTCCCTCCTGTAGCTTTTATCCCATAAATGAGAAAACATATTTAAAGTGCTTAACCTTGGGAGGGGCAAGACAGGGGAAGATACAAACTACCATGTTTAAAATAAATAAAATACAAGGATGTAATATACAGTCCAGGGAGTATAGCCAGTATTTTATAACTTTAAATGGAATGTAATCATAGGAATATTGAACCACTATGTTGTACACCTGAAACTAATATTGTAAATGAACTACATTTCAATTAAAAAACAAAGTGCTTAACCTAGGGCCTGGCATTTGTGCACTCACAGTAACTAGGAACTAGTCATGCATTGTGTGGTGAGAAAATCATACATGCAAATAATCCAAGGAGTTATCAAGGAGTTGCAGTGGTAACCAGTCAATACCTAAGGGTGGGGACTTCCCTGGTGGCGCAGTGGTTAAGAATCTGCCTGCCAACAGAGGGGACACAGGTTTGAGCCCTGGTCCGGGAAGAACCCACAGGCCACGGAGCAACTAAGCCTGTGCACCACAACTACTGAGCCTGTGCTCTAGAGCCCGCGAGCCACAACTACTGAGCCCATGTAGCCCAACTACTGAAGCCCGCACACCTAGAGCCCGTGCCCTGCAACAAAGAGTAGCCACCGCTCACTGCAACTAGAGAAAGCCCATGCACAGCAACGAAGACCCAACGCAGCCAAAAATAAATAAATAGATAGATAGATAGATAGATAGATAGATAGATAAAATACCTAAGGGTGAGCAGGTGTACGGGATTCTTACTTGAGGTCATATTTTAGGTTGGTGTTTTACAAGAGAAAGAAAATGCCATAGATAGGAGAGGGGCAATAGGAAGACGTTTCTTCAATAGTTTATCTAGAGCTTCCTGCAGACAGATGCTTCTAAGCTAAAGGTATTACGCTTAAGAGAAGAATGCAAGAGTATCAAGCATACATAAGCACAGTTCTGTTCCAGTTCTGTTCCTGTAGCCAGGAAAATAAGCATCCAGGAAATGATATTCTTAAAATGTCATTTCAAGCTTATGTATCAACATCACAGTCATGATTAGTAGGCAGAATTAGACGGAGGGACCAGCTGATCTTTGTCTGGCTTGTCTGGCCACAAGTCTTCCTTCTTTCAAGTGTGCAAGGAAAAGCATGAGTCACAGGACACTCGTCTAGTTCAGACACTGTTCCAGCAAAACTTACCAATGTTTTAAACTTTAAAATAATTACTTATTTCAAAAATGGTTTTGGAAATCTTCTCCTCAGATATAACATGAGGTTTGTTTACCAGCAGCACAACCAAAATATGAAGCAAAGGTATTCCCGAAACTCAATGCCACCTACCTAAGTTTCTATCTTTAAAGAAATTCTGACAAACTCCTATCCAACCTAAATTCTTATCAATTCCAATCAGGCTCTCAGCCTGATTTTTCTTCTCTTTAGCTAAATTCTTAAGGTTCAGGTAATGATTTATTCTAGAGTAGCAGGGAACTGCTTGCAAACTCACTCCAAACATGTTCTTTTAGTCTTTGTATAGATGTTTCTTTTTCTTTTTTTTTTTTTTTGTTTTTTGCTAAAAATTATAACCACCATCATGCATGCACTATCATAAGAAATATATCCCCTGGATTACATTTGACTTGGTGATTTACTAAGTCATACGGACTGTTTTTTGCACCAAGAAATTATGCATGTGTGGAATGGGTTACCTCTAAAAAGTTGGATATTTCAATAATAACACAAATATATCTGGAGATCCCCAAGATGAGTAGGCAAAGTAATTCATATTATACTCAGAATATGTTTTTAATAAAATAATCAAGATTAGGTGGGTTAGAAAAAGATTAACACAACTGAAAACTGAAATAATTGGAGGAGACTGACCTTTAGTTTCCTCTTTTCTAATTGTGGAGAATTTCAGATTACTTTGCGTTTCACAATAGTTGTTTCCTAAGTTTTGACACCCTTTTAACCTATAGAATTTATGGAAGTACACACGAAAGTGTTCAGCTTAAAATCCTGGATTCTGTTTTAGATAACCTCTGTTTTTCCATTAATGTTTCTTGGAGAAAACTATAGTAATATAGTATTTTCTTCAGTGATCCTGTGGCTAAGTCTAGTATTTTTGTGACATATTCTTTCTGCTTAAGAGATTCCCGTTTTTTTCTCCATTATAAAAATCTAGTCAGTGTAAAAGAGGACCTGGTTAGAATTACCCCAATGATTTCAGATTAATTATTTCTAGTTTCCTTCCTGAAAAAGACCTTTAGTATTCTGCCTGCATTCACATTCATTTGGTCATTTGCTTTACAATGGGCTGGCCTTTGCTGACCTGTTTTTACCTCCTTTTAAAAGTTGGTTATCTGCAATTTGAGCCACCAGTAGAAGTCATTTTTAAAAAAGTTTTTTAAGCCTCACTTTTTGCCAGTGAACACCATGCAGCTTGTTTCTAAGTATAAAGCCATCTATGTAAAAAACCACCACTTAGAAATCACAAGGAAGGCACCATTTAGCAAGTGGAGGAGATGATTGCAGTAGTAAGAAACTGGGGGAATCCTGCACCCACTAAAGAGTACTTGAGTGTTTATCATAACATCAGTCTCGCCTCGACTGTTGCCTAGCAATTATCTAAAGACCTACTTCACATTTTATTTTAATTTAATGAAGTAAATCAAAGACTTTTGTTTTGTTTGATTGCTTCTTTACAGGTTAGGAACAAGTCTGGAATGAAACTTAATTAACTGGGCATTTGAAGATCTAAGCCAACCTGTTTACAAATTTTCTGTTGAAAATGCAAGCTGCTATCTGTTAGTAACTTTCAGAAGCCCACTCTTGTAATTAAATCTAGAATGCATGTACCAGTTTTGTTGCCGAAAATCACCAGAACAGGGTGCTTCTTGCAGACCTAACCAACAAGCGGTCTCTGTCTGCCAATAACTGAGAGTAACTCGACTATACCGTAACTAGGACAGGAGTCAAGGAGACAAACCGATTTAATAGCTCATGGAGAATTCAAAGCTCTGCTTTTCTAACTTTCCTCACCATTTCTTCTCAGCTTCCCTTCCCCCGCACTACATACCCAGAAGCCACTCAAACTGCCAACCGTGTCGAGTTGAACTTACTGCAGTGTGATGCAGGCGAAGGCTAGGCACATCTCTGAAGCCAGAGCAACTGCTTTTCTGGAGAGGAACTGGGACTAGCCAGCTAGCAGGATCCTTTCCAATTCACACGCTCCGCTCAGTCAGGAGTCCCCCTCACGGCTCGGCTTCCCCAGAGGAGTGGAGCTTCAAGAACTCTGCTCACAGCACCTCCTCCTCCTTACTTCCACCCCCTTCCAGAACACACAGCCCATTCTAACTAGTGTCTGAGAGATGGAAATCGATTTCCAGTCAACCACAAGGGCTGCCTGCAATCCCCCGGTTCCTGACAATTTGCAACTCAAAAACAGCGGAGGCTGAAAGATGTAGGTTTCCGGAGCCTGAAAGTCAGCTTTGGCAGTCCCCTTCCCCACCCCTCACTCCTCCCACTTCCCCCCTCCTCTATCGCGGCCACCTCCAGTCTCCCACTCAAGCTAGGTATCAAGAATGATTATTTTATTATCCAAACCAACAAGCATCAGGAGGAATTTGTCAGAGATGAAATACCTGTTGTCCATGACTAATGCTCTTCTCTCCTGTCTTTGAGTCCTTGATTGATATTAAGATGCGCTGATATTGGAAATCTGTGCGGGTGTGTGTGTGTGTGTGTGTGTGTGTGTGTGTGTGTGTTGACGAGGCAATCCGCCATGCAGCGGCTGCAAGCAACAGCCCTGCCTATCTCTGGCTGCCGCTTCTACAGCTGCTATTGCTACTATTGCTGTTGGAACTCAGGGGAAATGAGACAGGGAGACAGTGCTTTACAGCTATTTAACTGCTGGACCAGTTATAAGACATGGGAGGAGACTGTGCAGGTGTGACTAGCTGTTGTTGAAACATTGAGCTTGATTCACGGCAATTACTACCATTCAGGGTACAATTCCCCTCCAACAGGAAACCTGATACCTGTCTCCCCTCTCCCTTCTACTAACTATAGTCCTTGATGGGTCATTTTGCATCAAACACCTGCCTAACCCACTTCTAGCAACTGTAGAAGCTGCACACTCTATTTCTATATTAGAACTTGGTAACCTGGGAACAGGTGATTGGGGGATGGATGAGGATGAAGAAGGAAAAGTATGGGGGAGAGTAAGTGAATATTAAAAGAGCTGTATGTATGTCTAACCAATTACGGCACAGATAAAAATGCAAATTTTGAGCTCTGTGTGTAAAATAATGCATTGGGGTAACAAAAAGGCAAGCCGGTAAATAACGATGCCTGTTTTACAAAATGTGTGCAAAGCCAGCTAGTTATTCAGGAGCGTGTTTAACAGCTTAACTGCAGAGTATCTTGATACAAACGTGCCTTGGTAGCTCTCAGCTCCCCTGTGTTACATCTAGTGTGATTTCCATGTGTTAATATCACCGTCAGCTACAAATTCTGGTGAAATCTACTGGTTACCACTGCCTATGAACACTCCCTTTCTTCTTATTGGTTGTTCATTCTCTGCCCTGTTATATCTCCAGATTATTCTCACATAAGGTGGTATTCAGAACTTACAAATTAAAAGACGTTCTCCAAACCCCCAGAGACAAGAATACTTCTTAATGACTAACGTGATTTGCTTTAACAACAGTTTGTCTTCATGTTCTTGTTTCTGTAATAGATCAGGAGACTACAAACAACCCCTCCTAAATAAACACACACACACACACACACACACACACACACACCACTTAATTGAATAGTACTATTAATCCACTTTCAGCATTCAATTTTCTGAGCTAAAAATAAACTTAATTCCTTTTGATTTTATTAGTAATGAACACCTTTAAGTATTTCTGCCTTGCTCTGAGCAATTTTCGTATTTGCCATACATTCTTCCAGTTGTTAGGAATTGTATAGTCAGGATTAAACTGAACAGGTGTTAATGCAGAAAAAAGAAAGACCCTGGAAACAGAGAACCCAGAAGAAGGAAAGGAACCCAAAAGGATTAAATAATACATCTTTTCCTGATCTGTTTACCTTAGAAAATCACTGCCTTTAGCTAAACAAAGGTCAGTTAACATGCAAAGCATTTCTCAATTATCCAATAAATATCAATTGACCAAAACCAACCTATTTACAATTATAACAGAAAAATGTTTTCTTTTAAAAATCATGCAATACAGTAAATTGAGAGTATCCAGAACTTTTTTTTTTTTTTTTGCGGTACGCGGGCCTCTCACTGCTGCGGCCTCTCCCGCTGTGGAGCACAGGCCCCGGACGTGGAGCACAGGCCCCGGACGTGGAGCACAGGCCCCGGACGCGCAGGCCCAGTGGCCATGATTCACGGGCCTAGACGCTCCGCGGCACGTGGGATCCTCCCAGACCGGGGCACGAACCCGCGTCCCCCGCATCGGCAGGCGGACTCTCAACCACTGCGCCACCAGGGAAGCCCTCCAAAACTTTTTAAATGTCAAAATCCTAATGAAAAATGATGTCAAATAGCCTCATATTTTTGCCCCAATTTCTGTCTATTAAATAAGGATTATACAACATACAATCGATATTAAAAATATGAAGAACAACTTCACATTTTCATACTTATATATAACGGAATGTAAGAAAGTAGGCAAAAGTAGTGTACACTAGAGATACATTTGACACAGAGGCTAACTTTATCCATAGGTGATGTGATGTGAAGGTTATCCTGCCCTTCGAATTCCATAGTTTAGTATTTTGGCTTTACTTTTTTTGGCTTTACTTTTACTCTTATTTTAAAATTCAAATATATTTAGGAAGAACAGTTACAATTTAAACATTCTTGAGAGAGAGAATTTATTAGTTATCTTTATTACAGACAAGCAAGAAACTAAACATCCAGGTTAGGTAGAGAAGGAAAAACCAGGAAGTACTGAAATAATTGGTCAAGAGCATTTCACACCAGTTTGACTAGTTTTTAAAACACTGTTTACAACATTATTGAGATTTAAAGAAGAAACAGCTTTCTTAACAAAACTATCACACAGTCCCTGAGGTTTGGTAACGGAAGAAGAAAATCTTCAGCTGGGGATTAATGGCTGACCCTTAATCTCTGACTCCTGCCATTCAGGATTTTCCATTTTGTAGGAAAACTTATAAATCACTGCTTCTTTAACCCCATTCTCATTGCTCTAAGGTGCCTAAATTTTCAGAAACTTCATAAGGATCACTGTACAATTAATCAATCTAAAAAAAATAGTGATAGAAAAATGAACTTGCTCTGTAAATTCCCGTTAGTCAACAAAATCCACAATTTATGGGAATATAGAAAGAAATAATTTCTTAATTTTCAACTAAATCTCTTTTATCATAGAAACATGTATTCCCAAACTAAATTCCATAATTTGGTAATATTCAATCACTGAAGAAAAGCCAAAGGTCGGTAAACCTACAACGGCAGAAGCCCTGTTTATTTAGTTCACTCATGTACCTCTGGAATCCATCAAAGTGCTTAAAATATGATGTGTGCATAGCAAATAGATTTTTAATAAATGAGAGAATGAGTAAATGAATTAACCTCTGAATGCAGGGCATTGGGAAGATAAGTGAACTGGGAATAAAGATGTTTAAATTCTCCCAGCCTCTACTCTGCTGGTAAGTAACTGTGGCACTTTAGGCAAGTGACTCACTTCTTGTGGTCTCAAAGCATCCTTTCAGGCATATCACTCACAGACTCCACAACACTGTGTAATAAATGTCTGCCCCCAGTATTCCTCCAAAATATTTTTTCTACTATACAAGTTCAATCAATAAAATTCTCTAGAATCTCATTTCCTGAGCATTTTACAAATGGTAACATTAGGACCCATATAGTCTCTAAGAAACACATGGTTTTCCCCCACTTTTGACTCTCAAATCTGCAACTAGTCTATTGAGTACCAGACCACACACTTAAAGAAAATAGAATGTTACACATTTAAGTGTGTGTGTGTGTGTGTTTCTAAAATAATAGTCCTGAATCAGCGATTACAAGCAAGGCCTTTGTTGACCTTTTACAAATGGAAATAAGCTAACAAACAAACAAAAAATTATGAGAAACAGAGCTTAAATAACAAAATTTCATAGATTACTTACAGTAAATATAAATCCATATTCAATCACAGACTTTCATGTAAACTGCTGTTTAAAAACACCTTATGTTAATTTTATTCAACAAACATTTACTGAGCATCAATTCAGTGCAAAGCATTGGAAAGAGACACAGAGTCCAGTCACAGCAACTGCTTTTAAAGGACATATGGCCTTATAAAGAAATGTATTCCTACTTTGTAATTAAAATTTTTTGATTTAAGTATATTATGTTTCAGAAAAATAAAATAGCTCAAATTTATATCAAACATGATTTAAACCCTAGCCAAAGTTGACTTAAATGATGAAAGGAGAGCTACTTCCTAAATTGAGCAGACTGTCACATGAGAAATTTTCCACTGGTTTCCAATCCATGACTCAGTAGATGTAGGCTGGGAGGTTGGGGAAGATCCAGAAAAGATAAAATCTTATGGAACTACCTTTAAAAAATAATAATCGTAACATGTTGGATATGGATAGGTCCTTTGACCTCATCTAGTCCAATTCTCATATTTTATAGGATAGGAAACTAACATCTTAGTTCATCATGGCTTATTGCTGGGACGGCCAGTTACCAGTTTCTCCACTGGCGAGGAATAGCACAGTATTAGACATGCAAAGCTCTGGCACAAAAAAATCATGCTTTGATTCTCAGGTATGTCAATGACTAGTTGCATGGTCTTGGGAAAATTACTTTTCTACGCTTCAGTTTTCTCATATGTAAAATGAGGATAATTTTTTTCAGCTTCACTGAGGTACAATTAACAAAACTGGAATATATTTAAAATGTACAGTGTGATGATTTGAGATACACATACATTATGGAAGGATTCCGACTATCAACTTAATTAACACATCCATCACTTCACATATTTGATTTTGTGTGTGTGTGTGAAAACACTTAACACTTCTATACTCTTAGCAAATTTCAATCATACAACACAGTCCTACTGACTATGTCACCATCTTATATATTAGATCCTCACAATGTATTCATTTTAAAACTGAAACTTTGTAACCTTTTACCAGCCTCTCCCTATTTCCCCCACCCCCAGCCCATGGTAACAATCATTCTGCTGTTAATAGTGCAACTATTTTTTTTTTTTTCCTGTGGTACGCAGGCCTCTCACTGCTGTGGCCTCTCCCATTGCAGAGCACAGGCTCCAGACGCACAGGCTCAGCGGCCATGGCTCACGGGCCCAGCCGCTCCGCGGCATGTGGGATCTTCCCGGACCAGGGCACGAACCCGTGTCCCCTGCATCGGCAGGCGGACTCTCAACCACTGTGCCACCAGGGAAGCCTGCAACTATTTTTTTTTTTTATTCCTTATATAAGTAAAATCATGCAGCATTTATTTTTCTCTGTCTGGCTTATTTCACTTAGCACAATGCCCTCTAGGATCACTCATGTTGTTGCAAATCATAGAATTTCCTTCCTTTTAAGGCTGAATTATATATATATACATATATATATATCAGTCATATATATGTCATATGATATATACATTTTTATATATATGTATATATCATACATCCATCCCCGGGTAAGTGCTGAGTGGTGGAGGCCACAAAAAGGAGAAAGCTCCTGTTGGATTAACACTGCTGGCAGGTCATGGGTGGGACTCACAGTGACCTCACTGCTGACTCTTGCAGTGGTCCCAGTTAGTGCTGCTTACTAGAGTGAGAGCCACTCCCTGGTTCCGGCAGGGTACCCATCAAAGGACACAGGATAGGAAGTCTAGGATGAGAAGTGCAACTCAGAATGAAGGCCAAGGAGAAGCAGATGCTCTGCAGCAGCCAGAAAAGGTCCACATGCTGAGATGGAGGCACATCCTGTTATGTGTGGGCATATATATATAATTTTCTTTACGTATTCATTGGTCCACAGGCACTTAGGTTGTTTCCATACCTTGGCTATTGTGAATAATGGTGTCATGAACAGGGGAGTAGAGATACGTCCTCAAGACCATGATTTCCTTTCCTTTGGATATATATACAGAGAAGTGAGAATGTCAGATCATATAGTAGCTCTATTTTTAATTTTTTGAGGAACTTCTATACTGTTTTCTATAGCGGCTACACCAATTTACATTCCCACCCACAATTCACAAGAGTCCTCTTTTTTCACATCCTTTCCAGCATTTACCCTTTTTCTTTTTGATAACAGACATCCTAACAGGTGTAAGGTGACATATCATTATGGTTTTGATTTGCATTTCCCTAATGATTACTGATTGTTGAGCATCTTTTCAGGTTTGTCAATTCTGTTTATCTTTTCTCTATTATCTTTTAGTCCTTATTTCATTTATTTCTGCTCTGATCTTTGTTATTTCCTTCCTTCTACTAATGGGATTAGTTTGTTCTTCTTTTTCTAGTTCCTTGAGGTGTAAAGTTAGGTTGTTTATTTCAGATCTTTCTTTTTTCTTAATGTAGGCATTTATCACTACCGAATTCCCTCTTACATCTGATTCTGCTGCATCTCATAAGTTTGGTATGCTATGTTTCCATTTTCATTTGTCTCAAGTTGTTTTTGATTTTTCCTCTGATTTCTTTTGGATCCATTGGTTGTTAAGGAGTATGTTGTCTAATCTCTACATATCTGTGAACTTTCACTTTTTCTTCTTGTAATTGATTTCTAGTTTTATACCATGGTGGTTGAAAAAAATGCCTGATACAATTTCGATCCTCTTAAATTTATTAAGACTTGTTTTGTGGCCTAACATATGATCTATCTCGGAAAATGTTCCATGGGCATTGTGAAGGAATGCTAGTGCTGGAATGAATGTTCCATGTATGCTTGTTAGATCTAGAGTGTAATTTAAGTCTACCGTTTCCTTACTGATTTTCTCTCTGGATAAGCAAACCATTACTGAAAGTGGGGCACTGAAGTCCCCCATTATTATTGTATTGCTGTCTATATCTCTCTCCAGATCTGTTAATATTTGCTTTATACATTTAGGAACTCTGACATTTGGGTGCATAAATATTTATAATTGTCATATAATCTTGATGAATTTGCCTCTTGATCATTATATAATGGCCTTCTTTGTCTCTCATTGCCATCTTGGCTTAAAGTCTATTTTGTTTGATATAAATATAACCACCTCTGCTTTCTTTGGCTTATCTGCATGAACTCTCTATTGGGTAAATCACTTATCTCTGTTTCACTAAGATCGGTTTCCTAAAGATTTATCTTGTTCTTTTGTTTGGAACATATTCCCATATTTATTCATTTTCCTTGTCTCTCCAAGTTGGTTTCTGAACATTAGATAAGACAGCCACCTCTCATAGTCTTGACAGACTGCTCTCTTGTAGGGGATAAAGCTTATCAATCAGTCTGATCCAAGCTCCGGGTTGTCTCTCAATCCTTTGTGATTGTCCAAGCTGCAGTCTTTGTTCTTAGTGGTTCCCAGTATTTGAGAGTGTTCCAAGACCTGTCAGTGCCCCAAGAGGGATGATGGCAGTCAGCACCTAGATGCAGGGTAATTAGAAGCCAGATCCTCAGCTAGCAGCTGGGAAAGTATGCATTTAAGTCTCTCCCAGGGGAAAACTGGCAGATGGGCATTTTTGCCTGCTTCTTCTGTGCCAAGTATGGGTGTAAACCATGGTGTGCAGGTGGGGTGCTCCTGCTCCCATTTAAAACTGCTTCTTTAGGGGCTTCCCTGGTGGCACAGTGGTTGAGAGTCTGCCTGCCGATGCAGGGGACACGGGTTCGTTCCCCAGTCCGGGAAGACCCCATGTGCCACGGAGCGGCTGGGCCCCGTGAGCCATGGCCGCTGAGCCTGTGCGTCCGGAGCCTGTGCTCCGCAACGGGAGAGGCCACAACAGTGAGAGGCCCGCGTACCACAAAAAAAAAAACCCAAAAACTGCTTCTTTAGAAGACACAAATAAATGGAAAGATATCCTGTGCTCATGGATTCAAAGAATTAATGTTGTTAAAATGACCATACTACCCAAAGCAATCTACTGATTAAATATAATCCCTATCAAAATCCCAATGGCATTTTTCACAGAAATAGAACAAACAATCCTAAAATTAATATGAAATCACAAAACACTTCAAATAGCCTAAGCAATCCTGAGAAAGAAGAACAAAGCTGGCACTGCACTTCCTAATTTCAAACTTTATTATGAAACTATATTACTCAAAATAGTAAGGTATTGTCATAAAAACAAACACATAGATAAATGGAACAGACTAGAGAGCCTAGAAATAAGCTCATGCATATATATATAGTCAGTTAATTTGCAACAAAAGAGCCAAGAATATACAATGTGGGAAGGATAATCTCTTCAATAAATGGGGTTTGGAAAACTGAACAACTACATGCAAAAGAATGAAACTGGACTCCTTTCTTATACCATACACAAAGATCAACTCAAAATGGAGACTTGAATGTAAGAACTGAAACCATAAAACTTCTAGAAGAAAACATAGGGGGTACGCTCCTTGACATGGTTTCTGGCAAAGATTTTTTGTATATAATACCAAAAGCATGGGCAATAAAAGCAAAAATAAAAAAAGTGGACTACATCAAACTAAAAGCTTCTGCACAGCAAAGAAAACCGTCCACAAAATGCAAAGGCAACCTATGGAATGGGAGAGTACATGTACAGACCACATATCCAAAAGGGGTTAATATCCAAAATATAAAAGATACTTACATAACTCAATAACCAAAAAATAATAACTCAATTACAAAATGGGAAAAGAATGTGAATAGACATTTTTCCGAAGAAGACATACAAATGGTAATAGATATGTGAAAAAGTGCTCAACATCACCAGTCATTAGGGATGTGCAAATTAAGACTACAGTGATGTATTATCTCACACCTGTTAGGATGTCTATCATCAAAAAGACAAGAGATAACAAGTGTTCGTGAGGATACGGACAAAAGGGTACCCTTGAGCACTGTGGATGGGAATATAAATTGGTGAAGCCAGTATGGAGAACAGTATGGAAGTTCTTCAAAATATTAAATAGAGAACTACCATATGACCCAGAATTCCCACTACTACATACAGATCCAAAAAATGAGAAGACGATCTCAAAGAGACATCTGCACCCCCCGTTCATGGCATCATCATTCACAATAGCCAAGATATGGAAACAACCTAAGAGTCCATCAAAGAATGAATGGATAAGGATGCAATGTGTATGTATCTATCACGCATACATACACACACACACACAGTGGAATCTCATTCAGTGGTGAGAAAGAAGACAATACTGCCATTTCCAACAACATGGATGCACCTTGATGGCATTACGCTGAGTGAAATAAGTAAGACAAAAGAAGACAAATACTGCATGTTATCACTTATATGTGGAATCTTTTCTAAAAAGTCAAACTTATAGAAACAGAGAATAGAAAAGTGGTTGTCAGAGACAGCAGAGTAGGGTGAGGGAAATAGAGAAAAGTTGGTAAGAGTACAAACTTTCAGCTGTAAGATGAACAAGGTCTGAGGAGCTAATGTAAAACATGGTGACTACAGTTGATAACACTGTATTGTGGAATTGAAATTTGCTAAGAGAACAGAACTCAAATGTTTTCAGTAAGTTGAATGAATGACTGACTGACTGAATGAATGAATAAAAATTGAGGTGATGAATGTGTTAATTAACTAGATGGGAATCCTTTCCTTTAGATACACATATCAAATCACCACAATATACACTTTAAATATGTTATAATTTTACTGTCAATTATATATCAAGAAGGCTGAAATTTAAAACAAAATTTAAATAAAAACTACAAACTTATGTACAAAACAGAAATAGACCCACAGAGATAAACAACAACCTTATGGTTACCAAAGGGGAAAGAGAGGGGAAGGGATAAATTGCGAGTTTGAGGTTAACATACGCACACAATTATATATAAAACAAATAACCATCAAGGGTCTATTGTACAGCACAGAGAACTATACTATACTCAATATTTTGTAATAACTTATAAGGGAAAAGCATATTAAAAAGTGTGTGTGTGCGTGTGTGTGTGTATATATATATATATATATAATCACTTTGCTGTACACCTGAAACTAACACAGCATTGTAAATCAACTATACTTCAATTTAAAAAAAAAAAAGCAAAAAACAAACAGAACAACAACAACAAGAACTACTCTGTTTGCTATAGTCCTGTTGGAGTTGTGAATGCAAGCCCCATTGGCTCTCAGGGCCAGGTGATCTGATGGCCATGTCCCTCAGGTGCCTGTCATAAAAGTTGGCACCCAGGGTATGTGTACAAGCTACTTCAAGAAAGATGTGAGTGATGTGGTTTTATATAGTTGGAGTGCACTAGAGGGAAAAAGCAGCAGAAGTGCCCACTGGCTCCCTCTGGCAACGTGAAGGATCACAGCCAGCCCCGAGAAGCATGCAAATTAGAAGCAGGATGCTCAGGCAGTATCAAGTAATGTACGTAATAAAGTACCTTCCAAGAAAAGACTGATAAATGGGTATTTTTGCCTGCTCCCTCTGTGCTGAGCCCTGGGGTGAGAGTGTGGCTAGTGCCTGAGTGCCTGTTAAGAACTGCTTCTTTGTTTCCTATAGCCCTGCTGGTCTTGTGGACGCAAACCCCTTTGGCTTTCAGATCCCTTGAGTGGAAGCCTTAAAAGTTGGGGCACAAGATGTGTGTTTCAAACCATTCACTCCTCAGGGAGAAGCTGAGAGTTAGGGGTTCCTTCCCAATTTCACAGCCCTGTGCTATGAGTGGGGTTTATGGGGAAAGTATGTCTCAACCTTTTCTACCCATTTTGATGTGGGTACTTTCTCATTCACCTGATGTGGAGGAGTCACCCAGCTAGTTTCTGGATTTCTCTCAGCTCTGTGTATGTAGCTGCTGTACAATTGGTGCAGCCATGAGAGGAAAGAAGTTCAGGAGCCTCCGATGTTGCCATGTTGATCCCTCCCAGAATGAGAGAATAACAGCACCTACCCCATAGAGTGGTTTAGAGAATCAAAGAATTTGGCACATGTAAAGTACACAGCACACTGCCTGGTAGAGTTCTAATGTGCCCACGCACATGCATTCCTGTGCATGCATACACACACACACATTCACATGCACACACATTCACACACACACGGACTATCAGTTTTGTGATTATTACTTCTCTTCATTGGAGTCATAATTTATGAGGTTAATGTTTAAGTAAAAGACTTTCCAGTTATTTAATTTTTTTAAACGAGTAACGATGGTGGACTCTGCATGATTCACTTAGGGGCAGCAAGCACATTGCTGACCTAAGGAATTCTCCTTTTTAAAATCAGGGAGAATTCCTCGTCTACTTCAAAGAAGGTAAACGGTGTTAAAGAGGTCTGATGGAACAGTGATAACATGAATTACTGAAGAAACCATTCAATCAAACTTTATAAAGCACCCACAGTACGTGAAGTCCTAAGCTACATACATACTTAAGGAACCATAGAAAATGCAGCAAAACACGATTTAAAGCACAAAATAGAAAGCCTATGACAGAGAAACTGTAGTATTGAAACTGAAGTTTTATGTGGGAAATTAGCAGACTCTAATACAGCCTAGCCATTCATTTGGCTGTCTCCATGATAGATGTAGATTACACCATAATTCATTTAGCAATGGCCATTCACATAGTCAATTTCAGGAGAAATTCCTGAAAACGGCCATATTTTGTATTGTATGATCTCATTTTATTATTTAGACCAATGGTTTAAAAGAAGACAAAGCATACATATTCTTTCATGACTGTGTTTTTGTTCCTAAGAAACCAGATAGGTAGATTTAACTAATTCTCCTTTGTCTTCTCTAACCCTAGAAGAGCATCCCATCATTCTCCCTAATACTCTAGAGGCCATTTATTTGTTTGTCTTTTGCTGGACTTATAGGCCAACTTATATTTATATTTGCACACAGCCTACAAACAGAAAGCACTCAAAGATTTTTCAATTGCATTGATACAGAGTTGTAACAAATAATCCTTTTAAATGCCATTTTTGAAAGAGAATATAAGCCTTCATTTAACAGCTAAATATTTATAACTGAATGCCATAAATTTCAAGATAATAGATACTTTAGCTTTAGCTATTTAACTGGTTAAATATGGTTTATATCATTTACAGTTTAGGAAAGACTGCCTTAAGTTGGGGGCAGAGCTTGAATAGCTTTCTATTGTATCCTTTATGTGATTAAACCTTAAATTTTTACTAAACTGAAACTTAGATTTCTGTAACTTCTAGAATGGCAGGTAACCTGAAAAGAAGAGGCTGTATTAAAATTTGCAACAGTAATTATATCCACCTGCATTATGCATTAAAAATGCATACACATATAAATTGTTTTGGGTGAATTTAACAAAGCACTTCATTGATAAGACAAATGCTATACGATCATGAAAAATTTAACAAGATTCATTATCTTTATATTCACTACTGTGAAATCAGCCATCTGTGGTTGTATTTGTCCTTGAAGTTAGTTTGAGAAACTGAGGATGTATTTTTTCAATTAACCTTCTCAGTCCATACTGACTGAGAGATAAATATAAATATTAAAATATTAAGTATGTACACAAAATAGAGAAGCTCATTCTAAGCCTCAATTAAACATGTTTTTTTGTTTGTTTCTTTTAAACTGAACTCTTATTTCTTTGTGATGGATTTCTAGTCTATGATTTCCCTGCATCCAGCTTGAAGAGTTTGAAGGAGGGAAAGGATGATCATGTATGTGACCTGCACACCCCAAACAGCTATGTCTATTAAACTCAATTCATTTCACCCTACAGTGAATAATTTCTTATCTTCAGATTGTAACCATATTTTTAAATGTCAGATTCTCAAAAAACTCAGCATAAAGAAAAGATCTCCTGAAAGAGGGGGTGTTTTGGTGCACTGTTGTCTTTTTCTAATCATTCTTATATGCTTTTTATAGCCTTGGCATTCTTCTTATATATATCAATATCAGGCATATATTATATTACTGGGATTCAGCTTTGTCGATCTTCTTAGAGTATTATGGGGAGAAACAGAAAGAACAATATTTTTCATCGTAGATTTACTAGTTACACCCAGCTCAATGTTTAGAACTAAGATTTCTTGGCCAGTATGAAAAATTAAATTTGCAAATGGGCTTCATCACATGCCAGCTTGCAAACTAAAAATAAACTGCATAATTAAAAGACAATGACTAAATATATTTTTAAAAATCAGTCACTTTTCCTCAGTTGGCATGACCTGAATTCAGGCACCATATCTGCCCTGGATGATTTATCTAAAAATGGCTTTTGAGGTTGAATAGTTCCGTGAAACACTGGTACATAAGCGTCTTTACATCAACGGGAATTGACGTCAAACTCTTATGGAAAATTTTTCACATATTATGATAATCCTGGGAAGCTGTGATGTCATGATACTTCATACAAACAAAATACATGATATTGTTTTAAAAGCAGGGAAACTAACACCTACAGTAAGCAAATTTTTTCTTGGAAAGATTTATTCAAAAATACTTTTTAAAAGGTTTGATACAACATAAACCTTTATGTTAACTTTTTGTCCACCAAAATATATTCATTTTCAATAAGAACAAATCCTTTTCCAGTATTCTAGGCACTAATCAAAGAGCTATATATTACACCATGGCACCTCATTTAACAATCAGAACTATCTTATGAGGCAGATACTATTGTTACTTCCAATATTCAGATGAAGAAACAAACTACTGAGAACTTAAGTAGTTTATCCAAGGACCAGATTCAGTGATGAGTGATGGCAAAGGCACTGGAACTTTATAAGTTGGCTGCAGATGTCATATTCTTAAGCTCTGCAATATCGCTTCTCTACTTCTAACAGGTAAATATCACTTAAGATATGAAATCAGAATGCTTACAGCAATATAACAGATAACTGATTAATCTGTGTTTAATCAGTTCAGGATGTTATTAACACTTGAAATGTCAGTAATTTATATTAACTTTAAATTACTTGGAAGTAGATTTCTTGACAATTTACTATTTTAATTAAACTACAAATTCAAGATTCCTTACATTTCTCATGTTAAAATTTATTTCAAGCATATGCATATTTATTGTAACTGATAGTCTGTAGCAGATATATGTCATACCAAGGTAAAGAATAATTAATAGAGCCATTAATTTATGCATTTTAATACTATGTTAAATTTACAATGCATACATGTAATGGAACACAGTACAGTAGTACAGGTAGTTCATCTGTGGCTCTCCCTCATTACACTGTAAACTCAGTGAGGGAAGGACTATATCTCATTTGCCTTTGTAGCTTTAGTTCTTTGAAAAAAAGTTGGGATTAGAAACATTGCCAAAATTATCACAGCATCAATAAATGTATTTGTGTAAGGATCTGTCCAAATGCTGAAAATACTTTAAGCAGTTGATTTTACATTATGTAAATGTTATAATCTGGTGTTGAAAAGTAAGTATATTTTCCTTTTGAGGGCTTAGGATAATTATACAGTGTATTTGTTGTTTGTTTGCTTAATATTTGTCAATTTCACTAACTTGTAAACTCTATGAGAGGGAGGATTATAATTTTTTTTTTTTAACCGCTATAGCTCCAACACTTAGCTCAACGCCTGGCAGATGGTCACTCAAGTTTAATGATTTATTAATTTTATCTATTAATTATCCACATCTAAATAAAATTAATAAATTCAGGAAGAGTTGGTAAGTCTTTTTTCTTTGTTTCCCTTCAAAAAACACAGTCTTTTCCAAGTCTAAATCATCTTAGAAAGATGTGTGTGATCACCTGAGGCTTTCATGAGTGCCTTAAGCTACAGGATAAATATCTGGGTACCATGACCCAGAGAAGCCAAGTTGTAGCAACACTATATTTCATTTAACCTAAGATAGGAGACCAAAGATTCAAAATAAAAGTGAGAGTAAGTAACTGAATCAATGGACCATTCTCTATTACTCATTTTCTGACTTTATTTATACAATACATTGGAATGTTGTATGACACTAAAACAGTGTATAGAAGCCATAAAAAAGAAGGGGTTGGGCTTCCCTGGTGGCGCAGTGGTTGAGAGTCCGCCTGCCGATGCAGGGGACACGGGTTCGTGCCCCGGTCCGGGAAGATCCCACATGCCGCGGAGTGGCTGGGCCCGTGAGCCATGGCCGCTGAGCCTGCGCATCCAGAGCCTGTGCTCCGCAGCGCGAGCGGCCACAACAGTGAGAGGCCTGCGCACCAAAAAAAAAAAAAAAAAGAAGGGGTTGGCTCTCAGGCTAAGTTCTTTGGCCTATGATCAAAACACATCTGAGTTTTGATTTTTGGACTGGTTTTAGTTTCTGCTTACTCCCACTTAGCTCTACTTCCCTGTCTTTTGGTAAAAAAAAACTCTGGTTTTCCTTTGGAAACAATTTTGTTGCAATGTAAAGATACCCTGTTCCTAAGGTAAAGGGACCTAAGTTAAGCCACTCGCATTCTCTCCCTAGAAATTTGAGTTTCCCAAACTACGTGAAGGTACTGCAGTTGATAATTCCATTAGAAACATCTTCAAATCTTTCTATCTAGATCTTCAAGTCAGCCTGTTTCCTAACCTTTCTAAGCCTGGTCGTACTGTGGTTTATTTTAGTTTATGAACCACTTTATATTCGCTGAATGATACTATCTTGCATCAAGCAGCCACAATCTGTTTAACTTTTCTGCAACAAGAACATTAGCAGCTAGATCAAGCAATGATGAAACACTCAGAATGTGCATCAGAAGAATGACCTCATTGGGAGAATGGTTAGGGTGATTCACCTGGTGATCATGAGTAGAATGTATTAGAATAAAAAGAGACAAGCACCAAGAGAATAATACAGGATGCTATTGAAAGTTTACATGACAAGACAGAACTGTCTTAATGAAGTTAAAATGCAAGGTATTTAGTGTTATATAGAGTCAGCCACAAAATTCAAAAAATTGTTTTTTCCCTAGCTACAACTGAGTAGGACTAAGGAGATGCCAATGTCAAAGCTAAGTATTTTAGTGGAAACCAGTTGAGTTGTCTGCTTCTTCACCATTATCATTCTCATGATTTCAATGGTGGCTCCAGGCTCTATTTCTTTTGTAGAGTGCTAAGTGTCCTGCCTATATGATGGCCCCTCACTTACCTACCTCTTCCCTACCTACAAACCATCTCTTACATCGCCTTGTACAAGAAATTCTTCTCTGTTCTCTTTAACTTGCCCCTTCTTGTTTCAAATCACTGTCCCTTATTTAACTTGTCAAAAGGTCACTACTCTCATTTCCTTAATAGACTATTTCAGACTTTATGGTTCTCTTTGAGACTCCCACTTTGCACGACCTCCTTACTCATAGCAAATGACCATGTCTTCCACTTCATCAAGAAAGGTGATGCCATCAAGCATTCTGCTCAGCTTCAGCCAGACTTACACATAATGTTACAAGATATAGGTCAGTGAGTCTTCACCCCACCATGCTGTCACTCACATTCACACTCTTAACTCAAGATGTTTCCTCTGTCCTTTCAAAATTGGTCCCCCGTGACCCTTTTTTGCTTTGTTTGGGTCAAGCAACTCTTGCTTTCATATCGAGTTCAGGTCTCCTCTCCTCTAGAAAACATACAATTTATCCTCCTGTTAACTCTCATAGCACCTGTGCACTCAGCAATTCTTGTACATTTCACCTTATATATAAAATGCCTATTAGTTTCCCTGTTACTCCAACTAAAATATGTAACTTCTTGAGGTTAGGCATCATACTGATCATAATATTCATTATTCTTACACATGGAAATTACGCCCTGCCTGCTAGATATGGTGCTAGGCATTATAAATACAGAGATGAAAGATACATATTTTCCTAACATCAAGAGCTCACCAAGCAATTCAAAGACTACAGATGAAGGTGATAGCAATAGCAAAAGTAGGACCAGGAGAGTAAAGAAGGGTATGATGTAAATCAAATCAAATAAAAATGGGAAGAAAATGACATGGAACTTTTCATTAGGTACTTGACATTTGAGGAGAATTTTCAAGGATGAATTGCTAAATGAAATAAAAAGATAGTCTCTTGACTTAGAATGTTATCCTTGATATATAAAGAGCTTGGAAGTTGTCACTCCTCTCCTCACATCAAGACAAACCTGAACAAATGGAAATCAATGGCTTTTCTTGTAACTATCAGAGATTTGAGGTCACAAGGCAAAAATACCATCCAAACCTGGAGACACAAGCAAATACAAAGAATCACAGCTGTGATCAGCTTACCAGCAGCAGAAGCCATATATTTTGAGGCTTTGTTGAGAATACAGCCTCATATATAGTTAGGATCACTATGCATTCTTGGTAGATGGAAACTTTTTTCATTATGTAATGGCTCTCAGTCTCTAGTAATTTCCTTTGTTCTGTAGTCTACTTTATTTGATATTAATATAATCATTCCTGCACTTTTCTACTAATATCTACAAAGTATTATTTCTTTTACTTTCAACCTCTGTATATTTAAAATAAAATTGCTGTAGATGAATACTGTTGGATTATGTTTATTTTAATCTGTCTTTTAATTGTTGTATTTTGACTATTTACCTGTTAGTAATTATTCACATGTTAGATCTTAAGTATGACATTTTATTTTTGTTGTTGTTGGTTTCCTCTTTTTCCCTTTTCTTACATTCCTATAGGTGACTTAAAAATTTTTTTAGGACTTCATCTTGATTTATTCATGGTGTTTTTGAGTATATTGTTTTGTATATGCTTCTTAGTGACTGTTGCAGGTATTACAATATATCCTCCTTCAAGAAAGTTTAAAGATCTTTTCTTTAGAATGCTTTACCTTTCTCACTTTTAAAGTGGAATCTTAAGTGTATGTTGACTGACGATAATTTTGTTTTAGTTTTCTTTTGTCTGAGAATGTCTTTATTTCCTCTTCATCCCTGATATTTATTTTCATAAAGAATTTGTGGTTGACATTTGTCTTCCAAAACTTGAAAAATGCCACGTACTTCCTTCTGGTCCCCATAAATTTCAGATAAGAGGTCTACTGTCATTCAAATTAGTGGTTCCACTATAATTAATGGGTTGCTTCTCTGTGGTCACTTTTGAGAATTTTTTCTTTGTCTTTAGTTTTCATAAGCTTAATTATAATGTGTCTTTGATTCCTTTGAGTTTATCCTTTTTAAAATGTAACTTAGCCTTAGTTTTTAGGTTTATGACTCTAACCAAATTTGTTAAGTTTTCAACTGTCATTTCTTTGCATATTTGTCTAGTCCCACTTCTGTCTTCTCTGCTTCTGAGATTAGATGATGGGAACGTTAACTTGCATTGTAAATTTTTAAAACTATTTTCTGGCTGCTTCAACATCCCCACAAACAGGCTATGAGCACCCCACCCAGATGATAAGAACCAGTGTGATATTTTCACTTTCCTATGAGCGAGACCTAGCGACATTCAAATGCACCAAAGAAATCTCCTCACAGTTTCTGTTTGTGTACACCACCTGACCCCCCAAAAAAGGCATTTGTCCACAGGTCCTTGCTTTCTCTCAGCTTGCCACTGCTTGGTTGAACTCATTCCCTTAGGGTTCCTCTCATCTGGCCCCCTGTGGCATGTGGTGACTCTCTCTAAGACTTCTTAATATATTATCATTAAATGTGTGTGTGTGTCTGTGTGTGTGTGTCTGTGTGTGTGTGTCTGTGTGATTCTTTTCTCCTTCTACATCAAGCATCAAGTGTCAATACAGGCAATTTTAGAGTTTCCTGTTGCTGGAGCTGCTGGGAGATGGCTATTTCTACTTACCTGTTTCAATTATGATTTAGATTTTGTGCATCCTGATTTTATGCAAGATGGGGAGGATGGTGGTCTCCTCCACAATGAGTGGGCCCTAGGCTTTTGCCCTCTGTCCCCTGTATTCCTATTATGAACATATCTCTCAAAGTACTATGTCTAGATTCTATGATAAGAGTAACTAATGGAGTCACTTGGGATTCTGAGAAATCTAATTAAATAAAATTTTATTGCGGAAGTCCTTTCAACTTGGCAACAAAAACCTATTTAAAATTACATTTATATATAAAAGTTAATGAAAATAGATATACTAAAATATAGAGTAAGTCTTTCAACAAATATTTAGTGAGCAACTATTATTTGCCAGGCACTAGTAATTCAGAAATGAACATAAGGCCATGGCCTCATGGAACGTGCATCCCAGTAGGTGAGTTTATAGAAATTTATTTAGTAGCAGTTATGGTAATGTAAGGACTCATCATATACACAAGAAATATTAACCATATAAATACCTAGTTATCCTAGCAATAGTCTAACTATATCAAAATTTTCCCAGTATTTTAATGAAACCATTAGCCTCTCAAAATAATAAATAAATATGTTCTTTTCTCTGTTAGATTATTAAAATTTCCTTGATCACACAAATTTCTTTGTATGTTATTGAATTTCTCTGTTCTTTCAAAGCAAACCTTTTTTAATAGAGATATACACAGGCTGGATTAATATCCTCAGTGCTTCAACACACTCTTCTCTGTATTCTGTGCTCCATGTGTCATTTAAACCACTCTTAACAATGTCAGCAAGGACCTCTCTTTTGTCAAATCAACTCACATTTTTTTCTCTTTACCTGAATTACTAATAGTTTCCCAAATGCATACCACACTTCCAGATTTTCATACATTCTATTAATCCTGCAAACTGTTACACTTTGTAACACACATTACTGGTTATGCCACCTCCACGGGCAAAATCTCCCAATGCTTTTTATTTTAATTAAGTTTTCTCCCTGACTTTTTTTTTTTTAATAAATTTAGTTTATTTATTTATTTATTTTTGGCTGCGTTGGGTCTTCATTGCTGCGTGCAGGCTTTCTTAGTTGTGGTGAGCGGGGGCTACTCTTCGCTCCAGTGCACGGGCTTCTCATTGTGGTGGCTTCTCTTGTTGCAGAGCATGGGCTCTAGGTGCATGGGCTTCAGTAGTTGTGGCATGCAGGCTCAGTAGTTGTGGCTCATGGGCTCTAGAGTGCAGGCTCAGTAGTTGTGGTGTACGGGCTTAGTTGCTCCGCAGAACGTAGGATCTTCCCGGACCAGGGCTCGAACCCATGTCCCCTGCACTGGCAGGCGGATTCTTAACCACTGCACCACCAGGGAAGCCCCTCCCAATGCTGTTTTAACTGAAGTATAGTTGCTGTACAATATTATGTAAGTTACAGGTGTACAATATAGTGACTTACAATTTTTAAAGGTTATACTCGATTTACAGTTATTATAACAGATTGGCTATATTCCCTTTGTTATACAATATGTCCTTACAGATTATTTTATACATAATAATTTGTACCTCTTAATACCGTACCCCTATATTGCCCCTCCCCCCTTCCCTCTCCCCACTTGTAACCACTAGTTTGTTCTCCATATCTCGGAGTCTGTTTCTTCTCTGCTACATTCACTAATTTGTTGTATTTCCCAATGCTTTTCATATCAGTTAAGGGACATTCAAGAATTAGAAACCAAGCTAGGCTTTTCAAACATAGATTATTTACTATAAATAATTGGTTACTCAGATATCAAAAGGCTAAAGCAAAAATGGGATATAAAAGAAGTAGTTGAGGCCCCTACGACTTGAGAAACAAAGTCCCAAAAGTATCACCAGAAACTAGGAGTTCAACAAAGCTACTGCGATGCTGACCAAGGGGCTTCCAGATGGCATGTTGGAACCTGGCTGGGGATTGGCGTAAAAGAACAAGAGGTGAGTGAATGAAGTGGAAACTTTATGGGTAACTCTTGGGCCACTTTGGAAAGTGCTATGTGGCTGGCTCTAGAAGTACCAATCAGCACTAGAGCTGCTACAGTCTGCTGATGCTGAAAGGATGCTGACAGAAGCTACAGGCAGAAAGACAGTCCCTTCTCTTCTCTAACTTTCCAATCACACACCATTGCCTCCCAGACAGTAAGGGAATTTCAGAAATGGAGTTTGCAGATTCCCATTCTAATAACACAGAGAATATTATAAAATTGGTGAACATGGCAATGAGGAACAATAACCACCAGAGTATACTTCACTTATGATAAACCTTTGCTTCCAGATTAATCATCTACTAAAGCCATCACCACTTATTATTCTCGATTAGATTATTCCCTATCACCTGAACACACTTAAACTTGCCATTATGCACATCATATATGACAACTTCGTATCCCTGGAGTACTCTTCCTGTTCTCTCTTTATCACTGGAAATTGTATCTATCAATCCCTTAGGTTCTCTCTTAAATTTGATTTGTCTATAAAGATTTTCTTTATCCCCAGAGTTAAATTTTTATTCTTAGCATAGTGCTTCGCATATAGTCTATGGGAACTGTGTGTTGCATGAATAAAGTGCATTTTCCAGCTACATTTGTACCTCTCTCAAGGTTACTACATTCCTCCCTTTTCTTTAAATAATTATTGTGCTAGTTTTATCAGCTTACAAGTTCCTTAAGGGAAGAAATGATGTCTTACTCATATCTGCAGTCCCCGATGTTAAGTGCTCATCAATTGATGGAATTTCCAAAACTGATGTATACAAAGAGAAGAAAAGAAAAAGATCATATACTCACAAACGTTAATTTTCGGAAGACAAAATTTCAACTAGCTTCAGAACTCAATTTCTTTTTCAGTTTTTCTACTTTCCGCTTTTCTGCTCATTAATTATAATTAATATTTAAGAGAGCAAACGTACCTCACTTTCAGTGGCCCCAGAAGTCTCTCTATTCAGTTGACGTTTGAAAATTGCTAGGCATTGGCTTTGTGACTTTTTTTTTTATCAATTATGGCATATAAGTGAAGAACTGGGAAAGGCTGTCTCCCTAACAATACAACACCTCAGTACATCCTCTCCGGAATCTACCCCTGACTCTGTAGAAAAAGGATGTTCTGTTAGTAGTAATTTTTCTTCATGGCATCACAAAAAATGACCACCTTTCTGAATCCCCTTTCATTGTTTTATAACTGCACATGATCAATGTGCTCAGGAAAAAGTGAGCATTTAAAGTGCCTCAGCTCTGGATTCAATAAACAAGGTTTCAGTAGCTCAACCTCATGAATAATTTCAACTTCCATTTGCTCAACAGAAAAATAGTTTCAATTATTTTTCCTTTTGAACATCTCTAACACTCAAAATTACTAATTTAATAAATAGCTCACAGGGGATGAATACTACTTTAAAAGTTTTAATGACAAACCTTATTTATTTATATGAAAATATGCTAAAATACATTTTAATATGCTAAATAAGCATTTATGATAAGAATAAAAAGTATGCTATTTATAAATGCAATTATCTGATAACCTGTCTATCAATTCTTTGCATACAGAAGTGCTTGGCATGCTGTAAGTCATCAATATGATCTCATTGAATTAAAAATTCATTTTCATGTATTTATTTTTCAGTCATTGTTGTGAGGTTAAGCTACTGCTTTTTGAATGTGTTGATTGAGGACCCCAAAGTAGACAATTTATAATAGGAAATCATTAAATGCTAATTTTAAGAATAATCAAGAGTGAATCTTTTTATATACATCCTACCATAATTTGTTCCTGTTTATATCTCTAAAATATAATCTGCATAATATAATAAATTTTGTCATGTAAAAATAATATGCAAAAAATGGGCATATTTCTGAATGAATACTCAAGCAGATGAAAAACAGACAAAGCCAAACAATTACAATAAGAAATGTCTGTTTCAATCAGTCCCCTTAACTTGATTTAAAACTCCATGTGGTATATTGATCTGTACTTGACATCTGCCCAAGTTTTTTAATTCAGTGATTTTCATCAGTGACTGAAGCAAACAAAAAAACCCCACATAGCAGTATTTGTTTGCAGTTATCATTTTATCTACAGCGTAATGTTACATCTGGAGTCTTGTGGTTCTAAAACCGTATTACGAATGCTAAGACAAGGCTTAAAGCCAATTTGAGTTTTATTGGACAAAAAAGCATTCCAGTGCCTTCTTTATTCCGGACACATCAGCTGACAAATCAGTGGTGACCAGGGTCCTGTGTCACTGTGGGATTTAATGAGCTTGCAAATGGGATCTCAGTTTCAAGTGGCTTTGGAAGCCTTATCGATCTGTGAGTTCACGATGTTTTTATATGAAATCTCCAAAGAAGGAAGACAGCATTTATTGTGAACTGTGTAAGACATGTGGGTGTGTCACACTGAGTGTTTTTTTTTTTTAAACCAAGGAGAAAAATTAAATTCCTTTTACAGCAACAGCAGGATGAACTCTGTAGGTTTTGAATGGACTGCAAATGAGTCTCACCAAGGCTCAATAACACGCCTCAAATATGAGAATATCTGTCAAGAGTTTTTTTCTAAAAATATCCTACCATGTAATTCCTGACAAAAAATGTTTACATAAGAATAATATAATGAAACTATTACATGCATTCTTGACCTAAAGTATTCATGTAAATCTTTCCATTGGCTGTTTATAGTGGGGTTTGGTCATCATGAATAAGAGCAATAATTCCATATAAAAACAGAAAATGAGGGAGTCAGTGAATGTAGAACAGTGTTCTACATGCTCTTTATAAGACCTCTAAAATGTATTACATGCAGAATATTTTTTCTTTGCTGTAAGGCTTTAAGCAGGCTAATGACATTGTGAATATTTAAGAGGAAAAACAACATGTCCTCTCTCTTCTCTTCCCCCTCTTCTGTCCTCTTCTGCCTTCTTCTGTTCCCTTCCCTTCTTTCCCTTCCCCTGACCGCCCCTCCTCCTCTCTCCCTCCCTCCCTCCCTCTTTACCTTCCTCCTTCCCTCCCTCCTTCTCCATTTCTGTCCGTCACTCTCCAAAAAATTTCACGGAACTCATATTTGACAGGAAAGTGCTTCTCTAAACAAGTCATTTCAAAAAAAAGGATCTTACTTAAAGTGTAGATTCTAAGTCAGTAGGGTGTGGGGACTCTTCATTCCTACAACATTACCTGCTGAGGCCTATATTGCTGGTCTGTCAACCACACTTTGAGTAGCAAGAATATAGGATTCATTCTGAGAAATGTTAACCTAGGCAAAAGATAATGGGCAGCCAATCAGGGAATGGTGTGACTATAAAACAGGAGAGTGGTTTTGCAGAGCTATGAGCTTCAGTGATAAGCAGTATCTCCAGGTGTTAATATGGCTGACAAGAAGAAAGATGATATTATTAGCAGAAATAGAGGTGTCAGTATTCTCGGTGGATTTGACCTGTAAAGCGAGTTCCATTTTGGCATGGTGGAGGCATCAGCATGACACTAGGCGAAGACCCTTAACCAATAGTTAGAAATAAAGTTTTTAGTGGAGAAGAGAAGTCAGACTTGTACCTCTCAATTTAGTTAGTGTCTAAACATGATAGTGGAATGAAACAAAAATGGTTGAAAAACAGAGCTTAGAAAACACACACTTTGGAGGTGGGTAGTGTAAGAAATGTCACAGAAGAGACAGAGAAGGAGCTATCAGAGGTAGGAGGATAACCACATATGAAGTGCCTGAAAAGAAGAAAGTTTCAATCTGGTGCTTTCAGAAAATACAGAGAACTTGAGAGTACAAAGGATAAGAAATACATGAAATGATCTTATTTGCTAGTTAAGAAGTCTTTTTTTTTTTTTTTTTTTTTGCGGTACGCGGGCCTCTCACTGCTGTGGCCTCTCCCGTTGCGGAGCACAGGCTCCGGACGCGCAGGCTCAGTGGCCATGGCTCACGGGCCCAGCCGCTCCGCGGCATGTGGGATCTGCCCGGACCGGAGCACGAACCTGCGTCCCCTGCATCGGCAGGCGGACTCTCAACCACTGCATCACCTGGGAAGCCCAAGAAGTCTTTTTAAAAACAACTTGTGGAGTATTCAGTATCAGATACCAAAGCGTAGGTAAAAAATAGAGATGAGTCAATGAACCTAGCAGGTATAGAGTAATTAAAAAAAAAAAAAAAAAAAAAACAACAATGAGGAGAAAAAGAGAGACTGACTGAGAGGGTAACAAGGTTGAAGGAAAGATTTCTTTTGTTTTGCTTTCTCTGCAAAGGGCAAGCTTCAGCGCACCAGCTGGGGACTGTACAAATGAGAATGAAGGAAACTGATGGAGAACAGTTCCTGTAAAAAACTGACTAAACTGGATCAAAATCACAAGTGAACATACTCCACCTGAATGAAGAGGAACTCTTATTTCAGGAGCAGGATGGAGAGGAGGATGAAGGTAAAGAAAGTGTTTGGAAGCTTCTACATGTTACAACAGGGGGGACCAGGGGAGTGTCAGACAGGTATTTCTAGAGTGCACTTTCTGTTCCTTTGTCAGTCCTTAAATGTCCTGCATAATTTTGATTTGTCTATACAGATCATTCTTCTACTCCCTAAAGAAAACATGAAAGGAAGGAAAAGAGGAATTGAGAGGGAAGAGGTCACAGTTTAGGGTTGCATGTAAACACAGGGCAAGCCCATCTCCCGGCTCAGCATCCTTTCCACCTTCTTTTGGGAGCAGATGTAGACTTCCCTTTGGGAGACTATCCTTCGCCCATTTTGTGTGATCCTGCTCAAACTGTTACTCAGGAGTCCAAGTTTCCAGGTCAATAAAACTTGCCTTGGGGCTTCCCTGGTGGCGCAGTGGTTGAGAGTCTGCCAGTGATGCAGGGGACACGGGTTCGTGCCCCGGTCCGGGAAGATCCCACATGCCGCCGAGCGGCTGGGCCCGTGAGCCATGGCCGCTGAGCCTGGGCGTCCGGAGCCTGTGCTCCGCAGCGGGAGAGGCCACAGCAGTGAGAGGCCCGCGTACCGCAAAAAACAAAAACAAAACAAAAAACTTGCCTTTCCAGGAATATTCTAGGAGTATGACACCAGGATAGAGGATGATTAAAGTAAAATCATTCCATTTGTGGGATTTATGGGAGACTGGCCTTTAATTCCTATCACTGAGCTCCTTGCCCTCGTCTTTGTTCCTCCCATGATGTGAAGGTTTAACTCTGAGTCTAATTTTCTTCTTTTTCTTTTTGTATTCTTTTTAAATATACTTGCTCAAAATTGGTTTTGCAACCACAGAACCTTACCTAATGCAGTACTAAGTACTGGAGGTGACAATTTGACTTACTTGGTAGTTTCTTACAAGCAACAATAAGAAATATTTAATACAGATAAATAGACTTACTCATTCTTACTAGAAAGATGACTTCAAACCTCCAGGCAGTTAAATGTTCTTCTTGCATGCTTTTCTAGCATTCTGTGTGCATACCTTATAGCATATTAAATGATATAAAGTCACCTTCCCCACCAAATTTTAACTCTTCAAAGCTAGACTACCTCTTCATTATATTTCTGTTCCATGCATTTAATTCTGTGGCAATCAAGTAGGTGATCAATAAATATACATCTTTCCCCAGTATGAAAGCGTCAGTAATAGATCAGATCTTTTTTCTGTATGTTATAAAGAGTTAGTCTCAATACTAAAATCATCACTTGCACTTATATTTGATAACATATAGTTAGTGGCTTGTGAAATGTCCAAAACTCCCTTAAGTGTTTTATTCTTAACCTTGGTGGTTAAAATGTTTTTCTCTATTTAAAATCTTCTTTATGCAATGCTCAAATTCTGAGAAAATTTAACAGAACAGACAGCCCTGAAGGAGTGGCAATGCTGACAAATTCAGAATTTTCAAGAAAATTTTAGCGCAACCAATATTCCTGTATCTCAGAAATCTTTAGCTGGTAAAAAGCATATGGTTATTAAAGAAAGGTAAATACATGGTTCAATTTTTCTAAAATAAATCAGAATTGGGGGACAATGTTGATTAATGTGAGCAAGTAGAATGATGAGCCTCCCATGTTAGTGTGCAAAAATTAATGACTCCATGCTCAATTTTGCCTTTCAGTAGTTTTAGAAAATTATGTGATAAAATACGATTTTACCTTTATGGAATCTACTTAAAATTCACTTTGGAGCTGGTTAAATATCCCCTTATAATGACTTTCTGCTAAAGTGTTATGAAACTCACTTTTGATCTGATCATTATTTTTCATCCCAAATCAACTGGACCTGACTTCTTCCTTAGATTACTGAGCATCATGGTAATGACATTATTATATGATTAGATTTACAATTATCCTACATTTTCATCTTTTTATTATTTCACATAATACATAATATATCCAGGGCTTTTACAACACAATACTATCAATGCATAATCTACTGATTTATTACTACTAGAGTTAAGATAAAAGTAAATGCCATCTTTCTGTTTATATCAATAAATGCCGCTTAATTTTTACACGGATTCAAATCCTTTTTGAATATAAAGTTTATATGGAGGGACGGTTTCCTAAGGAAAGATGATCCCCTTTGAAAGGAAGAGAAAGCATGCATCTATATTTATAAAAATCTAGCTAGACTGTATGGTTAACATAATTGGGCAAGTCAGCTCCAGCCACTGGACAATCATGCTCACATGTACATATGGATGTAGATTTTCTAACTCCAAGTTCATTGTCGTTTCTTTCATGACATTCCAAAATATATATATAATATATATGTTCTCCAAAACATATATGATACATATAACATACATTATCTAATTTATCTCATTTGTAAAATAGGAAAATGATTAATACCAGCTTCATAGCACTGTTGCAAAGATTAAATGAAATATTTATATAATATGCCTGGACAGAACCTGACACAAACAAGCAATAAATAAGACATTTTTTCCTTATCTTTTCTTTCCTCTACTGTTTTCACAGCCTCTCTCTCTGCCCAGCTATAGTATATGTGAACGTACATACAACACACTAGGACCTGAGGAGGCACATGTGTTTATGCTCACACAGATGCAGTGAGTGATACAGAAATCTATGGACATACTGCATATTGTCCGTAACTCTTCAACACACATACAATTTCAAATTGCTTAAAAATATGTTTATGTTGCCCATTTCCAAAAGACCGTGAAAGGACTTTTAAATGTACTTTTAGAAATGACATCTAAGAGAGAAAACAGAACACAAAGGACCATGATTTAAATACTAGATGTGAGGAAGACAGAGTTATATTTTTTCATGAAAACTTATGAGATGAATTACTTATTCTTGCTCAAAGCAAAGGTCAACTAACTTCAACACGGCATGGACAGTGGGAATGATTACAAATAGAATTGATATTGTCATAAAAATTGCATCTATTCAAGCACATGTAAAAAAATTAAATTATTGAATCAGTAGTGCTTTATATAATGAAAAAAAGAATCTTAGCTTGAGATTGTATGGGGGAGGTTATATGAAGAGACTGCCTTATCCATAAAAGAATACAATATGTGGTTTTACATGATTTTTTAATAAAAATAAATAATTTTCTAAAATATTAATTTAAATCAGAATTCCTATCACGAGGTTCACAGAATTAAAGGGTACTTAAATGGATTTCGTGGAGAGTGTTCACTGTGGAAATTTTATGCATAATTTATAAATATATACAGCTATCCATGGAGAGAGTTTACAGCTATAATCTAAGAAATTATTTAAAGGGCATTATATTTTTTAAAAGAAATTAATTCACATAGCTATGTTGTTGTTGTCACAAGGATTAACAAACAAGGGAGAAAATCTGAAAAAGAAATTAATATTTGTTGTATACAATGTCAAGAACTTCTAGTAGAAAAGAGAAATTCTAATTTTTGTAGTGTGTCACCTTCTTATTTTACTAAGCATCTTCATAATGTTTCAGTTTGTTATGCTTAAACCTAAAAAGTATAAGGTCTGCTTAGGTATCTAAGAGCCTAGCAACAAGAAGATTGTTATAAGCCATTTGTTACTTTGCTTGTAAAACAAACTTCTTTACATAGAAACGGAAAAACAAAACTGTTCTGTTATGAACCTTTTATGTTTCTGGCATTCCACTTGTTTCTGGATCAATTATTGTTTAAATGTAAATTTTTACCTAATAAGATTTATTTTTGCATGCTTAACTTTTAGAAACATACGGAAAATATGTATATATATATTTAAGTGTTATCCTTGTATTAATACGATTATTCTGAGCACACTGGAGTCAAATTAATGTAGTTATATGGCATATAATAGTAGGTACTGAATAATACCTATATGAGAAAAACACTCTTCTATGTTTACATATGTGAATAGCTTTAAAATCAAACAAACCTGAAAATATATGTATGTGTGTATCTTAATTTATATAACATATAGTTTATCATGTACATTCAAAGAGAAGTTGGGGAAAAGCAAACGTCGAAAGAGATATACTAGACATAAGAGAATGTTCTCAGTTCCTCCTATTCTTCTTTTGTCCAAGCATCTCTTACTTTTTTTCCTTATATCAATGAGTTCAATAATCCCACTCAGCCCATTATCATTAATCTACTGCTTTCACTGCAGAACATTTCATACTAATTCTTATTCTTTCCCATTCACTGGCTTCCACATAAAATAAGCATATTATGAAGAGCGAAAGGGAAAAATACTCCTCCCAAGGGTCAAAAGAATAAAGGATAAAAAGTCATTTGTTCAACCAACGCATCTGAAGCAATTCTCTTTACCTAGGCAGCTTACAAATCTAAGTATAACATATTGAGAATTGTATTTTCTTCATCTGAAAGGAAACTTGTCAACAGAAGGCAAATAATATTTATGGGGCCTAGAAAATGAGATTCAGTAGGAAGAATGTATCAGAGCATCGGAAACAGAATAGCAAAACTGAGATTACAAACACCCTAATCTTATCCCCTTTCCATCTTCACTATTTTTTTTTCCTAATCTGGACTAAAAGATCATTTACTTTAAATCCACTCGTTATGAAAATTCTTAATTTTTCCCTCTTATGTTTCTACTGAAATTTTATTTTTAATTTCAAACTTAGCAGTATGGCATTTAAAATAGTGATCTGGCAAACCAATCCTCTCGCACCCCCTCACCCTGCTAAAATATATTAAGTCTCCGTATTAACTACAACATACAAAAAGTTTAATGCGCTACTGGGTTCATTAAAACGTGAAGGAAATTTCCAAACTGTAAAACAACAACAACAAATATGAAGTTTAACTTCTAGCAGAGGTAAGAGACAAGGAAAATATAAAACATAACGTGTTTTACCTTAAAATATCAACAATCAGACATCAGTATGCTATTTACAGGTCCCCCAGGTATCTGAAGAAGCTGAAGCTTGCCGCATGAACTTCAGGACCCATAGCAAGGTCCCAGAAATGTTTATCCAATTGACTTTTTTTTTTTTTTTCCAATTGACTTTTGATATGGTACAGGCATCAAGGTTTTTTAAAACTCCACCAGGTATTTCTCTACTGTGCAGCTAAGGCTGAGAACTACTTAGTAGAGCAAAAGGATCCTTCAAGTGTGGTCCCTGGACCTGCAGCTCCAACATCACCTGGGAGCTTGCGAGAAACACCGATTTCAGCCTTTCACACCAGCCCTGCTGAATAAGAAACTCTGGGGGTGGGGTACAGCAATTTGTGATTTACTAAGCCCTCCAGATGATTTTGTCGCTGCTCTAATTTGAGAATCACTTTATCAGGGGATCAAAGATGGTTTTTCCAAAAGAAGTTTTATCTATTTTGGGACTTCAGGTTTTAAGTAGGAGTGAAGAGGGAAAATGACGTAGGTCTGCATTTCTGACTCCTCGACCCCCAAGTTAAATTGTTCACGATGTGCTGAGATGCTGCATTTCTAATAAGATGACAACTGATGTCCATGACACTGACTATGAGAACAGTCTTTTAATAGTGGGTGGACAGCATTTCAGGGAGATGAGCATGGAGGATGAGAGAGTTTGGAGAAATACATTAAATGTCAGGTAGAGAGTTATGAGATGAGGCTAAAAAATAAAAAGTAAAATTACGCAAAGCCTTGTAAGGAACACCAAGGTGGTGAATTTTATCGTAAGTTATGGTAAGTCATCAATAGATTTAAGCAGCGTAGGGATGTGATTAGATTTGCATTTAAAATAATCACTCCAGCCACTGAATTGAGAATAAACTGCAAGGAAAGAAAAAGTGAAAGTTAGAAGATTAACAGAAGGGTATTAGAGTCATCCAGGTAAGTGTGGTGATTTTATTGAATTATACATATGGTGACAAGATAAGCAAATGTGGACATGTTTGAGACATATTCTGGAAGAAGAACCAAAATCAATAATTATTGATATGTTAGATATTAGGTAAAGACAAAAGGAGATATGAATAATGCATATATAATGAAATATATTAAATGTGAAAGTATAAAATATACAAAATATGTAAAGTAGGTACCTACTAGATAGCCAAGTGGGGATAATGAGTTAATAGTCTATACATGTCTGGAGCTCTGAAGAGAAGTTTGAGTTCAAGATCAAACGTGGGTGTCACTTGTATGTAGATATTTAAAAAAATACATTGAAGGGCTTCCCAGGTGGCGCAGTGGTTGAGAGTCCGCCTGCCCATGCAGGGGACACGGGTTCGTGCCCCGGTCCGGGAAGATCCCACATGCTGCGGAGCAGCTGGGCCCGTGAGCCATGGCCGCTGAGCCTGCGCGTCCGGAGCCTGTTGCTCCGCAACGGGAGAGGCCACAACAGTGAGAGGCCCACGTACCGCAAAAAAAAAAAAAAATACATTGAAGCTGTGGGGAGAGTATACAAAGAGAAGCTGGCACACAATTGAGCCTGAATGAAGTCTAAAATTAAAAGATTTTCTAGAGGAAGAGTGGCCAACAAAGGAGGCTTAAGAAAAGAAGCCAAGGAGTTAGGAAGAACTCCCAGAAGACTATCAGGTTATAAAGGCAAGAAAAGAAACTCTCTAGAATAATGTGAGACCAACACTGTGATAAGCTGTTGAGATGTCAAATAAATTTAGGACTTGGAAGCACACATTTGATTTAACAATGAAGATAATTTGCAGGAGCAAGTCCAATGCAAACTTCAGGGTAGAAATCAGATTTTTTTCAACTGCAGTAAGAAGAGAAGTAGAGAGAACCCTTGCGAACAATTCTTGTCAAAGTTAGTGCTTCTCAATCTCTTTTGCAAGCTCAATTCTCTTTTAATTTCTTAAATGTTGGGATTCCTCTCTTTGAATTTCATTCTACACACTTTCATAAGTTATCTGAACTATATCTTTTCCTTTAAGCAAAACTTTGACCTCAGAGCTATTTCGTTACATTCACCTAACTTCTTTCTGGAAATGGATTTCTATTGTGAAATTCTCAGTGGTACTTCAACTCCGAGTCCTCACCCCAAATAAACACACACATTCTTGATCATCATCCTTTTTTTGTGACTGGCAACAGCTTCAGTGAAGTTGCTCAAGTCAGAAACTTGGGAGTTCTCTTTGACTTTCTAGTCTTTTCCATGACTAAATACAAACATTCAGATGTCCTGTTGATTTTTGTCTCTCTTACCACTCTACCAAGGATTCTATTCCTATGCCAGTCTTTTTTTTTTCAACCTGTATGATTTTTTTTTCAATCTTTCTTTTCAACCTTTCTTTTTTCAATCTACCTCAATTTTGTTTTTCCAGTCTACAGTCCTCTTCCTCTCACAATTTACTCTCCAAATTAAATGCATTACTTGAGTCAAATTTGATCATCTTACTTCCCTTTCTTGAAATATGTTGGTTTCTCAGTGCAACCAGGAGGAAACCCACAATTCCTTAGCAAAATGAACAATTTTTAAAACATCACTCCCCCTTGACAATCTACTCAAACTATATCCTACCACTTCCACTGCCATACAAAATTCTTAAACCATAAAGCAACCAGTTTCCCAAAGTACTGTATTATTTCTTTCTGTTTTTACATGAATTCTTTCCTTTATGCTCAAAACTCTTTCGGCCACACCATCTGAAATTAACTAACTCCTACTCATCTTTCAAAACTCAGTACAGGTATAATTTCCCATATTAACTGAGCTTTTGGCCCATCTCCCTTCTCCAACCCCTGCTGGCTAGGCATCCTCCCCAGGTTTGTACTGTTTCTATTATAGCACTTTTTGAAAATTGTAATTGTGTGTTAACTTGTTTGTCCCCTTGACCAAACTGTGAGCTCCTTTTCTTTGAAGCACTAGTACTTGTCATATAGGAGTAATTCTATTAATGCTTGTTAAGGAAATGGGTGAATACTACGTGTGACAAAAAATGGTTGCTTTGCTATTGTATTAAGAGTCAAAAAGAACATTGTTGGGATTAGAGAATTATAAAGTTACATAGACCTTAAAAATTGTTTAACATATACTTTGTTGTAAAAGTGGGGTGAAATTATTAAGTCATATAGAATGGTTTAAAACAAAAAATGATAGTTGGAGACAGATGATCTTGATTCAAAATCCAACTGCAATGTAACAGTTAATGACCTTGGGAAACCATTTAACCTAAGTTTGTCAGTTAAGAGATTTAATAACCTCATAGGATGGTGTTATAGACTGAATCTGTCCTCCTCAAATTCATATCTTGAAGACCTAACCCCACCTCTAGCGTGACGATATTCAGAGGTGGGCCTTTGGGAGGCAATTAGGTATAGACGAGGTCATGGGGGTGGGGCCCCATGATGGGATCAGTGTACTTATAAGAAGAGGAAGAGACCAGAGCACTCTCTCTCTCCACCATTAGAGGATAAAAGAAGGTGGCTGTCTTCAAGGCAGGAAGGGAGCCCTCACCAAGAACTGAATGTTTGCACCCAGATCATGTAACTTCCCAGCCTCTAGAACAGTGAGAAATATTTATTGTTTATGCTACCCAGGTTCTGAGATTCTGATATAGCAGCCTGAATGAATTAACACAGTGGTCAAGCTCACAGGATAGTCACGCTTTTAGATAAGATATTGCATAAGAAAATGATTTATGCTCTCCATTGCTTTTATCAAATATTGGTTATAATTTTGAAGACCTAGGTCATGAAGCTATTGAAGAGGCAGAACCAGGACCAGAAATCTAGGTTCTACAGGTTTGGTTTGGGCATAGCACTGCTTGTATCTCCTAGGTTTCCAGTGGGGCCATGTGGGCCTAGAGTAGTCACAATTCATCTGCTCTGGCTGTAACTGGCCTTTTCCATTTTCCCAATGTACTATACAAATTATAACACTTTCTAGTTGTGCACTGACTGCATCAAAGTTAGATATCACTAGCTTACAAAACCAGTCCAGCTCCCCCAGCCCCACTGCCCACCAATGGTCTGTCCTGGTTGCCAGGCACTGACTGCTTTTAAAGTAGAACACTAACAGGGTTCTGGGCAGGCAGCTGTAACCCTGAAGCTACTGGCCAGAGGCAGAGCTTCAGTGCCCTTTGGAACCAAGGAAGGCCTGTTTATGGTCATGAAAATGTCTTTCCAACTACTCCTGCAGCAGCTGCATGGTACTCTGATGGTATTATCTGAATTATGGATACAAGGCTTAAGTCTCTTTGAGCATCCCTTGAAATTTTTGGTTTATGCTGCTTTGATTGATTGTACAGTAAAAAGTTGATGCACTTTGAGGGAAAATGACCTAGCCAAAGGATTTGCTGCCTAAAGGATAGAGTATCTTGAAGTCAGTAGGAGGAAAAAACTCATTACATACACCTTTGATGCCCTTGAACCATGTGCAGTGGAGGCCAGTCCTCTGATGCTGTAAACTCTGTGTCTGGCAGAATTTAATATTGATGTGAACAGGTCTAACTTTTCACTGGGGGATAGAGTCAACCTTCTTGACTGAGAACAGAAAAGCCAGTCCTATAAAATTTTACTTCATGGAGTGATGATGGCTTATCTTGAAGGACAGTCAAGGTCACTCAAAGCCATCAAAACTACTCCATTCCAAAGTGATTGAGTCCAAAAACATCTTAAAAACATCTCAGAAGACTGTAGAACATCAGAGGGAAACATTTAATATTATTCATGTGAACATTCAGCTTCAGGAAAATCTAAAGCTGCTTGTCCAAGAATATGTTAGCTGGAAAGAAAGACTGCAGGAGCTGAAGGAACAAAAAGGGATGCTTTAAAACTTCAACACCCAATGAGAAAAGAAGGGCAGTGATAAAGATAGCCAGTTAAAATATCTGACTGAAACTGTGCTCAGATGACATTCACAGATGTTGCATATGATCATGAATATACAGGTAATAACCATATAAGTATTTGCTGTTACAAATACTATAAGTAGAAGGCATATCTGAAGGTGGACATCTCTTAATTTGATTTTAGGTCATTAGAGTTTAACTACTTGGAAAGAACTACTAGAAGTTACATTGAAGAAGCAGGTATGAGATGTGTGTCGTCTGGAGGAGAGTAATACCTGTAATGTGGGAAAAGTGATTACTCTAAGAGAGATATTAAAACTAAGGTTGGCAAAGCTCAAGTGATAACAAGATGTATCAAAAAATATAATTCAAAGTATGTTAAGACCCCTGTCCAGTAACTTTAAGAAGCATGATTGCTTTGACAGAGGTGCAAATTGGATAGAGACTGAGAGATTAACTAAGATAATTGCCATTGCCATTCATGTGCAGGATACTTGACACTTTTCAAAGAATTTCAAATACAGTGATTTATGTAGCAGAATCTTTCCAAAACCAAAATTAGTTTTACCTCCTCACGACTCTGATGTCCACACAGTAAAAGACTAAATTTGTTAAAAGACTGAGTACTGTTACAGTAAAGTTGATTACCATCACACCTATATGCTGTGATTTAATTAGTATCACTCAATATCTGGTAAAGATTTTATGAAGCCTTTGTTAAAATTCAAACTCTGCTGCCGAGTAGTAACATATTATGGGGGCCCAAATTTTTAGGGGATGTGAAAGTGAGCTGCCCATGAATTCCATTTATCCAAAAATTAATATGCATTTTCTCTGTACCGGAGAGGCTACATGAATAAGACAGCTTCTCAGCTTTTAATTAGAACTTCTTATCCTCTAACAACATTCCAGTGCCTGTACAAGAAATATTATTGTAACATCACAGACCAAAGTAATTGCATAAAAATACATAGGCTCTTAGAGAAGAGAAAGATAAATATACCCATGCGTGCAGCACAGCAGATGTTAAGATGAAGTTTTGGTTGTATCTGAAGCATGGAGACTTCACTTAGGTAAAAAAAGGGAGAAAAGGCTTTTCATGAAAAAAAAAAATATACAAAAGGCAAATGAGCAGAGAACAAAGTTAAACATTCTTGCAGCCTTCCTTCTTGTCTCTCTCTTTCTGGCTTCCTCTAATTCAACCTTCACAATTCCATTGCAAAAGGAATGAAATCTCTAACCTGAGGCAGGCCAATCATATGCTAACATGGGCTATCAAAGGCCCAAATCTGAATTTGTGAGTCTCTTAGTTTTCTAGTTTCATGGTTGAAATTTCCTGTTGCTAAATGTATTGTCTTATTAAATATTTTGCTTCATTTTTTTAAACAAAGATGGCATAAGAAACGTTGAAAAATTCTTAGTCTGTTTCAATGCCTCCAAAAGTTAGTTCCCAGACAAACTTTGAAAACTGCTGACACTCCTTTTTTTCTTTCTAACTATATTATTTCTGAAGCTTTTTGGAAATGTTCCAAGAAGAAATGTGTGGAATGCTGCTTTGACCCACTTAAAGAGTTATTTATCTTGTGACACCTTTGGGATGGTAAAATAAATAATGTTGCCTAGTATTGGAGACATTTTCTTATACAACCAACTGTAATATAAAGTAGAATACCTTAAAAGTAAGAATTGGGGAGCAAAAGAACATGAGGAGAAAGAAATGGAGAGATTAATTCCAACCAAGGAAGACTGAGAAAGACTACAGGAAAGTGTCTACAAGGATGGGGTGGGATTATGAATGTATTTTCTGAAACTAGCTATTATTCACCTAACAATGGTCCTGATACTCTTTCCTCACATTATATATTGACATATATTGTGTTTTGTAAGCTCCTCTTTTGTACATGAGACTGTTATGATTTATTACCATGCCTATTTCTATATATTACAGATTTTATACCTGTCCCAAAATATTATATATATAAAATGCCTAAAATATATAATTTGACAATAAGACAAATAGTCTCATTTATAGAGTTATACATGAATAGGTGAATATAACATACAGTGAAATTTCAAAATTAAGTTCACACTTTATAGTTGCACAGAATCTGTTAAACTGTAGAATCTGTTATTTTGTACACGTACAATTTAAATGCACTGTTTTGAAACCCTTATACAACTTCTAAATCGTTCTTATATTATTCAAACAATTTTGGTAAGAATTAAGTCAACATCCAGTCAACCCTGGCACCCATATCACTGTACCCATCAGCATCCCCAACTACTGTGATAGGCATTAGTTTCCCTTCCATCTGCAAAGTTCTCCACGATGTAACTAAGAAGGTCTCCAGGAGGTACCTGTGATCTCACGAGGATGGGCTCTTCGTGAGGGACCCTTACATGAGACATGGTAGTTTAGTTTTAGACAAAGTCGATGGCAGATGGTGAACATGCAAAAAGGAATTGAGTGGTCTCCTAAATTATTAAGCACCCCCTGTTAAAAGATAAGCTGAGCACATTTACATTTTCAAGAGTTTATTTGAGCATACATCAGTTTGAATTGAGCAGCATGAAACCCAATGTAGTTAAGAGTGCTCTACCGAGATGAATCAGGGGAGACCTTTTTAGAGAGAAGATGAGGAAGGGAAGCAAGGACATTGAATGGCTAAATCTTAGACAGCTGCCTTAAATGGGAAAGCCTAGTTGGCTATTTGTGATGGGTTGTTCTTGAGTTTCATCTCCTCAGAGCTGACTGCATTGACTCTTAGATTTTGGTTTGCTTACATAGGCTACCGAGGCATTAGAGCCACCTCAGTCTAATGGCCTTCCTGTTTAATTACATTAACACCCCTCTCCACCAATACCTCTACACACATGCACACCCCTTCCAGAAGATGTTACTAAAATAGCAAAGAGAGAGAGAGAGGGAAGGTTGGGGGGGGGGGTGGAGAGAGAGAGACAGAGAGAGGGAGGGAAAGTCAAACCCTCAGGAAATTTGTTTCACTATTTTAAGCCAAAACTACCTGATTTTCTTCTTTAATGACTGGTTTTATCACCAAATGTCCCAAAGATGCCATTTCCATTTTCTTAAAGTAACCTGCATTTTCATTACTTCAGGGTTTTCAACTCCAGCCTCTTTGTAGATCATCTCCACATGAGTACCGTGCACATCCTTAGCCAATTTTTATCATCTCATCTCCTCATATGTGAATAGAGCTCTTTTCATGATGATTCCTGCCACCTGCTGGGCGCACAGCTAGATGTTGTTGCCGCATATTGTACCGTGGTCTCCTCGTCCTTAACAAGGAGCTTCTCTTGAGAAGGAACATTTAGGTGGGCTAAAATTCTAGGCATAAGGAAATGTCCCAGTTCATATCTCAATAAATAATCTTTATTCTTACATCAAAAGCCAAGAAAGAACCTAACTACATAATGCCAAAGTTTCAATGTGGACATTGTTTCTGGGATTAATTTCTTTTTGTGGAAAAATCACTGATGTTGATTCAGTATTTTTTTGGTTATTTTGTTTGGGATTCCACTGAGTTATAGATCAACAGGAAGGGAAGCTGGATGAAACCTGACATCTTTACAAATGTGTCTTCACATTTAGGAATAGTGAATACGTTTCCACTTGCTCAGATCTTTTATATAATTTAGTCAAATACTGTAAATTTCTTCATAAAACCCGTGCATCTTTACTGACAGGTCTATTTCTAGGTATTTTATAGTTTGTTTTTTTTCAGTTACATTATCTAATTGCCTATAGCTGGTTTATATGAAAACTTCTGATTCTGACAGAATGATTTTATACCTGGGTCATGACTCTCTTGTTTGCCAGTGTAGTAGAGAGATTTTTAAAAAAATACGTTTTTCATCCTTTTGGGATATTTTAAGAAAATGAGAGTTATATGCCTTTATTCACTCAATCTGCCATCATGATCCAGTTTCCTGAATAATATTTTTAAATTTGGGGGAGGAAACTAATTTGGGTATTCACAGCCCTACAATCCATTAAGGACAACATAACTCATTTGTAACCTGGTAACCATTTTTGTTACTCAATTACACATTGTGGTGCTAGCTGACTAAGTAACTGCTCCAACATGCCCACCTGAAAGAGGTCACTGGAAATCTCAGTAATTTAAACATTTTAGGTCTATTCTTCCACAATCCTTGCTGTCAAAAGAAATGAAAAGCTCCAAAGTTAGATTTTATCACTGAAAGTAGAAAAGAATGCAAATATAAACTTGTTTATATTGTAATTTGAGAAAATTTAATATATATATTACTTTAATAGAGCAAATCTAGCCAAGGAGTGAAAATGACAATGACAATTGTGATTTTCCTCCAAAACTTCAATTGATACTGACTAGTGTGATACTATTGTCACTGTCACATAGCATTGTCTTTTTATTCATTCTAAAGTTGATGTGAATACTGTATGCTTAGTACTGTGAATCCACTTATCTTCTCTACCCAGATTTTGAAAGTTATAATAACAAATACTTCTTTTGCTGTCAAATCAAATCAAATATAAGGCATTGATAAATTTTTCATTACCCAGGATCTCAGGCAGAAGGGCTCAGGACAAACACCAGACAACATGACATCCCAACTTAAAGATTTATTATATGTTTTAATTCCACACACTCACTTTCACACCTGACAATCCCATTCTTGGAAGTGATAGTTATTTTAGGGGTTGTATGGTTTATTTAATGTGTGTTCCAGTTTAGAAATTATTTTTTTAGGTTCTTTCTTTATTGCATTTTTCTTTGGCATAACTCTACTTATATTCGTTTTGTCTTTCCTTTTATTCTTGAATTTTTATCCTATTTTGAAAATGGCCTTGTGTTTCACTTGTTTTGTAGATTACTGTGCATGCAGGTTAACTGCTTGTTTGTATTTGTTTTCTGTTTTAAATATTTATTTGTTTCGCTGTGTCGGGTCTTAGTTGCGGCACATGGGATCTTCGTTGCGGCTTACGGGCTTCTCTCCAGTTGTGGTGCACAGGCTCCAGAGTGCGTGGGCTCAGTAGTTGCAGCACACAGGCTCTCTAGTTGTGGCCCACGGGATCTAGAGCGCACGGGCTCAGTAGTTGCGGCATGTGGGATCTTAGTCCCCCAACCAGGGATCGAACCCACGTCCCCTGCATTGGAAGGCAGATTCTTAACCAGTGGACCACCAGGGAAGTCCCAACTGCTTGTTTTTTACATAATAAAGTTTTATTGAACAGAATACTGACTTTATTTCCATATCTCTCCTTCCATTTTCCACTCAAGCACTTCCTGCTGTAGTTCAGTAAGCAAAACCTTTCTAATTTAAAAACACACAATTTGGAATTCTAGGCAATGGTCCTGTCTCTCAAAGAGTTGTACTCACTAACTTGATGAAAATATACCTTTCTTCTTAACCTATGTATCTCCAATGTGGCAGTCACGGAGATGTGCCATGATGATGCAAGGACAGACTCCCTGTCCAGCTCTGGAGAGTGTGGTGCAGATGACAGCTTCCACTTGTGAAGTCTTTCTCATTCACCACAAATTTTGAGCCAAGGCCACTCTTTGGATGCAGCGGATAGTTGAGTAAACTGTGGTACAAAGGTTGTGTCATTTCTGTTTAACAAAGGACTCTTCTAACAGGCAACCTTTCATTCAGACCTCTCTGTTGGATTGGCAAAATTTAATAAATCCAAAATCTGGCCTGAAAGTTTCTCCTGCAGAATGCTGCTTCTTCTCCCCCTCTTTATTTTACAGGTGTTACTCCACAATAAACCTCTGTAGCCCTTCTGAGTAGATCCTCAGCATCTACTTCTCAGAGGATCCAAATTGCATAACATGAAAACACATTAGTGCAGGCTACTGAATTATGACATTTATCCACCGGGTAAAAACACTTCTGCTCTTAGCCTTGATATCATGTGGGATGATATATTTATGAGTCCTTTATAATCACAGTCTCACCAACCGTACAACCATTTGTCTAGAATTGTAAAAATGTACTTGTCAATATGAATAGTGTGTGACAAAGTCTATAATCATCGATAATCATCAATTTGGTTTATTATATTAAGTGTGTAATGGTTTACATATTTTTATGAGGTACTTCAGACCCTCAAACATGAGAAATAAATTATACATCCATATTATAAGTTCCCCTATTTCTACAATTTCAGAAATGAATATGGTACTTTCCAGTTCGAAAAGAGCTGTTTTCAATGTCATTCTTCACTTCAGCTGCAGAAGTGTAGAGGACATCCTATTTTACCTTCAAACAACAGCAGTAACAACAGCAAAAGCACAGCATTGCTTTTTTTCAAAGATCAAAATGACTTTAACATTTTATGTTTTGAATAAAATGATTTATTCTGGGGTAGAGAGTACATGTTTACATTAAAAAGCACAAGCTTTTCATCATGATCCTAGCAAATCCAGATTTTGATGTAACTCACTCAAAATATAATGAAACATCTCCCTGTGTCTCTTCAGAACACATTAATATTTATGGAATTCCTTGTAAGTAGATGTAGGTGTACATGTGCATGTAGGGGTGTGTGTGTGTGTGTGTGTGTGTGTGTGTGTGTGTACATACAAAATAAGACAGTACTAGTAGCAAGGCTAATAAATGCTCCTACAATTATTTCAAGTGGTGGTTTTCATTTTCCATCTTATTTTCAACAAATATACAAAATCTCACACATGCTGATGTATATTTTATTATTTAGGATTCTATTGGTTTCAAGTGATAGAAATGCAGGTAAAATGATCTTAGGCCAGATGTGGACTACGGCCTCCAGAACCAAGAACTTGTGAACCAGTTGTGCTCTCTGCCCCTCTTTCTGTCTCTCTCTCTCTCCATTGCTCATCTTTGCTTCTCTTGGCCTACTTGCTTTTTTCATAAATTCACATTGGATTGGGGGTGGGTGGTATATTTGTCCTTGAGAATCAGTTACCTTACTAAAATCCAAAGGCAATTGTTTGACAACTGTTTGATATGCTAGGGAGCGATGGAGCAAGATTTGATTGGCAAATAAGCATGCTCTAGAGCTCCTGGTGTTAACGTGTGCTCTATACCCATTCCACAGCTAACATGTATCAAAAATTTTTTATTCTTCCTTTCAGTAGGTGGAAGATTTATTCTAATTCAACCAATATTAATAACAATCTACCATACTGCAGACACTGCATTAAGCACTGGAAATATGTGGATAAATATAGTATAGACATTTCCCTGAGGTAGTATATAATAAGGAAGAAAAAATGTAAAAATAAAATAATGAAAATGTAAATATATATGATATTTACTATAAGAAATTTATATATAAAACTTTACATTAGTAAACTTGATTATCTTTAGGAAAAAAAGGGTAGAAATTTGGGAGTAAGGAGAGATTCTACATTGAGATGATGCCTGATGAACATTTGGAAGAATTGATGTGTTTAACAGTTGAATTTTATAAATGAGAACATAAAGTGCTAAGGCATAGAGTCACAGAATAACACAGCACTTTGAATAATTGTAACTATTTCAGATAAATGGAGAAAAAAGCACATGAGTAAGCTTAATAGATAGAGTTATATGGATAGCCAAAGCCAGAAAAAGAAAGATCTTATAGGTTATGAAAAGAATATTGGAATTTATTCCAACATAATTAAAAAAATTTAAACAGGAGTTGGGTGAGCTAGGGGCAGTGAAAAAAATTTTTTTAATTTTAATTTTAAAGAGATCTTGCTGGCAAGAGTATGTAGAAAAGATTCATGAGTAACTAACTGTTGGCCATTAAATGAGATCTGGGGCAAGAGGTATAATTTCTTTAACCAAATCAGTGACACCCAAGATTGAAGACTAATGATAGAAACCTGAGCATCGTTTACAGCATGATTTCTAAGAAAAACGCTTTAGAACAGACCTTAACTCAAACAAACAAAACAAAACCGAAACACTTGTCTTTTAATTGTGGTTTAGTGATGGTGTGTATTCATCACATATACATACCACCTAGTTGTCATAAGTGAATATATAATTTGATTCAAAACACAGAAAAAGAAAATAGAACTGAGTGACAGTAGCATATGTTAACACCACTATCCATGTCTATTAAATTATTAGAGGCCTAGCATCAAAAGCATAGAAAACATTATGAGAAAACCTTCTGATCAGTTCTAAAGTCATGTATTTGACTTCTCAATACTCTCCACGATTTGGCAGCACTCCCATATATTAAAAACCGTTTCCAACTCACACTCCGCAGCCACACTCGAAAACGGCCACTCCCTTCTCCCGCTTAAATGCTCTATTTTCTTCCTGACTCCATACATTTAATTGTATTTTATCCCATCATGACATGCCTTTCATTCTTCTATCAACACAACTATATCCTCCCAAATTCTCAAGGCCTGGCTCGAGCTTTTTTCTTTCATGGTGATTTACTGTAACAGCTCATGCTAATCATTTCCTTCTCTTATTTCCTAGGAGTGAAGGAGCAAGATACAATTTAGCTTTTAAATTTATCTCCCTTGTTAGACACAGCGCCTTGATGGAAGGACTGTCTTAAAAGGCTTTTTTATATTTCACATAGCACAGTACTAAAGGCATAGCAAAATTTTGCTAAATAACTTTTCAGTGATTCATGCTGGTGATATCAGAATGGCTTGGCATCATTTTGCTTGTTCAAGGAAAAATCCTAATTAAATAGCAATGGTAGAAGTTTTTAAGAGGATGTTCAATCAATGTCGCATACTCCCTGAGTCTGTGCTACTTCTATTAGAAGAGAATGACCAGATGAGAGATCGAGCTGGATTTTTTTCCTTGACCCCATTCCACGATAACCTCAGGCAGTCTAATTAATTTTTAATTTTCTTTCTTGGTCACCTCAAGTACAGGGATGTTGTAAAGACAAATAACTGAGAATTAGAGAAGGAAATACTTCCGTTTGATTGCTAACACAATTTTGTTAAAATATACCATATAAAATCTATGTTACAGAACATTATATAAAAATAAAATGATAAAAGATTCTTAATAGCTAGAATTTCTTATAGAAATTTCTTATAGAATTTCTTAATTCTATAAATTTATAAATTTATAAATTCTATAAATTTCTTATAGAATTCTTAATAGCTAGAAATTTAGAATTTCATCTTAAGGACATAATATGCATAAATTGTACTTTTTACAACAGATTCTGACACATTTCATTCATTCTACACATAATGCAAATTTTTGCAGGAGCCAGTTATCTGAAATGAATGAATTTTAGTGATATGCCTCATAGTAGTTATTGGTTCAGCTGAACTACTGAATGAATACTAACTTTAAGTTTTAGACGGAAACTTCAGCTGGTTATCTACAGAATTTTTTTTTTTTTTACATGAAAGATGGAGACAATTTTAAATGAAAAATTTAATCTAAATGTGCTAGGGAAAAATAAGAGGATTGAAAAACTCCCACAGAATGTATACAAACTATTTTTACCCACATCACACCCTAAACAAGAAGTGCTTTCTAACTTTAGAAAATGTGATCGGACTCATTTAAGGTGGATGTTTTTCATAATTTTTAAAAACTACTATAAAAATTATTTGACAATTTCAGAGGATTTGGGGGCAAAATGTAACTGTAGAGCTTAAAAAGACTTGAATTATCTTTGCTGGTGAACAATCTTGTTTAAAATGTAAAAATCAGTAAAGTATATAAAACTAATGAATTCCACTGGAGAATATTAGCCAGAAAAATAATTAGAGCAAAAGGTATTTGAGAAACTGAGAGGGAGAAAGACAGACAGACAGACAGACAGGTGTAAGGTTAGTCCAAGGTAGGAACCTACTCTAATAGTTGCTGGGGATCTGTGAATGGAATATTCTTCTTTCTGACAAAGGCATGGAGAGGAAAGTGTGGCAGCCCACTCAGCCATATTCCACATATTAGAGAAATTCAGAACTGAAATATCTGTGCCCACCTTCTGCTTAATAACACTGACAGCAGAGAATTCACAAATGTTTCTATTATTCTCATATCTTTTTATCTCAGACAAGTTTGATCTCTTTTCTCCCTTCCATTTTCCCCCACCAGATACTGAAATACATATTAAGATAATAAAAACAAAAAACAACAAAAACCAAAAAGATAATAAAAACAAGCTTCCATTGACTTACTCTTATCATAGTCAAGAAACACAATATAACAAGCCTGCTCTTAGATGATAAGCAACAATTAGAATGTGAACAAGTAAAAAAAAAATGAGCTCCTAACTTGAGGCTTTAGAAAATTTTATTTGAAAGATCTTTGACTTACTGTGTTTGTATGTGTGGCTAACTGATTCAAGCTACATGTAATAGTGCTCTTTTCACAGTGAGAAGTAAAATATCTGTGATAATTACCCATTCGTAGCTCTTTTTAATATAGAAGATGAAACTAAAATCAGAGGTTCTCAAGAGAGCTCTTTTGATTAAAAAAATTAATATATCCTCTACCTTTGATGGCTGCAAATAAAAGATTCTGTCTTTTCCCATTTACCTTCAGGGGTTTTTGTTGTTGTTACTATTTGGGTTTTTTTTGGTTTTTAGTCTTGAATTATTTAGCCAATAATCAAATCTCAGACGTGGAAGTGACTTGAGTATCATCCACTCCTTTCTACTATCCATTGCCTGAATTCTACCTATAACCTGACTGAGAGACAGTTATTTATTCTTTACCCAAAGATTTCTTTGTGGTGAGAGTCAGGCCCCTTTCTTTGGGAAAACATGGACTAAATTAAATTGACCCTGCTGAAATGGAAGTAAATTTTTAGTATCCATCTTATAAATGCAATGTATGGTATCCTTTATTTGAGCATACATTTTTATCAAAGAACATAAAATTTCATGCTTTTAACATATTCACCATACATTTTCATCATTCAAAGAATGTGATGTATTTTGTTCTCACAATAATACTATTATTCTGGGCATTTTCTTATTATGTATTGTCAACTATTTTTTTAACTTAAATACAAGAATTTCCATTAATTTTTGTAAAACACTAGCTCTTTATTTTGACTTGTTTTCCATGTGTCAAAATTATTTTGATTGTTCATTCCTCACCTGAACTTTCACTGTCCTGTCCTGCATTCTGCCATTTGTAAAAGAATTAACAAAAACTCTGATAACAACAACTGTGCAAGGAACAGATGATGCCGGAATCAAAGCAAGGGTAGACTCTTGGTGTTACCATCAGTCCTCTTTAAGGATTCTTGAATCATATACAATGTAAAGACAATTAGGGCCCCAGCCTCAAGTGATCATTCATTTAATACACTGTTAAGATCTCACACAAAAAAAGTAATTCTAATTCCTGTTGAATACAAATATGCTGGAGGAATGGTAAAAAGGAGTGATTGCAGAAACCCTCTGACTATAGGAAACTCTGGGTTATTTGAAAGTGAAAATTTATGGGATCAATTGGTCATTAAGTGCATTAACATGATTTGGACCTAATTAATGCCAGTGATTCCTCTAGTATGACTTCATTCATTCATTTCTGAACATTTAAAAATTTTAGCAAAAGGTAGCTGCTATTAATAATAATTATTACTATTATTTACTATCAACACTACTATCACTAGATGCCCCCCAGATCTGAGAACTTCAGCACTGAACAACACAGAGAATTTCTTTTTCTGACAAAGTACAATTTGTGAGAGGGAAACAGACAATGTAGCAACATTTGTTTGGATGGTATCAAGCCGTGATGAATGCTTTGAAGAAATAAAATATAGTCATAGGAAAATGTAAAGTCTTGTAGTTGGAACAAATTTGTTAAATAAAATTAAAAAGTGGCTTATAATGCTAAATTGCTTAATAAATGTTAGTTGAATGAATAAATTAAAAAATGAACGCCACAAGGGAAAAAGGAAATGAATGAATGAATGATTTGGAGGAGAAAAAGACAAATAGGACAGAAATCATTCTCAAAATGCCCACCCATCAATCTCAAAGAGAATGCAGATAAAACTGCCCCTCAGAATTTCCTGTCCATTCCCCAAAGTTGCCTTTTTGTGACTTTTCCCCTGGAAGGGCTATTCTTGTTTCAACAGGGAAACAAATCTTGTTGAGAACACACTGTGTATTATTCCTAGACTCTTCCAAAAGATGGCCCTGAACTCCTCCTGCCACGGAGAGTATTTATAGATCTCTCTCTGGAGTGCAGATCAGCTGTTTATAGTAGGCTAACAGAGAACACAGGGCAACAGGAGGTGTCACAGGGCTCTTGAAACATTTTTGTGTAAAGCCCTAAAGTGCAATTTCAAATGCAAATCTAAATGAAAAATAATTAGCATTTTCTTTCCTTACCCCAAGGAGTCAGATCATGTAAACTATTGTATCAAAATGAAAAACACAAATAAACCCATGCTCCCTAAATGACAATTTCAGTCGTTGGAATTAATTTCTTAGTTGAACAACATCTGCAAGTTGGATTGTTCTTTTGCTGTTTCTGTTCAACTCAAAATATTTTCTGACAGATGGTGATATAGCAATAAATAAGGCCTGTGTACTTCAGAGGCCGGAAAGTGCCTGGGCTCATGAAATAAATATCATAAATAAATATATTTTAAGGTGTCCCTATGTTTACTGAACTCTGAGATCGTAGAGGAAAAAAATCTCATTTATATTGCAGAAAATAAAATTTCCTACGTCCTTTCTTACTTCCTCACAATACTAACAAAAGACTTATGGTGTATTCCTGGCAGAAAATTCTGGCCACAAGATAGCTGCTTTATGGACACTAAATATAGTACTTTTTAAATGGTTATTTGGTTTAAAATTTGTAGGTGAGCAAAAATATCTAGTCAATTTTCCATTTCCTAACTACAAGACAGAATCAACTGAATTTAGGGCTTCCCTGGTGGCGCAGTGGTTAAGAATCCGCCTGCCGATGCAGGGGTCACAGGTTCAAGCCCTGGTCCGGAAAGATCCCACATGCTGCAGAGCAACTAAGCCTGTGTGCCACAGCTACTGAGCCTGCGCTCTAGAGCCCACGAGCCACAACTACTGAGCCCACATGCTACAACTACTGAAGCCCATGTGCCTAGAGCCCGTGCTCCGCAACAAAAGAAGCCACAGCAATGAGAAGCCCGCACACTGCAACAAAGAGTAGCCCCGGCTCACCGCGAGTAGAGAAAGCCTGCACACAGCAACGAAGACCCAACGCAGCCAAAAATAAATAAATAAATTTATTTATTTAAAAAAAAAAAAAAATCTATAAAAAAGAACTGAATTTAAAACAAACATTTGTGAAACCAATTAGGTTTATTCAAGAAAAAAGAAAGGAAAAATAATTAAGCATATTAACATTAAGCTTATGAAATGCAATACTGTATGTGGAAAAATTCCTGGATTCATGAAGGCCTTTTATTTTTTCTTTAAGTCACAGTCATGCCTAAACCTGCTTGTAAAAGAACACTGAATGTAACTTTAAGGTAAATCAAGATGATGTTGTCTTAGTAAAATAATGACAGACTACTTTGCCTTAGGAACTGGATGTGACAAAAATCAGTGTCTGGAATGCTTGTCATTCTAGTCACAAATGCCACTTTTACCATGCACTGCAAATAAACTAAGGCTTGATATATACTCTAACATACATACTAGAAAAAAGTTTCCATTTTAAATTTAATATTTTTTTAAACGTTAGATTCCTTGTGTACTATAAAAGCTATTTGATGTAGCTTAAGCAGGCAAAATGTAATAAATCAGAGTCTGTGTATAACAAAGATTTTGCTGTCCTTTTGCCCTAAATGTATAAGCAGATTTTATTTATTTCCAGAACAATGAACTAAAACACTTGCTTTTTAAAGCCTAAAGAAAGAAAAAGAAGGCAGTACTTTGCTGCCTTCTAGTTCTGACTTGCTACAAAATCACAGAACTTAAATAAATTTAAAACACCAGGTGAGGGAGTAATCATCACATTAAAATGATTAATAAAATACAGGACTAATATCCTATGAGATCTGAACTATATATTTCTTAAGATTTGAACTGCTTTATGATTTTGATGCCCTAGCTTTCTCAGAGATTACCAAAAAATCTACTGTTGCTTAAATCTTCAAATAAAAAAACTGTTCTCAGGGTACTGAGTTTTAAGTTTGTTTACGTCTATAAGAATTTCTAAGGAGAGACATAAAAATAAAATTATTGTAAAATATATCACTTGGATTACAGAGAAGAATAAACACAAAAGCATGTAAGTGTATGTTTCTGTATGTGTGTGCGGGGAAGACTGCAGAAATTAGGTTAACTTTATATAGGATATAGGAAATCTAATGCTTGTGTTATTATATGATAAAAATAGGTTAGATGAATGTATTGAACAGATTTTTTAGTGATATACAATATGCTCTGCTAAAGACTTACTTTAAAATAGAAACTATAATTTGCAAGGAAATTATGACTCATGGAAACAAATCTCTTAAAGCAATCAATTTGACTTTTTTTCACTAAAAATACAACTCTGAAATTCTCTCCTCTTGAAGCTTTTGCATATCCAATAGACTCTGATTCTTTTTCTTCTCTGTATCTATGCTTATCTATGTTTAATTTTTTAAAATGCTAATTGAAGCATATTTAAAATGTTTTCTATTGAAATATTTATTTTCTTCTTTGTCTAGATGGTGTATAATACAGCTATATAAGTAGAATTTAGAAAACAAAAGTTGTTTAGTTTTCTACTAAAAATAGTATAACTGGGGGGAAATGTTATAATCAGATTATGTACATTTGTGATCTAATACAGAGATTTATACACACAAATATATATATAGAGAGAGAGAATGTTGAATTAATCATATCACTTCTCAGAGAAACTTCAGGCTGTTTATAGATAAATATTATCCATGTTCAAATTTTTGCAATTATTTTTCCCAATTGTTCCAGATAGATACTTGAGTAATACAAAAAACATACTTGAGTTTTTGCATCAAATAATATACTCAGAATAGCACACCCTTTGCCGAGAATGTTTGTTTTTCTTTCAGCATTTCTAGCACCTAACGATACAACATAAATTTACAATAAAAGAAACAGTGTTTCGATAATATTCATTAAGAATTTTGTAATTAAGGTAACACAGTGTCCATCTCCATGATTACAGCTCCTATCACTTACCTGCCTGTCATATTCTCTAACGGCTGAATATGAAAAGTAGACTTTTAAAATCAAGATAGGTTATACCTTTGTTTTTCTTTGTATCATCAACCATATCTTACAAGGAAGGAATTCCTCTACAGAGTTTCTATTTGGCTCAGATCAAATAAAAAAGGCAAACATCACTGGGAAAATTGCCATTTGTCAACTGTTGCATGTCATATCGTGTGGTGATACAGTTCTCTACACAACAAATGTCAGAATGCTGACACTCTACTGTACAAACTAAAGTACAAAATTGAACATAAATAATCTAAAAATATTGGCAGCAGTACATTTCTAGATGAATGGAGTTAGTGATGACTAATATTTTCTTCCGAAGGCTCTGGTACACCTTTATATATTTTCTATAGGACATCCTTAGTGGGAGGGGAACAGAGAACACTTGAGAGTCAAGTTATTTTTAAAGTTAACAATGAAAAAAAGATTTTGAATCCTTGCTTAATTAAAAATGGAACAGTACAAGAGGGTGACTCATTTCTATCATAAGGAGCTGAAAATTAAAAATTAAGCAATATCCTAAAAGTATATGTGCAATATCCTAAAAGACTGATTCAAATACTACTTCACATAAAAACCTTCATATAGATCTCAAAGCTCACTTATTTATTTAGACTACTCGTTGATATCACAACACTGTCCTTTCTTAAATGCAAAACAAACAAAACAAAAAAGCAGGTAAAGAGAAGGGTATTTATTGCCTCAAATAGCTCCTTATAATGGTAAAAGAATTGCTTCCTTTCTAACCAGCTGAAAAGTTACAGGATACAGTCCTCAAATATTCAAATCTCACCTTTAGAGAAACATAAATGTGAATGGTTTCCTCATCCAATTGTGATTCAACATTCCCTAATCATTAAGGTACTAATTTATGCAAGAAAGTAGGGGTCCTAATATGTGTTACATTTTTTTTTTAAATTTAATTTTATTTATTTATTTATTTTTGGCTGTGTTGGGTCTTTGTTGCTGTGCGCAGGCTTTCTTTACTTGTGGTGAGCGGGGGCTACTCTTCGTTGCAATGCACAGGCTTCTCACTGCGGTGGCTTCTCTTGTTGCGGAGCATGGGCTCTAGGCATACAGGCTTCAGCAGTTGCAGCATGTGGGCTCAGTAGCTGTGGCTGACGGGCTCTAGAGTGCAGGCTCAGTAGTGGTGGCGAACGGGCCCAGTTCGTCCACGCCATGTGGGATCTTCCCAGACCAGGGTTCGAACCCATGTCCCCTGCATTGGCAGGCAGACTCCCAACCACTGTGCCACCAGGGAAGCCCATGTGTTCCATTTTATTCGGAAATATAGATGACAATTCCTCTTACTAGGTAGCTTAGAGTGACTAGTTCTTGCCATAATGTTGTCATAGTGATAGTGACATCAATGTACTTCATGGTAATCAGTGCAGCGATTTATCTGAGAAAATATTAGTGCTGATTCCTGATGTGTTTTACATTTTAAAATGCTGAAAAATATACTATTTAATATATTACAGGTAAATGGGCTTTACTTAAGTAAAGCAGACCAAAACTCTAGACAGATTGATTGATCCATGTATCTGCAAAATGTACATTAAAAAAAAGCATCTGAATGGGTAAAGGGGATATTGATGAACAAGCCAGGAGATCATGATTAACCGGTTGCTAAGGAAGATCCTGCTCTCAAGTGCCTTTGCCAAACACAAAAGCTCCTCAAGTCATGGGCTCGGTTTAATTATTTTGTTAAATCCTTTTTAATTTCTTTGGACTCCAAAAGTGATATGGTGGTGACAGTCCTGAATTCTGGATTCCATCCCTCACAATCTTGGCAAAACACTTTCAGTCCTCACCTTTCATGCCAAAGGGTTGTTACTGAAACTTCAGATGTTATACTTGGTAGTTCAATTACCTCTTACTCCAATGCCTTGCAGACTAATGTCACAATAAGCAACAAGAACACTGGCAGAACCTCTCTGAGATGGAGAGGAATCCCCCGCTTTTAGGTCACCAGCACATTAAAAATGAAAACAACATATATAAACAAAAAGGGTTATAATTTTGTGTATCTAAAATGGTTTCTTTTTATAAACTATTTTAACATCAAACTGTGATACAATAATTAAGCTTTTCACACAAAATTATAGGATTTATTTTTAAAATAATAATTCATGAACTGTGGATATTAACCAGTAAGGGATCCCATGCTGAAATTTGGAAGAACATTACTCTCTTTTCCAATCCAGGCAGCGAGTCTCTGTAACTGATTGTGCAGCCTCATTCTTAGATCTTAATGCCTTCATGCATGTGTGAATATGGCCAGTCATAATGCTTTATCTATGAGTAATTAATCCTAATTTAAATAAAGGGATATCAGAGGCACTCAGGGCAAAGTAGACCTTACCATACCAAAATTCCAGACTCAGAAGTTTTACTTGTTGTTTTTTAAATTTATACTTTCTGGTCTGTGTAAAATCTAAACGCGGGGAGGGGGAAGGGTAAGCTGGGACAAAGTGAGAGAGTGGCATGGACATATATACACTACCAAACGTAAAACCGATAGCTAGTGGGAAGCAGCCACATAGCACAGGAAGATCAGCTCAGTGCTTTGTGACCACCTAGAGGGGTGGGATAGGGAGGGTGGGAGGGAGACACAAGAGGGAGGAGATATGGGGATATATGTATATGAATAGCTGATTCACTTTGTTATAAAGCAGAAACTAACACACCATTGTAAAGCAATTATACTCCAATAAAGATGTTAAAAAAAAATCTATCAATTTCTGGAGGATAAACTATGAAAACCGTAACTGGATTACTTTCAGTTAGCTATTTGCTTCATTAATCATTCTCATTGGATGGACTCTAAAAAGTAGCATTGCTTCTTGGCCAGCCTTGTAATTTCACTTCAAAAACGGTGACTTACACACAGCCAAACACGATAATCTCTCTGCACTGACAGGAATATCTTTTAGTTGATTAAAAAAAAGGATTTGTTGGGCTTCCCTGGTGGCGCAGTGGTTGAGGGTCTGCCTGCCGATGCAGGGGACGCAGGTTCCTGCCCCGGTCCGGGAAGATCCCACATGCCACGGAGCGGCTGGGCCCGTGAGCCATGGCCGCTGAGCCTGCGCGTCCGGAACCTGTGCTCCGCGACGGGAGAGGCCACAACAGTGAGAGGCCCGTGTACCGCAAAAAAAAAAAAAAGGATGTGTTTACTCAGGGCTCTGTTAATAAAGATAGATTTCATAGAGCTGATTTTGATTCAGTATTATTAATCAAGGGTTTTATTTCCATGTAGGCAATTTCACAAGTCACATAATTGATATTTGCAGTTTTGAGCATTTACTTTATGGCATACCATCTCAGACCGGTTTAGTGTGGAGGGACTGGAGGCCAAAAGCAATACTGAATGTTTGCTGTCAGTAGCCGGTTTGCTCACTATATTTACATCTATAGAAACATACATATGAATATATTCATACTCTTGAGAAATTATCATAGATCAGAGCTTCCCAAATGGAGGCTATTTTGCCACCCAGGAGGCATGTGCCAATATCTGGAGATATTTTTGTTTGTCAAAACTGGGTAAGAGAGGGTGCTACTGGCATCTATTAGGTAGAGGACATGGATGGTGCTAAACATTCTGCAATGCATAGAACAGGCCCTCACAACAGAGACTGACATGGTCTCAAATGCCTCAAATGTCAACAGTGTCATGGGGTAGAAACACTGCTATTCTCACACACACACACACACACGCACACACACACACGCACGCACACACACAGGATACATAAAACAAGCTGATCATCATGGCCACATACTGTTGCTCAGAAAAGCAGATCAAATAAGTTGCATCTTATAAAATGTTAATGTATCAAGGTTTAATCTTAAGCATGGTATGTGGTGAAGCATCCCAATTTTCAGACACATGCTCAGGCTACCTCAAAACCAGTACCAGTACTGGACACTGTTTCTTATATGTTGTCATTAAACATGTGGTTTGCTGAACTGAGATGAATGTATCTTGCTGCAATACATACCTATTTGGGAAAGTCACCATACTTCCACTCAGCAAGACTTGCTAGACAGTACAACCCTAAACGATGCATGATAGCCTGTTTACATTGTACACATGCTCTGTCTGGATGGCTAACCATATTGTCCAGAGCATATTTTCAGACCTATTCAGTAAAGTCTTCTGGATGCTGCATAAGAGCATAGGCTCGCTTTGTTTTTGTTTTGTATTACTAAACATGTGCCCAGGAAAACATTTACCACCCAGAAGAGATCAAATCCAAGATAACACACTCTCTCTGGTAGAAAAAAAAAAAAAAAGAAAAAGGAAAAGAAAAAGAAAAAGAAAGATTAATTCAAAAAGATTTGAGATATCAAGACTGCACAGAATGTTTTATCATAATTGGTATATCTGTCTTCTTTAGCTTAAAAATGATTATTTTCCCTAACTGCATGTTTTCTTACTTCTCATCACTTTTTCTCCCAGATTGTCCTATCTTATCCTTCAATTAGCAAGCATTCACCTAAAATACCTGATATACTCCATAAAACTATTCCTACAAATAATACTGGAAGTAGTTGAGGGAATTACTAGGCACTGGTATTGCAGAAGAGAACTGTCCAATAGGACTCTCTGCTCTGCAGGAAATTCTCTTCTGCACCCACCAACACAGTCACAACCAGTAGCACGTGCCTACTGAGACCTAGAAATGTGGTCAGTGTACCTAAGGAAAAAATTGTTCAATTTTATTTTATTTAACTTTGACTAGGAGCTAGTGTATCGAAGAGTGCAATTCTAGAATACCAATGACTCAAAGAATTGAGGTTACAGGGAACAGATAAAACCCGTTTGAACAGAAGGACAGAAGAAACACTAAGACAAAAAAGGAAAATGATTATGATGAATCAATGCCTATAAGAGTTTAATCTTCTTTTGACATTTAGGTTTCTTTGACATTTACGTTACACGGCTTTATTGGAGGTAGAAATGTCTTATCTAATTTTTCAGCAACTTGATGTGACTTATTTTTGCTTTGGGGTAATTCTAAGAATTTAGAAACTCCAGATTTGGGTGAAACATTCCTGTCATTGATTTATAGTAAAAGAAAACGAACTACATGTTTTATGAGATTTAAAGATCTTCTTGATAGAGGAACAGAACACATGGACATTTGGATAGATGAAAGGGAGAAGTCTGCTATTTAGCACTCCAGAGGAGAGATGGCTGCCAGACAGGGACACAGAAGAACTGCCCTCTCTACCACCCCAGCAGGTACCAGCAAGCTATAGCTGTAGGGGATAAAGGGGAGAGAGTCAGCGAGGCTCGGAGGGATCCCTGTGGGTTGGCTAATCTGGATGATTTTTCAGGCTCAGGGCATAGGGGCGGTCCTCAGTTTTGTCTGGTTCCTGACCCTGAAGCAGTTAGCATGCATGCACCGTGATCCTGAATGTGAGAGCCTGATAAGGGAGGTGGTTGGATTGTGGACTTAATCAGCCACTCAAGAAGCAGAACTGACCAGCTTTTAGTCAGGTCCTGAAAGCTGGGTCAAGACAGCGCAAAAACAAACCTCTCTTACAGTTGACCTCTTGTTGTCTTGGCATCCGTTTCGAGTTCAATTATCTGAAGAATTCCAGTAGCCCAAGTAGTAGAGGAGACTTTTACAGAGTGGCATATAAATGCCCCTAAACTGCCTAGGAAAACATTTTATTATGGCAGTCAGAAGGAGGGAGACAAGTAGAAGTATAAATAGGTCAACCGTATCCAAGTTTACTGTTTATATGGCAAAAACAGATCTGAAGTTTGGAGGTCTCTAACAAGATTATGGTGGACTTGTAAGGTGCGTGACAGTATGAATTATGTAGTTTTTGATAATAATATCTTGGTGTATCCCTTGAGTCAAGGTGGTAGGTACAGCAGTTTTGTTGATGGAGAGTGTGAACTGCTAGTTCAGCAAGGTATAGGTGAGTCGTACTTGTTTGTAGCCATGGGGAGGGGGTGGTTTTGGTGGCCGTAGACACAGGGTGAGCACTTGTGGGGGGCAAGGTAGAGCGAGAAGGGAAGTAGGAGTAGGCCCTGGGGAGTGGGAGGTCCAACTGAAGGGTGGACCAATGTGAGGAAGTTACCTGCCTGGGGAAGAACTAATTTCCATTAATTTTTTAATAGCACAGAGAGCAGTAACCTTTATAAGATTTCCCTTTAGGTATGCAAGTATAGCTATAGAACAAGGAGCATACCACAAGCTAAGTAAACAGCAAACGCAGGAAACACAGAATCCCTAACGTCCAACGAAAAAAAACAGTAACTGTTTCATGTCAGCATCTTAGGAGAGGCAACTGGTGGGTGTGGCTGCTATGGTGGTCTCAGTGTCCAGGGAGTAGTTGTCTCTGTCACAGGGTGCAAAGTCATTTCCAGTGGAGTCGTCTTTGGCCCAAGTAGTGTCATCAAGGGTGATACCTTCTCAAGAACAAGCTCCTGGTCCAGGGCAATGCGGTTTGGGATATGGCACTGGGGGTATCCTTTATAAGTGGATACCCACTCAAGTTAACATGGGTTTTGTTTTTGTGGCTCTGTGGTATTATAACAAGACTGAGCTTCTTGTAAAATATCAAGGTGATTTTGGTCCTGGGAGCTCGACTTATAAATATCTTTCAAACAAAGGCTTCATGCGTGCACAACTAGCAAAGATGACGCTTGCCTCAACGAAGTTGCTATCATTGAACCGAAGCACCAGAACCCAACTGACATAATTAAATCCCTGATTAAAGGTGGCCAAATCTAAAAGCTCCCAACTGTCCAAGATTCTGTCCAGATGGGTGATGACAGGGATTCTACTGCAGATAGTTTTTAAATCACATGGCCTGTTTGGGGTGCATCTTGTTAATAGGATGGCACGTTTGTCAATTAAAATATCCGTGGCTGAGCTTTGACCTCCAGCATAGCCTATAGGCAGGCCCTCCAATTTAGGCAATTACCATGGGCCCTCTGCCTCAGTTGTTGGCTTGGTTGGTAATGGACAAGCCAGTGAAGACTTCAGGTTGTAGGGGTGTGGGCTCCAGCATCTGCTAAGTTTGGTTAAAACGATGGTTTACTTGGAGTGTTGGAGCCTCTGGACTTCAAACCAATGAACGCATCAAGACCAATAGCAATGAGACCAACAAAATAGTGTGTGGCTGCACTTGATAGACCTTTGCTGTTTGATGTCAATTCTTCTCTGGCTTGTATTATTGCCAATGAAGGCTTGTCTGGCTTCACCATTATGGGATATGGTGTTGATTTTATTATTATCTCCTAATGTTATCTCCATTTCTATTTACCAAGTCCAGTTTCCTAGCTCCCTAGCAGCCCACACTGTCTGAGGGAATAGTCCTGGAAAAATAATTTTAATTTTCTGGAGGGAATCAGATGGAGAGCCAGGATTAATTATCTACCCCTCATAACCTGAATACTGATGAAGATTTTTTGAGTGGTAGAAGTTTAGGCTCAAATGAGTCACATGTCAGATGGGCAGGTTCCTGGCCCATGGGACAGTCTATGGTTAATGGGTCCCAGAAGAGTATGTACCCTACATCTGGCCTCCAGCACTATGGGGGTGGAATGGCAAATTTTCTGACTCTTGGGCCCTGTCCTTTATCATGGACATACCAGTTAGCAGATGGAAAGCATCACTGAGCATCAGTTATGATGGTGGCAATGCCACCCATATAGTCTATGAAGTTTCACTGCTGTTCCATCAGTTGATCCCAAGGGACTCCCCAGGTAGCTAAGGTAACTGGGAGAAGGGCAACCTCATCCAGCAGCCTGGCATCTGGCAAGAAACTGAGGAGAGGAGAGACACACCCCTCCTCCAGGTGGAATATTCCAGAAGGCCCAGGTCTGGTTCCATTCTTTATCAAGGAGGTCTAAGTAGAGGTGCTCAGATTGAGGAGTGCTGCATTTATGACCCAAGGCATAATGGGCAACTGGGTATAGAAAGTCACAGGCTCAAGGATCCATCAGAACCACAATTTCTAGGAAAGACCAGTATGTGGCCAGTGATTTTTGCTCTAATGGTGTACAGCACAGAGCCAAGGTTGGTTTCTAACATCAGAAGCCCAAAGGCAACCTATGGCCTTCATAAGAGTCCTGAGACTCCTGGAGGTGTGAGAAGAGGTTGCTAAAACTTCTGTGGTGAAGGAGCCTCTGAGGAGAGTAACGCAAGTGCCTGTCAATTTTTTTTCTAAATCAGTGTTTTTAATAAAGGGAAACGTGCTTCTGAGAGAAAGTAACTGAGCTTGTTGGTTTGTAGTCCTTTCAACAATACAACCTGATTATTTAGCTGAGAGTAATTACTGAGATCAATACCATTCAGTGACTCTCTGTATTTAGGCAAAGAGAAGCCTCACTGGTGTTTCCTTTTAGAAGAGATACATCCACTGAGATGAAAGGCCCAACTCGATTTTTCATGAGATGCTTGTACTTTGATTTTCATTTTCTTCATGTCGGCATGCCTTGTGAGACTGTGTTTTATTGCAAACCTTTTGCACCAGCCAGCATACTCACACATAAATGGGTGCTTTTCCTCAGGCAGAGAGAAAATATGGCTCTTGAGACCAAGCATGTTGCATAGCTTCCACCATGGTCTTCTCTTGGACACTGACACACATTCCTTTCTGGGACACGAGTTTTCACGTGTTGCTTACCCTCACCTCTCTGCTTGAATGTTTTCTGGCATACTTCACATGTTATTTTCTTTTTAGCGGGTTTCTCTCAAATGTTTTTGGCACAATGAACATCCCTTTTGACAACGTGGATCTCGTAGACTTTTCTTCTCATCCTTTCAGACTGCCGGGTGAAACAAAGTGCTTGCCATTTCTTTCAGGGTTTCACTTGAACAGTGATTCATTTTTCTGCTGGCACTGATGGATTTCTAGCTGCTGATGTTCTTAAAGGTCTTCTTACAACCTTCAAACTGGCATACGTATTGTTTTTGCTGATTTTCATGTTTGCACTCAAAATGTTTCTTCAAGCTTGATTTTGTTGAATTTTTATTTTTTTATTATTATTTTTTTTTGCAGTACGCGGGCCTCCCACTGTTGTGGCCTCTCCCGTTGCGGAGCACAGGGTCCGGATGCGCAGGCCCAGCGGCCATGGCTCATGGGCCCAGCCGCTCTGCGGCATCTTCCCAGACCAGGGCATGAACCTGCGTGCCCTGCATCGGCAGGCAGACTCTCAACCATTGCGCCACCAGGGAAGCCCTGAATTTTTATTTTTAAAAATGTTTTTGGCCTCACGGCGCAGCTTGTGGGATCCTAGTTCCCTAACCATGGACTGAAACTAGGCCCTCAGCAGTGAGAGCACAGAGACCTAACCACTGGAGCACCAGGGAATTCCCTTGTGTTGAATTTTTAATCACAACCACTCTCTGAAGAATAAATAGCTGTTCTCCCATGTGGATCAGGATGCGGCATCTCCCAGGGTAGTCCCTGGTGATGGCTTGGCTACACTCTTCATTATCACAAACCCATGCCCTCTCCCCATGTGCTTGCACAGGTGCATATCTAGCTTTCAGGCCTACTGCGATTGGCTCTGGAGTCTGGTAAGGAGCAAAAGAACCTCCTGGGGACCATGGGGAGTGGGGGAGGGAGCAAGGGAAGGGGTGGGGTGGGGCTGGGCTACTGCCTATCCCAGTGAACAGCATCTGCATAGAACATGTCAGTGACAGGCAGGAAGGACACTGCCCCCGAAATCAAAGCCAGGCACCCCAGGGAGCACCGTGCAGGGCCAAGAAGACAATCACACGTGTGGCCCCTTGTGTTCACCATGTTCAGGCAGCCAAGACTCTGGCCAGAGTGAACCACTCTGGACCAACCCCACATACTACCCAGGTGTACATTCTGGAATGTTTCCCCGTGGGGCCTATCGATGTTAATTTGGACCAGTTTTACAGCCTTTTGTTGGAGGGGGCCCCATTCAAGGTGGGCTGATTAGTAAGTAACAGTATCAGAGAGAGTAAGTAGAATCTCTACACGAGGACTATATTGCCTCCAGAATGCAACACTGACTAAACGATGCTGGAGTTTTATGTCCTTAATGAGTGTGTTAACAAATGTCCTTAAAGTAGGATGTCATCACTGGAATACCATATCCGTGCTGATGGAGAACAGTGGATGCAGTTAGATGTTGTCTGCAGAGATTGTGTGCAATTGCAAAGAGGTCCTTACTCTAGAAGGTGCCTGGAAAAGGTGCATTGCTTCCCTTGGGGGTGAAGGCAAACTGACGCTGAGAGGCTGTTAAAATAGGCACTGAAGAGAACATATTAGCCAAACCTTTTACTATCAAAATATTTACTGGTTGTTAATTGGATGACATTAGTAATTTTAATAATATCGGGTATTGGGAATGGGGACCTTAATGGATGGGACCATAGTATTAAAGTTGCAGTAATCCACTGTGAGGCATTATTCTTTTTTTCTTTTTTCTTCAATTTTTGAAGGTTTAAGAACAGGCAGATTTGCCTATTAAATGGAGAGGTGGTGGACATAATCACCCCTTTATTAATTAGGTCTTATATGAAGTTTGAGTTCTTTTTTTTTTTTTTTTTTTTTTGCGGTATGCGGGCCTCTCACTGTTGTGGCCTCTCCCATTGCGGAGCACAGGCTCCAGACACGCAGGCTCAGCGGCCATGGCTCATGGGCCCAGCTGCTCCGCGGCATGTGGGATCTTCCCAGACCGGGGCACGAACCTGTGTCCCCTGCATCGGCAGGCGGACTCTCAACCACTGCGCCACCAGGGAAGCCCTGAAGTTTGAGTTCTTGAAGGCCCTATTTTAACTTAAATTGGACCACTTTAATATTTTAACTGGGTCTTTTTTTGTCAAGCCAGTTTCTAAGTGCCAAAGACTTTACTTAGCTTCAATTTATTACTCATTATTTCAGAGTGTCTATTTCCAATATAGAATATTTTAGGGCAATAGATATTATGACTATGGGAAACTTAGGCAGGACTATAACATAAAATAAGGAATACCCTTTTTTCCTGTATTTTATGTTTAGTTACTCTCCTAGGGTTATAGGGAGTTCCATGTTTAAATTTAGTAGGATCTTCTGATAAAACTGTAATATGGGATCCAGTATGATTAAATCCACGAAGCTTTGTCAACTGGTGCATTTTAGCAGTTGTTAAAGTTAATTTAGCACCTATGCTGTAGAGGCAGAAAAGGCAATCAGCACCCTTTTTATCTTTTTGTCATAGAAATTATTTTAGTAAATTTTGGATTTTCAATTGTTTTAAGTTATGGACCTTTGTTTAAAAAATATTATACACACACACATATAAAATTCATTTTTTATTTTCTCCCTCTGTATCTAGGTTTTTTCCTTTCATTCCATTATTTTCCCTCTGTTTTGGGCTTCTAGGCACCTATGCCTGTGTTTTCAGTTTGTCTCTGTCTGATAACTCAGTGTGAAGCATGTAGGTGGTCATAGGAAACGAGGGGTAGGGGTTCATGGCCTGCCTTCAGGCAGCCGTCTCTTACTCCAGGCCTTCCCAATCCACCACAAGAGGACTAGGGTTTGCAGCCTCTCCTTGGGACAGTGCAGTAAGACCCACTGTCAGAAGTATCAGTCCCTTCGCATGTTATGTTGGGGCGCTTACTAAGGCCCAAGCACAATGGTTAGTGGTCTTGTATTATTTAAGTAATTGGATACCTGGCAGGTGTTCTGAAGGGGGTTGCTGGGATGAAATCTTTGTTTCCTTGAGCCAGAGGGCCCCTCCGGATTACACGTTGGGGGGCTGGTCTTAGAAGGTGCAGCCTGTGATATTCCTGACAGTCTAGGGAGCATAAAGCTCTCTGTGGACAGCAAGGAGATACGCACCAACGAAGAGAGGTAGCGGCTACCCACACCTGAGCAACATCAAAATGACACCCAGCTGCCATTTCTCTCCCATGGGGGGAGCCCAGCCAACATCTTCCTGCACAGGAGTCCCCTGAAACACACAGACCAACCAGAGTTCTGCCCCAAATAATGATGAAGAAACACCACCACCATCAAGGAGGGTCCCCTGGAATAGGTCTCTGCCAAACACAGACTGTGACTAAAAGCAGAACCACCGAATCTTCCAGCCTGGAAAGCACAGCTCAAGTAGCCGCAGGCTGCAAGACTAAAGCCCAAGCTCAAATTCCATCCCAACTGCTCTCCCTGTGGTCTGGAGCCAATTAGTGAGCCAAGAGCAGCTCGAAAGAAGTTATCCAAGAGTCAGTGGTTGTGGCCATAGTGCCAACTGTATTATAAGACTTTAAGAATTCTTTTGATGGCGGGATACAACACACTGATTCATGCAGATGAAAGGCTGAATGTTTTGTTACTTAACACTACTGAGAGAGACGGCCGCTGGGCAGGGCCACACAGGGAATGACACCCAGGGAGGGGGTCACAGCAAACTAGAGTTGTGAGGTGCAGCTAGGTAGGCAGCTTTGGCAAGCAGTGTGGGGTCAGTTAGGTTTTGCAGGCTCCCTGAGGACTGGCTGATTTGAATCATTTAGTGTAGGGCTTATCCCTAGTCTGGTACTTGCAGTGATTGGGGTGATGCCACGTGGCCCAGAGTATGAGCGCCTGGTAAGCGAAGTTAACTTTTCAGAGCACATGGTGGGCTCTAGCAAAGCGCATCCTACACTCAGAGGCCGACAGCAGCCGCACTGAAAGGCTGAAAGCCTGGCACTGGATAAATATCCAGGTCCCTTCACAATTTATAGGCACCTAGAGATTTAATTTAAAAAATTTGTTTAATGATTGACAAAGGCCTATATTTTTTTTCCATTTCTTGGCACATAAACTGCATGTTTAAATTAGGCACAATTTTCTTAATTACTTTTTTTATAAACATGAAATACTGGTTCATTTGATGAGATTCTTTCCAGAATTTTCTAAAATTCCAATAAAATACAGAGAAATGTCAGCTCTTAAAAACCTCCCATATGAGTGTTCATTTTGAAGCCTTAAGAGAGTTACTGAATTTCACAAAGTGCTATATATGTAATAAACCTGCTGACTAAGGAAATCTCACCACAGATTAATTCAGCAGGGTTAGGCAAAAATAAAATATCATAGTTTCCCTACTCTTGGTCAGTTTTTAAATGTTTTAAAAAAATTAACAGACACACTCCAATAAATGTAATTTTTAGGGTTTACAGCAGCCAAATTAATATAGCAACCCAATATAACATTAACAGGCTACTACAATGATTTTATGTAAAGTTGTGCAAAGTAACTCCAATTACATATTTCATACTGCTCAGCAATCCATCTGTGTTAATCTAGAAACTTCATCTCTCAATTTCCCCAATTATTACTTCAATTTTTTTTTCTCTTTCCCTCCTTCCTCTTTCTTTCCTGTTGCATTAGAGGCAGTTTTTCTTTTCCTATCTAGGGTAACTCCTCCCATCTGTGTGTTTGGACCCCATTATAATTTTTCAGGAGTATTATCCAACTTCCCTTTCCTGAATATTCAACCAAACCTTCTCAACTAGATCTTTTCCATCTATATGGAATTATTCCTACACCTCTATCCCATATCATCCTTACTTACAGCCCTATCTCTCTGCCATTCCACTGTTAATCTCTTTTAAAAAAAATTATGTTTTGCTGTCTTTGTTTTTTCATCTCCTATGCATTTACTAACATAGTTTATGCCAACACAGCTTTTGTACCATTTATTTATGGAACAATCCTTCCTAAGGTCATCAATGACCTCCATTTTTTGGCCCCATGCCAAATCTAGGGGACTTTTTAGTGCTCATTTCATTGATTTCTCGGCAGCATCTGGCACTGCTAACTGTTTACTCTTTCTTCTATCACCCTCTTACTTTAGCTCCCATGATGCAATACTCTTGTACAATGCCAGAATTAAAGTACCTGAGCAAAAGCAACATCAGTAGGAATTTAAGAAGAAAAGAGATGAAACACATCACCAGCAAACCTGATTGTCCAAAGATAATCATGTGATTGTTGCATACTATCCATCAAAGTCCCTCCTCCTTTCTTTAGTAGTAACTGGACATAATATGCCCAGTTATATTACATTTTTCAGCTTCTCTTGCAGTTCGCTGTGGCCATCTGCTGAAATTCCCTCCAAAGTTAGGTAAGAAGCACTACAATGGTCCTATGAAACTTCCCACATATCCTGCTCTGTGCTCCTACCTGTTTCATGGGGGCAAGTCGAACATGGCAAAGATATAGTCAGCTCGGATCTCTGAATGACTAAGTGAAGCAGAGATAACCCCCTTTCACTGTCATAAACATACATCTCCTTGGGCTGGAAAATGTTCCCACAGACTTTAATGTACATCAGAAACACCTGGAAAGTTTAACACACATTGCTGGCCCTCCACACCAGAGTTTCTGATTCAGCAGATCTAGAGTGGGGCTCGAGAATCTACTTTCCTGACAATTTTCTTTCTTATACTTTGAGAAGTGCTGTCCTAGACTACTACGCAAAAAGAAACAAAAGTCTTTTATGTCTCTTTTTTCAGCCATTAAATTCGGAGTCTATTGCTAAAGGACTTAAGCTTCCCCTATCTAATTCAGAAATGATTATGGAAACATTATCAAAATTATCTTATTTTCATGCTGGTATGAGTAGCCAATTTGACACAAAATACAACAACCTTGGAAGCACATTGAGTGACTGGGAAATGGGTCAAATTGTCATCTTCCTACAGATTGACCTATCTCCCCTAAATCTGACCTCCAGCTTCTAGGCCACAATACCGTCCAAAGATGCTCAAATGTGTAAATAATTAAGGAATTAAGGCTTAGAGCAGAAGAAATAGGGAGACAAAAAAAGGAGGGGAAAAGGTACTTCACAAAGCAACATGATTGTGAATTTTGAAACTAAAAAATATTTAGAAAAATAAAATTCATTCCAAAATTTATTTGGTATTTTTGGGTGGGAGTATCTGGGGTAGGGGGAAGAATGTGTATGCTATTTGGAACCAGGATACAAATTACAAATGCTCTCCAGAGAGAATGGGTATACTGGAGAGGAGTCATCAGAAATGGTCAGTGATTCAAATCCTGTAACTGAGCAGATGAGAAACCTTGGACTACTGAGTTCAACCACACGGGGAGTGATCTAGACAAGCCCTAAGATCCCAACCAGATTTGACAATCTGACTCTGTTGCTGAACTGCTTATTTTATAACAGGGAAAAGAATAGATCTTTACCATCCTGCAATGACACATATATAGTAGGCTGAAAGCATTTTTGATGGACAGATATGTTTTTCATGACATTTAACTAGAATAGTGAGAGAATTCCATCCTTAAACCTGACATATTTCAGTTTAAACGCCTTGGATTTTTTTTCTTTTTTGGTGGGGGAATAAAATTTGAAGCTTGAAACAGAAAGTTGAGACATGCTGATTCTTATAATTTCCAAGTCGTACAGGAAAGGGAAGAGAGCTTTCCTTCTTTAAAGACAGTTTGTATGACAGCTTTACTAATATTTAGTGTTTAAATTTGCCTCGGGTTTAGGAGATGCTTTTATTTAATTATCTTCTAAATGTCCTAAGGCCACTTAATGACTGAACATAGGTTTTCCCTTTCCCATTGTGATTCTCCATCTATTTCATATAACCATGATTGAGTTATTTAAATCGACAGTCTCTTTATTGGATGACATTCAAGACACCTTAAATTTTTCAAGAAACCATTCAGACAAAGTAATGACTCCTTTACTCCTTCTCTCCTTAGGTTAAAAGCATAAACCCTAAAGAAACAAAAATATTGGGTTTTTTTTTTTTTACTATTTCTTTTTTAAAAATTTTATTTAGTATTTATTTTTTGGGCTGCACTGAGTCTTTGTTGCTGTGTGTGGGCTTTCTCTAGTTGTGGCTAGTGGGGGCTACTCTTCCTTGCGGTGCGCGGGCTTCTCATTGCGGTGGCTTCTCTTGTTGAGGAGCATGGGCTCTAGGTGCGTGGGCTTCGGGAGTTGCTGCACTTGGGTTGAGTAGTTGCGGCACGTGGGCCCTAGAGCATGCGGACTTCAGTAGTCACAGTGCGTGGGCTCACTGCAACTGCAGTGAGTTGCAGTAGTTGGGGCATGTGGACTCAGTAGTTGTGGCTTGCAGGCTCTAGAGCGCAGGCTCAGTAGTTGTGGCTCATGGGTTTAGTTGCTCTGTGGCATGTGGGATCTTCCCGGACCAGGGAACAAACCCATGTCCCCTGCACTGGCAGGCAGATTCTTAACCACTGTGTCACTAGGGAAGTCCCAAATATTGTCTTTGTGTTATCAAAGATACTCTAAATTTTGCTCCTAAAAGTATATCTTATAACTTCTCATCATCCCATGTCTCTCTCCCGTTTGACTATTACAAGAGAAAATGGAAAAATTTCCAAGCAAGAACAAAGTGTGGCAAGTTAGGCAAACCAGAAATTGAAACAATAAAATGAGAAAACACCTACCAAGGAAATGTAAAGTTAATCTGATTTTGTAAAGCAGGAAGAGAACTGACAGATGACCACTAAAGTCACTGCACTGTACAATGTATTACAGAAGCACATTCAATGGAAATAAAAGACACGAGAGACTAAATTCTCATGTTAGGGTGATTTCTAAGGACATCAGAGCCCAGAAAACCTGAAAGTAATATGGGAGGTCTGATCTCAAGCCCTAACTGTTCTATCCCACATCTTACGAGATTGACTGGTTTACGGAGTGAACTAAATTTGATGGAAATGTGTTCTGGAAGTCTCTTTATTTTTAAGCAACTATTCCACTTGTCATTCCTTTTTGATCCTTCCCTGCTCCCTGATGGAACATTATATAAATCTCATAACTTCCAAGTCACTTCTATTTCCTCTTCAATCATTATGACTCACTCTCAGTCAACTTTATTCAAAAGATCAAACCAGTCTAAATCAGAACTTCAAACTCTAATTCCATTCAAAGCTTGTTTCTCCTCCACAACTCAAGACTGGCCCATGGCTCAAAGTCTTCCTGTGAGAAAAGGCATTTTTACTTATCTTTCGCTTTCCTTTATCCTTCTCCTCCTTCCTTTTCTGCTTCCTCTTGTACTGAGGTGAGAAACGGGGAATTGGAGGAAGACGGGCAACAGTCTTTCCTTATATTTTTGTAGTCAGGCCTTTGTTGTCTTTCATGACAGCATTCCTATATGTTTGCTCTCTTAGGGCATATGTGTGGATTTTTCAGAGGGCCAGGGGGTGATCTCCACAATGCATAGGATTGTAGTGTGGAAGCTAGGCTCTGGGGACTCTTGTTGGCAGCTTCCCTCTTTCACGGGGCACATTTAAGAAGACTTGAGCTGGGCTACTCTATCCTGCATCCATTGGCCTATGAACCCTTGTCATTTCCAACAGCAGGAATGCAAGCCACTTCACCCCCTCAGGTCTCTCTGCAATGGTGGACTGTTCTACCCTTTCTCCTACCCACAGAAGACTCCAGGCAATAAACAGGCCTAAGTCTTCATGTACGGGAATGCTTCCCCTCTGCCCGGATTCAATTAAGCAATGTCTCACGTTCAACTACAAGGGAAGTTGCAAGATGAGGCTGAAGTTTTATGCCTCTTAAAGCATTCAACCATGGTGTGCTGTAGTCTGCTTTTCTTAGAGACACTGCCAGCCTCTGTACGCTTTTCTTAGGTCACCTTACCTTGGGAGGGAAAGAGTCTCCATGTCCCAGTATTCTCTTCTGAGCTCCCAGCTCAACAACCCAGATGAATTCCCTGCCTCCATAAACTCTTCTAGACCTTATTTAGGCTGAATGGGATGTGAGCGTGAAGGTCAACAGAACCGTGTTGAGCGAATATGAAGAAGCCTATGGCACGGCACCTTCTATTTTATCAAAGCAACAAGGAAGGGTCAGAGGGGAGGCAAGTCCATTTAAGACAAGGCATCTGATTTGAGGATGACACACCAAAAATAAGCCACATGGACTACGATCACTGCCCTCATTTACCTCCAGAAAAGAGGACTGGGTGCTGTGCATCTTCTTGATGGCCTCCTCTAAAGAATTATTGTCACGTTATATACACTACCAAATGTAAAACCGATAGCTAGTGGGAAGCAGTCACATAGCAAGGGAGATCAGCTCGGTGCTTTGTGACCACCTAAAGGGGTGGGATAGGGAGGGTGGGAGGGAGACGCAAGAGGGAGGAGATATGGGGATATATGTATATGTATAGCTGATTCACTCTGTTATAAAGCAGAAACTAACACACCATTGTAAAGAAATTATACTCCAGTAAAGATGTTAAAAAAAAAAAAAAGAATTATTGTCACAGAATTTTTAGCTATTTCACCCCACTAATACTGATACTCAATCATTCTAAGCCTACAGCACTAGACTTTGGAATGATCTCATACCCCAGTAAGCACTGTCATTGCTGCACAATCTTGTGAGAATTACCTTGTTGACAGTGTTAGGTCCGTTTTGCAGAGAAGGAAGCAGAGCACTTCTGGGTTGACGAGTGCTATAGGAGGTCTAATTCGTGAAGGGCTGCTGGTCTGCTGGAGCAGGTGGTCTCTGCTACGGAAGTGTATTTGATGCTGAGTTTGTGAAAACCTACAACGAATAAATATTTTCCCATCAAAAAACCCCAGCAAAACAAAACCACACACTTACTGTGCCATCTTTTTTTAAGTACTCTAAGAATTACTTCTAACTACCTGACACTCTAAAACAGGGGAGCAATTTCTGCCTACAATGATACACTCTGGAGCGCCATCTGAGAGCACAGAAATAGAACACTGAACTTCCTGTTACCGAGGTGTTGTGATATTGGACAAGTTACCTAACCTTTACCTGAGTTCCCCAGCTGGGCTGCTGTATTAATGTCCTAGGAGCGCGATAAGAAACTACCCCAAATTCGGTGGCTTAAAACCATGCAAAGTTATTCTCTTACAGCTCTGGATGCCAGAAGTCTCAAATCAGTTTCCCTGGGCTAAAGTCAGGGTGCTGACAGGGCTTGTTCCTTCTAGAGGCTCTAGGGGAGTATTCATTCGTTTGCCTTTTCTAGCTTCTAGAGGTCAGCTGCATTCATTGGCCTAACATCACTGCAACCTCTTGTTTCCGAAGCAGTATCTGCCTCCTCTCTGATCTCCTGCTTCCATCTTTTAAGACCCCTTAAAAGACGGACTACAGCCCGCCTGGATGATCCAACTTAGTCTCCTCATCTCAAGATCCTTAGCTAAATCACATGTATAAGGTCTCTTTTTGTTACCAGGTATCATTTACAAGTTCTGAGGATTAGGATGTGGATATTTAGGAGGCCAACATTCAGCCTACGACAGTTGCTTTAAGGATTAAATTAGATAATATACATAAAGTACCCACCGTGATGTCTGGCACGTATTAACACTCAGCTCAATGTAGGAGCTCAATTAATGTTTATCAAGTGAATTAAGGGGATGTATAAATCTCATTAAATACTAACACTAATTCTACTTAATTAGTTTGAGAAACAGTGGTAGATAGACAGTTGTTTCATATCTAACTGGTAAGATAAACAAATACATTTTTGAACATGTGTATCATCTACCCAAAGATTGTAGTAAAAATGGTGAATTTCTGTGACTGTTTATCAGAAACTTCTATTTTTTTCTTTATAACATCTATGCCAAAGGATAAATGATAATCTGTATATAACATTTATTTTAAAGACCACATATATATAACTTATCTTTTTACCACTTAACTTGAAAAAAGTTGTTGAAAATGTTTCTCTCATAATCATTTTCTGAAAATTGAGTAACTAGAGGATGTATGCAGGAGAGAGATTATTTTCTCATACACAGGGAAGAAGTATACAGTACTACAAACATGCATGCAGATCTCTAATAATTATGAAAATAGGAAAATATTTCAATTCCAGTTGGACTTCATATTTTAATCTGTGGTATTTTTATGTTCAATGAATATAGATGAATTCATAAAAACACATGTTTCTTAAAATGAAAGCAATGACAGCCTTTAAATAACAACAGTATTCTAACTATGATTCACTTTCAATTATACAGGTTAGAATGAACAACTTAACTTGGTGACATGTTTACAAACCAGCAACTCTAAATTTATTGTTTTTAAGATGTTTGTCATTTAAACTAATGTCCTTGTTAACGAATTATTGATTGAAAATAAGAACACGTGGTATTTACCTGTTATTTCAATTAGTCACCATGTATATTATATGTATATATATTATATATACATATAATATATATATATTATATATATATATTATATATATATATATATATGTATATGTATATACATGTATATACATGTATACATGTATACATGTATATATATATACAATTTTGTTTAAATGAGCACACTGCCCAATATAGGATTCTAGATTTAGAGATATCTTTAAGTAAAAATATTCAAAATTGTTGTTGCCTGTTTTTTTTTTTGTTGTTGTTGTTGTTGTTTTTTGTTGTTGCCTGTTTTAAAAAAACCTCATTCAAGAATCCAATTTCTTTTTAAAATTGAGGTTGGTAAAAGTTATCTAAATAAAATTGAAATATATATTGGTTATCTGATCTACAAAAATTAAGAGCAGAGTTCACATACTACTTAAGTACATACTGCTATCCCAGACATTTCCACTAGTTCCAACTGTCTACATTGTAAGTCAATTTAGTTGTTTTGAGAGTTGGTAAATATGAGCACTCTACATTGTTTACAAGCTACATTATTCCATGATAAGGTCAAATGATATATTTTCACCGAAAATACTAAGGCTTCAGGATGGGTACCGCTCATTAAGGATGGCCTTTCTAGCATCACTGGTTCCTTTAGGGTTGATGTGTCAGAAGGTGATGAGCAGGTGGACTCTGCTTGTGCAGGGAGAGGACCTGCCAGGTTGGAAGCAGCAGTGGGTGGAGGCCTCGCCCAACTTCTCACTCTGCCATGGCCAACTAAATATGACCACAAATGCTTTGGCCCTCTTCCCATTAAGAATTGGGGTCTTGCAACCCTGCCCCTTAATATGGGCTGGCCGACGACAACTGACCAATAGAGTTTGGCACAGTGAAACTATTCCAGTTCTGGGCTTAGCTTTTAAGAATGTGGGCAGCTTCCACCGTGGTCTCTAGGAGCCCCAAACATCCACATAAGTAGTCCAACTACCTTGCTAGAGATAGCATATGGTGAGGCCCTAACATTGCATGACAAAAGAAAGGAAGAGAAGCCCAGCTGAGCCCAGCCCCCCAGCAATCCCCACCAAGACGTAAGGCATATAAGTGAAACAGTCTCAGACTCCCCAGTTCAGCTCAGCCAACAGCTGAATACCACCCAGTGATCCAAATCATTTCCACAGGGAGCAGAAGAACTGTCCAGATGAGCCCTACCTGAATTCCTGACCCCCAAAGCAGAAGATATATTAAAGTAGTTGTTTTTCTCACCCACTAACCTGTAGGGCAGTTTATTAGGACAATAGGTAACCATAACATCTCCTAAGTAAGTCATCCTGACTTTAGCATAATTACCTTATATGTTTGAAAATCATCTTTGTCAAGCCATGTCACCAGATTTAACTCCAGAATGGGACGCACTGTCTGTTTGCAGTGGCCACAGTGATGAACTGTGGAAATGAATGTCTCACCACTTGCACAGTAAATCTAAACTATGTAATGTTACAATGAGCATGCAAAATCACTCATGTTCTGCTTTACAAGGTCTAGGAGAAACTGAGAAGGGCAGATGTGTCAGTGTATATGTCCTTCAAAATCGGGCTCTAAAGCAGATCAACTGGACTTTCCTCTTTAGAAAAGAGCTAACACTGACTGTTCAGTCAGTTAGATTCAAGACCTTAGAATCATTTTCAACTACTGTATTGCTCAAGTAAAATTAATATCAGAACTCTGTAATATCTACCATTTAAAAAATCTATTGTAAAATCTTTGCCTAATCCCCATTTATGGGTTTGATATCTTCACTACCTTTTTCATAGTTCCCCAAATTCATTCCACTAATACTTTCATGATATCGTTTTCTACCTTAAAACCTTTCAATAATTCCTAATTATATATGATATTAAAAATCAACTTCTTATCCTTGTTTTCATGTCCTTCCACAGTTCTATAGTATTTTCTGCTGTCTACTCCAAAATTTACTATTTTTTAAACTGCTGGTCAGAGACTTCCCTGGTGGTCCAGGGGTTAAGAATCCGCCTTCCAATATAGGGGACGTGGGTTCAATCCCTGGTCAGGGAACTAAGATCCCACATGCCGCAGGGCAACTTAAGCCTGCACACTGCAGCTACTGAGCCTGCGTGCTCTGGAGCCCATGTGCCACAACTAGAGAGCCCATGTGCTGCAACTCCTGAGCCCATGAGCTCTGGAGCCCACGCACTGCAACGAAGAGCCTGCATGCTGCAACAAAAGATCCCGCATGCTCTAACAAAGATCCCGCGGGCCACAACTAAGACCCAAAGCAGCCAAATACACAAATAAATAATAAAAATAAATAAATAAACTGCTGGTCAGTAATATTTAACTGTGGTAAATAAGATCCAATCCTGAAGAGGTAAAAGTTACATTCTTATATCTGCCCAGGTTGAAGGTAGCATGATAGAGTTGAAGAGGTAAAACGGGCTCATGTCCATTGGCTGCTTTCAGATCACTGCCATGGGTTTTAAGTCAATTGAGAAACTGCTTGATGGGCCCTCTAATGGGTATTAGCTCATATATCACAATGACAGACTTATGGACCAAGGAAAACTACAGGAAACATTTCCCCGTGGTTAAAATATCTCTACTAAGAGCCTTCAACCAATCAGTAAATACCTCCTGCTTCTCTCAACCTACCAGTCTCAACTGATACTCTGTTTTGTACAGCTCAACTTTTTTTTTTTTTTTTTTCGCTTTACTATTATAGAGATCATTTATTATTTGGCAACTTTGGGAAACTTTTCAATTGATAGACATTCATATGCTTAACATCTTTAACATTTAATTTCAAAATGTTTAAGACTCAAATGAAAGGGGAAACAAACAGTCTAAAATCCTTTGTACACTCCTAGGAAATAAAAAATATGTAGGAAAAAATCAAAAACCTATTTTCAATATTTTTATATCAATTATATGTCTATAGCTTTAAAATGTTTTCCTCTTGGCTGTTTCCTTGCTGCCATATTGTAGAGTAGTGGTTTTTAAACTTTGGAGTGCATTGGGATGATCTGATATACATATTTAAAATGCTGGTTCTAGAGCCCATTCCCAAAGATTCTGATTAAGTAAGTCTGGCATGGAACCCAGGAAAAGATGTTTTCTTAGGTTGGCTTCAGTCTACTTTTTTTTTTTAACATCTTTATTGGAGTATAATTGCTTTACAATGGTGTGTTAGTTTCTGCTGTATAACAAAGTGAATCAGCTATACATATACATACATCCCCATATCTCCTCCCTCTTGCATCTCCCTCCCACCCTCCCTATCCCACCCCTCTAGGCAGACACAAAGCACGGAGCTGATCTCCCTGTGTTATGCGGCTGCTTCCCACTAGCTATTTATTTTACATTTGGTAGTGTATATATGTCCATGCCACTCTCTCACTTCGTCCCAGCTTACCCTTCCCCCTCCCCGTGTCCTCCAGTCCATTCTCTACGTCTGCATCTTTATTCCTGTCCTGCCCCTAGGTTCTTCAGAACCTTTTTTTTTTTTAGATTCCATAGATGTGTTAGCATACGGTATTTTTTTTTCTGACTTACTTCACTCTGTATGACAGACTCTAGGTCCATCCACCTTGCTGCAAATAACTCAATTTCGTTTCTTTTTATGGCTAATATTCCATTGTATATAAGTGCCACATCTTCATTATCCATTTATCTGTTGATGGACACTTAGGTTGCTTCCATGTCCTGGATATTGTAAATAGTGCTGCAAGCAATGAACATTGTGTATACAGCTCATTTTAAAACCACTCAAACCAAGCCCCAATACCCCGTAAAAGCTTGTCATTATTTCCTCAGATTGAGAAACTCCCAAGGTTTGCCTGTGGAGTGTCCTCCCTTGCTACACCAAGCTAAATAAACTTGGCATTGTATTACTACAGATGTATCCTTGGTAGCCTTTGGCCAATGGGCTTCAAAACTACCACTAATGAAACATGCAATCTTGGCCTATTTACTTAATAGTCATGAACCTTATTTCTCTTTCCTTGTATAATACTGATAATATTTACCCCGTAGTATGTAGTGAGATTTAGGGACAATATGGAAAAAGTACCTAGTGTGATATATACTAGATAGTAAACATTAGTAGATAGTGGGTAAGCATTTTATTGGTATATTTAAGTTGTTTTTAAAAATACAAATTGTACCTAATAGAATTGGCAGTGCTCCTGATATAACTCCTGGTTTATTTCTTCTAAATTCAATTTTCGTAGTAGCCCATGTCTGGGAATATAAATCTGAATGAACTGTCAGACAGGGACATCTTGAATAGGGACAACTAATGCTAATTTGGAGGACTGAATAGAATGTTCATAGTCTATTGGCTTTTGAAAACTAGAACTAAAACTGGACTCAATGACCTTTCAAAATTTTCTGTCCTTATTAAATCATGCATCTAGAAAAGAAAAAGTCAGCATCCTGCATTCTTGATGTGATCAGAATTTGATCAAGATTGTGAAAAGATGAATAAAAGGGAAGCAGTATGTTTTGAGACAAATGAGCAAAGTAATTTAATAAAATGACGGTAAGGTAATGAGAAAATGCAGAGATTTTCCAATTTCCTGTTAGAGTGTATGCAGTTTCAAATTATAATTAATTAGGGAGGAGGCCAGTGCCAAGGTCAATGCCCTAGGAGGCAGACTCTAAGACTGACACTTGCTTGCATGTGGTGTATTGAGCAGCACTCTTCAGAACAACAACCAAAAGAGAGGTAAGCAAGCAGGACTGGTCAGAGGAAATAGACAGACTGTGAAAGGGTGACCACAGAGGACTGACCTGGTTCCCTGGGGGGCTCTGGAGTTGGCGTTCCCCTTAAGAGATTTCCCAAATTGAGGCAAGGGTGCTCAGCTTTTGTTCCCTTTTACTCCTCCACCTGTTGTGGAGACAAAGCTCCCTTTGGCAGAAGGCAATTCTTGGGGAGGGTTGTGAGCCAGGAACACCCTCAGCTGTGGAGGGAACTAGTGCATTGTTTCTAAAGGGGGATCTATTGAGTGGACCTTAACATCCAGTACAGTAAATTTACAAATTTATCTACTCCTGTGTTTTAGGACATATTATCTGTCTTCAAATGTCTTCTATTTGCCCTTTGAGGAAATAAAGTAAATATTAATTTAAGACTTATTGAGGAAAGAAGTTTGAATGAGTCTATGCAATAATAAGACATTCTTAAAATAACTACCCCTTCTCCTTTCTGCATGTAGATTGTTGTGCTGCGGTTTGACAACTATTTTCACCTCGCTCTCCTGTCTGTATTTATTCTTTGAAATATTAAACTAGCTTTACGCGTGGTGAGGATGAACATCTTCAGAACTGGGTTGCTCATGCCTTTGTTCTTTAATCACATTTTTGGTGGGTTCCTATTTATTATTTTGTCAATAGCATAACAGTTGAGTTCTAATTTTGCTCTTCTTCTTATTCAAAATTGGTAGAAGGCTGCCTGAGACAAGCAATTTGCCAAGTGCAGCCACTGAGCATTCAATTGCTAGTGCATGGAAGAAAGGAACAGCTTCAGAAGTGTTTGTGTGAGACATACATCACATATCAATTTATGAGCTGAAACTTTCCCCAAATACATTTATTTGGTTTCTACATGAGACTGTTACCATTTGATTAATTTATTTACCTGGTGATATAATGTAAAACAACCATGTAGGATATTTGTATTGGTTTTGTTTTTCCTTCATTCAGTTTCTGAACGTCACCTCAGTGGTGATCTATGCTAGTCTGTTTCCTGCTGCATATTCCTATTTCCTGATCCATAAAGGCTATGTCTAGTACTTCATCAAGCAAACATGAACATTTAATAAATTATTTTCACGTGTGAATCACATGACTAGGTACCAACTTCTTTTATAATAAGAAACACTATTTAATAATGTGCTCCATCCATTTGATTTTTTTTCTTCAGGCACCAGTGTCCGTGCTATCTCCTTGAAGTCTTGTACCATTTATGAGGAATGTTAAATAGGTAAAGATAAAATGCTTCCCTGCAAATATTTAAAGTATATATTCTGAAATAAAACACTTTCCCTAGTAAGACAGTAGAACTACGACATTCTTGGAGACAAAGAGAGTAAAATATGGGGCTAACGTTCAGCTGAAAATGATGGCTTGTCCTGCTTGAGATGACTGATATGGTCTTAGCATGTAAACTGTGCTTCATTCCACCCCAGGCATTGCCATTCTTTTGTTCTGCCCATTGGAGTCTTCAAATTTACTGTGGAAAGCTCAAAGACCATTTTAACTCATCTGCAGGGATAGTGCCGTTCATTTTCCATTCTCTATTGAGACGCTAAAATCTCTCAATGAGTACCTTATTTTATGATCTCATTGAGCCTAATACATCCTGATGAGTAATCAATAGTACCTGTGGAACACCTATGTCACTTTCAGTAAACCTCTGAAGGGTAATATCACCCTAGAAATGAGAAAAATGTGTCCACAAGCAATTTGTACTATTTGAAATGCATAAAACTCTCATTTTAAAACAAATTATCCTTGTTCATCCTCTTTTAGATAAACAGAGGATGTGTCTTTTCTGTCACGCTCTGTTTTGAGTGTGCTGTTCTGATTTGCCCATTCCAAGTTAAAGAAAATGGAAATCAATTGTTATGTCTTGGAAAGTTCTCTGACCCGATATACTTGATGAACAAAATAATGTGATGATTAAAATTTTCAAGTTTATTAAAACCTATTCATTTTTATTCTCTTTAATGTGTATGTATTACGTTATAGGTCTACAACAAATTTGGTTGCTACTTTTAAAACTAAGAATCAGTGTTTTAGACATTAGCATGACAGAATGCCCTTTTAGAGTTTAGAATAATAGGATATATCATTTCACTAGAACCTTAAGAAAACTTCAAGAGGTACCCATTTTATAAATGAGGCCTCAGCTCAGACAAGTTAATAAGTAAACTGCTTGAGTCCACAGTACACGACAGGTCCAGAGCTTAAACTTTTGATTCTCAATCCAATTTCTTTACTCTTTTTTTTTTTTTTTTTTGCGGTACTCGGGCCTCTCACTGTTGTGGCCTCTCCCGTTGCGGGGCAACAGGCTCCGGACGCGCAGGCTCAGCGGCCATAGCTCACGGGCGCAGCTGCTCCGCGGCATGTGGGATCTTCCTGGACCGGGGCACGAACCCGTGTCCCCTGCATCGGCAGGCGGACTCTCAACCACTGCGCCACCAGGGAAGCCCAATTTCTTTACTCTTAACCATGGTACCTTTATTTATTGAAATGCACAAGGCCCACTGGCCTAGTTGAAAGATCCATTGTCTATGAAAAACTAACTAAAAATTTCAGCTTACCTAGCAGTGGTAGGTAAGAGTACTCAGAGTTAAGCGTACTGAAAGTTAAAGAAGGAAGAATGACAAATAGTAGTCAATACATGGCTTTAAACGTATGAGGCAGCAACATCTGTTTAAGAATTATAATTCTAAACACCTAGAGACAATATCATACCCTAGGTTCTCCTAAGTTTGTTCATTTGACACGTATAAGGTGAACACGAACTAGACTATAGCAAAGTTCCAGAGGCCTAGGGACTTTGTTTGCAGTTCTATCCCTACTACATAAAATAGTACCTGGCACATAGTATAATATATTGAGTGAATGAAAGAATTAATAGCTTTTAAACAGCCAACCTATGGAATAATTTATTTAAAAAACTAGTTCCTTGGCAAATATGAGATTAGATCCTTGGGCAGGAGGGAAAAATAAAAATTCTACTATTTTGAAATTACTCATTGAAGGCGGACTTTGATCATAAAATACAACCTTTGTGCTCAGAAAGTGTAAATCCTTGATTGATGTCTAATAAATAAATATCATAGAGCTAAGTTAATGAAGAATGCAAACTGGAGAATCTATCAATGAATTTGGAGTGATTTTTTTTAAACTCTTAAACACTGAGGAAAAAACTAACGCCTCTGGTTTTAATTAACATTTCTTCTTGATGGTTTACAATTAAGCTAAAAAGACCAACAGGAAAGTCTTTCCTGGGGGGAAGCAAAAATTGCAATTTACTCAAACATTTATCTTATTGGTAAACACTTATTTCTGAGGCTCAATATTCTGACCTTTAGAAATGTCTACAATTTACGGACTGGTAATGCTTTAAAATAATTCTGTTTTTATTTCTGAAATAAAATACTTCCCAAACTCATTTTGACAGAAAGTCATTTGACAATCTTCTGTGTGACATTTTTACAATTAGTCTCAATTACATATGAAGAGTGAGCTGTTTGCCTCATCAGGTAATAGGCACAAAGATTAATAGAATGTTGTTGAACTGAAATGGACCTCAGATAACCTGGTAAAGCCATTTTACTTTTGCAAATGAAACGGAATGAGATCCAGAAAGCTGACTTGACTTGCCCAAGGTAACAGAGTGAGATACTATCAGCGCCAGGATTGAAATGCAGAACCCCAGCCCATTTTGCAGCAGGGGACTCAATCGGTACAGAAGCATGGTCCTTAAAAAACTATGCAATAGTTTTTCTCTCGATTTAACCCATTTTGACAATTTACAGGTAGCACTGTGCCACTAAGTGCCTTCTAATGATAATCAAGAAAGCAACGAAACCCTGTTTTCTCAAAGAAAAGAGTACCCCATACTCTGCAGTTATCTCTGGCTCCTCTTTCTTTCAAGTACTATATTCATCCTGTCACTGCCTCCTTTGAGGCTACTTATATATGTCTATCCAGAATCCATTCTCTTTCAAGATTCACCGACCTTGATCCAAACTGCAGCCGTCACTCATCTGTTTATTGCAGCAGTCCTCCTCTGTCTGGTCTCCCTCCTTCTTATCCTACCTTCCTGTGTCTGTTCTCTAAAACAAGGTAAGTCAAGAGGTTTGTATAAGGCTGAAAATCTTTCTATGATTCCTCATCTGTCTCTGAATCTAAACCAAAGTCCCTACTGTAACCTCCAGGTTCCATGTTAATATTCCCTGAAAATTCAAGTCAAAGAGATAGAGACGTGTGTGTGTGTGTGTGTGTGTGTGTGTGTGTGTGTGTGTGTGTGTGTGTTTATTGGGAGTGGACGGCTCTCCTCCAAATTCATATTTTCCACTTCCAAAATCCCACCGTTCTCAGGGAGTTGCCAAACCCTATGGTCTCAATAGAACTGCTGGGACATACAACCAAATTCACTATCTACACAAGAAACACTATGTAGTATTTTCTTCCTAGTGTTTATCAAGTTGTAGCCTGAATATAGCTCAAGGAAAGTTTCAGATTCTCAGTGGCTAGAAGCAGGTATTTGAGCCAGTGAACTGATGTGGGTCTGTTCTGAACTAATAGTTGTTTACCTCTCAACCCAAAGTCTGCCACGAGGGCAGCAGGTTTTTCCATGAGATTAAACCATTTAACATCCCATTCAAGGATGGTCTCTAAAATTAAGGGCAAAAGCAACCTACGAAATGGGAGAAAGTATTTGCAAATCAAATACCAGATAAGGCGTTAATAGTCAAAATATAAAAAGAACTCACACAACTCAATAGCAAAAAAAAGAAACAAAAAATGATTAAAAACTGGGCAGAGGAACTGAACAGACATTTTCCAAAGAAGAGATACAAATGGCCAACAGGTATATGAAAAGGTACTCAATATCACTAATTATCAGAAAAATGCAAATTAAAACCACAGTGAGATATTGCTTTACACCTGTTAGGATCACTATCATCTAAAAGACAAGAAATAATTGTTGGCAAGGATGTGGAAAAAAGGAACCCTTGTGCACTGTAGGTGGAAATGTAAGTTAGTGCAGTCACTATGGAAAACACTACGGAGGTACCTCAAAAATTAAAGATAGGACTACCATATGATCCAGCAATCCCACTTCTGGGTATATATCCTAAGGAAATGAAAAAAAGAATCTTGAAGAGATACCTGTACTCCTATGTTCATTGCAGCATTATTTACAATAGCCAAGATATGAAAACAACCTAAGTGCTAAGTGTCTGTCAATGGATGAATGAATAAAGAATATGTGAGATTTTATATATATAGTGGAATATTATTCAGCCATGAGAAAAGACATCCTGACATTTGTGACAATATGGGTGGAACTTGAGGGCATTAAGTGAAATAAGTCACACACAGAAAGACAAATACTGTACGATATCACTTATATATGGAATCTGAAACAGATGAACTCATAGAGACTAGCATGGTACCAGAGGCTGGGGGTGGAGGGAAAGGGGAGATGTTGGTTAAAGAGTGCAAATATCCAGTTACAAGATGAATTGGTTCTAGGGATCTAAAAGGTACAACTCGGTGGTTATAGTTAATAATACTGTACTATATACTTGAAAGTTGCTAAGAGAGTAGACCTTAAATATTCTCACCATAAAAAAGAAATAGTAATTAGGTGATGTGATGCAGGTGTTAGTTAACACTATGGTGGCGATCATTTTGCGATATATCAGTGTAATAGTACTATGTCAAGTATATCTCAATAAAGCTGGGAAAACATAAATGGGCAGCCTTTTATTTTTTCCCATAAAACAGCCTCTGAAGGGAAAAACCAGTTGAAAAAAGAGACCTTATTTGGGCCGTATCACCCTTTTGAGCCAAGACTCAGCACGCTCATGGGGAAGCCATGCAGGTATGAGGAATGTTCTACAAAGTCTCTCACTTTTCTCCCCTCATTTCTACGTCTCTGTAATGTGTTATATCTGTGACTAATGTGGAAAAACTACAGTTAAGCCTTAGGTAGAAAATGCAAATGACAAAGAGAGGTGCAAATCAGGGTGTAGTTGCTGTAAGGATCTCGTTCCCACAATATTTCATAATCAACGGTGCCTTTGGTGTAAGTTGGGTTTTTGTTTCTAGTTGGGTTCTATTTTAGAGTGTCAATACCCCTCAGAAAGGCACCGTGCAACTAAAATGTTATCTGAATGAGTTTATCCAGCCCTTTCTTCTCCATCAAGCGGGAAGAAAGCAACCAAAATATGGGGGCAGGTGTAGGCAGGTACAGGGTGGGTGGGATGAGAACCTAAAGGAAAGTGGGTAGTCTAGAAGGCGGGTAACTATTATTCAATCCATTGTACACATCTGGATACTAAGGCTGAGAAGCTAGCCTGCCAGGCTACTAAGTGGTGAAGCCTAGGTATGCACCTACCTATAGCTGACTCCAAAACTCCATACAATTATTTGCTAGACCAAAGTCAAGTTGACCTGAGGGTTAATTATGTTTAATGTTATCAAGCTGCCTACCTTTCCTTTGCTCTTTCTCTCCTAAAGGAATAATGGACAAATACAATGTTATAAACAAATCACAGCAGATAATTCTGAAAATGAAAGGCAGTATCACTTGTTAGTTCAGAGCATTAAGTAATCTTGGGCTAGTTGTCTCTGTTCCTCATTTTTCATCTGACAAAAATGAGATAAAAATACTTACATCCCAGGGTGGTTGTGAGAATCAAATGAGGGCTTAGAATACTGCCTGGCACACAGAAAGCATTCAGGGAAGGCTTTGCTATTATTGGAGTTATTGGCTTCACTTCGATTCTACATCTTACTTTTTCCCCAACTGATCAGAATGTCTTTATTATTTTTATTTTTACTTATTTATTTATTTTTAACATCTTTATTGGAGTATAATTGCTTTACAACGGTGTGTTAGTTTCTGCTTTATAACAAAGTGAATCAGTTATACATATACATATGTTCCCATATCTCTTCCCTCTTGCGTCTCCCTCCCTCCCACCCTCCCTATCCCACCCTTCAAGGTGGTCACAGAGCACCGAGCTGATCTCCCTGTGCTATGCGTCTGCTTCCCACTAGGTATTTTACGTTTGGTAGTGTATATATGTCCATGCCACTCTCTCACTTTGTCACAGCTTACCCTTCCCCCTCCCCATATCCTCAAGTCCATTCTCTAGTACGTCTGTGTCTTTATTCCCGTCTTACCCCTAGGTTCTTCATGACCTTTTTTTTTCCCTTAGATTCCATATATATGTGTTAGCATACAGTATTTCTTTTTCTCTTTCTGACTTAGTTCACTCTGTATGACAGACTCTAGGTCCATCCACCTCACTACAAATAACTCAATTTCGTTTCTTTTTATGGCTGAGTAATATTCCATTGTATATATGTGCCACATCTTCTTTATCCATTCATCTGTTGATGGACACTTAGGTTGCTTCTGTGTCCTGGCTATTGTAAATAGAGCTGCAGTGAACATTTTGGTACATGACTCTTTTTGAATTATGGTTTTCTCAGGGTATATGCTCAGTAGTGGGATTGCTGGGAGAATGTCTTTATTTTTAAGGGAATTTTACTTTAATTTTGGGGTTAGTTTTGTATTTTTAAAAGTATTACATATTTGTTTAATAAAAGGCAAAACTGTTTAAGTCAGAAAATTAAAGTGCTTACGTTTTTCCTCAATACCACTTCTCACTCAGATGTTACTATTGTTTATATGCATATATAAATATATACACAATTTTTTTTAGTCATTTCCATTTCTTTTCCTGAGTTGTGACTTTGCTCTTCGCAATTTCTGGCTATCAGTGACCATGAAAATGAACTCGAAACACTGCCCATCTTACAACAAACTAGCTCTAACGACAGATTTAAATGTGCAAAAGGTGCACCTGGAGCATATACTGAAGCACCTGGGTGCACTTCTCTCCATCTGCAAACTCCCATGTTAGGATGAAAAGAAAGGTGTTTTTCATGCCCAGCGAGGATCCCAAAAAGGAATAAAATATTCCTAAACTGGCACTCCTGAAAGAGTGTGAACCAACAGCAAAAAATCTCAGCTGCAAAGCCTAGGTCCTCGCTCTCCCCGCCCATTTTGCCCTTCCTCCACCCCAGACAGCGCTAATCCAGGTGCAACCTGTTTAAAATCAACTCCAAGGGCAGAGGCAGCAAGTGAGAGGGGCAGGGGACTGGGGTTGTTGGAATGGAGGGGGTGGGAAAGGAGGAGGCTGCCTGGGTTGCCTTGGCAATACAAAGAAGAAAGTCAAGACGGAGGGATTTATATGGTGATGATAATTGCATTTGCTAATTGCATCTATTGTGCTGACCTGCCTGCTTCCCCAGTTCTTCATTCTGAGTCATTAAGCCGTTCCCAGAACTTCCCTAAGCAGTGTTATCGCCTTCCCATCTACTTTTGTCTCCTCTCCCAGTCCCCAGGCTCAGTTACCAGAATGCTACCTTTGCCAAGGCACTGGGGAAGGCTCTGGTGACTATGCAAGGTTTTAGAGATCCTGTAGGAAAATATCTCCCTGCTAGAGTTTGCTGGAATATTGCTTGGTGCTCAACCATAGCATGGATTTACAACTAAAAAAAGCAGCTGAAAAACTAGAGAAAGTAAATCTGAAAGAAACTGCCCACAGGGAAATGCAGGCTGCAAATAATTCGCCGGGGTGGTGGTGGTGGTGGGGAAGCGGTGGAGGGTGGAGGGAATATTGAGCAGTTCACTCTGGAATCCAGTGTACCTTCAGTTGGAAAGGTGCCTGGACAGGGCTTGGAGATTTGTTCCCTCACTCCCCCTGGTGGGGCTTTCATTTAATGACAGCAAGAATCTGAGAGGCTAAGCACATCTGAATGCAACAGTACCTACTGTGAATAATGCTTTCTTATACTCCCTCATCACTGAACTGAAGTATTAGCTTCCATCACTTCGCAGGTGGTAAAAGTCAACAAAGACATTACAAAGCATGCAGCTGCAACTGCTGTGTGGACACATTCAAAAGTCACGCAATATATTTAAATATCTCAAAAGTAATACGTGCGAGATCCATGCTGAAGTAAGTTGCTCACAGTAATGCTTTCCATTTCTAGACATATTCACTTTTCCCTCTGATCTTTATTTACAAGCAGAGCCTAAGAACTGGCCACCTCTTCAGTCTATTTTTGTTTCCCTTAATTATTTTTATCTCCTTTGATTTAAACATTTGCTCTCCCAGGTTGTTCCATCTCTACTAATTTTCTAAGAGTAAGATTTCTATTTTGTTCCAACTCCTGCATTTTAACAACAGACCTCTTCTGAATTCTCACCTGGTGTTTCTGTATTTCTCAGGCACTGACGCATTTCACTGCTCAGAAATCAAATTGGCTCCCGCAAGGCTGTAAAAGGCAGGTCAGGCCGTCTCTAGGCTGCTCAGTGTCTATCATCCTGTTTTGCATTTGGTCATAAAGCATGGCAGATTTATCTGAGTGGAAAATTTTTTCTATGGAAAAGTTTAGTCACTGTACATATTGGAAAAACATTGCCTGCCAAAGAGCAGATTCCACACCATTCCTAGTCTTTGGTCTCACATCAGTGTTTTTCACTTTTATAAGCCTATGAAATTCCTTGCAATCATCAGTGATGGTATGGGGAAAGGGAGAAAGGAGGCGGCTTTGGCTGGGATCCCTGATCATTTTGATGGATTTGCTATAAATATATCTGAAACCTAGGCCCATTACAGGCTCTGTGATCCTGAAACTGCGTTCATTACTTTGTCTTTGTATACTGTCACAGTATTTATCAGTACGGGGTGGTTCATCACGCTGGAATTGGGAAGGTGAGCAGAATTTGCCACCTCAAAATATGCCTCCCGTGGCTTAAGGGCTATTTTAGGCTGAGGATTTTTAAGAAACAGCAGACAGAAGAAAACCTCTGAAAAATGAGTAGAAATGACTCTTTTGTAAGAGAAATTTACATCTATAAGGGAAAATTTCTAAATCTCTAGCAACTCTTATCAGTGGAGAAGGCAAGAACTTAAAACCTGCTTAACCACCATTTCCTTCATAGCCTTGCTGGCTGGGTGTTTCCTGGTCACTTCCCATAACCTGCCTCCCTGCCCCCAACATCTTTCCTTTGTCTTTAGCTGGGGGAAGCATTTAAGGTGCTGACTTCCGTCATTCTGAAGAGTTACTCAGCTTTCCTGGTTATCTCCCATGTATACAGGAGGTATATATGTTATTAAACTTCTGTTTGTTTTTCTCCTGTTAAATCTGTCTTTTATTACTGTGGGGCGGGAGGGGGTGCAGGGAGGGGTGGGTGGTGGTTCCAGCCAAGAAATGAGAAGGGTAGAGGGAAAATTATTTTTCCTACCCTTCAGTTGCAAAGCATTTTCCATTAGATTTCAACACAGGTCTGAATCTGCCTGGCTGCCATGGTTGTTTTCTTACTGACACAAAATGTGGAGGGGGTGGTGGTGGTATGAGGATCCGCAATGGTATTCCAATGGTGCCCTAAAGGAACAAATGGAATTCAACTTGCTGAGAGCTTGGGGGACAGTGGCAGAGTCCCTTCACACGGGTCCTCTAGTGGCAAATATTAATAGAGGAGAGGGTCAGAGAGGAGGAAAGGAAACAGCAGACTTTATGGTGGCTGACAGGAATGGTTCATGAGCCCACATGCAAATCCCTTAAGATCTCCCAAAAGTAATGAAGGAGGACTTTTTAGGAAATGAAGGTCCTGTATTAGTAATTGAGGATGATATGTTAATTAATTTCTATTAATGGTAATTAATCTGTACTCTGGGAGAACAGAAATGGCAGAAAAGTGAGTTCTGTATTTTCAACTGTAAATTGACAAATGTTTGTGAATGAATATGTATTCAGTTTTGACTCTGCTCTAGGAAGTCTGTAATGTTCCAGTAAACAAGACAGACTTGGTCCTTATAGATGGTAAACAAATTATAACAAGAAAGTAGGTTAATTATAATTGGGATAAGGGATACAAATAAAAAGTACGTGAAAGTATATATTTGGGGAAAACCAATGCAAGCCTCAGGTGATGGGATGCGAGGCAGGCAAGGGAATCTTCACTGTAAGCAACATTCAGTTGGGATTTGAAGGAAGAACAGAATAAAAGTCGGCTAGCTGAAAGGAGTCTGAGTTGAAGGATCATTTTGAGCAGAAGAAACAATAGCTGTGATGATGCCAAGTGAGGGAATTATGTGGCTGGTCCACAGAGAGTGAGGAAAGTTGGTGCTGACTGCAGTGATTAATGTCGGCAGGTCCAGGTTAATACAGGGCATGTTAAGAATTAGAGGTTTTTTGTAAAGTAGTGATGTCTTCATGCTAAATATGTATAAGTACTCAAACCATTTATTCCCTCAAATATTTATTCTCAAATACCATATGCCAGGCTAGATCCTATGGCTAGATCCAGACTAGACCCTATCACGGAAAAATGAATCACTGTTTACTATGTACTCACATTATTTTTAAAATGTGAGAATAAAGTGTTGTAAAAAAAAACATACGAACTAACACAACACTGTAAATCAACTATACTTTGAAATAAACTTTTAAAAATTAAAAAAATTCTTTTTAATATACGGTACACCTAAAACTAATACAACGTTATATATCAATTTATATTTCAATTTTTTGAAAGAAGACATAGAATAGTTTATGATTTGAGAATTTCCAGGAATTCTGAGCAAACAAGACAGATGAGATTTCTCCTTTAACAGAGTTTACATTCAAGGGGGGGAAGTTATAACTAGTAAAAAATTCATAAAAATCAAATTAACAGTAGTTTAGTAATGGAGAAAATAAATCATGATGTGATAGAGAAAAACTGAGTAGAAGGGGCTACTTTAGATAAGATGGTCAGGAAACTCCTCTTTGAGGAGACACTTGGGCTGAGACATGATATGAGAGGAAGCCAACTATTCAAAGCTCCAGGAGAAAAGCAACCACTGTGATCCTGAGATGGACAAGAGCTTGTGCTCTTTGATGACACAGGGAAGACTAATGTGGCTCAGAAATAGTGAGCGAGAGAGTGGTATTATAAAAAGCAGGCCGTGGAAAAGATTACGGCTTTTATTCCGATGGGAATGGGAAGTCATTGAAAGATTCCAGTGGAAGAATAATGCTCTTGTTTTTGTTGCGGTCGTCTAATATTTCTCCAGCGCTGATATAGTATGGATGAAAAGGGAAAAGAATGGAAGCAGAGAGACCAACCTAAAGGCTATTGCATTGGTCCAGGAAAGTGAAATGGAGCAAATATTAAGAGTGGTGGTGAAGATGGGGAGAAGTAGACGTGTTCTAGCTAAATTTTGGAGATTAGAAATGGTATAACTTGTTGATAAAGTGGGTTATGGGGAGGAGTAGAAAGATGATGAAGGTAGATTCCTAAACTGATAATGGTGCCATTTCCGGAGATAAGAAAACTTAGGGGGAAATAGTAAGAGCTCTGATTTGGACATGTTAAGCATGATGAATTTTAGATATTTGATGAAGATGTCATAGGAGAGGCTGGACATTAATCTAAAGCTCAAGAGGAAGAAAACAGTCAAGAGTCAAGTCAACTTTATAGACCGGGGTCCATGGGCAAAATTTGGTCTAAAGGTATATTTTATTGATTTATATAGAATTTTATTTTGTTTTAAAATAGTCATCAACATTTAAAAATTGGGAGAATTCACAAAAAATGGGATCTGGTAATAATAGCTCTGCATTCTCACAAGATTCTAGTGACCTGGAGCTGAGTAATGCCTGTGCCTCTCCTGAAGGGCTTTTGCCCTTCCATCTGCCACACTCTCCACCACTCCCCACTGTCTCTTCTACAATTAGTCTGAGTGTCAATTGTCACTGAGAATTTTTTTTCTAGTAGAAAAATATTTCCATTTACTCATGTCTGAACCAAACAGGGAGAAAATAGGTAATCCTGAAGACCCTGTTTTATTTGTATCCAGCCTGCATGATTCTTCTTATTCATCTGTTTCCTGTGAGACACTTACAGGTAGTGAAATCAGATTTCACAGCATAGAAGAGAACGGGAATGTAGACACAGAGCAAAAGAGGGCCCCGTCACAGGGTTCAAGGTCTTGCCACTTTCCAATGATGTGAATCTTCCTTCAGATCCTATCAGGAAGGGAGGTAGCAGAAGATGAGAAGAGAAAGCAAAAGAAAACGGACATCAAGAAGGCAAGGCAAAGAGTAGCAGAGGAAGACTGGCATTGAAATTTCCCCAGAATGAATGGAAAAGGATGAAGTAACACACACAGACACACACACACACACACACACACACACACACACACACACACACACAGCAAATGGTCCCTCAATGCCTACTTGAGATTACTGAAGGAGGGCCACAATAAGATTTTATCATGGTTACTAAGCTCATTGTAGAGCTCATGCTATTATGGCTTTGAGCACTAAAAAGACAGTTTTAGAAAAGTAAATCCTCTCCTTTCTGACATAATGAAGGAATTTGGTGTTCTGGATAGTCACCTACCCTAAGGAATAAAGTGGCCCTATCACCCAGGTTGATATACCATATACACCACAAATGTATTTCCACAAATTTATGAAAAGGATGACTAGTCTTATGCAGAGGATGTAGTTGCCTCCATAGTACCCACATCTTAAAATATTTCCATCACCAAGCTGTCTTAAGCATCAAACTTCTATTATTCCTTAGACTTAGACTAGCCTAGCCAAAATAAAGTACAGATATTCGACCTTGACATTCCACACACTTTCAACATCATACAACTATCAACTGTCATGGTAACAAAGGCACGTGCAAATGTGAAGGGACTGGATGTTGCCAGAAGATAAAATAGCAGGCAACAGCTGCCTCTGCGTATACTGTTTTGTGTGCACGCACGTTTTGTGTATTATGTAAGAAGCTGTAAGTGTTCTTTTATTAAATGCATATCAGAAAAAACAAATGTAAGCAGTAGAAGATAATGGGTCAGATCTGATTCAAAGCCCAGCTGGCCTGGCCACCACCCTATCAAGAGACAGCATCTGTTCCTTCTCCCCACTGCACCTGTGCAGTCCTGAAGATGGCTTTGACCAGGAGCATACAGTGGAGAGGATGCTGTGCCAGTTCTGTGTGCAGCCTTGAACTGGTGTTGACAGCTGCTCTCTCTTTTTTTTTTTGCGGTACGCGGGCCTCTCACTGTTGTGGCCTCTCCCGTTGCGGAGCACAGGCTCCGGACGCGCAGGGTCAGCAGCCATGGCTCACGGGACCAGCCGCTCCGCGGCATGTGGGATCTTCCCGGACCGGGGCACGAACCCACATCCCCTGCATCAGCAGGCGGACTCTCAACCACTGCGCCACCAGGGAAGCCCAGCTGCTCTCTCTTGGAAGCCAGCCACTACATAAAAAGAGTGACTACCCTGAGATCACCATGTTGTGAGATGTCAGAGCCACATGGAGAGGCCCTAACAGATGTAATGCCAGGTAGAGAGAGGGAAGCCAAGGGGCACCTAGACACCACACCTGTGAGTGAAGAAGCCACACTGGAAATGGATCCCCTGGTTCCAGCTGCTCCATCTGATACCAAGAGGGTCAGAGACACACTTCCCAGCTGAGACTTTCCAAATTCCTGATGCACAAAATTATGTGAAGTGCTACATATTTGGTACCTCATACGCCCTTAATAAATTCTAATAACCACAGAAGAAAACAATTATTTGCACAGTTCATTACAGTTGAAAAAGGATATAAATTTAATCCTTAAAATTTCTCTATGAGGTAAAATTACCACTTTCACTTTATCAGTGAGAGTTTAGAGAGTCAGAGAAGATAAATCATGGGCCTAAGATATCACATAGCTGTGACAGAAACAACACCTGGTCTTCTAATTCTAAGCCAGATGCCCATCCACAGCTGTCCTCTAGAAAAAAATAATTTTCCCTTTTAGGCATTGATTAGACTACGGGACTGTCTACACTAGGAGAAAAACAGCTAATCATCTCTCTTCCCTTTTGCACAGTATCTGATTTTACATTGTAGGGAAAGGATTTCTGAGTATCATCCCTATGATTAATCCATGAAGCCCCGAGCTAGCATTTATTTCCATGATAAACAGAAGGTGAATCAAGGACAATTTCTTCTTTTCAGTAAAGTACTTTGTGTTATAAGAAATATGATTTAAACCAAGTCAAGTTTCTAATTAGGACCAATCATGCCTAAATTATAGTAACAGAAAATGGATGTGTAAACATGTATACATTCACATACATATCTATATTCACTTAAGGTTTTCAATAACAAACTACGCTTTTTCACATTATGTATTTATTTAATTTCAGTCTGATTCTAAAACCTCTTGAAAAGCTTGCTTAGCCATCATTGGAGATTTAAATAACATGGAGGTGGGCAAAGACAGTCCCCTACGAGGCTCTTCACCCCGATACACTCAAGTGCATACTCAGCAGTGGCATCTCCTAGGATTTACTTGACTTGCATCTCCTACTGATTTACAAGTCATGACTTGTGTGATGTCATCATTACTGAATAACAGCAGCCACTTCACAGCTTTCCTCTAGTTTTCACACCCTTCCCCCCAGATGCTAGCTGACAGCAGTACCAAATCTGGTATAAACCATACCCTTCATCAGTGAACATACTCTTGTTCCTGGTGGGTGGGGCAGGGCACCGAGAAAGAATCACGCAGAAATATATATACATATTTATGTAATAGATGTGAAGCTTTCTAGTTCATGCATAAAAACTACTGGTCAAATTTCCCCCAAATTATATTTCAAGATAGGACAGATATCGTAAATGATCATAAGCGTTTTTTTTTAAAACGCATCTTTATGTAGGTATTACTCCTTTCGAGTACCGAAAGGAAACTTCGTGTCTCCTTGGCATGAAGTATCATGCAATTAGGGAAGGGAGATGGAGGGAGGAGAGATTTAGCATTAGTGGATTCTCTAAAAATAATCTCAGTTTGAAAAGATTGCAACACTTTGTTCTAAGGATACATGAATGATAGTTACTTGATCATTGTATTTAACCAAAGAAAATCATACATTTTACAACCTCACTGTATTAAATAGGGCTAATACAACTCATACGTTGCCCTCTAAATTATTACATTTCACCCAATCCTTTCAAAAAATATATTACCTTTTTAACAAAATATTTTCCTTTTCTGGGAAAGCTTTTTTTATCCACGGCCTCCTCCCCCTTTCCAGCCCACACACATGCACATCCCAAATGGGAACTGAGATATTTTACCACACACTGGCTTTGCAACTGCTTTCCTAGCCTTTCTTTGGTGTCTTTTCCCATTCTTCCAGTTTCTAATATTCTTTAAATCTCAAAACCTCAGATTTGTTTGCTCAGTTGTGAGCTCATTCTCTAGAATTCCAACATAAGTATAGGTCCTTTTAAAAAAATAACCTATGTGGAAGTCATCCTTTTTGCTCTTATGTAATATATATATATATATATACACACACACACACACACACACACACACATACATACATATAAAACCAAACTAAGTTTCTCGTGCCCAAAGTACTCACGCTCACAATACTTGGTAGCAACACTGTCCTTAAAGCAAATGAGGACAAGGATAGTTGAAATCATTATATTTATATTCCTATTCCTATTCTTGGCATAGTGGAATACTAAGAGACCAAAGCCACTAAACCCAACCTACTACTTATCTACAGAAAACCCAGCCAAATCCCAGTTATATAAATAAAGTGAACACCTATTGTATTTGGAGTTTAAACATAACAAAAGAGAAGTAATTCCATGTCAAATAACTTGTGCCAGTTATTTTTCTAATATTTGTATGGTTATGAGATTGATATCTTGTGTGTACTTTTCTGGGATCTTGTTTGAAAGAGAAAGCAAGTAGGTCCTAGCTTAGACCATTTCTTGACGTCTTGTCTCCTACTCAGCTGATGAGTATCTATCATCACTGAGACTATATCAGTGGGCGTTAACCTTGGCTGGAAATGACAGTCACCTAAGGATCCTTTAACATTTACCAGTGACTGAGGCCCAACCTAGACAAGTTAAGTCAGAAACTCTGGAGGTGAGATCCGACCTTCTGTATAGTGAAAAAAAACTTCCCAGATAATTCAGGGCTAGATCTACTGAAGCATCCTCATTCCATTATTTTTTTTAAAAAAAGGAAAACAATTATTGCCAAGGTCACACCCTTTGACATTCTAGGATTCAATATATAAAACTTGGTGATTTGTCCCACAGCTGCTATAGTGAATGGTCTATAGTCTTGTAAGGATTATAAACTTAAAACAAAACCATGGTGCAAAGATAATCCTTTGGAGCCTATTAAGCCATGAAACCCAAGTCTAGATTTCAGCTGGCAGTCTGTTTCAAGCAGGTATGGAGGTGTCAAAGGTTAGGCAGCCCTGAGGAACAGCTCTCACCTCATATATAGGTTCAACAGAGCACTCACAATGAACACAGCTCAAGAAGAAAATGAAGTCCTTCAATCAATAGACCCTGCTTTCAGATAAGTCATCATCATAGTTGAGGATAATGACTGGGCCTGAATGGATTTTGAAGGACAGCCAGACTACAGATATACAAGTCCTGGACTGTGTAGAGAGCTGGGCGAAGGAACCAGGAAAAGAAAGACCGGGGTTCCATTAAAATGATTTCCCTACATTAACAATTTTTCTAAGCCTACTTTTATATTCTGGAAAGACAAATCATTCATCATTCTGCGTTAGGACTAAGGATCTCTGATTTGCCAGGTTATGGACACTTAAAATGTTCAGTATTTGACCAAATTATAAGGTTCTGAAATTAAGTGTCTTATCTCAGGAAGAAAAATATAACCTTATATTAAAAAGGCATCAGTCAAACTTAATATACTTAATTTTACCTATCCCAAAGTTCTTTTCCTAACAGGCATAATAATATTTGGTTCCATTAAGAATCAACTGTGAAAAAAATTTTTGCACCTAGTTACAAATGTTCTATATGGCATGGAATAACTGATTCTTCTATTTTTGGTTCAGTTAAGGAGCTTTCTCAAAGGAGATGACTGCAGTGCATTAAAAGAAATCAAGTAGGGCTTCCCTGATGGTGCAGTGGTTGAGAGTCCGCCTGCCGATGCAGGGGACACGGGTTGGTGCCCCGGTCCGGGAAGATCCCATATGCCGCGGAGCGGCTGGGCCCGTGAGCCATGGCCGCTGAGCCTGCGCGTCCGGAACCTGTGCTCCACAGTGGGAGAGGCCACAACAGTAAGAGGCCCGCATACCGCAAAACAAAAACAAAAAAGAAATCAAGTGAAACGCCTTTCCTGAATCAAATTAACGCTAATCTGTTGGAGTCTTAATAAATTTGTGATAGCATGAATAGTTCATGTATACTGAAATGCAATAAGCAGTACTCTCCCTGTACTTTCCTATGAATTTCCTACTACTTGCATCCTCACTAGTAATAGCGATCCAAGGATTAGTCTTGGATGTACTGGAGAACGTCCTGCTTTAGAAACAAGGACATTTGGTTCCTGATTCTGCTTGTGTTATAATATATTCTATGGATTCCAGTAAATTATGAAATTACTACCCTTTAAATTTCTCCATCTTTTAAAAGGGAGCAATATACCTTATTTCTTTCTGAAGACTTTTGTGAGACTAGTACACTCTGATGAGACAAAGGGCTTTACAAAGCACCTTAAATATCTGTAGAACTAAGTATGCTCAGCAACGACTTCTTTTTGGTACAGTGTGGACATACAGTTTGTGAAAGCAACTTACATGGATACAAAGATGCATTAATTCCTTCATGTGTGAATTATCAGTCTCTGGAAAGATAGACACTCTTAACCAAAAGGTAATTATGGCTGTAACTGGAGGAGGAAGTTAAGGGAGGTGATAAACGCTTGTCAACTGGTAGCGTCTGGCTTCACAAAGAGAAAATAGATGCAGGAATGATGATGATGCCCCTGTTGTCCAAGGGGAAACACAGTAGTAGACAGAATCAGAATGACCCACCAACAAGGTCAGGCTCATGGCAAAAGTGATTCTGTGGAGAGCATGAGGATAGCTACTGAAATGGATCAGCTCTTAGGGTTTTTTCCAAGGACAAGATTTTCCTTCCTCCCAATTACTGAGCTAATTATTTCTTCTTTAATTAGTGTTACTGGATGGCTTGTAAACAATATTTGATGCCGTCAAAGAAGCAATTATAACAGATTTTCTTCACTCAACTGGGAAACTAAACACATTCTTGGACTGAACTAGGTTTTCTCCTTTTGTTTGAAAAACACTAAGAAATTAAACTTCTTTGAGAGGAAAAATAAATTTTTTACTTAACTATTTATACTTCATATTAAAATGGCATGTATAACCCAATTTTTATTAAACATTTTCCATCTATGTATTTCTAGCTATCTATCCATGTGTTCTTCTCTTGGCACATATGAGAGAAATGCATGGAATTGTGTTAATCTAATTTTTAACAGTATTTACTTGCATATAAATACCAGATAATCTTTTACTTTTTTCATTTGGATTTGATGCATTTTTAAAAATAGCAAACATGCATTATTTTTAGAAAATAATAAATCCATTTTGAAAACATTATTCAAATATTTAAATATAGGCATAATTGTTATAGTGGGAATTCTCAAGGATCTACTAATGTGTGGTAGTTTTGTTTGTTTTAATCACAGTAAGAATAATGTAGAAACTCAGATTTTATCACTGACAATAATATATGGTCTCTGTCATGGTAGTCTATATATTTGTATGCAAATTTATTACCTGAGACAGTGCTGGAAACTTTGAAATATGTTCACAAATAAGAACATGATTGAGTAACAAATTCAAGACAGCAGAAGAAATCCTGTCACTGCTGCTTTGAAGCTATACTTTTTTTTCATTATTTCAGTTGGCATTAAAAAATTGGTAATATTATCATTACCCTATCCAATTGCTAAAACAATCTTTTTCCAATTTTTGTAATTCACTCTGCTTGAAGAGGTTTAAATTGCAAAAAGATTAAACTATAAGGTACTTAAGAGTGGGTATCATGCCTCATTCAACTTTATCTTTTCTCCTAACAGAGAGGTGAGACTCTCTAAAGCACGGCAGGGGCTCAATAAATGTTTGAAGAATGAATGGGAGAAGCATGGCTCTTGCTTTCTTGCATTCCTACTAGGATGAAAAGAGCCGTAATGTACTCTACTGACTTCCTATGTGATCGAGACAACATGGATTTTGAATCAGACAAACCTGGACTTGAATCTTGATTTTCTCATTGAATAATACCTAGTTTCTCTAAGCTAGTGTTTCTCAGTCTACCAAGGGGCCAATAACCTTCTTTTTGTGTAGGATTGTGTGAAGATACAATGAAATTGAGATGCAAATCCCAAATAGCTCCTGGCACAAAAACTGCCAGATGGAATCATATTTTTTTTAATTTTTGTTAAGCCATTCAAATAAAGAATGACTACATGATCTGGTTTGTGAAACTAGATGAATGTGGGGAATATGACTAAATCAAGGGGATACAGGACTATTCAGATCTGAAGGCTGAGATAAGGAGAGGGAGGAGTGGTAGACAGACAGTGAGTTCAGACTGGGACAAGTTGAATTTAACATTCCCGTGAGACTTCTAGATGGTCTAATTCAGGAAAGAAGTCTTTATTAAAGATACAGATTCAAGGATCACTAGAATCTTGATGATTACTGAAGTCTTGGAAGTGATGTGCTCACCCATAGAAAGACTTAACTTTCTTTACCTTTTCAGTGTTATTCACTCCTTTGACAGATTGGTAAAGTCTATGAAAGCCTTAAGTAAATCATTGAAATGTGTAGAATTAAATAAATAGGGTCACAAAGAAAACCACTTATTAAAATACAATTATCAAAATATTTACAAAACACATTTGAGTTATGATCACAGATCTGCCTCTTTACTAACAAATCAGTAACAAACTCCTGTGGAACAGCCTGGAGGGGTGGGATAGGGAGGGTGGGAGGGAGGGAGACGCAACAGGGAAGACATATGGGAACATATGTTTATGTATGACTGATTCACTTTGTTATAAAGCAGAAACTAACACACCATTGTAAAGCAATTATACCCCAATAAAGATGTTAAAAAAAAAAAAATTAAAAAAAAAAAAAAAAAAAACTCCTGTGGAAAACCTAATAGCTACTGTAATTTCAAACTAGTGGTGGGTATAAATGATATATTGGGTATTTACAGTAACTGTCATGTGGTATAAAAATATTCAATTTCTATTAGTCACAAAGATACAGGTACTGTTACCACTACTGTGGTTTTTGCCTACCTTCAAATTTTAAACTAAAGGTTAATGAATACAGTTGTAATGCTTTTTCTTTTTTTATAAATTTATTTATTTATGATTTTTGGCTGCATTGGGTCTTCGTTGCTGAGCCTGGGCTTCTCATTGCGGTGGCTTCTCTTGTTGCGGAGCACGGGCTCTAGGCTCATGGGCTTCAGTAGTTGTGGCTTGTGGGCTCTAGAGCGCAGGCTCAGTAGTTTTGGTGCACGGGCTTAGTTGCCCTGCAGCATGTGGGATCTTCCTGGACTAGGGCTCGAACCCGTGTCCCCTGCACTGGCAAGTGGATTCTTAAACACCGCGCCACCAGGGAAGCCTTGCAATGCTTTTAAATCTTATCCAAATCCATAGGTCCCCGTGAATTATAAGAATGGCTTTTAGGTCTGTGAACTTCAAGTTAAGAATACCTGACTTGGACTGACAGAACCCTGGGGAGAACTGATCCTTAAGGGGGACACATAGGAGAAGCAGCTGCCAGTTAAAGAACTTAAGAAAAGGAGTTGGGAGGGGAAAAAAAAAAAAAAATCAAGAGAGAGTGGTCATCTTGAAGTCAAGATAGAACACAGTAACTACCAGTAGGTGGTGGCCAATGCAATGCAATGCTTGAAGGAGATCAAATCAAGTTTGAAAAGCAAACAAGTTTAATAAATAAGAAGTGATTGGTGTTCCAATGCTCCAGTCTCTATTAGCTACACAAGAAGAACTCAATGCTCATTTTGAGCACAAAATAGAACTTGATATATTTAATAAAAATAATTACTCAGTTAATTTTGACCATATACCTTAGACATTGCAGATATTTCAGAATAAATTATAATTAAAACAATTCAACAGTTAATAGAAGGACATTTATAGATTATTGTGCTCTATATTACGTCATACCACCTCTATGTGATGGTCAAATGTCTGTATTTTTAACTAAATTAACTAAATGTATAATACATGCACCTGAAAAAAAATCCAGCACTGCAAAGAAGTTCAAACATAAGGATCTCTCCTGAGGTAATAAATTCTCCTCACAATGGCTATGCCTGTTAAACATCTGTGTATTCTTTAAAAAATTTTCAATGCATATAAAAGCATACATACATAGTAATTGTATATTAATACATATATAGACCTTTTTACACTAAAAAGTACAGTATAAACATTTCTCTACCTTTTACTTTTTACTTAAGAATATATCTTAGAGATAAACTGTATACCTTTTAAAAGTTATTGCATAGTAATTTATTAAATGGATGAATGCTTTATTCAATCAATGACCTATGGGAAGTCACTTTCAGTGTTTTGTTATTGAAAAAAAAAAAGCCCCAATATATTTGCATGAAACATATCTGAAAATCTATCTGTGGCCTAAATTTTGAACACTAAATTTTCTAGTTAAAAGTTAGATATGAATTTCTAATCTTTATGGCTATTGCCATATCACCCCTCTACGGTCCTACCAAGCTGCTCTCCCACATTCGTACGGTGTATGAAAATTCCTGCCTTCCCACACCCTTATCTGTGTACTATCAAAATAGGCTTTTGCCAAAGTAATAGGATAAAAACATCTCTTTGTTGTTCTAATTGCATTTATTTAAATGTGAGTGGGACTAAGCATCCTTTCCATTGTTTAGAACACATCTAGATGACTAGATATCCCATAACTAGACGGCTGAAATAATCTGAATGAATGCAGCTGATCTAATATTTAGGCTATTTTTATAACAGGTTCAAACACACAATCCTATTAAAACTGCTTGAATAGCGTGTTCAAGGCACATAAAATGACAAGATTAGAGTCCATCTTAATTTCCCTCTTTCTCTCACACCCCACATCCTTTCCATCAACAGATCCTTTATCCAGCATCCAAACTCTTCTCATCACCTTTGTAGCTACGCTTTAGTACTATAATCAACTCCTGCCTGGGTTATTACAATGAATCACATTAATAGATTCCATCTACTCTGTCCTTTCAAGCCTGCATTCTATTCTCAATACCCATTAGAGGGATCCTGTTAAAATGTAAACCACATCAAATCCACCCAAGTAAAAGCAAGAGTTTTTGCAATGGTCTACAAACCCTCCAAGAGCAGGGCCTCTACGGGCCATGGGACTTCATCTGATGCTTTGTCTGCTGCTCTTCTGCTAAGGTAAGGCCCAGCCACCCTGACCTCCTGGCTGTCCAGTAAACATGCCATTAGGCTCAGAAATTTAACAATTCTTAATTTTCTTTTCTCAGACAATTAAAAAAAAATAAAATAAACTGCATGGAAAAGACTGAGAAAGGAGAAGATTATTGTTAGCAGGGAGTGTTTCATTTAGAAGTTTGGTTTTGAAATCAGGAGTTTGGAATACCTATTCCTTCAGAGTGACACCATATCTGTATACTGATGGACATGGAACTCTCATCCTGATTTTATAAAATACAGTTCAAGAATAAGTAAATGGGAGTTATGTCATTTCTAAAGATGGTACAGTGTTCATTAACAAGTATAGCCGTGTCATGTGATTCTCAGCTCCAGTTTGGGAAATTCTGATAAGAGAAGCACTTGTAGTCCTGAGAAGGAGGTGTTAAGAAAGGACTCAGACATTTTACAGAGACAGCCTGTTAGATACGTCCCAGAGATTGTCAGGAGAACCCGTAAACAATTAAAATGGTTTTCTTTCAAGAGTCATCAAGCCGTCCAAGGGCGGAACACTCTGAACGTCCTCTTTGCTGCTAGCTGCTACTAGCCAATCTAAAAAAAAAATTACTTTTACCAAATCATCTGTATTTGTTTTCTTTTCTCTCTCATCTTTTATGTAAATCATTCTGCTCTTTCTCCTTTGTTGGATGAAAACAATCTATTGATTGATATAACTTATATACAGGTGAAAGCATTTCCTAAAAATTAACTATATGTTTGAATTATTCTTTGGAAGTGTGTATAACAACCAAAACATGCATCTCCAGATGGAAAACCTGGATTTACTTTTCTAAAGACTTCTTTATATGTACTTGTTGATTTAATTTTTTGTCAGTAATATCCAAAACCATTTTAAAAGAATAACAGGGGCACAGAGCTCTGCTATTATTGTGATATATCAGGTTTCCTAGTTTGCTCTCTTACAGTAGTCCAATGGGAAATAGACTAAACTAAAACCTATATCTAGTTTAACTGAAGTTCAATTTCTGCTGGCATTGAGGAGAAACCCACTTTGTCCCTATTCCTCCCCTGTCCCATCTTGAACAGTTTGTGGGGTAGAGAGAGTAGATGAATGATGGATCTCAAGGATGGATCAATGGATTTAGGGCACATGTGAGGCAACATTTGGAAGATATACAGCTACAGCTGGAGGGTAATGTGAGCCCACTCAGTGACGTGATGGCAAAGGTTAACAACTGGCCCTGTAGGTATTTTTGATGTGGAACTACTGTATTAAATGCCTAGGATTGCAAGAGTTTTTTTTTTTTTCCCCCCTAACTCTCAATGTGCTTGAGGTCCCATGTTAAGAGTTCAAGGGTTGAACTTCCAGGAGAACTTTCACCTTTCACTGATAATAGAAGACGTGAAGACAAACAAACGAAAACACTGTGATAATTAACCAGCAGAATGTGACTGCTGATCTAAAAATTCTGTATCATTTTTAAATGAGCAGGGAATCTAAGTGCCAGTAGAGGCTGGGAAAAAATAGTAAAAAAGAAGGGAGAAGGAAAAGAGTGACTGAGGGGGAGAACATGGAGGAGAGAGATAACTTGGTAATTGTTAGCAAAAGTGGCTGATTTGGTGAAATGAAACAGAAAAACATGGAAGAGGAAAAATATCATACTCATATTATTATTAAATTTGCTTCCAGTATCAACATATTTGGAAGAATTAAATACTGATATAATAACTAAGTCAATGTTCATACTGTGCATTAAAATACATAAAAGCTTGCAAAAATTTAAATGTGATAATTCTAAAAACTATACGCTCAGGAAATTGATAAGTCTCTTTGGACAGCTAAACTCAAGGTTTTTGTGTGCTTTAAAGTTTTAAATGAAGTAGTCATACAACCATCTACTTAAAATAAGAAATTAATCATAAATGATATGTGAATAATCTCAATTTCCTGAAAGTTCAACTGTTAAATTACAAAATAGTTCCTCACTTTCATTTTCAATGCTCACTAGGAGATAATTACTTTTATCTTTATGCATTTTTTCATGAGTAGGCCTCAGAATTTTTATAAACAGTTTTGAAATCTATATTAAATCTCCCACTGCCAAACAGCTCTAGGACAACAAAGAAGAGATGGAATTTCAAGGTACTTTCAAAGGTCTCTCTAAACCCTGTTTAAAAAAATGTATTCCACTTTTTTTAGTTTCTATCACATCTTTTAAATAAATGGCATATTACCAAAGCAATGAATTTTGAAATGAATTATTCAGCAGTGAGTTTGGAAATGTCCTGTTTACTGTCCATTCCCAGTTCAGTCATTACACGGTCCTAAATGATGTTGGAATGTAAGTATCACTGAGAGAGTTAAATTAGAGTATGTATGTGCCATCATAATTAAAACTCCTAGTGAGTACCAGAGAGTAACTGTCTACATAACAGGGAAAGAGTCTATCCCTTATTTGCACTTATGAATGATATAGCCAAGGAATCATATCAATAAACAAATGCATAATGACAAAAGAATTTAGATCTTACAGAGTATTATATGATGTTCAATAATACAAGCTAAGAGAAAAACAGAATATCCACAGTTGAAAGTTAAGAAAGGTTTACATATCCACATATTTCAGTAATTCTTTGTAATGCAGTGGACTGCTTTTGCATGTGCTGATGAGGGAAACTAAATTAAGCCTTAGAGGAAAATCCATAGTGACTAGAATAAATGGAGATGAGAATGTAAAATATGTGCTTAAAAGACAAAATGTGAGAGCACTATTAGGAAGAATAGAGAACAGAAGAAAATTAAAAGGAGGACTGAGTCTGACACAAGGATAGTTTGAAGATATAAAATGAGATTACATTGGAGTATTCTAGAACTGATAGGTAAAATTGATAAATATATGCAAAAATTACGATAAACCTTTTTCCTTCCCAATTTTTAAGAGAATCAAGACTAAATCATGTAATTTTTTACTCCCATCCTTCTTTCCTTTATATCAACTTTTTTCAATCTTCATCTCATACATTTCTGATGTCTTCAAAACTTTCTCATCAGTTTCTGAAATTCTACCTTCTAAGTCACTGAGATTTCTCTTTCTTTAAAACAATTTAACCAATAAATGATAAAACTGCCATTTATCCAGCTAGCACTCAAAAGACTGCTCTATCATTTTTCTTCCTATGTATGATTGAATGTTAATTTTAACTATTAAATTCTAAACTATACACTAAAAAATAACTATCAGAAAGAGAAATTAAGGAAATAATCCCATTTACCACTGTATCAAAAAGAATAAAAAACATAGGAATAAACCTACATAGGGAAGAAAAAGACCTGTACTCTGAAAACTATATGAAACTGATGAAAGAAATTGAAGATGACACATACACATGGAAAGAAATACCATGTTCTTGGATTGGAAGAATCAATATTGTTAAAATGACCACACTACCCAAGGCAATCTATAGATTCAATGCAATCCCTACCAAAATACCAATGGCATTTTCCACAGAACTGCAACAAAAAAAATCTTAAACTTTTTATGGAAAAACAAAAGACCCCGAATAGCCAAAACAATCTTAAGAAAGAAGAATAGAGCTGGGGGAATCATATTCACTGACTTCAGACTATACTACAAAGCTACAGTAATCAAAACAGTATGGTGCTGGCACAAAAACAGACACATAGATCAACAGAACAGAATACAGCCTAGAAATAAAACCATGCACTGTGATCAATTAATCTATGACAAAGGAAGCAAGAATATTCCATGGAGAAAAGACAATCACTTCAATATGTGGTGCTGAGGAAACTGGACAGCTACATGTAAAATAATGAAATTAGAACATTCTCTGACACCATATACAAAAATAAACTCAAAATGGGTTAAAGTCCTAAATGAAAGACTAGATACTATAAAACACCTTGAGGAAAACATAAGCAGAACACTGTTTGACATAAATCTCAGCGATATTTTTTGGATCCACCTCCTAAGGTAAAGAAAATAAAGCAAAAATAAACAAATGGGACTTACTTAAACTTAAAAAGGTTTTGCACAACAAAGGAAACCATCAACAAAATGAAAAGACAACCTACCAAATGGGAGAAAATATTTTCAAATGATATGACTAATAAGGGATTAATATCCAACATATACAAACAACTCATACAACTCAACATCAAAACAAACAAACAAACAACCTGATTTAAAAATGGGCAGAAGAACTGAGCAGACATTTTCCAAAGAAAAAATTTCATATGCAGACACATGAAAAGATGCTCAACATAGTCAGTCATCAGAGACATGTAAATCAAAACCATAATGAGGTATTACCTCACACTTGTCAGAATGGCTATCAACAACAACAAAAAAAAACACAAATAACAAATGTTGGCAAGGATGTGGAGAAAAGGGAACCTTTGTGCACTGTTGATGGAAATGTAAATTGGTGCAGCCACTGGGGAAAACGTATGGAGGTTTTTCAAAAAACTAAAAACAGAACTACCATATGACCCATCAATTCCACTCCTGGGTATATATCTGAAAAAAAACAAAAACACGAATTTGAAAAGATATATGCCCCCCCAATGTTCATAGCAGAATTATTTACAATTGCCAAGATACGGAAACAACCTAAGTGTCCAACAACAGATGAATGGATAAAGAACATGGTGTGTGTGTGTATACACATACATACAATGGAATACTACTCAGTCATAAAAAGATGAAACATTGCTATGTGCAGCAACATAGATGGACTTGGAGGGCATTACACTAAGTGAAATAAGTCAGACAGAGAAAAAAAACAGTCTGTGATATTACTTACATGTGGAATCTAAAAAAAATACAGCAAACTAGTGAATATAGCAAAAATGAAGCAGAGTTACAGATACAGAGAACAAACTAGTGGTTACCAGTGGTGGTGGTGGGGCAACAGAGGAATTGGGGACTGGGAGGTACAAACTACTTGGTGTAAGACAGGCTCAAGGATGTGTTGTACAACACAGGGAATATAGCCAATATTTTATAATAACTGTAAATGGAAAATAACCTTTAAAAATTGTATAAAAAATAAAGAAATATCCCATAAAGAAGATGCTCTATCATTTTTCTTCCTTTGTATGATGGAATGTTAAATGTAAGTATTAAATTCTAAACTGTATATTAGCACATTAGAGACAATTCAACTTGCTAAGGAAAAACTGATAAAAAATAAGTGCAAAATTAGAATATTATAGGACATTTGAAAAATGAGGAAATTTAAAAAAACTCATTCTCAATCTATCTATAGTTAATGACTCAGTAAAATTATTCTCACTGCCTTTTAAAAAAAAATCACTGATTGTTTTTAAATTACTTTAAAAGTTTCTTTTTTTCTTTAACTACATCAGTCTTTACTGACCACTCATTGTTCAAAGGACAGAACTGAGGTCAAGTGTTACTGCAAGCAGTTTTAGAAATACAGCACTAGATGTCATCTAAAATTGATTGGAAAGACAAACCAACTAAACAACAGTCCACAGGATGGAGTAGAGAGCAAAGGATATATCTGAGGAAATCACGAAGTAATCCGATTGTGAGAAGCACAGAAGCAGAGGGACAGCCAGCAGGAAGGAAACAGCATGTGCCTTCTATCCAATGGATGGTAAATCAGGTTAACTAACTGCAAGGAAATGGCATTACTTTTAGCTCTAACTTAACTTCACTCCCAATATATGTGTTCTTGGAAAATCTGTACTCATATTCCTATTCTCCTGGGTAATATTTTGGAGATTTTTTCTTTAATATCTTTATTGGAACATAATTGCTTTACTATGGTGTGTTACTTTCTGCTGTATAATAAAGTGAATCAGCTATACATATACAAATATCCTCGTATTTCCTTCCTCTTGTGTCTCCTTCCCCCCTCCCTATCCCACCCAACTAGGTCATCACAAAGCACTGATCTGATCTCCCTGTCCTATGTGGGTGCTTCCCACTGGCTATATACTTTACATTTGGTAGTGTATATACGTCTATGCCACTCTCGCAGTTCACCCTGCTTACCCTTCCCTCCTACCCCGTGTCCTCAAGTCCATTCTCTACGTCTGCGTCTTTATTCATGTCCTGCCCCTAGGCTCTTTAGAATCTTTTTTTTTTTTTTTTTGGATTCCATATATATGTGTTAGCATACAGTATTTGTTTTCCTTTTTCTGACTTACTTCACTCTGTATGACAGTCTCTAGGTCCAGCCACCTCACCACAGATAACTCAATTTTGTTTCTTTTTATGGCTGAGTAATATTCCATTGTATATATGTGCCACGTCTTCTGTATCCATTCATCTGTTGATGGACACTTAGGTTGCTTCCATGTCCTGGCTATTGTAAAGAGAGCTGCAATGAACACTGTGGTACATGACTCTTTTTGAATTATGGTTTTCTCAGGGTATATGCCCAGTAGTGGGATTGATGGGTCGTATGGTAGTTCTATTTTTAGATTTTTAAGGAACCTCCATACTGTTCTCCATAGTGGCTGTATCAATTTACATTCCCACCAACAGTGCAAGAGGGCTCCCTTTTCTCCACACTCTCCAGCATTTATCATTTATAGATTTTTTTGATGGTGGCCGTTCTGACCAGAGTGAGGTGATACCTCATTGCACTTTTGATTTGTATTTCTCTAAAGTTTAGTGATGTTGAGAATCTTTTCATGTGTTTGTTGGCAATCTGTATATCTTCTTCGAAGAAATGTCTGTTTAGGTCTTCTGCCCATTTTTGGATTGGGTTGTCTGTTTTTTTTGATATGGAGCTGCATGAGCTGCTTGTATATTTTTTGGAGATTAATCCTTTGTCAGTTGCTTCATTTGCAAATATTGTCTCCTATTCTGAAGGTTGTCTTTTTGTATTTTTTATGGTTTCCTTTGCTGTGCAAAAGCTTTTAAGTTTCATTAGCTCCCATTTGTTTATTTTTGTTTTTATTTCCATTTCTCTAGGAGGTGGGTCTAAAAGGATCTTGCTGTGATTTATGTCATAGAGTATTCTGCCTATGTTTTCCTCTAAGAGTTTTATAGTGTCTGGCCTTACATTTAGGTTTTTAATCCATTTTGAGTTTATTTTTGTGTATGGTGTTAGGCAGTGTTCTAATTTCATTCTTTTACATGTAGCTGCCCAGTTTTCCCAGCATCACTTACTGAAGAGGCTGTCTTTTCTCCATTGTAAGTTCTTGCCTCCTTTGTCATAGCTTAGATGACCATATGTGCGTGGGTTTATCTCTGGGCTTACTATCTTGTTCCATTGGTCTATATTTCTGTTTTTGTGCCAGTACCAGACTGTCTTGATTACTGTAGCTTTGTAGTATACTCTGAAGTCTGGGAGCCAGATTCCTCCAGCTCCGTTTTTCTTTCTGAAGATCGTTTTGGCTATTCAGGGTCTTTTGTGTTTCCGTATAAATTGTGGAATTTGTTGTTCTAGTTCTGTGAAAAATGCCATTGGTAGTCTGATAGGTATTGCATTGAGTCTGTAGATTGCTTTGGGTAGTAGAGTCATTTTCACAATGTTGATTCTTCCAATCCAAGAACGTAGTATATCTCTCCATCTTCTTGTATCGTGTTTAATTTCTTTCATCAGTGTCTTAAAAGTTTTCTGCATACAGGTCTTTGGGGGAGATGCTATTCAAACCAGTACACACTTAATGCTCCATGGTCCAGAAGTGCTCCCAAGCAGAAACCCAGGTGATTATGGGCATAATATATCTGTTTCCCCTCTATTAAATATCCCTGTTCTGCCTATTGTACAATATTGAAAAGTTTTTTCTTTTAGTATATTTGGTCCAAGGTTTCAGTTGTTTAGTGCAAAAGGGCTAGTCTGCTACTAGTTACTACATCATAGTCCAGAAGTGGAAATTTCTCTGAATACATAAAGTTTTAAAAGTTTTAAGTAAAAATTCCAAATGTAATTATTTTTGATATCTCAGTAGAAACTTTTTCTAGGTTTTGGCTGTGGAATCAACCTAAACTCAGGAGGACACCAAATTTTGATTTTCCTTCTCTGACATTTTGGTTCCTTTGTAAAAAAAAACCCAAAAAACTATGTGCATCGGGTCCTCTGAGAAGGAGATGCTGAGTTAGGAGAGTTATGAGTACAACAGATTTGTTGGCGAGTTATACTAGTGAAAGGAAAGAGGTAGAAGCAGGATTGGGAATGGGGAGCCATCAGGCCCTAATGCAGAAATGATGAATTCTGACAGCTCAATACGGAGGAGGGAAGAGCCCTCAGAGAAGTCCTGCTTTGGATGGAAATGACTGGGCCTCTGTACCACAGTGTTTTGCAGTCAGTGACTGGGGCCACCACCAGAAGAGTGTGATCTTAGCTCAGAAGTGGAGGCTGACCTGAAGGAGCTAGCACCTGAGGCTGATGGCACAACCACAGTCCTTGCAACTGGTCAATGAGTCCTTTCTTGAAGAAGAGCTGAGTGGCACATCTCCAAATCTGCCACTGTCCTTCCCGTGTGCCACATGAGTCCACCTATCCATACACATCTGGGGAGCCCTTATCCAGAATTTGAGTGCCCTTGCCTTTGTGAGGGGACACTTAGAAGGATAATATGAATGTGGATAAAATATGATCCCTTTCACAGTGGTGTCTTTCAGGTCTTCCCAGAAATGGAATCTTTTGGTAGATCAGCATGCTTTACCCAGAATACTCATTCATGCCCACTGCCCTGAGCTTTTTAATTCATTTATCAACTGTCTGCCAAAGCATTTCTGGCATTTCAACTTGGTGCAGCAAAGCCATCACTCTCTGGAGGTTTCTAGTACCATCTCAGCAGTAAATTTTAGAGTTCTTCCTGTGGTGTTAAATCCTGTATCTCAAAAGACGTCCCAAGGCAATAAAGGCACTCTTATCCAGTCTTACATGACCGTCTTGATCAAGCACCCTCAAAATTGAGTCCTACTTGTACTCTCCCAGTTCCTGACAATACTTGGCAGCTAACCATTATAGCTCTTTTGACATATAGCCCTTTTTCTCCCTTAAGATATGCGGCCTATTCCTAAGATATGCTGTTACTTATCCCTTGTTAGTGGCTTGAAGACAGGAGAGGAGGTAAGGCTAGGTCCTCAAGTTAACCCCTGTTGTTTTGGTTGGGAGAGGTTTCTGCAGTGTCTTCCCTCACAGGGAGATCGCAAGCTCTTAAAAGGAGAACTGGCCACGTATGCAGACTCTGCGGTTCACCAAGATTCCATGCATCAGGGTCCCAGGTTCTCCCAACCAGGGTCATGACCTTGGCACAATAGACCTGCTCAGCTGAATATTAAAATGTCACTGAAACTTAAAAACTCTATTAAATCCTTAGTTTATTTTCTCTTCTCTCCCCCTGCAGGAGATAAAGCCCTCTGGCTCTCACACTTAGTTTTCAATTATTTGTTAAAAGCTTTTAAACTTTCAACATCTTTCAGTTAGGGTATCAATGAAATTTAATTTCAATCAACAGATTCAACTGACCTTGTATGCATTATTTTCTCTGTATTTGCACCAGTGACATGGTGAAATTTTAGTAACCAGCTACCAGCTTGAGCTGGGGACTATCCATGCCCCACAGTCCTCCTGATATATGGTTATCATTTCCAGCTGGGCAGGAAGTGATCCCGTTCTAAAACTCCAGTTCTGGCATCGAGTCCTCTAAGAGTCAGATACCAAAATGTTGTTAAATGTACAACAGTTATATTGGGAAGACACACCTGAGAAAGGAAAGTGGAAGGAGCAGGATTGGAACGGGGTAGTCATCAAACCATGGTGTAGCTCAAAGAGTCTGCAAAACATGAAATGAACTGGAAAAGTTCTGAGCAGAAATGACTATGTCCTGACGTCACAGTCTTGCTCAGTCATTGGCTGGGGCCTTCCTGTAGAAAGCATGTCTTCAGTTCAAAAGCTGAGGTGGACCTGACGGAGTTAAAGCTAGAAGGCTCTCCAAAGTCCTTGCGGCTAGACAACGAGTCCTTGCTTGAAGAGGGATCTTGATGCACTTCTATGTCTACTGTAAGTAGCTAAGTAACCAAGTAACTGAATGAATGAATGAATGAATAAAATAAAATAAATATTCTAGCAGCAACAGTGATTTCACTAGTAAAGCAGCATGTCCTGGGTAAGTCCATGACATACCGATAACCAAAGGTCAGTTCAGGTTTTTCTTCCAGGTCATGATATGAAGACTTTGGGCAATGATGTATAGCAGATCTCCAAATGTTAATTTGAGAAGCCTGGGTTGTACTGTGAATTAGAAGCCAGTTTCAGAGTGATCCATTAAGGACAAGTGCACCATTGATTTTGCTGGATATGAATAACCCATATGTAATTCGGTATCACAAATGCTTTTTCCAGCTGTATTTTATTGAAAGTACCACCCTTTGCACAAATGCCATTGTTTCCTGTGGGGAGCATTTATTGTGCTCTGTATATAAACCAGACCTACTTCAACTCCTCACAAAGTCATAGGACACAATAACTGGAGAGATTAGTAAAGACAATAAATTCATCCAGAGAGGACGCAGCAGAAACACGTAAGAAGGACAATTTTAAAGTACAGTTGACAGTGAAAAGGCTGGTGAAAGTTTGGTAAAATAATAAACCTGTGGTAGGTGGAGAAAAAGTGAGGACTATTATTACGAGTGTACAAAATCCACTTTCAGAGACTAAGCCCAGAAATACAGAAAGTATCACAGATTGGGAAAAAGCATTAAAAAAACAAATCAGTTAGAAGTTAGAGGATATTAGGTATTAACTGGAGATTCAGAGAAACAAGAGGGAGTTCCAGATTGAAATCCTGTGTTACATTTGCTAAGGCAGGTCTACTGCAAGGTAATGAAGATCGTGCAACTATTTAAAGCAGAGACAAGCATATTTTCTACACCCTTTTCCTTTTCTTTTCCCAGGGAGTAGATCTGAAGGAAGGACAGTGGAGAGACTGAGGAATCATGTTCCTAACTAGACAAAGGGAGAGCTCTTCACAGAATTGGTCACCAGAAGTAAGCATGTTTGTGTTTATCTATGTATATATTTTATTCTTTTTTTTAACATCTTTATTGGAGTATAATTGCTTCACAATGGTGTGTTAGTTTCTGCTGTATAACAAAGTGAATCAGCTATACGTATACATATATGCCCCTATCCCCTCGTCTTGCGCCTCCCTCCCACCCTCCCTATCCCACCCTACATGTATTAGAGAATTCAAAATAATTTGCACAAAAATTGGAGCTAGGCACTTCATAGAAGGCTAATATTAGCAGATTTTTAAAAATCTGATATTGCAAATATCTGAAACATCTCTTCAATTCCCATGTTGTAATTTTATGCTCTACAAGCAATCTTCTGATTATAGCTTGGCTTTTCTAGATTTTGTCCAGAGAAAGAATGCATATAGGAGCTTAGTCCCTATACAGCAGCCTTTATAGTCTTTAATGTAAGCCAGTAAATCAGTGTTCTTGTTACAGACACTGGTGTTTTTGAGTTTAATTTGATTTCACCTGTGAGAGATAGCTATAGCACCATTTGGTATGTGCAACATCAGGTTTCTGTACCTATGTGGTTGAAGGCTAGACTGTGAAATGAGTTGATTTCACAAAGGTAAGAGCCAATTTATAGGGGCCTATCTGATAGGCACACAATCCCAGATCCCTCATTTACTGTGAGATGAATCTTCGAAATTTTCACCTATACTATAAATCATTATTAGAATCTTTTAGAACTTCAGCTCTATGAGTGCAAGCAACTTTGCTTTATTCACTGAGGTATCCCAAGTACCTATAACAATGCCAAGCATAAAGGAAGCACTCAGTTTTACATATTGTTAACAACTCACTCTCCTTAAATAAAATTGTTCCTGTGTAGAGTTTTAGTATAAGTTTTAGATAAATTTAGATTTCTATAAGTAATTTGGAATTATGGATTTATTTTCTTTGTACACTTGAACGATTCCTAGGGATCCTGAAGCATAAAGCAAAACACCACTCTCTATTCTAGAATTTATGACAAGCAACATATAGTGGCAGCTGTTAAATTAACAGTTAACATTACAACCTATCTAAATTTATTTATTTTACTATAAACTGTTTATTTTCTTCATTTGTATTTTTATCCACATTACAATTTGTTAAGGATGGTGAAATATTTCCATATTTGATAGACTATTTTCTCTAGAGAGGAATTTACTAGGTGTTGAGATATTTCATGGGTACAATTATCATTTTCAATACAAATGGAAAAGTGAGTATAACCAATTCTTGTCATACGAGTGAGTGCAGAAAAAGGTTTGGTGCTTATAAAAGCTGGAAAAGTTAGCTTCTAATTTTCTGTTTTTCTTGCAGTTATAAAATGCTCCTGAATTCTAATGTACAATATGATTTCAGATATTCCACTGTAACATACTTGAAATCAAGTAAAGAAATATTTACACTAGTCACATTGTAAATGGATTCTGAGAGTTTCTTTAAGTGTCATGATTTTCTAAATATTTAAAGACTAAGCCACCGTTCAAAGTGAAGTACTCTCAAAGAAATGAGTAAAGTACAGAGTCAAAAAGTGGTGGAGGGGGTTAAAACCTGAGCATAGTGCTGGGCTGTCATGGTGATTGCTTCTGATTGCCCAGTATGGTTTTCTCACCTGCTCCTTCTTCTAGAAAAGACTCTTAACTCTGGCTATAGAGTGAGCCCAGTGCCTAGACATACTCCACAATAATGTCAGGCACATGACCCAGCAGGACCAATCAGTGCCCTTCTCTGGAATTTTTATAAGAATATAGGGGGTTCAAAGGGGAGATTAACTTCTGCTCTAGAAGGTAATCTACATAAAGTAAACTTGGAACTTGGAGCAGCATTTTCTCAAGCCACAGGGCAGAAGTTTGTCAATGGAAGGAAGAAACACAACACAAAAACTAAACAGAAATAAAAAAGGAGATCAAGAGAAGGGCAGGTTGCAATGAAACTGATTTACAGGGGCAGATTTTTGAGATCTGGGGTGTCAAGGAGGCCTTTGATCAGTCACTTAGTCTACGTGGGCTGCCATAAAGAAATTCCATTAGTATTATTTATAGGTATTTATTTCTCACAGTTCTGGAAGTTTGGAAGCCCAACAGCAAGTGTTGGCAGATTTGGTTTCTGAGGAGTGCTCTCTTCCTGGCTTGTAGATGGCTACCTTCTTGCTATGTCCTCTCTTGGCCTTCCTCTTCTTCTTATAAGTCCCCCAATCAATCTGATTAGAACCTCCTCACCCTTATGATCTCATTTAAGCTTAATTACCTCCTAAAAGTCCCATCTCCAAATATCATCACATTGGTGGGGTACAGATTCAACATTTGCATTTTGTGGGGACACAGGTTAGTCCCTAGCAATCACAAAGTGAAATGCATTTCTTCACTTTTGCTTGATCTTCCCCACATGAGTGCCTTTCTGCGGCTGTTCCCTCCACTTTGCCTCTTTAACTGTTATTCATCCACAGCTCAGTTCATCATCATTTCTTCATGGGAACTTTCTCTGACGTCTATGATTAGGTGAAATATCCTTATTACACTCTTATTTTATGTTCTCATACTGTCCCATGCTTTTCTTTTCGAGCACTTTCATAACTGTCAGGTTATTTGTGCAAGAACTTGCTCCAGGTCTGTTTCCCTATTTTATTCTAATATTCTTGGGGCCAATGACTGTGTCTTATGTGCTCACAACTGTATCAGCAATATTATCATAGCTCCTGGTATTCTGTAAGTAGTAAATAGCAGTTTCTTGAGTAAAAAGATAAATATGAGACTAATCTGGTTATAAAATAAAAGCCCAAGTATTTTCCAAGCAGAGGTAACAACATATGCAAAGACTCTGAAATAGTTAGAATCTTATCTGAATGAAGGAGCTATGAAAAAGGAAACTAAACTAACACACATTGTTAATTAACTATACTCCAAAATAAAATTAAAAAAGGGGGCTTCCCTGGTGGTGCAGTGGTTAAGAATCTGCCTGCCAATGCAAGAGACACAGGTTCAAGCCCTGGTCCGGGAAGATCTCACATGCTGTGGAGCAACTAGGCCCTTGTGCCACAACTACTGAGCCTGCAAGCCACAACTACTGAGCCCGTGTGCTGCAACTACTGAAGCCTGTGCACCTAGAGCCTGTGCTCTGCAACAAGAGGAGCCACCGCAATGAGAAGCCTGCACACTGCAGTGGGGAGAGGCCCCCACTCGCTGCAACTAGAGGGGGCCCACACACAGCAATGAAGGCCCAACGCAGTCAAAAATTTAAAACAAGAAAAAGAAAAAAAGAAAACTACATTGAGTGAAACATGGAGGGTGAGGAGGGTGGAAGGCTTGGAAGGGATCTGATTCTGCAGTTTCTTAATTTTTCTGTGAGGGAACTTTGTCTTTTTTCCTAAGAGAAATGAGCATATGTTGAAAAATTTTAAGCAAGAAAATGGCATGCTTTGTTTCGCATATTATTAGAGTCTTTCTGGCTCTTAAGTGGGAAATAATTGGACAAGAGCAAGATGGATATAGGTCGAACAGAGGGGAGGTCTTCTAAGAATTTAGAAAGGAAATAACTGAAACTGAACTGAGGTAGTGACATGGAGGTGGGAAACCAAGAATATTAAAAGGTGCTTGAATGAGCACATACAATAGTTTGTATTTAACCTATAGTAAGGCAGTCCAATATTTTGATTATAACAGGCTAATGCTCTCCTTTGTAAATAATGTCAATTTCCACTTATGTCAAAATTACTCAATATATGCTGTTATGGTTAAGATAATTTCGTGCCAAGAAAATATAAATGAGGGGTAGCAGTAATAAATGCATGGAAAGTCAATGATTTGCTATTAAAATCCTTCAGGCATTCAATTTTATGGAGGCCCTGCAACCAGCTAATAAAGTAACCAATTCATAAAAATGTATAAACGCACTTCATAATGTTCAGGGTACGCTTGCTTATATCTGGTTGTTTTAATAATAAATTCCAGAGCTTAAGTCAATAGGTATACGAATTAGAGGTATTTTGCTGAGGGCTTTATTTTATAATCTTTTTGTAAAGTATGAAATGCTTAATTCCATTAAACAAAAAATTCAGTGTGAAGCTTATAAAAATTTTCAATAATCAGAAAACATTACTAAAGTTTTTGAAGGACGGAAGTTGTTTTGCTCTTTCTTTTGTTCTTCTATTGACTTTCAGTCAACAGTTGGGTGTCAGGAATTTGCTTATTATTTTAAAATTAATTTGAATAGTAATTAAAGACTGGTAGAAAATATCTGCATAATGAAATATTTAGGTCAAGATAGGTGACTGAATACTCAGGTTTTTCTCTATTCCTTTTGAAAAACATATTGAAAGGCCCAAAATAAATACTAATAAAATAATACCTGTGCTAGTGACCTCAGAAGACTGCAAGGACTTAGTAAACAAGAGAACTGAAGGATTAAAGGAATTGACTGAGAACTAAAAGGGGTCAGTATGATTGTGAAAATTAGGATAACTGACGAGTTGGTAAGTCCATGCCGCCCAATGACAGAAAGCAGCTTCAAAGGTGAGTTTTCATAACAGAATCTTGGAATCACCATCAGGAGGGGACTGAGGACTGTTTGCTTTATGTAGTCTGCCAAAGGGTGTCAAAACAACTGCTCTTATTTTCTTTCTCTAAATGCTGCTGGCTCCAGTGTTTGCCATGGCTTCACCAGGGGAATAAAATTCACCAAATGAAATGTAGACATTTTGATGTGGAAAACTCTAAGAGCATTGGGGTTGTGGAAGTAGAGTACTGCCATAAGAAAAAGGGGATCCCAAAATAAGAAAAGAAACTATGAAAAGAAAATTCACCTAGTCATGGTCCTAAAAGTCTTGCTTTACACTTCCACAACCACTTTAGAAAAGCTTCGTTAATTTCCACAAAAATAACCTGCTAGAATTTTGATATGGATTGTATTAATTAGATAGAGAAATTAGGAGACAAATCACATCTTTACCTTACAAGCCTTCCAGCTATGAGTATGGTATATCCTGCCATCTATTTAGGCTTTGGTTCATCGCTATAATGTTTTATAGATTTCCACTGTAAAGTTCTTGCACATATTTTCATGTTCATTCCCAAGTACTGCCTATTTCTGATGCTAATTTAAAAATATTTTCTATTAATTGATCTTATTTTGGAAATGCAATAGGATTTTATATATTGACGCTTTGTCTTGCAATCTTGGTTAATTAACAGACTAATTTTACCTCATGTAGATTGTTTTCGGTTTTCTACATATACACGTTGTCCACCTACTACAATGAAAGCTTTTTTTCCATTTTATTTTCTATTCCTATATATTTATTTCATTTTCTGGCTTTGTTGTAAAAATTAGGACTTCTAGAAAAATGGGTGACAAGAAGAGTAAGAGTGAGCATCTTTGTACCCTTCCAGCTCTGGAGGGGAAAGTTTTTGAAATTTCACTAGTGCATATAATATAGGCTGTAGGAATTTGTGGGTATGTTGTATCTGATTGAGAAAGTTAGTTTTTCCCCAGGGGTGCTTAAGAGGATTTTTTTTAAAAAATCATCTTTCACTGTTCAATTTTATCAAGCGCTTATTCTGCATCTATTAATAAAAGCATATGAATCTCTTTTTTTATCCTACAAATATGTAAAGTACACTAATTTTTGACGGTTAAACCTGCCTTGTATATCTAAAATAAATCCAACTTAGTTTTGATATGTCTTTTATATATTGTTGCACTTGTTTTTTATTGTTGTTGTTGATTTATTTGTATTTTAGCATCTATGTTCACTAGAAAGATCAGCCTGCAAATTTCCTTTAAGGTCTTTGCCAGGTTTTGATCTCAACATTATGCTGGCCACATAAAATGAATTGGGAAGGGGCTTTCCTGGTGGCGCAGTGGTTGAGAGTCCACCTGCCGATGCAGGGGACACGGGTTCATGCCCCAGTCCGGGAGGATCCCACATGCTGCAGAGCGGCTGGGCCCATGAGCCATGGCCGCTGAGCCTACACGTCCGGAGCCTGTGCTCCGCAACGGGAGAGGTCACAACAGTGAGAGGCCCACGTACCACAAAAAAAAAAAAAAAAAAAAAAAAAAAATGAATTGGGAAGTACTCCCTTCTTTTCTATCTTGTATAAATTGTATAGAAATTATTTCTTAAATTCACCAATGAAGTCCTCTAGTCTGTTTTCTTTGTATCATGCCTTTTAAAAAACAATAAAACAGCTCTATAGAACCATAACTTATATTCCACTACCCATATAAAGTTTGCAATTCAACTTTTTTCTTATATTCACAGAATGGTACAATAATCACTACAGTCAATTTTGGAACATACTGATCACTTTGAAAAGAAACCCCATATCCTTTATCCTTCCCATTTATTCTCAACCCCTACAAACCTAAGCAACCACTAATCTACTTTCCAACTATACAGATTTGCCTAATATAGACTTTTCATATAAACGAAATCATAAAAAATGTCGTCTTTTGTGACTCACGTGTTACACTTAGTGTAATATTTTCAAGGTGCATGAATGTTGTAGCATGCATCAGTATTTCATTAGTTCTTATTGGCAAATAATGTTTTCCTGTATGGATGTATATACCACATTTTATTTAACTGTTCGCCAGCTGATAGACAAGTCTTTTTTAAATTATTTATTGACTTATTTATTGGCTGTGTTGGGTCTTCACTGCTACATGCGGGCTTTCTCTAGTTGTGGACAGCGGGTGCCACTCTTTGTTGCGGTGCGTAGGCTTCTCAGAGCGCAGTCTCAGTAGTTGTGGCACACGGGCTTAGTTGCTCCGTGGCATGTGGGATCCTCCAGGACCGGGGCTCAAACCCGTGCCCACTGCATTGGCAGGCGGGTTCCCAACCACTGCGCCACCAGGGAAGTCCTGATAGACAAATTTTGAGTTGTCTCCATTTTTTGGATAATATGAACAAGGCTGCTATTAACAATCATGTACAAGTTTTGGTATAGACATGTTTCCAATTCTCGAGTATATACCTAGGAGTGGACTTGATGGGTCATATGATAAATCTACGCTTAACCTTTTGAGTAACTGCCAAACTCTTTTCCAAAGCAGCTGCACTATTTTAAATCCTCACCAACAGTGTGTGAAGTTTCCAACTTCTGCCCATTCTCTACACCTTGTTATTATATGTTTTTTTTTATTATAGTCATCCTATAGTGTTAATTGATATCTAATTGTGGTTTTGATTTGTGTCTGCCTAATGAATAATGATGTTGAGCACCTTTTCATGTGCTCAATGGCCACTTTTTTGGAGTAATGTTTATTCAAACCCTGTGTTCATTTTTCAATTTGGTTATTTGTCTTTCTTGTTGAGTTGTAAGAGTTCTTTATGTATTCTGCATATGAGTCCCCTATCAACTATATGATTTGTAAATGTTATGATAAAGGGATTATGCTCCAAGAAGAGGCAATAGGACTAAATGTTAGTATACCTAACAACAGAATTTCAAAATACTTTCAGCAAAAACTGAGAGAATCCATATATGGTGTAAGGCCTAAAAACAGAACCCAAAATTACGTGCTAAAGACATCTGGTGAAATCAAAAGGTTTTTGAATGCTCTAACTGCCAATTCTCCCCCTGGACTCTGATACCATGTATAAGTCTACAGTCCAAGGGAACCAGGCACAGTTCTTGCTTATCTCCAAACACCTGCCTTCCGTTAGGTAGGCCACAGAACTATTCAAAAGAGCCAAACACATCAACCACTGGAACAAGGGGTCATCCTACCTTCTTGATACTACAAAGCCCTTGCTTGTTCACCCTTCCCAAGTGTAAACCTGGCTGGTCTGGCATGGTGTGCAGTGTCTTCCTACTGCATGCTGTGACTTTATGTGACTAATAAACTGCTTTAATCTCATCTTAGTGTCACGTGTCATGTGTATGGCCATCCCCTTAACCTAGGATGGAACCCCTTCCTCACCAGTAGGATGAATAGGAGGCATTTAAAACAGCTGGCATAATGAACAGCACAACCCAGCCACAACCTAGGATACTTGGTTAGCTTTAACGAACTGCTCTTGGCTCACTAACTTGCTCTGTGATACACTGAAGCCTGCCTGGGACAACTGCTGTCAGGTTCCTCTAGTATATATAAGTGCTACAATTATACAAATGCTCGTGTACACTTTGTTGTCTTCTTTGGGTGTTGCCAACTCTACCAATCCTAAGATATTCTCATCTCTAAGGTGAGAACTGCTGTTAAGTGACTCTATCCCGTATGACTCTCAGGTTCAGACTGTATTTCGCAGGACATCTCTGAGGCTCCCACTGTTAAGGCAGCAATGACACAGTGCCTTAATCAATCTAAGCTTGAGTCCTGCTTACCAAGGGTCAGGCTAGAGCTCTCCAGTCACTGCATCTAGCCCGCTGACTGTCACTGGATGCCTGGTGCAGCCATTCGGATAATTTTTTGTCATTGTGCACCTCTGAGATAGGGAGACGGACCAAGTATGGTTCTCTGTGAAGTATGCAGAAATGGAGCCCACCAGCCCAGGGAGAATTATGCATGGAACCAGGTTGTTTATCAAGGAGCACTGTTGTTTAGGCAAGAGTAGTATCCTTGCCCGTCTTCCACGCTGCTACTCCTCTTGCTGTTGTCACGAGCACTGACACAGTGGTGATAACAGGCACATGAAAAGATGTTCAACATCGCTAATTACTAGAGAAATGCAAATCAAAACTACAATGAGGTATGATCTCACACCAGTCAGAATGCTCATCATCAAGAAGTCTACAAATAATAAAATATGCTGGAGAGGGTGTGGAGAAAAGGAGACCCTCCTACACTGTCGGTGGGAATGTAAATTGGCACAGCCACCATGGAGAACAGTACAGAGGTTCCTTAAAAAACTAAAAACAGAGTTACCATATGATCCAGCAATCCCACTCCTGGGTATATATCTGGAAAAGATAAAAACTCTAATTCAAAAAGATACCTGCACCCCAATGTTCACAGCAGCACTATTTCCAATAGCTAAGACATGGAAGCAACCCAAATGTCCATCAACAGATGAATGGATAAAAAAGATGTGGTATATATATACCATGGAATACTATTCAGCCATAAAAAAGAATGAAATAATGCCATTTGCAGCAACATGGATGGGCCTAGAGATTATCATACTAAGTGAAGTCAGAGAAAAACAAATATATCACTTATATGTGAAATCTAAAATATGATACAAAAGAACTATTTACAAAGCAGAAATAGACTCACAGACATAGAAAATAAACTTATGGATACCAAAGGGGTAAGGAGTAGAGGGAGGGATAACTTAAGAATTTAGGATTAATAGATATAACACTGCTATATATAAAGTACATGAACAACAAGGCCCTACTGTATAGCACAGGGAACTATATTCAATATCTTGTAATAAACTATAATGTAAAAGAATATGAAAAATAATACATGTGTATAACTGAATCACTTTGCTGTACACCAAAAACTAAAACAATCTTGTAAACCAACTATACTTCAATAAAAAAAAAAAAAATTAAAATCCAAAAAAAAAACCAAACCCAGTGGTAACAGACTTAAAAATAAATGGGAATTTATTACCTGAGAAAGGTGATATTTTAAATAATTAGAAAGCGTAAATTCCCTCATAAACCCTATGGTAAAACTGAATAGGAATTTGGGGTGAGGGGAAATAATGTGCAGTTTCGTTAACTCCTTCCTTAGGCAAAGCAGAGTGGGATCAAACTTTAATATAAAAATTTGTAACCATAAAAATAACAGAGAGGAAAAGAAACTTAAAATTAGATTGAGGATATAGTTTCCAGGACAAAAACGAAACTCAAGAGTCAAACAAGCACACTTAATTTTGACTGAATAAAATTTAGAAATGTTTAAACAGTAAATGATATTATAAACAACAAAGCAAAAGTCACAAAGAATAACTAAGAAACAAACGGTTGCCAATGTTAACTTCCCAAAATTAAATCTGTGGAATTAGGCCTGAACTAACAAGAATAATAATAAGTTTAGCTGGGGATGTGGTTGTGTTGGTTTGGGGGTTTTATTTTGGGTTTTTTTTACCTACAGTATTTTAAGGCCAGTCAATATTTATTGAGGTAAACATTAGGTTACTTTTATAGATGGGTTATATTTCATAGCATATAGAAATGATCTTTATTGTTTCAAAAGTCCACCTGATCAGGTCCAACTTCAGTTATAATTTAATTAATAATATATCAATTAAGTAAATTAAAAAATAATAATTATATGATCTAATTCTAGAAGGTTTAAGGAAATAAAATTATATATTGTAAAAATTATAGTAAAGCCATCTATATTCTGGAAACAGTATCTTAGAGTTTATAATTGTATAAAATTTCAAAAGAGTAAATGCAACTTCAATTAAGTAACAAGTTAAACCAAAAAGGGATCCATCAGAATTAATTTAAAGACAGAAAACAAAACAGATTCCTTCTGAGTGTGTAAATATTTGGGATAAGCCTCAGTCAAACCTACACACCACCCTGCATCCCTGAGAATTCACATCTCACCCCTCCTACTCTCTTGAGGTCTTGATGAGAGAGAGAATAACCAAACTCCCTAGGGCCACTGCCCTAGGCCTCATGTAGAACAGCAGAAACAAAGGGGCCACTTGGAAAAAAGTTGGATTTAAAACTCTAATTCAGCCAACTTTTGCCTGTTGTGACCATTTTCTTTCCTTAGATCATTGAGTTTTCTCTTGGTCGATATTATAGCCAACAAACTTTCTTGAGCTATTTTCTCATGGGAATTGATCCACCTTGGGTTGAAGGAAACGGAATATCCAGTTGTTTCTCCAGGTCTTTGACCATCTTTCTGTAGAAGTTAAGGTTTTGATACAAAAGGTTAATGTTTTCGTAAACTATGTAAAATTTCTCCTCCATTTCTAAGAAGTAAATTCCCTCCTCAATTGATTTTCTGAAAAACTGCATTTCATATTGTTGATTTAGCTCTGGCAGCGTCTGGAGAATCAAGGGAAACTTTTGAATCTCTCTTCCAAACTGTGCATTTTCTCACTGCACAGAAAGATGGCTGTTTTGTTTGGGAACTTTTAAAATACTCGTTCTTTCTTTCATTTAATTTTATTTAAGGAGACATTTAAGTTAACAGCATCAATGAGATTCTTCAAATTGACCTCTAATAATCTTGGTTTCCATTTTTGACATCCTTTTTGTCCAATGCCAGCTTGTCATCATTTGTGCAATCTTCTCTAAAGAGAGCAGGTAAGTTTATCATCTTAAGCACAGATTCAACCAGAGTCTTTGGTTTTTTTTTTTTGCGGTACGCGGGCCTCCCACTGTTGTGGCGTCTCCCGTTGCACGCGCAGGCTCAGCGGCCATGGCTCACGGGCCTAGCCGCTCCGTGGCATGTGGGATCTTCCCGGTCCGGGGCACGAACCCGTGTCCCCTGCATCGGCAGGCGGACTCTCAACCACTGCGCCACCAGGGAAGCCCCCAACCAGAGATTTTTAACTGGTTCTCTTTAGAGCTGACTTCTTGTTCCCTTTGTGTGTTGACATTTTCTGTTATTTTTTTTCTGTTCCTTCAACTTCTGTACTCTTTTCCTTTCAGCATCTTTTTGGGCAAGCAGCTGAACATTTTCATTAAAGACATTATTTCTTTCTGATTTTGTTCTGTAGTCTTCTGAAATGACTTTAAGATATTTTAGGCCTCAGTCACTTGAGACTGGGGAGTTTGACACCTCTTTTGAGTGACTGTGTTTGTCTTTTAAGACTAGCCATCATTCTCTCATGAAGTGAAATTTTTGGTGGACTCTCTTTTCTGTCCTTGATCGAGAAGGTCTACTGTATCCCACAGGGAAAAGGTAGACCTGTTTGCATCTCTACTAAGTGCTGCCAAACACAGAGTTTGTAACTCCAGGTGACTGGCTTCCATCACAGGTGACTCCAGGGCTTCAAAGGTGTATGTAATGGGTCTAACCATCTAACTGACTTTTCGTGACTCTTCAACTCAAGCAGCAAGTCTCATGGCTAGCTCTTTTTTTCCTCAAAGTACATTGTCTTTTTATAACAAAAGCAATCAAAATTTCCAAGGGAAAAATCAAACACACTTGAGGCTTGTGTCTATAACTGAGACAATACCATCTGAGCACTCCACAGCTGCCACAAGACTGGCTGGAAAGACATGTTTGTGGCCATTGGCAGGTCAGGCCTTCCAAGGCTCCAAAAGTCACTGCCGCTGGCCTCTGGACTACAACTTCCTGCCTAGAATCCTGTGAGTACTGTACCTTAAAACAAATGTCTAACAACTAAGACAGACCATCAGTGGGGCTATGGGGCAAGGAAGGAGGGCCAGTTTATAACCTAGTACTCTTTAATTTTGTTCTGGTCGCTGCACAAGTAGAAAGGGTTATTATTTGTAGTATACTGGGGGAAATGAAAAAGTCTGATTATAGCCAGAGAAGACCAGCCACAGGCTGTGACCCACAGGTTAACCATGGGGACGTAGGCGGAACCATGCCATAATCAAACCTATAGAACTAAAAATGAATTAAACTGGGTTTCTAGTTCTGTTTCTGTTTGCTCAACAACTTCATGACTTCAGACTTGAAAACCACAACCAATATGAGGAACACAATGCAGATTATAAATTATCTTCCTTTGGAGTACTCTATTTAAGCCCCACTATCCTATGAGGTTGGCAATCCCATGAGGTTGAAAATCCTAACAAGTCCATCATCCTATGGGGCTGTTAAATCTCTATTAATGGATAAACTTACACTTGGACAGGTTAAATGGCTTGGTCAAAGACACCAACTAGTAAGTTGCAGGGTTTGATTTTTAATAAAAATCAACTGACTCCAAGTTTAGAGTTTTTAAGAAATACTTCTACATATAGACAACCTACTCACCCATCCTCCACTATTAAAATACAGAGCTTGGTAAACAATGTCTATAGGCCACGAAACTCAAATATCCTCTAATCCCATTCTTTTCATCTTTTTAATACAACAGTAAAGTGTCTATCACATGTATCATTCATGCATCCATTTGATGATCCGTAACGGAACAAGTCCTATGTGACAAGTACTAGGGTTACAAAATAGTCTGGTCAAGGAGACAAGCAAGTTAAAAGACAACCAGAACATACTGTGAAAAGTGTTATCAGAGAAGCTAGTACAAGCCTAGGGAGATGGACCAAAGGCTCAGTACCATGGAGAATGACAATGAAGTGAGTTTTGAAAGAAAAGTAGAAATTAGTTAATTCCAGTGCTAAGACCAGAGGATAGTGTGTTCAGGGTAAAGAGAACACTACATTAAAGATAGTCAAAAAATTGACCTGTGATTTTCAAAACCACAAATACCTTTATATTTGAAGCACTGAACCTGATGACTAGAGTGACAGGATATCATTTGAGCACACTATCATAGAGCAATTATCGTAAAAACCTGGCAAGGACTTTTGATTTTCCATCTAATATGTAAGGAGCTTCTAAGCCATCACTCCAGTTCTTACACCAAAAAGAGCTGGAAAAACTGAAAAAGTATGTTTTGAAATATGCCTAGAGCTCCCTATGTTTTTTAACAAGAGAACTGCCCTCAAGAGAATCTATTTTACCTGAGCCTAACTGTCTGGGGTTTTACCTAAGCTGAACATACCTGGAGGAAGGGAAATATGCAAATATAGCCTTCTCTAGCCTTTGATATAGGGGAGGAGAAATATCCAACTCAGGCTCACTAAAAGACTGAGACCTAATCACAGGCATACAGAATGCTTCCCCTTCTTCCACACCTTACTAGGGCTCTTGTATAGTAGTTAGGGATTACAACATATACACACAAGTCTTAGACCTTATTTAAGGACTCTAGACCCAAAGAAAACATGGGAGATAAAAACAAGGACATTAAAGGAAATTTAGCCTCTGATATCACAGATACAGCAAAGAGTAAACCCAGCCTAACTCCTAGCCAGTTAAACATAAAGCTAACAGCCTACCTCTGTTCCTTTAACTTGATACAGCATGTCTGACTTTTAACAAAAAGTAAAATGATGTGCTGAATGCCAAAAAACCCAGTCCAAAGAGACAGAACAAGTATCAGAGCCAGACTCAGTTACGGCAGAGATGCTGGAAATATAAGGCTGGGAATTTAAAACACCTGTGATTAATATGCTAAGGGATATAATGGAAAAAGTGGACAATATGCAAGACCAGATAGGTAATATAAGTGTTTCAAATGCTAAGAATTAAAAAAAAAGTTAAGATGATACAAATTACAAATACAAAAGTGAAAGAATAGCCATCACTACCAATCCCATGTACATTAAAAGGATAATAAAGGAATATTATAAACAACACTATGCTCACAAATTTGGTAACTTAGAAGAAATTGACCTTTTCTGAAAGATGTAATCCACCAAAAGTCACACAAGGAGAAAATAGACAATCTCAATAGGACTAAATGGATTAGAAAAATTGAATCACTAATTAATAACTTTTCAAAGATAGAGTACCTTGCCCAGATGGGTCCACTGGTGAATCTACCAAATATGTATAGAAATCATACCAATTCTCTACAGGCTGTTCCAGAAAATAACAGAGGGAACATTTCTTAACTCATTCTATGAGGTCAATATTACCCTAATACCCAAACCAGGCAAAGACATTATAAGAAAGGAAAACTGCAGACCAATATTTCTCACAATCATAGATACTAAAATCCTTAACAAAACATAAGCAAGTCAAACTCAACAATGTATAAAAAGAATTATACACCATGACCAAGTGGAATTGATTCTAAGTACTCAAGTTTTACTCAACATTTGAAAATATTTACATACTTTGAGACTATTTTTCTATGTGAATACACACATAAAATTGTTATGAATTCCACTTTATCATTATAAAGTGTTCCTCTTATTATCCACAAATGGCTTGAGTGGAAAATACGGTGTGGCTTTAAGTAATGAGATTTTTTTCCCCCATATGTGCAGTTTGAAATACAGTTGAGTCATTTGAAATGAATTACTCAATTTTGCCTATTATTATACCAGAAGCCTTGATTGTACATGTTTATTGATATAGTTGAAATCTTCAAGTCCTCTTGTAATTAATGTTTTATCTTTAAATTTCAGAAAGAGACATGTGCATCCTGCAAGGGGGGTTTGCTAATATCGGACCAATTTTCTTGTCAAGAGTAATTAGCAAAGCTAATAAAAGACAAATAAAACCTTATTTTTAAAGGCATCAGAGAGTTACCAAGACTAGTAAGGACTTGAGGAAATAGTTAAGTGGTAAGAAGAACCTTTCCACTTCCCCCTCACATGTTGTAATTTTTTGAATTTTTAAACAATGTTAAGAAGACTACATATTTGCTTTATTCAATATCTTCAAGAGTTTAAAGCTATTTCAATATTATCCTCTTTATATTTCTAGAAGTAGTTTTCCAAATTTCTATACTTGTGTCCTTAAATGTAAGTATTGATAAGAGTCTCTAGAAATGTAAAATCTGGCCATAGCAAATCCACTGCAAATGTACATCGAAACAATGGGAATTTTAAATTGATAAGGGGGTATATAATCTTTTCTACATATTGGCCTCACTTAAGACAGGAAATCTAATCAGAGATAAAGTTTCTTAGTGAGACAAATTAGAAATTAGGGCAAATAAACTGTCATCACGTCTAAATCTTCTGTGAGTGCAAGCTTGTACGTTTCCTCATGGGTTTCATATGGAACTGCTCTGCACTGAAGAGGCAGACAGGATTAACTTGCTGTCAAACAAGGAATGAAAAGTAATCCTTGTTGACAACGTGTACCTGTTGTGAAGGAAGCGACGACACTTTCTTCTAAACACTCAATTTTCCAAATGTTCCTTACCAAAATCTTGTGTTTTCTAAGAAAAAATGTTTCATACAGGCCATTTCTCAGAAAGGAATGTTTTAAAGAGTCTGATAAAGATATGCTAATGTGATACCTCAATTTACATATGATTTGCTTATATACTTACGGCATATTGATTTTTTTCTAGTGAAAAAGATGCAGGTGGGGAAATTTAAGGTATGCACATCTGTATCTTTTATAAGAGATGCTTTTTTCCTAAGTTTTGGAAGAATACTACCGTAGTCCCCCTTTACCTGGGGGTGATACATTCCAAGACTCACAGTGGATGCCTGAAAATGAGCCTAGTGCCAAACCCTACGTATACTATGTTTTCTCCTACAGGTACATACCCCTGGTAAAGTTTAGTTTATAAATTGTGCACACTATGAGATTAAAAGCAATGATTACCAATAAAATAGAACAATTATAATAATACACCGCAATAAAAGTTATGTGAATGTGGTCTCTACTTCTCTCAAAATATCTTATTGCACAAATGTAAAGCCTTTTCCATCTTAACTGAGCATTTATGCACTGTGGCTCTACTTTTTCACTTTGAGGTGCAACAGCAAAACTACCACGAATTTCTTTTTCTTTTGCCACAATTTCACAGAAGACTTGTTCTTACTGTATATCTTAGCAATCTCAGCACATGATTTTTTTCCTTATCTCATTAAGTCGAGAATTTTCACTTTTTCACTTTATGGCTTCTCTTTGGCATAGCTAAATTACCAGCATCACTGCTCTTGTGCATTGGGGCCACTAAGTAAAATAAGGGTGACTTGAGCACAAGCACTGTGATATCAGGCAGTAGATCTGACAATGAAGATGCTACTAAGTGACTAATGGGCAGGATATGTTGGACAAAAAGTTGATTCATGTCCTGGGTGGGACAACATGAGATTTCATCATGTTACTCAGAATGATGTGCAATTTAAAACTTATGAGTTATTTATTTCTGGAATTTTCCATTTAATATTTTTGGAACTCGGACCATGGAAAATGAAACCTCGGATAAGGGGAGACTACTGTACTCTAAAATAATGTACCCTTCTAAGTATGTTTTATTACATGATGTAACTCAATTTGACATGTCATAGTAACAATATATCAGGCTGAGGGTATTTTGAAAAGAAACATTCTTGTTCAAAAGACTAGCAATTCAAGATATTTAAAATACACACTGTGCAAGATTTGGGACATTTTTAATCTCAAATTTGTAACAAAAGTCAGTAATTGTGCTATACTAGCTTTTCATAAATAAATGATTTATCCTATTTACTGTTGGGAAGTAGTATTTGTAGAGAAGGTCAACACTGATTTTTAGAATAATTACATGTGTTTCAAGATATTCTCCAGCATATATAAGTGCTTTAACTATACACACAGTTTTTCTCCCATTGAGACCTTCTCTCTACACTGAAGGTTTATCATTTTATTAAGTACAATTTAGATATTTACCTGCATAATGAAACATACAGAAATGAAGAGTTAGCCATGACTTGTTGACAAATAAGACCCATCAATTTGCTGCCAAGTTCAATTTTGTAACAGAGTAATAACCAGTTTGTAAAACAATAATCTGGCTGGAATTGACTTGAACAAACATTTAGTTGAACAGTTCTTCATTTCATCATAGAGTGGGAAATGGGACCAGAGAAATCTACACTTCTCCAAATTCTCAATATTAGTGTGAGAAAATATCAAATCTGAAATTTGGGTTCCTGTGTGTCTGTATATTGTACCTCACACACAGTCCTTTAAGCATGTCAATGTCCTCTCTACTGGGGAACAAAGATGCCATTGAGAGTGAAGAAGAGAAGTGGCCCCAGGCAACCACCAACAGTTTCATTTTCAGAATAAACAATGTATTTTTGAAAAAGGAACTAAAGTTATGTGAAAAAAGACCTGAACCTGGATTCAAAGTCAAAAGTAAGTTCATAGGCACTTGTTACTCTGTTTTTGGCCCCAAACAAGTCACTTTACAACCCTGGATCTGTTTCTTTTTCTGCCTGCTTTCCTTCATAAGGATGTAAAAGTTAAATAAGACACTGAATTTGAAAGCTCCTTGAAACATGTAGAGCGCTGAAGTGTGAGGCATTAAGGAATTGTATAAAGTTGGGTGTGACTGATTTGGCAAGTGTGGACCCAAGAAGCAGGCCTAGCAATTTACCTCAATTTCCAATGTGTAAAATATGTATAAATTAAAAATTATATTAATGATTTCATTTAATATATTGTGTATATTCTAAAGAGGGTTTTATTTCTCTCTTAATCTCCTTAAAGCCTCTCACAGGGACCTGCACATAGCAGGCTCACAGAAATACTTCATTTACATTGTGTAACATATATTAATTATATATTCATATACAAATAGAGTTGAACACTGTTTTAGATTTATTTTATACAATCACTCTTGAATAGAAAAATGAAACAAACTATGGAGCATGAGGAAAGAAATGAAAATATAAGAGAGCTCATTTTAGACCCCCAAAGGAAATAACTATAGGCACGATAAATATTGAAGTATATTTATATTAACCTGTACACACCATAATAGCATCTAAAACCCGAAGTGTCTATATTTCAACAGTTGTGTTTTGCCTTTTACAAATAGGGTATCTGCGAAACCTAAACACATAAAAATATAATAAAGTAATAAAGATATTTAGATTATAACAGAGAACATGGAAAGTAATATTAATAAAGTGTAGAAAAGTAACATGAAGCTTGAGTTCCAAATACACTGCTCAAGTAAAAACTAAATTATTTTATTTTAGCATATCTGTCAGTGAGAAATTGTTCAGTTAATTTGCTTCTGGAGTAAACGACCATGTTGATGTTCATCAAATATTTAGTAATAAGTTCTAGGCTCCCAGATATCAATGATTTGGGTCCTTTTTTGTGAAATATGTCAACTTGTAAATTTGTTACACTCTATGCAATGCATTGTGAGGGAGCTGGTTCATAATTTCAAGGAAAAATATGGAAACATTTATATATTTCTATTTTTACTAACAAAATATTAAGCCATAATATCCCAGAATATATCATGTAAAGTTAGTAATACTAAAAATCAAAGAAGCTCAAATTATATTATGCATTATTTTTACACATAGCAATGTGCCTGTTTTCAGTGAGAGCAGAGAGGGAATACACCTAACAGGTGAACTTACAAGTACTGAATAGTGCACACTAATTTATACGGAAATCTTTGGGGAGCCCTTTGAGGGAAATTATTTTTAATGAAGTTCATAATTGACATTAGGATATATACAGATATATTTGATAGACTTGGAGGAACAAACAGAAACCAAACTGTAGGAAACCAATGAGATGTGTAACAGATTTCTCCATAATGGAAAATGTCTGGCATAGAAAGACCAGTTTAGCATCAGGATTGAGGATAAACGTTTTAGATTGGGATTGGTAGTATTGAGAACCAGAATCAGACCAACCCAGCAATCTAGTGAGTATAAATATGTCTGGGAAAAATTATTCATTTGAATCGAAAGAACTATCCTAATAAATTCTATAACATGAAAAAAATGTGTGCATATTTTAGAAGGAGAGATTACAAAATCTCATTTAGTAGCCCACAGATTTCAAGAATATTAGGAGATAAACTCTATAAATATAAAGTAATGGTGGCAATTTAAAACTATTTAAGATATATTTTCCTTTTATGGATTAAAAGGGCAGAATAAAAATTTATAATTTTCAATATAATTTTTTCCTACAGATTAAAATTATATGTAGAGATTACAAAAGGACTCTGCAATAAACCTATAATGAATTTACTGAGGTAGGGATGATAGTATATATTTAGTTTTACTTGTTCCTGAGGTTTTATAATATGAAGTATTTTTTTTCCTTTTCCCTCTTTTCCCTTTCTATTCTCCTTCCACTCCTCTATTGCACATCCTTTTCCAACATTCAAAACTTCCTTATTCATCTCAAGAATTTCTAGTTAAATCATAACATTACTGCTAGCCTTCAGATATGCATAGCAACTTTGTAGAGAACAACAGTCTCACTAGACATAGCTTCTCTTGCTTGGTTGAGGAAGCAAACTAAAGAAAAAGTAAGTGAATATACACGATTACTGAGAAACCAGTTGAACACAAGTATATTTGTCATTTTCATACAAAATGGTAAACACAATGAACGCGGTTCAAGGATTCACGTATTAACAAATCATTTACTCGCTGACCACTGAGACAGATGCCTCAACTAAAAATAACACAAAATAGAGAAAAATACCTCCCACTATACTAATGATTGAAAATTTAGAAATACTTATGTTCTAAAATTATTTCTCTTTAATCTAAGATTAAAAGCATTATGAATTTAAATTTTTACTGTGTATATATGATGTAATAATATAATGAATGGAGACACATTAGGATAAAACGGAAAATCTGTAAAATCATTTGGCCATATTAATGAATTAGGAGATCTAACATGAAATAGACAGTTAACACCCCACCACGAAAAGTGTGAGGCTCTTAAATTGCATATTATAAGATCCCATACAAAGTTCCCAAGTATAAGTATATATATATAAGAAAAAAATCTATACACCAAACAGTAATCTCTGGCACTTGAAAGTACAAGATATTAAGGAATAATATACAAATGTGCAAATAGGAAAAGAAAAAACAAAACAAAATGGAATATAGTATGCCCTTTTAATGTCATCGTGTACCTTTTCTAATAAGGATCTTTTCATTTTCTAGGACCCAAGAGAATGTATCTGTTTTTTTACTTTTCTATTTATTATTTAATTGTAGTCTACAAACTGTGACGTTACGTATTAACTTGTGAATTTCCATCTGGTAGACAAGACTAGCCCAAAGGTTATGGATTTACTGCCATGTAACACGGTAACCAGGATTGTACCTAATTAACAATCTAACCCTTACAACATTCTTCTCCTACTCTTCCTCCTACTCCTCCTTTACCTTTTTTTTTTTACATCTTTATTGGAGTATAATTGCTTTATAATGATGTGTTAGTTTCTGCTTCATAACAAAGTGTCACACACAAACATATGTTCCCATATCCCTTCCCCCTCGCGTCTCCCTCCCTCCCACCCTCCCTATCCCACCCCTCTAGGTGGTCACAAAGCACCAAGCTGATCTCCCTGTGCTATGCGGCTGCTTCCCACTAGCTATCTACCTTACGTTTGGTAGTGTATATGTGTCCATGCCACTCTCTCACCTTGTCACAGCTTCCCCTTCCCCTTCCCTATATCCTCAAGTCCATTCTCTAGTAAGTCTGTGTCTTTATTCCTGTCTTACCCCTGGGCTTTACCTTCTTATACACCTATAAATTCTCAGCTTCTCAAATGCTCTTGGAGTAAGCTTTACTATTTTCTTTTTAGTGATTTGGGTGTTAAACCTTTGACATTTTATTAGGGTATAGGGCGGATCCTTACAGTTATTTCCAAGTGCCAAAATTCCAACAGTACTTTAAGCTACCCCCCATTCCTCCCTTTCACCCTTGCTCCTGTTCGTGTTCTCCCCAATTCTGTTTTCATTTTGTTTCAGGTACTTGATCAAGTTTGGTTCTGATTCTGGTCTGCGTATGGCCAATAACTTATTTCTAACTGGGTAGCAGCAGTGATTAGGATTCTAGTTTTACAATCTGAACATCTGACAATATTTACTGAGGTGATGGGGATTTTTTCTTTTTCAGTCATGTGAGAGATGATAGATAAACTGGTTATTTAGGTTTTTATTTTGTGTTATTTTCTATTTGTGAACTTAACTCAATGAAGAAAACATTTCTTGCCCACTGAAAGGAGAACAGCCCTTTGAGACAGCAGTGATTTTTTGTAATTGTTTTGTGTCCATTTTTAACTTGTGACTGAGGTTGTAAAAACGAACCTGCAAGCTCTACATATCTGTGTGTTTATAATTAGGAACACCTGTACCTCTTGATATGAGTTTGAAATTCTTCCTTCTTTCATGTTATAGCAATATACCGATTATAAAATCTCTTAACTTGAAGGGGCTTTGTTTAATTAGCTTATAGAGACTAATGAAGGTCACATAAACCAAGTATTAGGGAACCCAAGAATTAGGGAAACTTTGGGAACAAAAACAACTGAACTTCTAAAACTTTACGCTAGTATTTTAGGAATTGATAAGTATTATTAATTAAGAATTAATATTCAGTACATTTTGGTATGTAAGCATAATATAACATCCAATATTCTTACTTAACTTAAGGACCTGGACAAATGTTAAATCAAATAATTAATAAATAATATTTAGATACTTCATAAAATATTAAGACTGAATTTTATTTCTGTATAAAATTAAGACTGAATTATATATAAATATTTACACACATATGTATATACACACCTTTTTTGTTACTTTAGTATGTTAGAGAGTGGCCATTCTTGGCGGCCAAGTTAATGAACATGCCCATTTAGTCAATTAAGAATTAATAAAAGGGGTGTGGTTATCAGTAGGTAGCACATTATTTTGCTCAGGATCCTTTGCTGTCTGTCAACATGCTTAGCATTAACAGTCAGTTACCAATCACTACCTTCCAGTTTCCTCCTTGCAATAGAACTTACACTGACTGAAAGTTATAATTAATATTAATTTTTGAGATTAGACCAGGAATTATAATGGCATGGAAAAAATGACTCTGTATGTATGCGATAAGTTCTTGATTTTAAGAGAAAAAAGAGAGTAGTTTTCTCCGCAAGTAAATTTGTCAGGTCATTTCAGAATATACAAAATCAAGTAAAGAGAAACACTTGAACGTGTATAGCAAGTTTTAGAAGGTTTGAGAGAAGGTGATTTTATTTACCTTGGAAATAATCTGCCTGCAAATAATAAATCTAAAAAGAAGCAAAGAAATATGTGAAAAATTTGGCATAATGTTAGTATTGATGACCTTATCAATAATACATTTTAAAAGGAGCTTATGCATTTTTAATTGCCACATAATAATGCAAAACTGAATTTGGATATCAATTAATATGACAAGTATGTTGTCATTTCTTAACAAGGGGTATTAAAACAGTATGTCCAAACGTCTGCATTTTCATGCCTCATCAGAATAACTACATAATTTTCTGTTTTTCTGTTTTGACTCTGTCATGTCCTTGATATTTAAACAATGAAGATGTATTGCTCATATCTGAAGGAACTGAGGTTCCTTCTCTCATGTTTACTTAAAACATTATATTGCCACATTGGTTAATTGTTCTTAGGCATCGAGGAGTCTATTTTAATCAAATGACGAAATCTTGCTTGCTAATCTTTTTTGTTTTCCTTTAAATCAGATGCTAAATGTAGTCGGAAAAAATGCATGTCTTTTATATCTAAAACTAAGTTTAGAGTTCTCAGAGAGTTTCTGGGAACAAAACAGGATTGTTTTTTTCATCTTAATCAAAAGGGAAATAGAAAAAATTAGATTCATTTGATAAGCTCCATGTTTCTTGGCTAGCTTAACACTATTATAAAAGATGCATGGAAAGACATTTCAAACCAAAGGATGATTTTATACAAGTAAATTGTGAATTATATAAATATTTCAGAGATTTTACAATTTTCAAAATGGATTTGAAAGCCCTAAAGTTTTGTCAGTGCCCTCACTGTCCTTAATATGTTCTCAGAGGCAACACTGATAAAATTCTTATGAAAGAATTATTCATTGTGCCCCAATGAATTATTCATTGCACTCCTCTCCACACTGATATCATTGATTCTGTAATAAATTAAGTACAGTCATTCAGACTCATCTACAGATGTTTTCTGCTTTTATCTCATGCTTGCCTGAAGGTTCTATATAGAATATAGAGAAATGTTCGTCTTCAGCAAAGAAAGGTATGCTAGGTCTCCTGGAAAGCAATAAACAAGGTGTTTTAAAACTACTGATACTTCAAGGAATAGACTCACAGTTACAGGCTCTGGAGCTTAAACCTGCCGTCATTTAGAAAACTGTCAGACTGTACCAGGAGATTCAATCTGGATAGCTAGGCTTTTTTTTTTCCCCAAATCTAGAAGCAGAAAACTTTATAGACAGCTGACTTAAGACTAGGTAAAAGAATTAATCCCATTGGGCTGAATGAACTAAGAAGGGGAATTTGTGGTTCTTTGCAATATTACTGATTTAATTTCATTGTTCTATTTTTCTGATGGGTATATAAGTAAGCTCATTCTCTTCCTCTTAATCTATGTGTATCCTCAATTTACTAGTCTCTTTTATCCCTCATATTTCAGAAACATATTCTTCTGAGTGTCTGCACTTTTCATGAAAATATATTTGCAGAAGTTAAATAAAAATCGCTTATCCTTTTACTAAGGTCTAATGGGAGATATCAATGGTGAATCCAAGGTCATACCTAGAGTGTCATATTGGGAATGCTGCTCATTTAATCAGAATATGTCAAGCCCACATTTAAGGAAGAAGCTCCCACGTGCAGTCAATGCTCACAGGGGCCTCTCAGGTAAACTAGCCCGCTTGCCTCTTACACATTTCTAGCCTCACCAGTAACGAAGGTCCTTCCTGACAGACCAGAGACCTTAACAGATTTTATACACCTCAAAGAAAGTAAAATTCACCAAAGTTTACAGGAGAGACTTTATTGGTCTTGGTTTCCTAGCCTTGGTATAAAAGAACAAACAACATAATCTTGTAAAAATCCAAACGGAACTTCTTTATGAAAATTTCTAGACAGATTTAATTCTCCAGTAGATGTTCAGTAGTTACTCAAAATGGTGCAAAACTGGGTGCTTATGGAGACTTAAATTGTCAATAAACACCTCTTACTGTAACTATACAAATAAGTCATCCAACCATAATGTGGTCAACCTTTGTGACCAAGAACATTCTTTAGAGACTATTTAGCAAAATGGGGGGACTATTAAGAAAAACTATGCAAAATTTGGAAAAAAGGCAAAAGAAAGTACATGATGTTCTTTCAATGTCGTACCAGAGTACTGTTTTCATAGGTTCAGTCGAGGGTTATTAAATTCTCTAGAAGAATGTACCTGTGTTTTTTTGTTGTGATGTACCATCTAATTTGAGCTCAAAAAACTAAGAAGTGACATGGTCACTTGGAGATTTCTGTCTGGGAGAAAAGATATGCCCAGTGGGATTTTATTGCCCTGTAAAACATTAACAAGTTTTATATCTAAACTAGAAATCTTCTAATATTCTCTTTTTAAAAATGTATAAAAATACTCAGTTACACTGGTAACTACAGTTTAACTCCTACTGGTTCCTTCATTAATGAGTTAAAAATTCTTTGACATGTTCATTCTATACAAGAGTCAAGTTATCGAAAAATATGCTTTGAGAAGGTGAATTTGACATACTAATTTCTGTATTTTTTAATGTTTACATTGATTTTATATTACTTTGTTACCAGAAAAAAAGTCCCAAAGAACTAAATTATATTGTATCTGATATAGCAAAGCTAGTTTTTGCAGGGTGGGGGGATACATTATCTCTTGTTGTAATATTTTAAGACGAGGAAATTCCATTTTTTTGTTCTTTCATATCTAAAAATAGTCACAGTTATTTGGTATTGAGCACCCAGTCCACCCGCAATATATCTGAAATACAGAATATAGATTCAAGATACAGTGGTATTAGGCGATCTCTCAGATATACTTAAGGGCACTACTGTTCTCTTGCATTGATCAGAAGTATTTTTACCCTCCCTGACACTACTGGTCATGTCTTCTTACTAAGTTATGTGGACTATGTCTGTCAGGTAGTGGCAGTCTGTAAGTGAATGATGGAGAAGAACAGACACATCAATGCTATATCCTAAATACTCTGAAAATAGAAACTCAGCACCACTTTTCCACCTTTTCCTACCCACACTCTGAACATTCCCTTGAAGGAAAGGGCTACATTCCATTGTCCTACAAAATATCCTATCACAATGGAAGCCCAGTTGCATAAAGGCAATAAAAATTTTCTGAGAAAAAATTTTATACTTTATGTTACTTTGGGTGAAGCAGAAAACTCTGAATAAAAATGGATTTATCAGAATTTTACTTCAAGTAAGGATTTCCTAAATGGAAAAAGAAACCTCATCTTTTGCTACATTCCTGTTGCATTTGTGAGTACAAGACTGAAGAAAAAAATTTTTAATATGAATTCTCTGTGGCAATGAAATTTGTCACTTAAAGAGAATTCAATTTTCAGACAAAGAAAATGTATCTTAGGTTGCTTTTGGTTTTGAAGAGTTTCTAATTCTTTCTAGTAATTCTTTTTTTCCTTGCTGACATTTTCAGTTTGCACAAATTATACCAACCATTAGAGAAATTTTAAGGATTTCCAAAAAAGTAGTGTTAGGCCTAGCAGTCTTTTATGGAAGGATCTTTATACAGCATTTAAAAGTTTGAAGAAAAACACAAGATAATTGTCTATCCTACCTTCAAAGATAAACTTAGGAAAGAAAAGTAGGCTGTGTTGAATAGTGAGATCATAATATGTTGATGCTGTTTTTGAAATTGTAAATTGTTCTGAGGTTTCAAAGATATTGGTTAGCCTGTTTCTAAAGGGCTAAAAGTTTCTGAAATAAATTCTCAGATGAAGAAATTCTTCTTTGGAACTTTAGAGAAGGAAGCTATTAAACTACAAGAAGATTAATTTAAATGTGCTGATTCATTAGCTAAATTAATAAAAACCAGCTGTATTCATTCTAACAAAATGACTAGAATGAAATGTCCAAAAAATATGTGAGATGTGCCAACATGAAGATTAGTATAGTCATTTGGACACTGTATACATTTGCTCTCAGCAGGACACTATCACAGGTATTTTTATATCACAGAGATTAGGAAGCATTCCACCCCCAAAAAGATCAAGTACAAAATGAAGTGACTGGAGGCCCAGTTGCATTCTCCTATAAAACAGAGGGACAACAAGTGCCCTAACACACTCCAGAGGGAGCCCCCCACTCAGAACTCCCACACTTTTCTTCCATTACATTTCTCTGTTGGTTACATAATACACTGTAGATATTTCTGTTACTTTATTTCCCTCCTTCCTCTTGATGACTGCTGGCTCCACTGAGCCCTTTAACTTGAATGAATTTGACAATAAATTAGCTGTATATTTTCTGCAATCTATTTCCTTTCAGCTGGTTTTTATGTTTTCTGAAATAAAACTCTTAGAAGGAAAATGTCTCATGTGACTTATTTAGCTGATTTTTATGCATGAATATGTGTATGTGTGTATATGAAGAGAATTTTACTTGGAAAGAGTACTTCTTCAATTTAGAGAAGTACCTGTATGTTAGACAATTCTAAAAACATCTTATGCCTCCATTCTTTTATGACTTTATCTTATCCATCTAGGCAAACTCAAAAGCATAGGGGAAAAATATGTTTCTAATGCACCAGAGAACATTTTGGCCTTAGATTTAAAATTTCCAATTCAAGCAATAGAGAAAGAAAGAAAAAAATGGCCCCTAAGGAGTGGATTGAAACTGAAAAATAATTCAAAGGAACATTTGTTTTGGTTCTTAAATCACTTAGTCACACAAAAAAAGAAGTCAATGTAGAAGAAAAGAACTTGTACAATTATTTTAATGCAATTTGCAGGAAATATTAGGCTACTTTCAAAGACTAGACATTTTAAATTTGCAAAATCTAAATGATCCTGGTATTACTAATTCCCTATTGTGTTTTATTCTCATTCCTACTTATACTTCTATTTAATGATTTCTTTTAATAATGATTATTATTAAGGCATACTTTGAAAAAAACGTAGTGCCTTAAAGTATTTAATGGCAAATAGCTCCATATGGCTTTTCCCACACTTTTCCAATTTATTTTGTCAAGCGGAAAATAGTTATGCATGTATGGATATAAGAAGTTAAAAGTCTTAAGACCAATGCCTTTGCTTAGAGGAAATTTAACATCTTTATATTTCAATCCTACATACTTGTTGCAAATCACAGTAATAAATGCTGTCAAACTCATACCTGTAATTAAATATTTTACAGGCCTGAAATATTACTTGCACTTATCCTCAAGTAAATCACTATTTTATTATTTTTTAAACATCTCTATTGGAGTATAATTGCTTTACAATGGTGTGTTAGCTTCTGCTTGATAACAAAGTGAATCAGCTATACATATACATATATCTCCATAACTCCTCCCTCTTGTGCCTCCCTCCCATCCTCCCTATCCCACCCCTCTAGGTGGTCACAAAGCACCGAGCTGATCTCCCTGTGCTATGCGGCTGCTTCCCACTAGCTATCTATTTTACATTTGGTAGTGTATATATGTCCATGCCACTCTCTCACTTTGCCCCAGCTTACCCTTCCCCCTCCCCGTATGCTCAAGTCCATTCTCTAGTAGGTCTGTGTCTTTATTCCCGTCTTGCCCCTAGGTTCTTCATGACCATTTTTTTTTTTTTTAGATTCCATATATATAGGTTAGCATACAGTATTTGTTTTTCCCTTTATGACTTACTTCACTCTGTATGACAGACTCTAGGTCCATCCACCTTACTACAAATAATTTTGTTTCTTTTTATGGCTGAGGAATATTCCATTGTATATATGTGCCACATCTTCTTTATCCATTCCTCTGTTGATGGACACTTAGGTTGCTTCCATGACCTGGCTATTGTAAATAGAGCTGAAATGAACATTTTGGTACATGACTCTTTTTGAATTATGGTTTTCTCAGGGTATATGCCCAGTAGTGGGATTGCTGGGTTGTATGGTAGTTCTAGTAAATCGCTATTTTAAATTATATGTATGTGTGTGTCACTGCATGATACAGACACATATGTATATGCATTCAACCATAAAATGACAGAATTCTCAATTCATCTACTAAAAAATAAGGTGAGAGGAGACAATTATAATAATTTGCTTGGGGAAACAGAATCTAACATATGAAATAATTTGCCTGAAGTGTTGACATTTAGGAATTAGTTGGTACCATTACTGATAACAATATCAACAATATTCTGGTTTACTAAAAATTAATATATCTGAATTTTACCTATTTGGTAAAAAACTACTTAGTATACTAATGGCCTCTCTTGGGCAAAATAGTCTGATAATTCAGATAACAGAGAGGCAATGGGGAAAAAGCTTTTCTTTTAGATACTGGTAAAAAGAATATGCTCGTTCTTGAATATATCAAGGGATAAAATCATCTCTTTAAGAAAATAAATAGGGAAGGATGGGATACATGTAAATACAATTTTTTAAGAGCTCCTCTTTTAATCAAACTTGTATTACCATCTTAATACTTGGCAAAAGATACCACAACCCACAGAGCGGAAAAAACATTTGCAGTATATATATCTAACAAAAAAATGACATTCAAAACAAATTTACTATAGGAGAAAGAAAGAAAATCCAACAGAAGAATGTACAAAAGACTCAAGCAGATATTCGCAAAAGGTACTATTTAAAAAGCCAACAAATATCTGAAAAGGTATTCCTTATTGTTACTTATAAATCTCTAGATTGACTAAAATGTAACATACTTACAGAAAAATACAACACAGTAACAGGAATGATTTGCAACTATTAATACATGCAACAGCATGGATAAATTTCACAAGTAAAATGTTGAGACAAAGAAGTCAGAAACAAAAGTGTACATAATGTATGGTTCTATTAATAACAAAAAAGGCAGAACTAATCTAAGCTCTTAGAAGTCAGGACAGCAGTTATCTTTATTGCTGGGGGTATTAAGTGTAATGCGGTACCCAAGAAAGATTTCTGGTAGCCTAATAATGCCCTGTCTCTCGACCTGGGTGCTAGTTCCAGTACTGTGTTCAATTTGGTGAATACTCATTGAGTTTGACCCTTGAGATATGTTCTTTGCTTGATGAAAGTTAAAAAAATGAAAGCTTGTCTTCTGAACATTTCTATGAGAATGAAGAAAGACAAAATATTGTGGAGAGAATTATATTTATGAAAAAATAATATATAAAACTGTAACTCTTACTATTTCAAAGATAGCTCTATGATAAACTTCTTTGAACCAAAGGTTTCTTTTCAAATAATTATCATTCATAATTAAAATAAAAATCAGAGTTTTACTGTACCTGTATTTGGTTTTAGTTATAAAATATATCAATATATAATATAGCAATTAGCAGTGTACCTACATTTAAAAAAAAAAATTGAAGGATTCATTGTGGTTGGCCCCATTATATCCCCTTCAGTTCACTTATATGGCCTCTGGTTAAAACCATATGAATCATGGTGGATGATGATGTAAAGAATGACAGTGTTATCAAAATGGTAATCTTAATTAAAACTGCCGTGCCCCATATGGAATAACTCAGATTAGCACAGTCTTTGGCACTTAACATGCAGCAATTGATTTGGCAAAAATTTCCTTCTTGAGCTCCAAGATGGGGAGGCCAAAAGCAGTTTGCTTTTATATGTTAAGGCCAGCAGTACAACTTCAATGTAGAACTCAGATTAATTCTCTTCTTCTATCATAATATATCCACACAGACTTTGATTTTCTTTATATGCCACACAAAATCACATATGATGTTCTTATATGTGGTCTACAGAATATCACACACAATTTACTATCAATAACACCATATTGATCCTGGTGAGCAGAATGTTACAAGTATCCTAGATAACCTAGTAATTCATTGTCAGTATATAAAAGATATTTCTTGGAGCTGGCTTGCAACAGCTGTGAGATCCAAATGTGCATAGTTCTTCACAAGTACACATTTTGGAATGCCCCTTTGATAATTTGAAATCAGCCATGGTGGGAGTATTTCCATGAAAGAATTTACATGTCTAAAAACCACTACTTTTTTTTTTTTCCCTAGAGAGCTGATTGTTAAACATTTACCAGTACACTACTGGAGAAACTCTACAGATATTAAGGGGTTTACTGCACTGGTGAAATTTCGGAGGTCTGGATGACAATGTTCTATGATGTTTTGGGATATCTAAGATAAAAAGCAAGCCCTTTACATTGTACTTCCTGCTACAAAAAACTAAGACAACGTTATAGGCCTTTTGAGATTTCCAAAGTAGCATACAATACACTTGAGAATAATATCCTAGCTCATTTATCACAAGCTGTGAATGGTTGCTAGCTGAGAGTAGATCCCAAAGGAAAAGAGGGATCTGAAGCAAGTTCTAAACTGCCATCCATAAGCTATATGTTACTGAGTTACTAAGTCATGTGATCATGGGTTATTTCAGAAAATCATCATGCAATGGAAATCAATTAATCAGGACAGAACTCAAGAAGTTCTAAAAAGCACAAGAAAATTACATACATTAAATCATTTACTCCACATCAAACCTTATGCCATAGATACTATGACTTAGAAAGTTTTAAAATAAAAGGAGAGAAAAAGCTACATGAGAAAATCATGAAAAATAAATATGGTGAATTATAATTTTCAAGCAAAGTAGCATTCACAGCAAAAAGCAATAAATGTGGAAAGAAGTCACACTCTAATATAAGCAAGTGTGTACATTACAAAGGCATAAGGATTAAAAACGTGCCAACAGTGGAGCAATAACATTATACATCTAGTGAAAATGAACCCAAATCCAGTCTATGTACCTCTAACCAGTAATAATCAAGTATCAACAAACCAAAATGAAAAATCACATTCTACACAAATAACACCCTCACTATAGTTTGATGACAGAGAATGCAGAGGCTTTAAAATAACTTGAGTAAAGAAAAATAATAATTCACCACATAGCAGCATATGATCTCTCACACTATCATGTCACTTCCTCCCTGTCAAGAGGCTTATGGGAACGAAAGCAAAGGATGAAAAACCACAGCAAAGAGAAGAAGGAGCCTAAGCTATTGGTGTTATACTTGCTTTTTAAAAGGAATTTAAAATTTTTGCTCATTGCTATTGCTTTGGAGTGATTTATAGAGCAATGAGACAATCTGGTTTTTGAAGGTTTGGTAGAATTCCTTTGTGAAACCATTTGGGACTGGTACTTCTGTGATAGTTCCTTAATGATTTTCTTGATTAGGAAATTGCCCTATTGAAGCTACTGGGGTTAATTCTGTTAAGCTGTATTTCCCTAAGAAATTATCCATTTCATTGAGGTTTTCAAATTTGTTTGCATAGAGGTCTGCAAAGTAGTCTCTTTAAATTTCTTATGTTTCAATGGCTATCCTTGGTATTTCTTAGTTTGAATATTTATGCCTTCTTCTGTTTTCTCTTCATCAATTTAGCTAATGGTGGGTTTGTTTTATACCATATATCCATCATGAATGAAAAATTTATTGTATTTGCCTTATGGTCACTGTGTGCTTCTTTAATCTAGAAATTCATTTTCTACCAGGAAATCTATGAGTATGCTTCATTGCTAACATGGTTCAAAGGAGGAAAAAAATCATGAATTAAAGAAATGTCAAATTCTATAATATAAATCACTGTCCAGTCCTGATTATAAAACAAATAAAACTCTTATTAAAATATCAGTAGAAGAATACTACTTAACAAAATTTATAATCAGATGATAAAAATCATGCTAAATGGTAAAAAAGAGACATTTCTATTAACTGAAAAAGTACTGTAATAACTACTGCTAGGAATACTTTTATTTAACTGAAAAGTGTTAGCTAATATAGATTAGAGGAAAAAAATAGGAGCTAAAATATTTAATCAATGGGAGCACTATTAAAGTCTCACAAAGTAAATCAGTGATTCTAAAACTTTTTTGTGCATCAGTCTCCTTTGGGAAGCTGATAATTATTATTCTTCCCTGGGGAAAAAATGCCATATAATCTTCAAAGTTACAAAATTTTGTATGAAACATATTTTATCCCTTTGAAATTGTTATTATTTATATATAATACAGAAACAGTATTACAAAGACATATTTCTCCTACAATTTTTTTATCAAAAAGTTGATTACCACATCAGAAAAAAGGAAATTCATACAAGTTATACAATAAAGCAAAAGAAAATTTAATTATAGTCAAAAGTGATTTTCAAAATAAATATGCTAAAATGAAGTTTAAATAAGTATTTGAAAATGTGGAAGAGTTTGAAAAATGACAATGCACATGTAATTGTCTCTATTTAACCAGTTTTATTTTTATTTTAATGGCCATACGTGCTGAAAATTCAGACTCACAAATGTATACGGGAACAAAAAATATCAAGGATTTCTTTGACAAAGATGTCTAAACTGAGGAATATCAGAATTCTCAAATATTCTTCAAGGTGAATTTATGCTATAATTGCCTTTGGACTTATGCCAATAATACCTATCTGGGTTTGAAAAGTGCTATTTATTTCTGCAAAGAAACAATTGAGAAACCACCTTCAAGTGTGAGGTAATCTGAGCAGGTAACCCTCAAAAGAGTTTTACAATGTTTCCAGGTGACTGAACATTTTAACTTTCAGAGACAATAAAAACCACTGTCATTCTAGATCCCTACATTTCTAACATATTTAAAAGAGATGTAGAATATTTTAAGAAAATATCAATACCATGCCCACAATTAATTTGAAATCTCATTAAGTTAATGTTTTTTCTAAACATATGTAAAGAAAAAAATTGACTCAATAAAGAGAAAATATCAATAAATCAATAACTGCAGAAAATGTTGAAAGAATTAAAAAATTACATCCAAATAAAGCTCTGGGATTATATAACTCACCAGTGAGTTCTTCCAAGCTTTAAAAGAACAGCTAATTGCACATTATATAATTCATACACGCATTTTAAAGTTTTTTAGGTTAACAGTGTATCTAAAACCTAATTTGGGTGATGGGAATTTATTATACGTATGTATAAAGAAATTAAAAACTGAAATAGCTGAACAATCAAACCTCACAAAATATGAACTGGTAGACTACTCAGCATAAAACTGACCAATATATCTTACCTTATCCTTGACAGACATTTATTATTACTATCTAATCTAGCATTTCTTATTTACACCGACCACTTTTTTTTTTTTTTTTTGTGGTACGCGGGCCTCTCACTGTTGTGGCCTCTCCCGTTGCGGAGCATAGGCTCCGGACGCGCAGGCTCAGCAGCCATGGCTCATGGGCCCAGCCGCTCCGCGGCATGTGGGATCTTCCTGGACCGGGGCACGAACCCGTGTCCCCTGCATCGGCAGGCGGACTCCCAACCACTGCGCCACCAGGGAAGCCCTACACCGACCACTTTTTGATTTTTAATCTACTTTTGTCTTAATGACTTCTTTTCTCTTTGTAAGCTCTGAATTCAAATGTCTCATGGTGAGAAGAGATAAAAAAATGTAAAACTATTTGGGGTAAGTCAACATCCATTACTGATCACCTAGGTTGAGTACATTTTTTTCATATAGGCTCCATATACACAAAGCATGGATTCAAGCAATCAATTACATATATGTTTAAAAAAGATTGTATAGGAACAGTAAGATAAATATATATGTTAAAATCTTACTTAAATTCTAAGCAACTGAAAGCAAACACCATGATTAACGTAGATTTAGCCTATCAATTAAATAATAATGTTATATAATCACTACATTATATCCCAGGTGACTAGGAAAAAATGATCATGATTACCTTAATAGATGTCTGTCTCTAGGGAATTCAATTAAACTGTACTTAAGGGCTTCCCTGGTGGCACAGTGGTTGAGAGTCTGCCTGCCGATGCAGGGGGGACGGGTTCGTGCCCCAGTCCAGGAAGATCCCACATGCCGCAGAGCGGCTGGGCCCATGAGCCATGGCCGCTGAGCCTGCGCGTCTGGAGCCTGTGCTCTGCAATGGGAGAGGCCACAGCAGTGAGAGGCCCACGTACCACAAACAAACAAACAAACAAACAAAAACCTGTACTTAAAATTATTTAGAAAATAAAAAAGAAATCCCCTTAAACTACAAGCTAATATGATACTAGAATTATTCACATTAAAATTAGAATGTTGCTGTCAATGTTATTTTAAAGTCCTTCATTTGGTACATCTGGCCAAAAAAAATGTTTTTTTAAAAGAGTGTTGTACCAATGAAAAGAACGAATCTATATTTTTGTTCTGTTTTGTTTATGCAAATGTTGTTTGAGTTATTTTGCCTAGTATATCCAAAGCAATAATTTGGAAAATTATAAAAATTAAAATTAATGATTTCAGTAAAGTGGATGTGGATCAAGATCAGGGCTGGGAAATGATTACCTACAAACCAAATCAGCCTACTGACGGTATCTGTTAACTTTATTGGAACACAGCCACGCCCATTCCTTCAGGTGTTTTCTATGGCTGCTTTTGCAGGCAGAGTTAGAGTAGTTGTACCAGAGACTTTACAGCCTGCCAAAGCCTAAGATATTAATATCTAGCCCTTTACAGAAACATTTGCTGACCCCTGACCAAGAGAAAATATTTGATCATCAAAAATTTTAACCAGCAATTAATAGTTCCAGAAAGAAATAACAAAGAAAGATACAGGGAGGGAAATTTCTCAGACTTGAAACCTATGGGTATTCAGACTGTAAGGGTTCTCTGATTACTCCACATAACACAGGAAGAAAAACACCACAGCAAGTCAGGCAAGATCATAATGACACTTTAGACCTACATTCAGATCTCCTTTCCAGAGAAGGAAAAAGACTGCACACAGAATTTGCAGGACATTTCTAAAGATAAACGTAGAAAACTAAAAGTTGATGAAATAATTCCAGCCTATGACTCTATATATTTAATGTAAAGTCAAGTCATGATTATTCTGATCTCTTAGAGAATATACTCCACCAAAATGAGGAAGTAAGCACCAAAAGGAAGACATGAGATCCAACAGGGAAGTCAGAGGAAGAAAATTCTCAGGATGACAAAAAAAAAGTAATGTTTCAAAGCCATATGTGCGGTAGGCTTTGTGGAAAACCAGGTCAGATGGGAGCAGGGGGACAGAGAGGTCCCAGAGGGACACAGCAAGGGAAAAACAATAAAACTTATAGATGTATATGAAGTATTGGGCCATACTGAAAATAATTTTACAGTTCTTTGTAAGCATCTGGGTGCTGACTTACTGATAAGTATATAGAATAAAGCAACTGAAGTGAATGAAGTAATTCCAAGATAAAGAAAAACTCATAAAAGAAATGAAGCGTTAAACTGACCACTGTGATGCTTACATTTAGATGTAACAAATCTTGTCAGACTGCTCTTACTTTTCACACTCTATAGGGACTCTGAGGATAATGTGTTTTGTTATGTACTGCAAATTTGTTGATGGTATCCTTTATTGAACAGAAATTAATTTTGCTGTAATAAAATGTATCAATTAAGAAAAATGAAGTGTTAGTATCTTTAGTATGTCAATTAAGTGTGAGAGTTCTGACAATGGCTCAACTGCAATATCTGCAAAACCATAAAAATGTAAACACTGAAATCTGACTTAACCAGGAAGTTGGATATTAGTATTTTAGGAATATGGCTACAGAAGTAGAGTCCCAAAGGCAAGATGAACTCTACAAGCTAAATCCTCTTCTATAATGTAAGTCAATAAGTAATGTCTAACAGTGAAAAATAAAGACAGAGCTCTATAAACTACATTAGTTAGAAATGTGGAGACAGTTTTAAAAAGAGGAAGATGGAGGCATAAAGGAAGTAGTAACTGGGAAAGGAAAAAAAGGGGCATTTTTATTACCAGCTGTGTATTACTATTAGAGATTTAAAAACAAAAAATCCTTTTGGACCCACCTCCTAGAGAAATGGAGATAAAAACAAAACTAAACAAATGTGACCTAATGAAACTTAAAAGCTTTTGTACAGCAAAGGAAACCATAAAAAAGACAACCCTCAGAATGGGAGACAATATTTGCAAATGAAGCAACTGACAAAAGATTAATTTCCAAAATATACAAGCAGCTCAATTTCAAAAAAAAAAACAAACAAACAACCCAATGCAAAAATGGGCAGAAGACCTAAACAGACATTTCTCCAAAGAAGATCTACAGATTGTCAGGAAACACATGACAGGATGCTCAACATCACTAATCATTAGAGAAATACAAATCAAAACTACAATAAGGCATCCCCTCACATCGCTCAGAATGGCCATTATCAAAAAATCTACAAACAATAAATGCTGGGGAGGGTGTGGAGAAAAGGGAACCCTCTTGCACTGTTGGTGGGAATGTAAATTGATACAGCCACTATGGAGGTTCCTTAAAAAACCAGAAATAGAACTACCATACAACACAGCAATCCCACTACTGGGCATATACCCTGAGAAAACCATAATTCAAAAAGAGTCACGTACCACAATGTTCATTTCAGCTCTATTTACAATAGCCAGGACATGGAAGCAACCTAAGTGTCCATCAACAGATGAATGGATAAATACGATGTGGCACATATATACAATGGAATATTACTCAGCCATAAAAAGGAACGAAATTGAGTTATTCGTAGTGAGGTAGATGGACTTTGAGACTGTCATACAGAGTGAAGTAAGTCAGAAAGAGAAAAACAAATGCCACATGCTAACACATATATATGGAATTCAAAAAAATAAAAATAGTTCTGAAGAACCTAGCAGCAGGACAGGAATAAAGACACAGACGTAGAGAATGGACTTGAGGACACAGGGAGGGGGATGGGTATGCTGGGACGAAGTGAGAGAGTAGCATTGACATATATACACTACCAAATGTAAAATAGATAGCTAGTGGGAAGCAGGTGCATGGTACAGGGAGATCAGCTCAGTGCTTTGCTACCACCTAGAGGGATGGGATAAGCAGGGTGGGAGGGAGACGCAAGAGGGAGGGGATATAGGGATATTCATATGCATATAACTGATTCACTTTGTTATAAAGCAGAAACTAACACAACACTATAACGCAAATATACTCCAATAAAGCTGCTAAAAAAAAAAAGAGAGAGATACTCTATGAAGATCAGCATTTTGGGTAATTTTAGAAACGTTCCTAAGAACCTAGTTTTTTCAATTCAGCCTCTTAATTAGACTTCATACTTTCTTTGTTATATCTTTATATTGACCATTGTATATTAACAGCCCTTTTGAAACAATAAGATATCCTTCCCATTGTACCATTAATATTCATTTAAAATTACTGGTTATAAAAAACACTACTAACCTTTTGATGAAATGGGGGAGAAGTGTTTTAAAAATTTGCATACATATCTAAAAGCTTGGTCCAGAGATAAACACTTAAAAGTGTGTGAAATTGTTCTGAACTCTAAGGAAAGCAAAATAGTTCATAGACCTCCCCCTTCTCCCTCCAAATAGAATAATAATTATGAATAGAGACTGAGCTCATAGCAACCATTAACTTTCATTGTAAATTGAGGAATTTAACCACCCAATGTGTGACATCAATGGGATTTATAGTCTCAAAGTAGTCTGCCTGAATACACCCAACAATACCACACTTACACTTATAAAAATGTCCTGGCATCTTGGATATAAGGTCTGGAAGAACACGTGATCTTCTTTGCTGGTTCAATCCTGCCCTCATCACTATTGTGTGCACACCCAGATAGTTATGATCCCCTCCCTGGCTTAACTGCAAAAGCACCCCACCATTCTAAGGAGCCAGATACATTTTAGGATTTTCTGGAGAAAACAATGATATAAAATTCCACATTTTTTCTGAATAGCTAGTCTTTTAAAACAGACACAGTACATACCTACTTATATGGTATTTTAAAAGCATTTCCAAAGGTTTCTTTTTCAAAACACTTCAGGGAGCAAATAGAGGGGCATAGTAGGGATAATTTAGTAGTTCCCTAACAGGAAAAGAGAGTAACTGGACATAAAACAAGCCTTGTTTGGAAAACTTTGCAGAAATGTGTATACAGTTGATTGCTAGGGTGGACTAGATATGGTGGGATGATCCTGATTGGTAGGACACAAAATGGGAGAGCAGAGGCATCACAGGGAAGTAGAGATAGCATATCAGAATGGTTACAAGCCCAGTCTGGAGCCCTGCTGCATGGATTTGAATTCCACCTCTGTCACTTACTAGCAGTGTACTGAACAGTTGATTTACCCATCGTGTGCCTGAGTGTACTCATCTGTGTAATAGAGACAATGCTAGTACCAACTTCTTAGGATTGCACTGAAGAATAAATTGACTCCTGGTTGTGCTTAGAATAAGAGAAGCTTGCAGAAAGAACATCCACATGGGCAACCAAAGGTGTAATTTTCTTGCTCCTCAATTTGGCCCAGGTCTGTCTCCGATTATTTCTTTTTCCCCAGATTTGCTGCACTGGGGCCTTTTTACAGATTATTTCACATCTGCGTGAAATACTTCATGCGAAAATTCGGGCAGAGGGTTGACCTCCCTCAAAGGAGGATTAACTGGTAAATGATTGCCAAGCACTTGGAACACTTGAAGTGTTCCAAAAATGTTGCTTGTTAATTTTCCTCGTTCTGAGAAGGGCCAGCTGATGACAATTCTAGGCTGAAGTATCTCATGTCACATAAATACCTAATCCAAAGTTGTTGTGAAATTTCCAATTTGCAAGTGGCCAGAGGGCACACGAAGAAGACATTCACTGAAGAGCAGCACATTCTGCACCTGGCATAAGATTAGCAGCTGCTTAAGGAAAATGTTATTTCCGGCATTTGGTTTTCAGTTTGATTTATTTTTTCACATCTGACTGGTTAAGGGAGCCTCACATAGCAATCTTCCTGTCATATAAGAAGATCATATGGTGAAACACAATATTATCTAAGAAAAATCTGCCAGATTGAGACTATGGAAATAAATTAGATTTTTTGTGTGTTTAGTACGTCCTGCAGATGACAGCACATTCACAATTTTTATTGTATTATAATCCTTTAGAAAAGATACTTAATGGTCCCAAAGGCATCTTCAGCAACAGTACAAGGTGAAATCTAAAAGGAGGCAGTTTTCATGGAATTGTTAATTGCACAGGAGTACCATCGAGAGATAAATATTCATAAGTCATTAACAAATTCCAGATCAGTTCATGATTATTCATCATGAGAGCACATGTACTTGATTTTATATGAATTATTCATTGGCTTTGTTTATGAACATCTTTAACTGATTAATGGCAAATCTTGATGAATATTCCTGAACTGTTCAAACCGAAGCATAGATCATAATGAATGAAGTCATGCATTGCTTTTCAGGAGTGTGAGATGAATAGCTGGTACAGGAAGAAAAACAAGAAATTGCAATGGTTTTGCAAATATGTCTGGTTTGGAAATCTGGGGGCTCAGCTTTTGATTAGTAACACATTGACAATCAACATCCCACCCTTTAAGCTATGAGTCTTGGCTTCAGCCTCCAAAAAGGTGACGGAAGATGGTGCCAGGAAACATGTCTCAAGCACTTTAGAGTTTCTCTGGTCCATCTTTCTGAAACCAGGACTTGTAGATCATGCATTTAAATAGCTTCTTCAAATATGGCATTTAATTCTAATTTACCCAATAATATTATTTTTTATTTGTATTATACTGCGGTAATTACTGTAAAAATTAACATGAGATTTATCCTAATATATTTTTAAGTGTATAATACAATATTATTAACTCTAGGCATGAAAGCGTACAGTAGATCTCGAGAATGTATTCAGCTTGCATTACTGAAACTCCATACTCATTGGTTAGAAGCTTCCCATTTTCTCTTCCCTCCTGTCCCTGGCAACCACCATTCTGCTCCCTACTTCTGTGAGTTTGACTGCTTTAGATATCTTATAAAAGTGTAATCATGCTGTATTTATCCTCCTGTGGATGGCTTATTTCACTTAGCACATCATTAAAATTCATCCATGTTTTCACATATTGCACAATTTCCTTCTTTTTTAAGGCTGAATAATATTCCATTGTGTGTTTATACCACATTTTCTTAATCCAATCATCCACTGATGGATAGATTGGTTTCCATATCTGGCTATTGTGAATAGTGCTACAATATGGGAGTGCTACTATCTCTTTGAGACCCTAATTTCAATTATTTTAGATAAATACCCAGAAGTGAGATTGCTGGATCATGAGGTAGTTTTATTTTTAATCTTCTGAAGGACCTCCATACTGTTTTCCATAGTGGCTTCACCATTTTGCATTCCAAAAAATGCAAACTGGTACAAGGGCTCCAATTTCTTCACATCCTCAACACTTATTGTCTTTTTCCTTTAATATCCATCCTAACAGGTAGGAAGTGATACCTCACTGTAGTTTTGATTTGTATTTACCTAATGATTAACGATGTTGACCATCTTTTCATAAACCTGTTGGCCATTTGTATTTCTTCTTTGGAAACATGTCTATTCAAATTCTTAGTTCATTTTTTAATGCTACTGTTACCTGTTTCAATCTATTGATTGTTTCTTTTTCTGTGGTGAAGATTTTTAGTTTCATTGAAATATTTAATATTGTTAAAATGTCCATACTACCAAAAGCAATCTATAGATTCAATGCAATCCTTATCAAAACCCCAATGGCATTTTTTATAGACACAGAAAAAAACAATCTAATCTGTATTTGGAAGCACAAAAGACCCAAATAACCCAAAAACCTGGAGAAGGCATCACACGTTGAAGGCATCACACGTCCTTGTTTCAAAATATATTACAAAGCTACAGTAATTAAACCAGTATGGTATTAGCATAAGGAAAGACATTTAGACCAAAGGAACAGAATACAGAAAACCCAGAAATAAATCCACACATCATATGGTCAACTGATCTTCGATGAGGGTGCCAAGAGTGCACAATGAGGAAAGGCTGGTCTCTTCAATAAATGGTGTTTAGAAAAATGTATATCCCCATGCATAAAAGTGGAATTGGACCCTGATCTTCCACCATAAACAAAAATCAACTTAAAATTGATTAAAGACTTAAACATAACTCCCCAAACTATAAAGCTTCTAGATGAAAACGCAGGCAGAAAAGCTTCATGACATCTTGGCAATGATTTCACACATAAAACACCAAGGCACAGGCAACAAAAGCAAAAATAGGCAAAAACTGGAACTACACCAATAATATTCTTGACCACGAAAAATAACCTCATTTTTTCATAAGAATTGAAGTTTCTTGATGATAGATTATTTTAAAGCCAGTAAATGAAGTACATTAAAAAAATGGAAAAATTAAAAGAGAAAACAGTCTATGGTTTTTTTTTCCTATGTTAAAACTTAGTAGAATCCTGGCATATATTTATGTGTATTCATAAATCAATTTTCACATATATTTTTCTTATTTCTGTATTTTCAACCTGACTTCTGGCATACCAAGATATTTGTACTAAAATAACATTTTATGATGGAATTGGAAAATAACATTCTCATATTATTAATTCGAATGACACTAAAATACTAAAGGTAAATTTATTTTGTGGCACAGGCTTGAGTTAGAGTTTATTACAAAGTTATTATTAGAATAGTCTATTGAATCAGAGCAAGTCATAGAATGAAGACAGATCCTTTGGGAAGTCTGGATAATAAAATGAAGTAGGTAGTAAAACCAAGTGAAAACATGAAACAAGGCATCTAGGAGGAACATTTTATTGATGTTAGATATATTACTGTTCTTGATTTTTATATTTTGAAAAGCACAAGGGATAAATCACAAGCCATAAGGAAGAAAGTTTCCCTTGTATCCATGGCTTACTTCTCCTAAAATTTTTGTGGATGCCCTGAATCTGGTAAACTGCTTGACAATTCCAAAAATCTAAGTATATTCTGTTTAAGGCCAATCAAATTGCCACACCACATCTCTTGGTATTAATTTTATTAGGCTAGAGATTCCCAATCAGATTATACATTTCAATCATCTGTATGGATTTTTGAACACATATACACTTTGAATGAGAATTTTTGAGGGAGAGATATTATGTATGTTTAGGTTAATATGTTCCACAGATGATTATAATCCCTTACAGTAGTATCCAATGCGTTCATACCATAGGTGGTAGACCGTTTTCATTATTGACCTTATTCTACTCCCCACCCAGCGTCCATGTCTTTTGACCTAAAACCAAACAGTCCTCTCCCACCCTTACTATGGATTTGGGCATAAAACTTGCTTTGGCCAATGGAATATTAGCAAGTGTTTTAAAAACAGAGACTTGAGAAGTACTTCCAAGCTTTCAATTGTGCCCTTGCATGTCTGTCCTCACTAAGAGAATATGCTCAACCCAGACATTAAAGGGCACATGGAGCAGAGTCAGTTGCACCAGTTTTCCCATAGCCAGCCTACATCAGTTTATAGCTGGTTGATTCCCAGACCTGAGAATAAGTCCAGCCAAAATGAACAGAACTCCCCAGCTAACCCCAGCTAAATCACTGAACTGCAGACTCATGGTCTAATAAATGCTTATTGTTTTAAGCCATTGAGTTTTCATGTATTTGATAATTCAGCATTAGATTGTCCAAAGAAAGTTGATACACCATTTTAAGCAATAAATTATTTTAGCTTGATTCCAATTTATAGCTCCAATTACAACTCTTTGGAAAAGGCCAAAGTAGTGTAGGAGAGTTACAGAAAATATAGTCAGGTGATGAGTACATTTAGTGAGAAATATTTTAACTTAGTGATTTTGATCATTTGAACCACCAAATATGATTAACACATGATACATTGGTAAAAATTTTAATCCCTTATCATTCCATCATAAATGCCGCAGAATATCCATTGAGTCTAATAAACTCTGTATCTAAAAAACGGCTAAAATCTGTATCTAAAAATCAGCTAAATAAACAATGGGGTAATGTGTAAAAATTTTAAGAATCATTTTATTCATTGATCTATTATGTTTTAAGAATAATATTTTTGCTATTCTACTGTATACAAATATATGTGAATTATGATATATATGCTATATATGTATACATATATAGAAAATGAAATAAATAGCATAAGATAATAATGATAAAAAATTACTGTCCAACCTCTTAAAATATAAACAATCTTAATATCAGAAAGCATATTCTCTATTATATAACATGCTATTTAATTGATAACAATTGTTTTCCAAGTTTTTAGAAACTAATATGTCATGAATCTGTTTGGCTATAATTAAATATTCCTTTATTTTTCAATAGCATATTAATGAGTGATACATTTGTGTGTATGTAGAAAAGATATACTATGAATATAGAGATGCATTATACAGAGATGACACATTGCATATGGAGAGAAAATATATCATGTATACATTATTATGTATATAGAAAAGAGAAAGATTCAAAACATAGCCAAATATATTCCATCTAGAGAGTAAAATAAGGAACAGGAATCAGAAAAAAAAAAGCTGAGAAGAAAAAGTCAGAGAAGTAAGAAGAAAATCAGAAAAGTATGATGTTCTGTAAATTAGAGAAGTCAGAAAGCTTTTCTATTTATGGACTTAAGTGATCTCAGCTTTTCTCATGACAATGCAAAAGAAAAAGAAAAGGCAAAAGAGATGAAAAGAAAGGAAAAGGTATTTTTATAGCTAGCTAGGTCTGAGTGGTATTAAAGATTTTACTAAAATGTCAGTTCCCATTCAATATCTATCTGGTCTCACCTACACTGTTCTAGTAATGTTTGGAGACTCTGGGAACACCATTAAGTACTGGTAGATGAGAAATTACTGAAGCATCAAGTTGAGACACATGATCTCTTAAGTCAAAGAGAAGGTCATTTTGCCATCAGTGCTAATAGACAGAGAGACCATGTCCTGGGCAACATTTTCTGTCCAATATCCTATCAGAATAATCAAGCCATTTTCCTTTTTAGTCAGTTTAATACAGGTTTTTAAAACAGTTTTTTAAATTTTTATTTTAGGACAAGCTGCAAGCTTCATTATGTTTAGACTGAGGCAACTCAAGTATTAGGAGTCTATTTTACTTGATGGTATCAGGCTCCGACTATCTTATTCATTTTGGGATTGTCTCCTCAGGGCTACATATTTTAGCATCAACCACTATTGCAAACTGAAGCAGGAAGGTTAAGAGGCAGCAGAAAAAGGAAAGTGTAGAATGAAGTATATAAACAAATTGTGGCAGGGCAATTACACCCAAGCCAGCAGAATCGTGGTCAGAAAACCATTTATCTGGCACATATCTGGCTTATTCAATAGGCAATGTGTCAAAACACGTAGATATGTGGAAGAAATACTGTTAACTGTCTCTCAGAGCAAATAATGATGGAATTTAGGAAAACAACACTTGTTTTCACCTATGCATATGCTCCTCAGTAATTCTTTCCCATAAAAAAATCTCCACCACTCCTCCTTTTATTTCCCTACTTGCCCCAGTATCATAATTCTCTAAGTTTTTTTTTTTTAAATTCCCTTTCAAGCACTCTTCTTCATTTTGATTTTTAAAAATGTTTATTTCAAGGCTTCCCTGGTGGCGCAGTGGCTGAGAGTCCGCCTGCCGATGCAGGGGACACGTGTTCGTTCCCCGATCCGGGAAGATCCCACATGCCCTGGAGCGGCTGGGCCCGTGAGCCATGGTCGCTGAGCCTGCGCGTCTGGAGCCTGTGCTCCGCAACGGGAGAGGCCACAACAGTGAGAGGCCCGCGTACGGCAAAAAAAAGTTTACTTCCGGCTTCATAAATAACAGAGTTTCAAATAACTGTATTTACATTTGTGGGCAAACAGAATACATGGTCATGGACTAATGTAAGTCATTTTAATGAAAAACTTGAATTATCACAGTATAAACTTGTCATGCTTTAATGAAGTCAGTTGATTCAATTCATTTGATGTTTCTAAATTATCTGGGCTGTTACCACTTTGCTCATGTGAAACTGAGATACTCAAAATTTCCCATGTTACCATGAATCTTTTCTTGGATCCACTGGGGTCATACTCAGACATGATCTTCATGGTTTACTTAATGCCTCTTTTAGGATTATTAGAGATTCTTGCAGTGTATTCTCTTTTAAATCATTGTCTTGCTCATATCCTTTACAAAAAATAGAGCCATATCTGAAACTGAGCTGGAGTCCAGGGTCAAGGTGAGAACTTTAATGTTTATGGGACTCAACAATGCTGGCTTAAATTCTATAGATTTTTAAAGATCTGGATGACATAAAATTCTACATTTTAAAAAAATATTTATTATTTATTTTTATTTATTTTTTGGTTGTGTAGGGTCTTAGTTGCGGCATGGGGGATCTTCGTTAAGGCATGAGGGATCTCTTTTGTTGCGGCATGGGCTCTTCGTTGTGGTGCACCAGCTTCTCTCTGCTTGTGGTGTGCGGGTTTTCTCTTCTCTAGTTGTGGTGTGCAGATTCTAGAGCACATTGGCTCTGTAGTTTGCAGCACGTGGGCTCTCCAGTTGAGGCGCGTGAGCTCAGCAGTTGTGGCACGTGGGCTTAGTTCCCTGACCAGTGATCGAACCCACAACCACTGCACTGTAAGCCGGATTCTGTACCACTGGACCACCAGGGAAATCCCAAAATTCTACATTTTTATGTAAAGTTATGCTTTATTGAATTTTGCATATGACTGGATAATGATTCTTCTATCTTGAAAATAGTTTAAGAAAAAAAGAGAAAACATTTTGAAGCAAAATAATGTAACCTATTTTTGAAAAGCACTAAAATGCTCTTACCAAAAAAAGAAAAAAAGCATAAAGTTTGCTGAAGAGAAGGGAAGTTCAATCATAACTTTTATAAATTTTTAAAATAAATATTATGCTTTTTAGAAATTAAAATATCTCTGTTATTTAAAAACATGTATACTCCCAGTTATATTACTTACAAGCCAAGCAGCTTTGGGAAAGTTACCTTGTCCTCTTCTTTATCTCTAAAGTGGGTTCTCATATCGAATTGTATAAATGAAAAACTATACATGAAATTCCTCATACTTGAGCTGAATAAATAACTACAAAGAGAGCTGTTCTGTGCTATTAGGGTCAAAGAAGCACTTATGGTGCATCTATTATCAGCAACATGAAAACAATTTAGGGGGTTTATGAAAACAGTTTATTGGGCCTTTTATCATATGACTTATAACAATGCTGTCAATATTTTTAATCAATTTTAATTCTCTGTTTTTTGCCATCTATTCAGAGAAAGTGACATTTTAACTAATACCAGAAGGAAGGAGGTGAGTGGGTCCTCGTATACTTGAAGAAAAGAGCCGTCTATGAGGGGGAAAAATTTAGAGTTAAGACTGTAAACTAGAGCATGCTGGTGTATTTCAGGAACAGCAAGAAGGCAATTGTTGCTGGAACAAGTAATAAAGGAGGAGCTTAGGAGGACATGAAAGGGGCTAGGGAGGCTACATCATATATGTCTCACTGGCCTCGGTAAGGAAATTACAATACTTTGAGGAAAGTATGTAACTTTCCTTAAACTTAATATGAATAATTCATTTATGGCAGCATGAGATGTCAATATACATGTGAAAAAAAATAAAGAAAATATATTAAATCACCACTTCTAAACCATTGCCGAAAACTTCTAAGTAAAACTCAATCACGTAATTTCTATATTATCCTGTTATAATTTTAAACTATTCTACCACAGACCATATAGAATCTGAGAAGAAATTCATCTAAACTCTTACCAATACAATAAAGACAATTTAAAAATCTTAATTTCAAGACAAATACAGTGAATAAGTTATTTTTAAAATGGGCAATAATTAGCATATAAATTTAATATAAATGATACCATAGGAATATGACTGTCTAATATCAAAAAGTAAGAATCAAGTCATTATTAGGAAGTTCTTTTCTTCTTTCCACTACGATAGCACCATGGACAGTGACTAGCCAACACTAATAGTTAAGCCCAGGCTGTTGGTTAATATGGAAAATTCATAAATACCACCAAGGTTTTTAAAGAAGACTCAACTACATTATAAGGTTTTGAGGCAATAATTAAAATCAGACATTTGATTTAGTTCCTGAGCTTCAAGATAAAGCATAGTATAATGTAAAGAAAATTGATCCAGGAATAAAGACAAGTATTTAAACATAGATCTAAATAAAGTTCTAAATACAGAAAGCTAGGCTATCTTTGGTAAGCCAATTAACATTTCTGGAGTTCACTGTATTCATTGTAAAATGGTGAGATGGAAAGAAAATTCAGGAAATGTTATCTTAGGTCCTCTCTGCTCTAAACTTGAATAATATTACCTAAAAGTTGTCCTATACACTTGGATGAATGCAACCCTAATTTACATACCCATGCCACTGATATAAACTTCCAATGCTTTCAAATCCACTCAGAAAGAATGTCTAACACAAATAACTGCTTCAATATATTGAATACTGAGCATCAACTATATGGAAGTTAGAGAAGAACCAAACCAAGCTAACTTGGCAGTATAGAAATTTCATATTGCATATAAAAAGATCAGAGGCAGAATGACTGCCTTATTTAGTGGATACATAACATCATAATGAGTCAGTCTTTCTATGCTTTTTCTCTGCCTACAGGTATGTTGACCAATTCTTTTATGCTGGCTCAACTTATGTTCCCAAAATGAGTGCCAAAATTTCAGGTGTCACAAAAGAATCCATCAGAGAGAAGACTTTTATTTTGCCTCTACTTTTCCTTGATATCAGTGAGAATAACAGTCTTTTCCAGAATCCTCCTTGCAGATTTTTCCTCATCTCTATTGAGCCAGAAGTGAACCACATGTTTGAGCCATCAGCATGAAAACTGAATTATAATCATAGGCTTAGCTGAACAAAATTAGCCCCTGGTATGTACATTCTGAAATATATGACCTTCTCTTTAGTATATGGCTATTCAGTGCCTGTGCAGAATTGGAGTTCTGTTAACAAGAAAAATAAGAAATGGCTATAAAGTCTACAGAGGTTCTACCCCATTCTGTATTCTTCTCTCTATGCAAGCTGACATTGACAGACATGTGCAACTGCTTTGCAATGAGGCATCATTTAGGAAACTGACCATCTCTTAATAGGAAGACTCTTCATCCATGGCTTTTCAAACGCTTTTGAGTTTTATCAGTTATGAGCATCACTATTATATGACTTTAGATTAACAAATATGATTAATATCTTATTAGTGCAGTGCTTATAACTCTAGTTCAACTGATAGTTTGTTGACGAGTATTGCAACCACCCTGTTTTATACGTTTATTCCACCAAATTTATCCCAAAAGCTTATTAATAAACCATGACATTTCCAGTCACTCTCATTTGCTATTGAATGCTAAATTGTACCCAAAAATATTTACTAAATTATCTTTTACCAGGTGTAACATTATCTTACCCAAAATGAGATTTCTCCTTATAATTCCATTTTATCATTTCCCTCAATCCTAATACCCCTAAGATCTACATTTTAAGTTTTCTTAATGCTAATAGCCCTAAATCCTATGATTTAAATATGAAGTGCAATTGACTTAAAATATTAATGCAATTATTCACTTAAAATCTTTTTCAAATCATCATAAGAGAGTACGCCTTAGTTTTCTTTGCCAGCAGAGTCATTAGCACCTGAATAACATAAAAATTTTCAAGTAACATGCGAAATGTGAAATTTTACTTTCCAAAGCAAAGTCCTAAGCCAATGAGGAGGTAGTAAGCATTATTAGCCTTACTTTATCAGTGACACAGGGCAACAGATTTGCCACACTAAAACCGGAGACTGAGAACAAGGTCAACCTGAGTATAATAACCAACTCTATTCTTAATTCTCTTAGTCACAAAAATATGATTAATGCAGCAAATGCAGGCTTGTTACCTGATTATTATCCCTTCTGGGTATGACATAATTCTGTCTGTCTCTTTACAAATATATTCCATGTGTGATGTTGATCCAGTGCTCTGCAAAACACACCAGGAAGGCATTAAAGTCTCTTTGCTCAAGAGAAAAAAATCATTAGATTTATGCAAGCACTGAAAATGGAGATTTATATTATTAAATGCCATAAGCCATTTTAGACAGGGTTCTGGTTTTTCCGAGTACGACACCATAATTGTCCTATGAGGGAGACAAAGAATGGGAAAAACAGTGATTACTTGATCCTTCAAAGGGCAGTGGCTCTTGGATCTATAAAATGGATTACTATATGTTAATTTTCTGATGATGTATTTTGGGTTTATTTTGTTTATTCTGTATTTTGGGTTATGTTTTGTTGAAGATATGCAATATGAAAGGTGGTATTTAGTCCCATAAGTTGGGCTCAGTTCTATCCTTAGTGTCAAAGTCTGAAGTCAATGGGTAATTGCTATGAGAACGCTGCTTCTAACTTCTCCATCATGGAATGCATTTAATATGTTACAGTTTCTCAAAGTGGGGGAAAAGACAAAGACAGAGGTAATGAAAAAATCTGAAGACCCTCTAGATCAGCAGGTATGCATTATCTCTATTTATACCGCTTAATATATAGTGATTGCATTTTTAAAGAAGCTCAACTGCCCTGTGAAAGGTCAACCTGCCACGGGTAGCACATCCTTAGTAGAACCTAGCGCTTCAAGACAAGTGATACATATTGGCAGAATAATACCAAAGGGTGGACTATTATCACTTGGAAGCATTTCTCAGAGAGTTAAAGACAGGTTGTCTCGCTTTGTGAAATCTGCACTTATGGAGTTAAGTTATGCACCTTGAAAAATCTGCACTTATGGATTAAGAACTGCCTATAAAACTTTTCTGTATGGAAACAATGATTTATTAGAATCCTGAAAATAAGTTCCTCAATAAAATTATGAATAACACTTTATAATGAACAAAACCTTATGATTGCAATATTAGGCAGAAATAAGTTATTTTCAGGAAAAAAATTACAGGAAATTGTAAATATAAAGGTAAAGTAGTATTCCTGTTTTACACAACAGATTAAAGGTCACAGGCCTAGAGGTCCATAGCCGTACTAAAAAGGCAATTAAAGTTCAACAAAATCTACCAAAATTTCATAGCAGTTGTCCTTCTGAGTTTGATTTAGCAGATCACTGGGTGTATATTGTAAGAATTCAAGTAGATCTGTTGATGTATATACAAGTGGAAAGTCAATATCTAAAAACAAGGTAAAAATTCAAAATAAAATAATAAGTGAATAAACAGACAAACATAATTCTTACGAACATTGAAATAACGTAATTAGGTGGGGTTTGTTTATAAAACGCTTCTTCTCTGTAAAATCAAAGGTTTCTGTAAATCAAATGTCTGATTTTTAAGTGTACTTCTCCCATAAAAAGTTTTAAATTAACTTTGCTTTTTAAAATGTTTTCTATTGATTTCTTAAAATGTAGAAGTAACAAATAAATCTAAGGAAGAAAACATGAATCACCCATAACCAGTATATGAAAAACTGTCTTTTCTCTGATTATCTTGTAGGAAGCTAAAAAATGCACTAAGAAAAATGTAACATTATTAACCATTACTGTTTTGTTTTGGCAGAAGACTGCTCTATCCAAACATGTGGGGCTTTTTATAAATTATTTTTTTTGGTAGATGTTGAGGGTTTTGAAAAGATCAACAGTCAATAAACTCAGTTAATTTAATTTACATTTATCAATTCATGTACTTCACTTGTTCATTCATAAGTCGCAAGTGGAGGTTTCTCTCACCAAAGAAGATATGAGAGAACTGACTACCAAAGAAGAAAAGCTGGAAAGCATGTGACTCCAAAAGACATTTTGTTAACATTTCCGTTTTCTAAATAATTAAAATATATATAAAATTATTATGAGATTTTTAACTGAAATTACTATTCCAAATGGGAAAGAATCACAATAAATGAGAATCAAGTTATTTTAAAATAACTGAAAATTTAATAATTGAAGAATCGTTTACCTTCTAATATAGATAAGATTTATTTGAACTATTTCAGTTCTACTATACTAAGAAAACATATGGAAAAATCTTTAAACACGCTTTTTTCCAGGTCTCCAAATTTCTCAAAAATTATTCTTCATATCTTACTGTGGCAAGATGTAGCTACAACATTTATATAAATCTATGTATTTTTACATTTATGGCAAAGCCACAGTATAGTTGTCACTTTATGCTTTTATTAAATTGAATAAAACTGTAAATTATTAACTAACGGTAATAACTACCATTCATTGAGGATATTCTATGACAGACTATACCAGGTACTTCACCTACAGTTGAAGTCACAACAAACCAATGATATGGATAATGTAAGAGGAAACTAGAGATCAGAGAGGTAAAGTGATTCACCCAAAGTCATTCCATTGGTCAGAAACAACCAAGTTTGAACCCAAGTCTATTTGATTCCATTCTGTACTCTCAGTAATAATTATGTATCACCTTGCCAGCTAATACTCCTGCCACTTTCATATCAAGCAATGTAATGGATTATAAAAGAAAAAAAAGTTATGTTAGAAATCTGTTTAAGAGGCTTTGTTTAAATTTCATTCAAAATGTTTTGTTGGCATAACGTGAAGCCACACTCCAACTACTGATAGAGGTTTTGTACGAGAGAACCAGCTATACAAGGCTAACATTTCTATCATTTATTATTTATATATTGCTTGCCTCCAAAAGTAATCTGAGGCATTTCTAAAATTGACAAAATTAAGACATTTGTAATAGTTTTTAACATCCTAACTAATATGGCAGAGTAAAGACTGGCTGATCCTGGAATTTCCTAACTCAAAAACTAACAAAATTAATTGACGAGGATATCTGGGTTGTGTGTTTTCCAGAAGCAAAAGGATCCAAATACACTGGGGAAAAATTCAAAGCTCAAAAATATCTCAAGAAAGGATAGAACATATTCCAACCAGGTGGTGTAAGCCCTGTAACAGAACTCCTGACAAACTGCCGGTTCCCAAACTGAATACATAGTTCTAACGTAGCACTGTTGACCCTAACCCACTCCCACCTTCCCCTACACAAACACTGGCCCATGCTCAGGCTCTTGGAACACCAAAGAGGACATACAATTTATATCCCTCAAATAAAATGTTAGATACAAACAAGTCTTAGATAATGTAGTAAAGAGAGTTAAGGAGAATTTAACCATACCGTATCAGGAAAACAAAACATTAATAAAATTGTTCGAGTTAGAAATGAGTGAAAGGAGAAAAGAGGCAGAATGACATCTACCCACAACACTCTAAGAAGGTAAACTAAAGACCACAGAGTGATGAAATAGTCAATTTTGAGATTAAACAAAACCCAGACACACAAAAATAACCCTACTAATGTTATGGTTGTTTCCACAGAAGAATTTAAAGACAGCATATTTTTAATGAAATGAGATATTAAACATGAGATGATTAAAGTGCCAAATTAAATGAGTAGGAGGATTTTAGACTTACAGGAACAAAATCATGAACCAAGCCAACAATACTACAAAAGCAATGAGCCTGAGACAAGAAAGTGAATAAAAATGGCTGAAATAAAATGGCACAGAGAAAGGACTTAAAAATTACAGTGAATGCCAAACAGTGGAAAAAGAACTAATTAAGACAACTAGAAAGAATATAGTGGGTAAGGAGGACACAGATTATCCACTATCAGGATAATCTGTCTCTCTTTGGTAGACCACCCAACACATGGAAGAGAAAAAAATTATTAAAGGCTATGACAGAATAACATTTTCTTCCAATGAAGGAATAATTAAATAAGTATATTGAAAAGGCATGTGGTGTTACTAAAAAAAACTGATTGGATTATTGAGGAAACATTATACACTGAGACACACCCTGGTTAAAATGCTGTTATTTTCAAGATAAGAAAATAATTTTTCAGGTCACTGCACACAAAAGTAAGAGGGAGAGAGGCTGTGGGGAGTGGGAGAGAGAAAATCAGACTAGTCTGAAAATCAGACTAGTCTGATCAGACTAGACTTCTCATCAGTATCCAATATCATGAGACAAAAAACTAAAGACTGAAATATTCCAGGGAAAAAATAACATGATCCAACTTTTTTATCCTCAGTTTAGCTGTCCTTACAGTATAAAATTAATAGGCAGATACTGCTAAACTGAGAATAAGTCAAGGTAAATAGAACATATGATCCCGTGCTTAAAAGATAAAATGTGATGAAATTCAATCAATTTAGGAATTAAACTTTAAGAGCCAGAGAACGGCTCACCAGACCCAATTTCTTTCCATTTACCACAGTCAGCCAAAGAAATGTACTAGATTGGGGTCAATAAACTTTCCGAAAAGGGTCACATAGCAAATATTTCAGGCTTGGCAGGCTTTAGGGTCTCCGATGCAAGTATTTTACTGTGCTATTTTAGTTAAAATTAGCCAGAAAGAATACGTAAATAGATGGGTATGGCTGAATCTCAATAAAAACGTATTTACAGAAACAGACAGCATGTTGTATGTGGCCTGTGGGCTGTGATTTGTCAAAGCATGGGTTAGATGCTGGCCACTTCCCTACTAGCCTGGGCCGCTAGTGAGGAGAGCTAGAGGAAAAGCCTCAGTAACCCACCAAAGAAATGCGTCATGAATGAGAAATAAATCTAGTTTTAATCTGAGATTTTGGCTTTTTTTTTAAGTCAGCATAATCCACTGTGTCCTGCATGATAAAAATGAGAGTGTGAATTGGTGCAAACATTTTGTAAAGTAAACTGAACAGTAAGAAGAACACAGAGATCCCAATGGTGAAACGAGATACGGTTTGATAGGTGTGTACACAGTCGTACTTTTAGTAAGTGTAACTAAGTGTCCAATTATCGTCATCAATGTACATTAATTAAATCCGTAGTAGAGATTATAATCTTTAAATAATTCTAAATGTTTATATTATTATATTCTGTAATTTCCAGCTATAAACTGCAAATCATTACAATTTTTAGCTACCTGGCCATAGGTGTATCACTGTGATAGTTAAATTATAAGGTGATATGTTGAAGAAAACCTGAGTCACTGAAATTTTCATCTGTTGTATCATTAATTTCCTACTACGTTGAAATATATATGATGTGGTGAATACAGTAAATGTTCTCTTTTACTAACTAGTTAGGGATATGAGCATTGTAGTATATTTAAATGTGTTTGTTGCGTTCCTACTGATTTTTATATTTTTTCATTTTAGACTCGTTTCACAGGCTCTGTAGTTAACTCGATTTTTCAATGTTTTTGTTAGATTCTGGTAAATCTACATCCGAATACTTACGTGAAAAATTTTATTGAAAATACCCGTTCTCTCACAGTTCCTCATTTAAAGGACACGTACGTATGTTGAGCTGTACTTATTCTCCTCTAGGACTGTTAATATCATTGCCTACTCTATCTTAAACAGCTTTCTTCTCAAATGCAAGATTACAAATTGTATAATATGTGCTTCACTTTTAATTTGTGTTTTCACTTATACTCATAGGAAATGGAGGTGGAGAATCAATGTGGTAATCCAGTCTGGCTGGTGGAAAACAAATTCCCTCCTTAATTGCTTAATTCTTCATTTACTTTGTTTAGACACAGCTAAATTACACATAAATGAGACAGACAGTCATGGCCATGTTAAGGACATGTGGTTTTGTTTGTTTCTTCAGGGTAAATTACTGACATTCAGAACTGGCTGCAACATAAAAACATCAGTGAAGCAATTACTATACAATTAACTTTTTTTTGAAACTCAAGCAGGATACCCTCAGATATTATTGATGGAGGCTGCTAATTCTGATACTCCCTCTGGGAACTCTCACCAAATAAGATGTGTTCAATATGTCTTCAATCTATACTCGGCAACAGCAGTAAAGGATATATTAATCTAAGACACCTCCATAAACAAATCAATGAACCGGAGGACTCAAGCAAATTTGTATAGACCTTGTTCCAGTAACACATTTCACTGGCTGTACTTTTAAGTATCTCATTAGCTGTCCATTTAGGATAAGACATTATCTTTCCCCCCAGGTGGTTCACCCTATGTGCTCCATGGTGACAGAATGTCATTATCAAGCTTGCAGGGATGCACAATCCTTTAGCTACACTGCCAAAAAGGTGTTCCTGATAATGCCAGAAGCCATTCAAGTAAAACTTCAGAATTATTGGTTTTCCTGTGCAAGTTTTGAATCTTAATTATCAGTCTCTTTAGGTTTTTAGCATGATGGAAAGATTACCTGATAAAGCACTGTTTTTCTTCTTTTATAGATTGATCACCAAAAATTTTAATAATAAAAATCATCATAATGTATAAATTTGTTACAAGGAAAAAATTACATGTACTTGAGGTATTTTTCAAGGGATGTTCTCAGTTGTTTTTCTTTTTTCACATGAAAATTGATGCTCATGAAAGAAGTGACAGTTATAATTATCAGTCCACCTCCTCACACATGAAAGCTAGTAAAGATGTAAAAATTAGAGATGGCACCCTTATTACAGCATTTCAGTACAAAAGCAGGGATGAGAATCAAAATTAGATGAGAAGGGGCAGGGATCTTTTATTTCAGGTGGAACTGCAGGATGAGAAGGCATTATCGTCATTATCCTGGGGAAGTTATTCTTCAAATATGTGTTCTTTGAAAACATATAGGTCTCAGGGATTTGGATAACAATTTTGTCCTTAACGCTGCAGCTACTAGTAAAGCTACTCATAAAGCAATGTTGAGTTAAATTCCTTCAGATTGTTTTAAAAATAAATTAAATTACCAATAGAATAAGAAAAAATCACATGTCATTGAAAAAAAGGAAGACTAGGAAAACCCAAAAAATATATTGTCAATACAGTAATGGTCAGTTCCTGGTCCTATTACGCACACCTGCAAAATATTTTTCTTCACCCTACAGTCTCTCTTTAGAAAATGTGTGATTTGGTTATCTCTCTAGACAGAAAAATCCAAATTTATTTTCAGCTTAGATCTTACTAGCCACTTCTTCCCCAAACTAATAATAGTTGAGCAAATATAGTATATTTACCAACAATCTGCCTCAATAAATGGGACTATCATTATCCTATTTACCTAAGTTACAATATTGGGAGAAATCCTAGATTCTTCCCTAATTCAACTTATCCCCTACCATCCAGTTGACCATTTTACCTCCTAAGTATTTGGTGAGACATGAAATAATAAAGTGACCCTAAAGCAGCGGCTTTAGGTTGCCCGGTTAAAAAGCCAGCTCTAATTTTTAGTGTTTCTAAAATCTTGAACAAGTTACTCAAACTTTGTAAAGATTAATTTCCTCTTTTTTTTCAAGTGAAGATAAAAATAGGTCTAACCTTATATGGCTGTCATAGGATTATGTGATATGATTTACATAATAAATTTGCCACCGAACAGATCAAATAATAAGTACTTAAAGTGTTATCTGTAAACATCATCAGCAAGAGCAGCAGAAACAGCATCACCATCCTCATCGGCATCACTGTCATCAGCACCATCGTCATTATCATAATCATCATTTTGAATCTATTCCTCTCTCTATTCACACCTCCTCTGCCTTAATCCAATCTCTAGCTGCTGACCTTTGGTTGATAGGACACACTCCTATTAGCCTTCCTGTTTTCAAACTTATCACTCTTTGAAAGGGATTTTTTAAATGAAAACTGATCATGTCTCTCCCCTACTTAAAATATATCAATAGCAAAACCCACCTCTTGAATATACAAGTTTTGATGGTTGATCATTATGTGTCTCACCCGACTCATCTCACATCATCCATCTATTAAAGAAACTATATTCCAGCTGTTTCAGAAGTGCAAGCACTGCTTAACATAAAATTCCATCCAGCCACAATCTCATCTTCGCCTGAAGAAAACCTGCTATCTTTCCCTCTGGGGGGCTCTCCATGTTCCCCCAGTATACATGTGTGCTTCTGTGTTTCCAAAGCACCCCATTCATACCTCTCTCATTCACGTCACTGTCTTGTAGTAAACTGTCCATCTTCCTAAGTAAACATTATGCTTCATAGTGGAGAGACTATACATTATGTATATCTCATATCTCTAGTCCTTGCACAGTGCCTTAGGCATAGCTGAAACATACATGGATGGCAAATGAATGCTATTTTTTTCAGCATTCTTTTTGTAAAGACTTCTTGTTATCCTTGATCTTATTGTCTCAACAAACTACATCAAATTATTACAAAAACCTACAGGTGTGACATTCTCAGTGACTTACACATCCAATCCCAACCCCTTCTGAAGCCACTAATATGCATCAGCTCCCAATTTATTTGTTCTCTATTTTCTCCTTTGTCTAGTGCACCTCTACATTATTTTGGAGTTGATCTCCCAAAGACAGAGGGGGAAATTCATTTACTCTCTCAAACTAAGACTTACCTATCAGTGTTTTTCTCCTGCTTTCCTCCTATTTGCTTTAATATACATTACTATTTGAATTTCCATTGCATGCACACATGAACACACACACGCACACAATCTTCGAGTCTAACTTCCTCCTCTTTTCTGATCTGACACCCCTCTTAAATCTATGGCATTCTTCACTGTTTCTTCAGGTTGCAATGCTCTCATTCCACCAACTTTACTGGTCAAAACATTACCAGTTAAGACACACAACTCTTAAACTCATGCTGAAAACAAGAACAAAAACTTTTCAATTCCTATTGTAATCATGTAATTGCAATTATGTAATTTTCCTTAGGATCCTCAGAGAAATTTGTTATTCTCTTAAGACACCTAGTATGTTCTACTTTTGACATTAACTTTTCAGCCTAAATGAGCTATCTACTTAAACTAGCTCCACCATAAAAAGGCGGCCAAAAATGTTATTGTACTTTAGGCCAAATAAATTAAACCTTGCAGGGTTTTTAATTGTGTATCTTATTGAAAGCCATGGATAAGCAACTTTGCTTATTACTGGAAAGCTGATGTAAATACTTCAGGTATTATCACTGTTTGACTCAGAGTAGTGGAATACTTTCTTGCCTTTTCTCTTGGCATTTTGGGTAACAGCGACTTTTTTTTTTCTAATAATACTATAATCTTTTTCTGCTGTTAGTGGCAATTTTCATCATGTCAGTATCAGGATGCAATTGTTCTGTAGTCAAGGTATCATTTTACTACTCATAAATCATGACATAAATTTATCTCTCTCTTTCAAGTAGATTACTGATTTCATTTAAAACTACACATTAGGGCTTCCCTGGTGGCGCAGTGGTTGAGAGTCTGCCTGCTGATGCAGGGGACACGGCTTCGTGCCCCGGTCCGGGAAGATCCCACATGCCGCGGAGCGGCTGGGCCCGTGAGCCATGGCCGCTGAGCCTGTGTGTCCGGAGCCTGTGCTCTGCAACGGGAGAGGCCACAACAGTGAGAGGCCCGTGTACCACACACACACACACACACACAAAGTACACATTAAAGTAGCTGATGAATATCTAATCAAAACAAGGGTTCATGTTTCATGTGGATGAACACAACATGAAGTTATGCATCTAGGATATGATATAATAGTATTGCACATTATTAGCATGTATTATTACAAAGGTCTGGAGTGGGAGGTTGAAAACCTGAGGCCATTTGTAAAGATGGGCTCATCAAGGTGGAAAGTTTCTTGATTTAGATTGCTGTAAAGAGGAGTCTTACATACTAGCTGAATCAATTTAAACACATTGGACATACAAGCAGAAAAGCTTCTTACTTTTGGTATTAACTTCACTTTATCTAGGATTTCTAATCTTTTGATAGCTGTGAAATTACTTTTTACTTTAAAAAAAGTACACCCAGGGCTTCCCTGGTGGTGCAGTGGTTAAGAATCCCCCTGCCAATGCAGGCGACACGGGTTCGATCCCTGGTCGGGGAAGATCCCACATGCTGCGGAGCAACTAAGCCCACGTGCCACAACTACTGAGCCTGCGCTCTAGAGCCTGCGAGCTACAACAATGAAGTCCATGCAGCACAACTAGTGAAGCCCACGCACCGAGAGCCCGTGCTCCACAACAAGAGAAGCCACTTCAATGAGAAGCCTGCGCACCACAACGAAGAGCAGCCCCTGCTCGTCACAACTAGAGAAAGCCCGCGCACAGTAACAAAAACCCAATGCAGCCAAAAAACAAAAAAAAAGTACCTCCATTCTTTTAAGTCATATACCAGAGATATCTCTTGAATATTCACGTGAATTTAAATAACTGGCTTTAAGAATTTAGAGCAGGGGGAGAATAAAATTTTATCTTAAAACAAGGGCTGGGCATCAATATTTTCTAGGCCTAAAAACTACATTTTTGGAGATGTAATCTTGCTAAACATGATTATTCTGTTTCTTAAAAATTATAAACTATTTCTTTCCAAAAAGGATTTTGAGGTTACTTGATCACATTGAAGGCATACCTGCAAACATACCTCTGCTTTAGGTATGTTATTTTTTTTTTTTTATTTTATTATTTTTTTTAACAGCTTCATTGGAGTATAATTGCTTTGCAATGGTGTGTTAGTTTCTACTTTATAACAAAGTGATTCACTTATACATATACATATGTCCCCATATCTCTTCCCTCTTGCATCTCCCTCCCGCCCACCCTCCCTATCCTACCCCTCTAGGTGGTCACAAAGCACCAAGCTGATCTCCCTGGGCTATGCGGCTGTTTCCCACTAGCTATCTACTTTACGTTTGGTAGTGTATATATGTCCATGCCACTGTCTCACTTTGTCCCAGCTGACCCTTCACCCTCCTCGTATCCTCAAGTCCATTCTCTAGTAGGTCTGCATCTTTACTCCTCTCTTGGCCCTAGGTTCTTCTAACCACTTTTTTTTTTTTTTTTTTTTACATTCCATATATATGAGTCAGCATACAGTATTTGTTTTTCTCTTTCTGACTTAACTTCACTCTGTATGACAGTCTCTAGGTCCATCCACCTCACTACAAATAACTCAGTTTCGTTCCTTTTTATGGCTGAGTAATATGACATTGTATATATGTGCCACATCTTCTTTATCCATTCATCTGTTGATGGACACTTACGCTGCTTCCACATCCTAGCTATTGTAAATAGAGCTGCAGTGAACATTTTGGTACATGACTCTTTATGAATTATGGTTTACTCAGGGTATACGCCAAGTAGTCGGATTGCTGGGTCGTATGGTAGTTCTATTTTCAGTTTGGTTTTTTTTTTTGCATTATGCGGGCTTCTCACTGTTGTGGCCTCTCCCGTTGCGGAGCACAGGCTCCGGATGCTCAGGCTCAGTGGCCACGGCTCACGGGCCCAGCCGCTCCACGGCATGCGGGATCTTCCCGGACCGGGGCACAAACCCGTGTCCGCCCCTGAATCGGCAGGCGGACTCTCAACCACTGCGGCACCAGGGAAGCCCCTACTTTTAGTTTTTTTTTTTTTTTAAGATGTTGGGGGTAGGAGTTTATTAATTAATTAATTTTTGCTGTGTTGGGTCTTCGTTTCTGTGAGAGGGCTTTCTCTAGTTGTGGCAAGCAGGGGCCACTCTTCATCGTGGTGCGCGGGCCTCTCACTGTCGCAGCCTCTCTTGTTGCAGAGCACAGGCTCCAGACGCGCAGGTTCAGTAGTTGTGGCTCAAGGGCCTAGGTGCTCCGCGGCATGTGAGATCCTCCCAGACCAGGGCTTGAATCCGTGTCCCCTCCATTGGCAGGCAGACTCCCAAGCACTGCGCCACTAGGGAAGCCCTATTTTTAGTATTTTTTTTAACATCTTTATTGGGGTATAATTGCTTTAAAATGGTGTGTTAGCTTCTGCTTTATAACAAAGTGAATCAGTTATACATATACATACGTTCCCATAACTCTTCCCTCTTCCGTCTCCTTCCCTCCCACCCTCCCTATCCCACCCCTCCAGGTGGTCACAAAGCACCGAGCTGATATCCCTCTGCTATGCGGCTGCTTCCCACTATCTACCTACCTTACGTTTGGTAGTGTATATATGTCCATGCCTCTCTCTCGCTTTGTCACAGCTCACCCTTCCCCCTCCCCATATCCTCAAGTCCGTTCTCTAGTGGGTCTGTGTCTTTATTCCTGTCTTACCCCTAGGTTCTTCATGACATTTTTTTTTTTCTTAAATTCCATATATATGTGTTAGCATACGGTTTTTGTCTTTCTCTTCCTGACTTACTTCATTCTGTCTGACAGACTCTAGGTCTATCCACCTCATTACAAATAGCTCAATTTCGTTTCTTTTTATGGCTGAATAATATTCCATTGTATATATGTGCCACATTTTCTTTATCCATTCATCCGATGATAGGCACTTAGGTTGTTTCCATCTCTGGGCTATTGTAAATAGAGCTGCAATGAACATTTTGGTACATGCCTCTTTTTGAATTATGGTTTTCTCACGGTATATGCCCAGTAGTGGGATTGCTGGGTCATATGGTAGTTCTATTTGTAGTTTTTTAAGGAACCTCCATACTGTTCTCCATAGTGGCTGAACCAATTCACATTCCCACCAGCAGTGCAGGAGTGTTCCCTTTTCTCCACACCCTCTCCAGCATTTACTGTTTGTAGATTTTCTGATGATGGCCATTCTGAGCAGTGTGAGATGATATCTCATTGTAGTTTTGATTTGCATTTCTCTAATGATTAGTGATATTGAGCATTCTTTCATGTGTTTGTTGGCAATCTGTATATCTTCTCTGGAGAAATGTCTATTTAGGTCTTCTGCCCATCTTTGGACTGGGTTTTTTTTTTGATATTGAGCTGCATGAGTCGCTTGTAAATTTTGGAGATTAATCCTTTGTCAGTTGCTTCATTTGCAAATATTGTCTCCCATTCTGAGGGTTGCTTTTCATCTTGTTTATGGTTTCCTTTGCTGTGCAAAAGCTTTTAAGTTTCATTAGGTCCCATTTTTTTATTTTTGTTTTTATTTCCATTTCTCTAGGAGGTGGGTCAAAAAATATCTTGCTGTGATTGATGTCATAGAGTGTTCTGCCTATGTTTTCCTCTAAGAGTTTGATGGTGTCTGGCCTTCCATTTAGGTCTTTAATCCATTTTGAGGTTATTTTTGTGTATGGTGTTAGGGAGTGTCTGATTTCATTCTTTTACATGTAGCTGTCCAGTTTTCCCAGCACCAATTACTGAAGAGGCTGTCTTTTCTCCACTGTATATTCTTCCCTCCTTTATCAAAGATAAGGTGACCATATGTGTGTGGGTTTATCTCTGGGCTTTCTATCCTGTTCCATTGATCTATATTTCTGTTTTTGTGCCAGTACCAGACTGTCTTGATTACTGTAGCTTTGTAGTACAGTCTGAAGTCAGGGAGCCTGATTCTTCCAGCTCCATTTTTCTTTCTCAAGATTGCTTTGGCTATTCGGGGTGTTTTGTGTTTCCATATAAATTGTGAAATTTTTCGTTCTAATTCTGTGAAAAATGCAAGTGGTAGTTTTATAGGGATTGCATTGAATCTGTAGATTGCTTTGGGTAGTAGAGTCATTTTCACAATGTTGATTCTTCCAATCCAAGACAATGGTATATCTCTCCATCTGTTTGTATCACCTTTAATTTCCTTCATCAGTGTCTTAAAATTTTCTGCATACAGGTCTTTTGTCTCCTTAGGTAGGTTTATTCCTAGATATTTTATTCTTTTTGTTGCAATGGTAAATGGGAGTGTTTTCTTAATCCACTTTCAGATTTTTCATCCTTAGTGTATAGGAATGCAAGAGATTTCTGTGCATTACTTTTGTATCCTGCTACTTTACCAAATTCATTGATTAGCTCTAGTAGTTTTCTGTTAGCATCTTTAAGGTTCTCTATGTATAGTATCATGTCATCTGCAAACAGTGACAGATTTACTTCTTCTTTTCCAATTTGGATTCCTTTTATTTCTTTTTCTTCTCTGATTGTTGTGGCTAAAACTTCCAAAACTATGTTGAATAACAGTGGTGAAAGTGGGCAACCTTGTCTTGTTCCTGATCTTAGTGGAAATGGTTTCAGTTTTTCACCATTGAGGACGATGTTGGCTGTGGGTTTGTCATATATGGCCTTTATTATATTGAGGAAAGTTCCCTCTATGCCTACTTTCTGGAGGGTTTTTATAATAAATGGGTGTTGAATTTTGTCGAAAGCTTTGTCAGCATCTACTGAGATTGTCATATGGTTTTTATCCTTCAATTTGCTAATATGGTGTATCACACTGATTGATTTACATATATTGAAGAATCCTTGCATTCCTGGAATAAACCCCACTTGATCATAGTGTATGATCCTTTTAATGTGCTGTTGGATCCTGTTTGCTAGTATTTTGTTGAGGATTTTTGCATCTATGTTCATCAGTGATATCGGCCTGTAGTTTTTTTCTTTGTGACATGTTTGTCTGGTTTTAGTATCCATGTGATGGTGGCCTCGTAGAATGAGTTTGGGAGTGTTCCTCCCTCTGGTATATTTTGGAAGAGTTTGAGAAGGACAGATGTTAGCTCTTCTCTAAATGTTTGATAGAATTCACCTGTGAAGCCATCTGGTCCTGGGCTTTTGTGTTGGAAGATTTTTAATCACAGTTTCAATTTCAGTGCTTGTGATTGGTCTATTCATATTTTCTATTTCTTCCTGGTTCAGTCTCAGAAGATTGTGCATTTCTAAGAAATTTTCCATTTCTTCCAGGTTGTCCATTTTATTGCCATATAGTTGCTTGTAGTAACTTCTCATGATCCTTTGTATTTCTGCAGTGTCAATTGTTACTTCCCCTTTTTCATTTCTAATTTTATTGATTTGAGTCTTCTCCCTTTTTTCTTGGTAAGTGTTGCTAATGGTTTATATGTATGTTTTTAATAAAACTCATTTTAATCTCTCCTTTGTGGTAAATGTAATTTTTTCACACCCACTGTAGGATAGATGCATTCATTTTTTCAATTAATGTGTACTATATGCCTTCCACATGTCAGGCATATATTAAATTCTATCTCAATAAATGGCTGAGGCTATAAAGTAAGACACTGGTTAAAGGGTACACTCTTCTATTGCACCTTTTATCTAAAGGGACTCTTTCATGTGGTTCTTTCCTAAAGTGAATTTTCCAACAGAAACTTAGGAAACACCAACCTCTAATCTCACTCAAAACCATATGAGAGAATGCAGAGTCAAGATGGCAGTGTGGGGGCTTCCCTGGTGGTGCAGGGTTTGAGAATCTGCCTGCTAATGAAGGGGACACGGGTTCGAGCCCTGGTCTGGGAGGATCCCACATGCCGTGGAGCAACTAGCCCCGTGAGCCACAACTACTGAGCTTGCGCATCTGGGGCCTGTGCTCCGCAACGAGAGGCCGCGAGAGTGACGGGCCCATGCACCACAATGAAGAGTGGCCCCCGCCTACCACAACTAGAGAAAGCCCTCGCACAGAAACGAAGACCCAACACAGCAAAAATAACTTAATTAATTAATAAACTCCTACCCCCAACATCTTCTTTAAAAAAAAAAAAAAAAGATGGCAGTGGGCAGTGTGGGAAGACATGGAGTTCATGTCTCCCCACAACTAGGGTGGCTGCCAGACGCTGGTGGGAGACCTTGAGGCCTAAGGGAACAAGAGGAACTCCCAAGCGAACTGGTAGGATGTGCGGGGTCTGAGGGGGGAGGAGAAGTGGAGGCTGGACAGGACCAGTGCCCCTGAGGGGTGGCTGAGAGAGTGGATGGGTTCCCACGCCTGGAGGGACCCTGGGGGCTCAGATGGGGGGAGTGTGCCCAGTGTTTCCCCTGCCCAATCAGCCAGGGAAGTCTGCCCAACTCTTGGCCCAGGCTGGGTCCTCCACTCTCAGAGGCCCCCTCCAGGCCGTGTTGGTCCTGGGAGGCGTAGGAGGGAGGCCTGGGAAAAACAGGAGAGGTACGTGGGAGGGGCCCTCCAGGATGGGAGGAGGAGGAGCCAAGGTCTTTTGCCCCACCCACTCGAGCCCAGGGAAGCCTGCTGAGCACCCAGGCCAGGTCCCCTGCCCTCCAAAGCCCCCTCCAGACTACGTGGGTCCTGGGAGCATAGGAGGGAGGCCCAGGGGAGAACAGGAGAGGCAGGTGGGAGGGGCCCAACAGGATCAGAGAAGCAGGAAAGGAGCTAAGCCCAGGAAGTCTGCTGGGCTCCCAGGTGGAGTCTCCCACCCTCTGAGACCAGAGGCAGGAGGCACCCCTGGGCCCCAACTGTTCTTGAACCTAAGACCCACCCTCTACCCCCCACACCCCCCAGGGCCTTTCCCATCCCTGTGGGTCCTAATCAGAGGCCCCGCCCACTGCCCAAACCCCACCCCTGCTTAGGCCCTGCCTTCCACAGCCAAGGCCTTTTCCAACTTTGTTTTTTTCCTTCCTCCTGTCTTTTACTATTGCAGTTCTGTTTTACCTTCCAGTTGTTGCTTCATCTATATTTTTATTCTTATATTCTTTCTAATAATCTGTTAGTTTCCTAGTCTAATTTTAAGTTTTACTTTGTTATTGTTCTCTTTTTTTTTTTTTTTTTGCTGCCCTGCGTGGCTTGTAGGATCTTGGTTTATGAGCTGGGGGTTGGGCCGAAGCTCCTACGGTGGGAGCTCTGAGTCTGAACAACTGGACTAACAGAGAACCTCAACCCCAGGAAATATTCATCAGAGTGAGGTCTCCTGGAGGTCCTCACCTCAGCAACAACACCCAGCTCTACCTAACAGCCTACAAACTCCAGTGTTGGAATCCTCAGGCCAAACAACCAGTAAGACAGGAACACAATCCCACTCATCAAAAAGAAAAAAAAAATGAGATGGCAAAAACATATGTCACAGGGGCTTCCCTGGTGGTGCAGTGGTTGAGAGTCTGCCTGCCAATGCAGGGGACACGGGTTTGACTCCTGGTCTGGGAAGATCCCACATGCCGTGGAGCAACTAGGCCCGTGAGCCACAAGTACTGAGCCTGCACATCTGGAGCCTGCGGTCTGCAACAAGAGAGGCCGTGATAGTGAGAGGCCCGCGCACCGCGATGAAGAGTAGCCCCCGCTTGCCACAACTAGCAAAAGCCCTCGCACAGAAACGAAGACCCAACACAACCAAAAATAATTTTAAAAAAAGAAAAAAAAGCTTTTGCACAGCAGAGGAAACCATAAACAAGATGAGAAGACAACACTTAGAATGGGAGAAAATATTTGCAAATGAAACAACAGACAAAGGATTAATCTCCAAAATATACAAACAGCTCCTGGAGCTCAATGTCAAGAAAACAAACAATCCAACTAAAAAATGTGCACTAGATTAAATAGACATTTCACCAAAGAAGACATACAGATAGCCAAGAGGCACATGAAAAAATGTTCAACATCACTAATTATTAGAGAAATGCAAATCAAAACTACAATGAGGTATCACCTCACACCGGTCAGAATGGCCATCATCAAAAAATCTACAAACCATAAATTCTGGAGAGGGTGTGGTGAAAAGGGAACCCTCTTGCACTGTTGGTGGGAATGTAAATTGATATAGCCACTATGAGGAACAGTATGGAGGTTCCTTAAAAAAACTAAAAATAGAACTACCCTATGACCCAGCAACCCCAGCAATGGGCACATACCCTGAGAAAACCATAATTCAAAAAGGGACATGCACCACAATGTTCACTGTAGCACTATTTTCAATAGCCAGGACTTGGAAGCAACCTAAATGTCCATTGACAGATGAATGGATAAAGAAGATGTGGCACATATATACAATGGAATATTACTCAGCCATAAAAAGAAATGAAATTGAGTTATTTGTAGTGAGGTGGATGGACCTAGAGTATGTCATACAGAGTGAAGTAAGTTAGAAAGAGAAAAACAAATACTGTACGCTAATGCACATATGTGGAATCTAAAAAAAAAAAAAGGTACTGATGCACTAGTGGCAGGGCAGGAATAAAGACGCAGACATAGAGAACGGACTTGAGGACACGGGGTGGGGAGGGGGAAGCTGAGGCGAAGTGAGAGTAGCATCGACATATATACACTACCAAATGTAAAACAGTGGGAAGCAGCAGCATGGCACGGGGAGATCAGCTCTGTGCTTCGCCATGACCTAGAGGGGTGGGATATGGAGGGCGGGAAGGAGGCTCAAGAGGGAGAGGACATGGGGATGTATGTTTGCATACGGCTGATTCACTTTGTTGTACAACAGAAACTAACACAGTATTGTGAAGCAATTATATGCCAATAAAGATCTATTTAAAAAAAAACCCATATGTGGAATAATTCTTTATGTGTATGACAAAATTTCAGGGAATAGTGGTACAGCTTTTCTAAAATCCAAAACCACAAACTAAACAAACAGAACCACCCAATTGTGCTGGATAATGTTTGAAATCTCAATAATGAAGAATCTTTCATTTTGCTTGATGAAGGTTAAGGTCTTGTGTAAAAACATATTTCATAAGAGATACTCTAAATTATGAAGTCATGCTGGTTTCTGCTACTCTTTATTTATATGTATATTATTAGTCACATTTTATACACGATTCAATCTCCATCTAAGACAAACATGTCCCAGAAATTCCCTCAGGGCAAATTTTGATAGAAGCTGTTTGGTGAACACGTGATCTCTGCCCCAGTGAGGAATTATCACCAGAGTAGGGAAGTGAGGAACCGAGAACATTTCTTACGCTTCACAATTTGATCTAGACCTTTCTTGGCTTAATAACTTATTTATACAGACATCTCAGAAATTTCCTTACAGCTGCATTCTCTAAATTAAACCAATTAACTTTCCTGAGAAGGCCACTGTAAAAGAGCTTTGTCTCCTTAAGGCTAAGGATGATGTACAAATGTGTATTGGCATTCAAACACATTCATCAAATCAAAGGCAAATACAATTAACAAAAATACCAAGTGATTAAATAGGAACTGTCATCCACATTCTTGAACTTCTGTTTAAGCCAGAAGTGAAACAGTCTGTTTCCTATCCACGAAAATTGCTATGGTGATAAATGTGCAGCAATTTAGGAATCAACTTTTAATTAGATTTCCTCACTTTTTATTCCTTTTATACAAAATCATATTTTTCCCATGTGTTTTTATGTTCTCTATATAATTTCTTTATACCCTATTTTTGTTCCTATATTTTCTACTTTCAATGTCTTCAGTAGGCTTTCCATCACTTAGCTGTTCCATCCAAAAATTGTTTATGGATCCAATTTTCATAGTTTATTTTTCAGTGTAAAGAGGGCAGTTGGTTTGGGGAGTACTGGATCTTGTAACTTTTGCTACATTAGAGTAATGTAAAAATTATGGATTTAGGAATTCAGTTTTATTAAAGGAAAGTTTAATATTTTACAACATAATATTTGAGTTCTTAAAAATTCTAGCTATAAAATTCAAGATACATTTAGCTATAACTTCAAAGTCGAGTCAACCAAATTTTACAATGTTTTGAAAATATACCTGGGAAACATAATATTTTAGATCATCATTTTATAATCTTAAAGTTGCTTAGAATTTCTCTATTGCTCACCCTACCTGATGTACAAAAATTTACTTCAGGTTTTGACTACTTGCTAATTAAATATTCTGGAATCCTGATAATTGTATTATTATGTTTAGAAATTGTGATAAAGTAAAATATCTTGATGCATATCTTAAAATTCTTATTCTATTCCCCAGCCCCACTCTGCCACCAGTAACCCAGGACACCTAATAATATTTCAACAGACTTCTACAGACTGTAAAGAGCTTCATTTACTCACTACTTAACTGGTCCTCCATAACCTTGCAAAGTTTATAGAATTTCAGTTACATCTGTGAGATTTCCCCACAGCAGCAGCTAGTGTAGGGGAGGAAAAATCATTTTCCTTCTACACTTCTAAATTCTTGCCTGAGACACCCCCTATAACTAAAGACACATGAACAGGAGAAAAATAAGCAGAAGTTTAATAACATGTATAGCTCCTGGACACATGGGAGAGACCTAGGAGAACTGAGTAACTCTCTGAAATGGCTCAAGCCACCACCTTAAATACCATCTTCAACTAAAGACAAGAGAAGATGTTGTGGGAGGGCAGTTATGGGAGATTTTCAAGCAAAGCACAGTAAACAGGGGTATGCTGCCATGCAGATTTAAGTCCATGTCTTCTCCAACGATAAGTTTCTGAAGAGTTTGTCATCCTTCTCTTCATGGTACATAGAAGAAGACACCTTTACAAATGGAGATTTCCCTTATAAATGTCTCTTATGAAAAAGTAACTGTTACTGGTTTTCAGAACTTCTCTCATGTCTCCTGCTTTTTAAAAATAATCAGCTCAAGATAATTCTTATGCCAAAGAAGCATATTTTGGGGTATTCTGGCAAATTCTGCTGCCCTTCACTAGATGAGTGTTTTGTTGATTAACTAGAGGATGAAAGTTCGGGGATGAAATTTTGTTCTCCTTTTATTGCTATTACCCAAGCATCTCCAGTGCTTTCTGATAGAAATTTTATAAATTCATCATTTATATTTACATCCATACATATTTATATGTTACTTCCTAACAGCGTGCCCTAGTATAAGGCCAAATATCTATAACAAATTCCTTATTTTAAAAAATTATAATATATATCTCCAAAAGCTTATACATATCTATGACTATATTTACATTCATTCTACCTTTCTGAATGAATGTACCAAGTATGATTCCAAAGGCACAGAATCTTAAAGATAGTTTCTCTGAATTGGTCCTGGGTTATGTCTTTGGTTCTCTGATGTGATTAAATTTAAAGTCAGTAATAACCCTGCTGAAAAAGTGGATAGTAGAAATCCATGGCTGCAGTTACAAAACAGTTATACAAATTTCACCTATAGAACTTTTAATTAAATGTCTAAAGACACAACTCTTGGTGACCAAGTATTTGCTGCTGTAGAACATGTTAGTAAAAATAAGGAGAACAACAGGGTTGTTTGCCTCCTTCTACTTGTGCTGGAAAATGTGGGTAAGGAAAATAATGAGCTCAGGGATTTAAGTTTTCAGCACAAGGACCATATAAGAGACCTTAAATTTTGTGACTCCTTTTATTTCCTTCAGTCATCAAGATTTCTGAAAACCAACTCTAAGTCTCATTTTATAGATCACTGAATTACAACACAAATTCAATTCTCAGCCTCTCAAAGTTTCTTTTGTTAAAGTTACCATCATGGTTTGGGAAGTAATAAGACCTTGAAAACTGGGACAGAGACTTATGGACAAATTCCACTGAAGCTAAGGAACTTGAAGCCACAAATTCTACCATGGCCGCTTGGCCAGTAGAAGCAGCCCTTCGAACCCTGCAGAAGAGATCAGTTTTCCCTGACCTAAAGAACTTGTAATGGCTATCCCGGAAGTAGGTGCCTTGCCAAGGGTGCTGATCTTCTTTAGAGCTACCACTAACGCTCTCTTCTTGCTTCCAGACTTTATAATCAAACTCCAGTCTCAGTAGTCTATAGAATATGAGATACAAAGTTTGATTGATGAGATAGTGCCACACACACAAAAAAGATTGCATGATTTTACCATTTATATCAATGGAAACCTAGAAATATGTGTGGGACTAGGGTAGAAGAAATGTAATGTTTGGTTAGGTTAATCTCATTGACATGCTGATATTCTAGATCCAATGTAGTAGTTTGAAGAGTTGAGAATGGTATGTGTTTGGCTGGTTGACTAAAATATGGACCAAAGCCAATCTCTATCAAATAAAACTGAACTGCCATATCTTTCTTACTATAATGTAAAGGCAGTTAACCAAAGGCTTAGTGTGACTGGAATGGTAAAGTGAATTTACCATACAAGACCTTCTTACCAACCTCATCCCTTAACTACACTCCCTAGAGTCTAAAAGACATTCTCTTAACCAAGGCTGTGAGAAAAATAATGAAGGGAGTCCCTCACCTCCATCTTTAAAGTGCTCTACTGAGCCCCTTCTTTGTAAGCCATTTTTTATAGAGGAAAGTTGCTACAATCAAACAGGAATCTCTAAATACCATTAAGATCCTGAGGGGGTTTCAGAAGCCAGGTGGTAGCACATAATTGTCAAGCACGAGGTGAACAGATTTATTTGGTTAGACACGGAGTCAAAACATTATTCAGAATAGTCTCATCCACAGAGATCTTTGTATTGGCTATGGCATCATGGTATCCCTACAACTGAAACTGATGGGCAGCCTATTAAAATCTTATTTGATTTCTATAAGTGGAAAACTCTAGCCTATACCTCTTCCAAATATTTTGATTTGGTCTGAGACAGAGCCCAGGTGTAATTTTTAAAAGCTTACCAAGTGATTCTGTCACATATCCAACATTGGAAAACAGAGTTAAGCTATTGATTTTCTTCCTTTAACCTTTATAGGAACTGCATATGAGTAGAAAGTTGATGTGAATGTCACTAGAGTGATTCCTTCCACCTGCTCTAAGATAAATGAATAAGCAGTGAAAGAACCTTGGGCATCCAAGATACAAGGGTGAAATATAGATATGGAGATAGATAGATACATACATACATACAAACATAGATTTACATTTAGGTATACTACACCTTACAAATGGAATATATCCCCTTGAATGAGGCTTTGTACTCCTGACTTGTATCGATACCTCTAACAATATAGATGTTTTGATTACACACAAATAATGGGTAATATATGTACATAATTTTGGAACTGGAAAGTTTTAATTAATATGCTATATACATGTATAATAGTATAAATGTTGCCATATTTGAAACCTTAGAAACGTTGACAAATGAAATAAAAAATGGAAAACATAATGCAAATGATTAAAATATAAGAACATAATCAGTAAATGGGTTTGTGATGGTTACTAAACTTAAGATAAATTAGGAATAGTGCTACCTGCCAATACGTAAATAATACATATATATTTTAAATTGATTTATAATAAATAATGCCTGGCATTGAGATGTGCTCACCTTGCCTTACAGAATATAATTTTGTCAAGTGAGGTAATTTTAATGATTACATCAAGAATGGGTATTCTGACTCATATAGACAAAATAATTTCCTCTAATTTGATATTTCTAATTTCTACAATGTTAAAATTTACCATCATTTTACTACCATTCACTTTCTTGATCTCTCTCTCCCTTCCTTACCCAGCTTAAATTCTAAGGTCAGTCATTATAAACACTTCCTTGCACCTCTCTGACTTTGTCAAATTTGCCTGGCTTATCACATCCAATTTATTAACCCCTGAACACTTGCAGCTGAATGTGGCTGGAGGGAGACACATGACCTCTTGACTGATTCCACTTTTAATATAAGACCATTAACCTCAAATACACTGGCCCTTCATGCTTCCATGCAATTATACTATATTTCCAAAAACAAATATTCCATAATTTCTTAATCCCCAATTCTTCCCCCCCCACCAGCCTCAATCTAAGATAATTATTTTGTATACTACAGAGAGAACTGAAACAATCAAAAAAGAACTCCCACACATTCCCATCACCACATCCCAGCATCTGCTCCTATGTTCTCTGCCTTATTGTCTGCTTCCATAGGTGAACAATAATGGGACAAGGTGGAATGTGGCCATTCTGCTTTAAAAAAAACAGATATTATTTAGTCCTACTGAATTGGAGAAATAAGTTAATTGACCCAGATTTTAAGTATCTTCGATGAGTTCATTTAGTTACATAACAACTGTGATGTGAGCAGCAGTAAAATTAAGTAATTTACCATAATAAAGTGGATGTACCCTTTGCTAAGACACTTTTCTTAGATAACTTTCTGTAGCTTTTCTATTAAATCTGCATCTGATTCAGTCTCAAATATTCTTGTGAAATGCCTCAAATCAGTAACTTATAGCACAGCCTGAACGTTTTAAAAAGCTCAGAGTTTCACCATATTTGTGAAGACCTTCAGTAGAGATGGTGTAACTGATTAAAAGGCAGTAACTGACTGCACAAGCATTGTTTCACATGTATAGTTAACGGCAGTAGAAGGCAGGCAGAACAAGATCAAAACCAACAAACCAAGAACCAGCTAACAGTACTGTCCTCTGTTTGCTGGTGGCTGATCAGCTTTTTCCCTACCCTTTTACCTGAGCCACTTATCTCTGTGGTAGCTATGGAGTCTCCTTGGTAACGCTCTTTTTGTGTGACCCAATAGGCACAGCCCAGATCTTTTCCCAAAGCCGTTTGGATTGTCAGCTATCGTTACCATACAATTTTCCAGCAGTCCATATTGTGTTGTTTTTGGCCTAAAATAATCCAGGATATAGGAAGATCCTAGACAAAAACTGGAGGAATTTACAGTTTTGAGTCCAGTCACTTAACTTGAATCAGATAAAGCCATTTCCTGTTTCTAAAATGTTTAATTCACTGATCTAGTCATGTGATCTTTGGAAGGAAGCCAAAGATGGTATTGTCCTCCTCTCCATCTCTTTTCCATATAATTTCTTACATATAACCAAAGATAGACATTTTTCAACAACATTGGAGTAGAGGAGACTCAGGGGTAATAGCAATTAGCTACTTCCCAAGACGTTATGAAAATGATACAATTGTTTGTAACTGGATTCAGATATTAAATGAATGTTCCTAAGAGTAGTGCCTCCTACAGAGCCTGAAGCCATGGCCCTACTTAAACCATGGAAATGAGTAAGATACGGGGGAGCCCCCGCCAAGGAGAACATTAATGTAATGTCTGAGCATGAACTGAGGAGGGCAGAGGAATCAATCATGACAGCAGGGCTTGATACATTTTATAATAAAGTTATGAAATACTGTGGAAATTTAGAAAGTAGAAGGAAAACTATTTCTGGAATGGGATGGCTTCAGGAAACAAATGACAACTGAACTATGAACCACCTACTGGAAATATTTTTCTTATGTGCAAGAACACAATACTTCCATGTGAACACAAGCTCAAATAGCTATTTAATAGCTTTTTCCCTAGTTGGGAAGTTGGGGATGCAACAAGAATGCATGAGTTGTCCTGGGCTAGTTTGCCTTCCCTCTACCCTGCTTCTACGTCCTAGTCACAAAATGACCAGTGAGGCAGGGGGGCATTGAGGGTTTTCTGGTCTGCAGGATGGGGTCAGAAACACGCTAGAGGTAGCTTTCTATTATCAGACTACTGTCAAGAGACCCAAAATTTATTGCAAAGAAGTAACTGATTTTGATAAAAAGAACTATACATAAAGGTGGGCCCCTAGGTAAACTGTTTATAGATCTCTGCCAGCCACGTTTTACTTTTTCCTCAGCCTCAACTCTAGAATGCCTTAGCTATTATTAATCTGTTTTTTGGGCAATGCTGCTTTTAAAAAAACACTCCTGCAATAATGTTTATGTTTACTAAATGTCTTATGTTTGTCTTCCAGACAATGGGTATATATACACATATAACCAATAGATTAGAGAAATAGGCAGGTTAAATAAGTTAACCAACTGGTAGGTCCTTGGGTTTGGGAGTGCAAATAAAAAGACTTTACAATAGAGTCACATAAAAACAAAGCGGTGTTCTGTCTCTAAATAAGCAGGAGATCCTGGAAGAAGCATAAAACTAAATAGACATGGGTATGAATTCTGTCAACCTGTGACCTCAGACATGTTAGTTAAGCTCCGTGAATCTCAATTTTCTTATCTAAAAATACAGATAATGTCAACTATCTTTAAAAATTATTGTAAGCATTAAAGACGATATTTATAAACCATCAAATACAGCGCCTGGGTCTTCCCTGGTGGCACAGTGGTTGAGAGTCCGCCTGCCGATGCAGGGGACACGGGTTCGTGCCCCGGTCCGGGAAGATCCCACATGCCGTGGAGCGGCTAGGCCCGTGAGCCATGGCCGCTGAGCCTGTGTGTCCGGAGCCTGTGCTCCGCAACGGGAGAGGCCACAACAGTGAGAGGCCCAAGTACCACAAATAAAATAAAATAAAATAAAATAAAATAATAAAATAAAATAAAAAATACAGCGCCTGGTATTTCATACATATTCTCTATATATTAATGTGCATTGCAAAAGCTAACATTGTCACTAGGCTCAGGCATTCAGTGAAGCTGCATATTCTATACAAAGAAAGAGCTGGGAACCAGGCACACATTAAGCCCCCTTCTGGTGAGACACTAATAGCCTAATGGAAATTACACTCAGTTTGAAATTACAGGACTTGGGTTCTGACTCAGAAATTACCACCTACTAATTATTTATTTCCATAAAAATACTTAAACTCCTTGAATCTAAGTGTTGCCCGTATGAAGCCAGTAATAATATACCTTAGTAACACTGTAAGTATAAAAGAGATGCTTGTAAAACAGAGTATATACTGTGTAGTGTAAGAAAGATGTAAAAAGTATAATAATATCTAAATTTAACCAATCATAGAGCATGTCTTTTGGCTAAGCAGAAGTATGAAAATCAATGAAATTCTTAAAATAACCTCTTATTGTAATCTATTGCTGCTTGTCATCATGGGGAATAAAAGAATGCATACTCTCGATAGGTACCATGTAAAAATAAAATTCAAGTGACCAAATCTAAAAATGAAAGAACAACATGTAAATATATGATTCTAAGACTCATTCTTTCCCCAGATACCCTTTTCATAATGTAGCACTGTCGTGATCCTTTGTACTGAAATGACAAACATTTTCTCATCCTTGAAACTTATTGTGAGTAATATGTTAATAAATTCCCAACAAATCTATTCTCTAGTTTACACATTAGGGTCTCCAGGATCTTTTCACACTGAGAAAAAGTTTACTAAATCAGCTCTAATGGAAGATACTGAGAGAACTATATTGTAAATTAATGACTGGAAACAAAATCTCCTTTCGAAGACTGAGTGATGACAATCCACTTTTGCTGGTCTAGAGACAACAATCCAAATCACTCCACGATGAAACCACTAAGGTAAAACTAAAGGTTTTAAACTAGAAGTATTCCTAAGAATAGTGTGTTTTAATATTCATAATTTGCTTTGGTATTTCTATTTAAATATTCCTATTTTAAACTCAATATTTTAATGAAATCGCACTTCTTTTCTTCCTACAGAATCTTTTAAATCTGATACTCTGTGGTTGTAAATCTAATAATTAGCTTAATTTTTCATTCTTGGAAATGTAGTGAAAGTGGTTGATTATAACTCATCTAAGCATGTGTGATAATAGATATGCCTGGCGCCCTGAGCAGACAGAAGAGAAGCCAAGAAGCCACTGTGGACATATCTCCATGTAGCTGGGGTGGAGGGGTGCGGGGGAGGATTTCTAAGGAAAAAGGAAAGAAAAAAAGTTTAGGTTTATTGAAGTTGAAGAAATTACTCAGTTTTCAAAGTCACCAGTGTAGCAGAGAATATTCTAGGTAACCCTCCTTTCTTTCACAATTTTTATTTTATTATGTTATTAGTAGTGTGTGTAAAACTATTTATCTATATGCCTACTAGGAATTTTATAATTCTTTTGAACACGTGATTTGTCTTACTTCTTTAAATGAAATAAAATTTAGTCCTCTAATGGAAACAAAGCTTATTTCTTATTATTTAAAATAATTTTGAAATCAAAAAAGTCCTTTAAAAATGTATTCTTTGAAAAGACCAGTCTTCATAGGAATATGAACAGAGTATGAGTGCCTCACCTCCTGGAACCACCATGAAGTGTCTTCCCTCAGGGGTACAGAATTGCATGTCCATACAATTGCATTATGGGTGGTTTTGCCCTTCTTTGGAAGCATCTGGTAGAGGCCGCTTCCCAGACAGGATATTGAACAAGAGTCCTGTTCTGGTATGACAATAACCACAGGCGGGTCCTGCAAATATTCATTTAGTGATAGTGTCTGTGCTTAACTCAATATAGCCTTGTTGTCACTTGTCAAGTAAATCCAAGGCACATAGCGTGTATTGAATGCCTGATAGTATCTAAGTGTATCAGTCACGCTTGAGTAATCCCAAAGGTTTAATTTGAAGAGAGGAATGGAAAACCTTCATTGTATAAAAGTTGGGGATCTAGGACATATGTTCTGGAAATAGGAAATTGTAAAATGCTACATACAATTCCTCTCCTGTTTTGCGATTTTAATATGTTACTTTATTTGGTGTATGAATTAAACTAGAAATAAACTTTTATTTTAAGTAGCATAAAATATATTTAATTTGATCTCTGGCTACTTGGGTTTGTTTAGGGCAATGGTTCCCAAATTTCTTATAATTATACTTCAGAAACTCTTAATTTTTATTTTTTTATTTTCTCATGTTTAAAATGAGATTGCTTTTATACTCATAAATACCTCCCTTTTATTTTTATCTGCATATGGTTCAACCTTTTTATATTGTTGTTATCCTTTTGTTTTTCTCTCCTGCAACTAAAAATAATATTCTAGAACAATGGAACATTTTCATGAATGTTGATATCATATTTTCAACAACCCTTCTCCACTCCTTCCTCCCCATCATTCAAAAAATGATTGGGCCTGGAAGTCATTTTAAAAAACGCTCCAATACCAAAAAAAAGGTTCTCTAGTTGCTGTGAAGTGTGATCAAGGAAACTATAACACAAGGAGTGAACAAGGAAAGGAATACTTGAAAACAAGGGAACAGATTAGGATATTAATATTTCAGTCATGTAATCCATGTAATTGTTGGAATTAATACACTTGGCCATTGGTTTTACAGTGAAATAAATTTTGTGTTTGTTTGAAGTATTACTTAAAATAATAGAGAAAAGAAAAAAATAGTGTTAAAAATTATGTATCACTTTAACCTCAATGATATAACATCTGGCATACGTGTGTATTATGAATATATGCATATACTTATCAGGAGTAATGAGTGAGCAGTGCTTTCCCTTCTCATCTTGAGTATCACATCTGTTGTGTTGTTTAAAATAATTAACTTCCTTGAATACAGAATGTTGGTTTATGCAAAATAATTCTAAAATATCAAAATAATTTAATGAGCTTCAAAAACTCAAAATTGTCAACGACAATAGTTATATCACTCTGTTTCAAATCTTTCTGCTTATAATTTTTTGTGGATAGATGAAAGCACTTTGTTTAAGAGGAGGCAACTTCAGAAAGACATCAGAAGGAGAAGATTCTTTCCACAGCCTCCTGAGAGTCTTGGCTTAAGCACTGGGTCCATCAACAAATGGAGACTTGTTTATCTGTAGAATAGTTTCTATCATTGTTGAATAAAACAGTGCTCTAGGAAGGGCAGAATATTGCTTAACTGCTTGCAAAATGAAGTTAGAGCTCTGCAATTTATTGGATAAAAGGATATGATGTTAGTCAATCCCTGGGCTCTAGAACTAGGTTAAGCTATATTATCTCATCACTGAGAATTTTTTACATTCCCTGATTGGTTGATACGTTTCCTAGGTTGAAAATTATTCTCCCTTTGAATTTAAAGGCCTTCTTCCACAGCCTTCAAATATGCCAAATTTCTGATCACTTTTTGTCCATTTGTCAATGACTTGTATCTCTGGAAATTTTAGAATATACTTTTCATCCATGCTGTTCAGAAATTCCAAAATGATATGTACTGCAGCAATTATTTTTTATTCATTTTACTTGGAAAGCAGTGGATACTTTTGATCTGACAACTTACGTTTTTCAGCCCTGAAGATTTTTATTTTAATTTGTGATTTTTTTCCCTGTCCATATTCTCTGTTTTCTATTATTTAAATAGCTAAGAGATTAGTGTTGTACTTTCTGTACTCTAGATAATTTTGAAGAGGAAATAATTCCCCAGGGATTTGAAGAATGTTTTGTCGGACACAGAACTTGCTACGTGTCTTGAAACAGGTGATAAAAGGCTTGATGATTGGTGGTAGAATCATGTAGACACATAGTGGGGGCAGATAGGTGAAAGCAAATGCAGATCAGCACGCAAGTGAAAGGAGACTGAAGACAGTGGACAGATTTACTTTTGATGAACTAGTTTTACAGTAGATTAATAGGAAGGATGGTTCAAAAGAACTATTATGATCGTACTGAAGAGGTCCGTAAGCTCAAGCTCCAGAAAATATTTTACCACGTGCAAGGGGAAGACAGTGATTATTTTTCCTGGGGAGCAACATGATTGAAAGTACTTTTAAAAGAGCAATCTGATTGTGTTGAGGGGGAAAGATAGTAGAGAGATGAGGTAAGAGGCAGTAAAACAATACAGAAGGCCTTCACGTGCAAAACTGCTGCCTTGCTTCGCTGTTTTCTGACAAGTACAGTCTCCTCATCTCTTCGGAGTCCCCAACACTCTCCTGCCCTTTGTTCAAGCTGCAGCCTGGCTCTGTGAGTCTCTTATCCTCTTGACTCACCAAGTGATATCTGACAGCCATTTCAAATCTAGCTCAACTCTCAAGTTCCTCCACTTGCTCCTCATGACCACCCTCCCCTTTGATCACATTTCTCTTTGTGAATACATCTATTATTGGTACCTTTATCTCGAATAATTGTTACTTGTTTCTGAACCTGTTCCTCTAGACAGTCCTGAAGACAGGAAACTGCTTTCGTCACTCACATGCTCAGAAAGACTATTTGTGAAATGTGAGGTAAGTAGTAATGGCAAGGTACAGGCTGTATGTCTGAAGACTTTACTTACTCCTGGATGATTTAAGCAAAGAGTAAGAGACAAAGCATGTAATTAGATTCCACTGTACTACCTGGACAAGATACATCATAATCATGACATCCTAAACACTGTATACACTCTGACGCAATGAACTGTTGAATCAGTATTCATCAAGTTTAGTCGTACAAAACAAAACTCCAATTACCTATGTGAGAAGTATATTCTATACAAAACTGCAGAGACATAAATTAACCTGAAAGCATTTAAAACAACATGGCTGTCTGGGTGATATAATACAGCACGTACAACCAAGAGCTAGTTAAGCAGGTAGGAGCAGAACAAACTGCTACCCAAATACCAATTTTTCAATACTTATCTAATCACAAATAATGTACAGCTGGAGATGGTAAATATCAATTAACCTTAATGAAGCTGATCAGCAGAAAACAAAACCCTTCCTAATAAAATGTCCATGAAGGCATAATTAATAAATTAAATGTAATACAAGACTGATTCTATAAATAAAATTCTTAAAAATGGTAAAACAGCTTTTTAATCAAGTTATTTAAAATGTTATCAGGTCATATTTGAAACATACAAATATCATATATGTATAATCACATATGTAAATTATGAAGCTTAATAACAAAATAAACATCCCTCCCAGAACTCACCACCCAAACTAAGGTCTAGAGCATTTCCAACATCTCTTGCTGTGATCTATATCTTCCTACCCCCTTCTCTGCACAGTACCAACTGATGAGCAACTATATGGAATTTTATATTTATCATTTCCTTGTCATATTTTTATTATCTTTATCACATATAATATGCAACTCTATCTTTATCACATATAATATGCAACTCTATGGGACATATACTTTTTACTTTGTTTCTGAGTTCTCTGAAATATTATTTTAGCGTATGTTGCCATCTTTGACTTGCTTTTTTTTTTTTTTTTTTTTGCGGCACACGGGCCTCTCACTGTTGTGGCCTCTCCTGTTGCGGAGCACAGGCTCTGGATGCGCAGGCTCAGCGGCCATGGCTCACGGGCCCAGCCTCTCCGCGGCATGTGGGATCCTCCCGGACCAGGGCACAAAACCGTGTCCGCTGCATCGGCAGGCGGACTCTCAACCACTGCGCCACCAGGGAAGCCCTTTGACTTGCTTTTTATACTCACAAGTGTTTCTAAATTTCACACAAATTGGTAACTGCTGCTGTTGTTCATTCATTTTCACTGCTTATAATATTCATTCTCCTAAAAATGGGCATTTTAATTGCTTCACACTTTTTATTCTTGAGAGCATTGTTATGAATATTCTTGTTGACTGGTGGTCAGGTATAAGAATCTTTTGAGGGCAGGGAATGGGTGCAGATTAGAAATAGCATTGCTAGATCATCTGGTATGTGAATATTTAATCTTACAAGACTTTGCCAAATTGATTTCCAGTGTATTTCAACCATATGTAAAAGTTGCCATTGATTCACATCCTTGCCATTAGTTAACATTTTACGAAAATATATTCAAATACGGACTATGCATTAAATATATTAGATCCTGGCCATTATAGGGAGTGGAAGGGAATAGAGTAAAATTAGAGAGTCCGGCTAAAAGAAGTAAAAATAAACTAATAAAAAGAGAGGTTGCACTTGACAATAATATAAATTATATATTATGTTTAAGTTATGTATATATAAAATATAAAAATGTAACATAGGAATAATAAAAATATGCCATGAAATGTAGAGAATAATTCACTCAGTGCTTGAAACTGAGCTAGAAGAATTAAAGCAGTAATAAATAAAAATTAATTTGGTTAACTACAAAAAACTAGGTTTACACTTATTTTTCTCTGAACTTTGAAGATATTATTCTCAGATCTATCACATCCATTATAGCTGTTGGCAAACAACTGTCCGTCAAATTGGCACTCCTTTGAGGAGATTTGTCTTTTCTCTCTAATATCATTTAAGATCTGCTTTTATTTTTTTTCGATTTTGTGTTTCCCTACAACAGTTTTAAGCATTGGTTACTTTTACTCTATCTTTCAGCAGTAATAGAAACGATCCAATGGTCATTTTCTGAGATATTACCTTTCTTTCATTTCATTTATTCTGTCCTTCTGGGATTTAAATTAGATATATATTGATACCAGGACTTCTATTCTCTAAATAGCTAGATCTCACTTTTATTTTTACAATCCCCTTGCTTCTCTGTGCCATATTGTAATTTCTTCAGATCTATTTTTCAGTTCACCAGTATCTCATTAGTTTTGTCTAATCTACCGTTCAAACCATATACTGATTTTTTAAAGTTATTTCAATAATTATATTTTTCTTTCTTAAAGTTTATTTTGGCTCTTCCAGATAGCCTAATCATTTTGAATAGTTTGTTTCTCCTTTTTATAATTTTATGGTTTATGTTTTTTATTTAAATATTTCATACATAATTATTTTATATTTTATATATAATGATTCTGAAGGGTGGCAGAATATGCCACCCCAAAAATATGCCACTTTGGCATAAGGATTATTTTCAGTTAAAGTTACTTGAAAAACAGCAGACGTAAGAAGTGCATTCTGATCTCCTCTTTTCTTCCTGGAACACGAGATAAAACTCTCATATAAAAGATGCCCTCCCTGTACCAGGAGAAAAGAAACATTCTGTGATGGGAGTCAAAGCCTAGAGAATTCTGTACAAATGGACCCTGTTAAAATAATTCTTATCTTTGATTAGCCTCCCTATATATTTTAGTTACTTTTTCATAATTGCCTCTCTTTGTTCAAACTAGTATAAAAGTACTTAGGTTTTGTTACTTCTTTGGATCTTCTTTTCCTTCTGTCACATAAAACTTATATTTGCATGCTTTTCTCTTGGTAATATGTTTTATGTCAATTAAATTCTCCCGCCCATCTGAAAATCTGAAGAAGGTAAAGGTCAAGTTTTGCTTCCCATACAATTCCAATAGCTGAGGTTATTGGGGCTCCTAAACTAACAGCTTTTTCCTACTGACTCTTACTCATGACCCTTCGTTTACTTATATGTTTGGTGCTCTTCGATTATAGGCTTATATTTAGTTGAACTTAATTAGTGCTCTTCCAGGGTAGATATTCATCTTCTGCTCTTAGCAATCAGGGGAGCTACCAACCGGGAATGATTTATTCACCTTTTAGGGTCCTGGCCTTCATAAAAGAGCCTAAGGACTTCTATCTTTCAAACAGTTCACTGTCTAGTCACCTGACTCCAGCAAGGATGGCATTTATGTTGAGAGACACCTCACCCTTTGGGTGTTAAATAGGCTCCAATTCCAATTTCAATCTTCTTTCCTCTACCTTTGTTGTTTTTGTATTGTCTCCTTGGAGATATCCCCAACTTCCGACTAATCCAATTATATAATAAAACTATGTGCTAGGCAAGATGTAGTTTCGTTTTGTGTTCCTAAAGGCCATTCAAAGCAATTGCTGGGAATGAAATTTTACAAATTTGACTTTGTAGAGGTTAGTACACTTGGTACATACTTCCAAGTAAAAATGGTGGTTACATTATTTGGGTTAATTTCAATATTGATAACTATAGCACAAAATCATCTTTGAAAATTAAACTGATGTTAGTGTCAAATAAGACTTAATTTTTTGGTAAATTTTTAGAACTAAGCTAGGACATATATTCCATAAATTAACAGAGCTCCCTTTAAAGCACATGTTAAAAGAGCTTAAGAAAGATCACTTCAGCCAGCAATTCTCTTCCTCCCAAAAGGTTGATCAGTGGCCTTTGCCTGTGAGCTTAGCCTTATGCTAATTTCCAAAGTCAAAAATTACCTGATCCACAAGGTACTCATTTAGCCCCAGCTCTATATAACACAAGGTTCAATATAAAGGTTCTGAACTCTCATAATATTCCTAATCCTTTAGTCCTTACTCACGTAAAGTGTGCTAATGATCATGATGGTGAACATCTGACTCCCAATCCACAAACCCAAGTACACAGGAAACAGCTGTTTTAAATAGGTATTAAATAATCAAATTAGAATAGATTCTCAGTCTCTATACATGGCAGGTGGGAAATTCTAATTAAGTCATTATTGGGGCCCCATTCTTTTTCAAGGTCTTAGTGCAATATGGCCTGGGAGAGGAAGCCAGACACACTGACATTTGAACCTTAGGAGTCACAACTAAAACTGTTACCGTGTACCTGTGAAGAGGTTCTAATCTGGAAACTCTGTTTTCATGGTTTACTTAGAGCAAGAATGCCATCCTGAGACTGGGGATTCTGATGTTTATTGTTCAGCATCCAGTCTCTCCTTACAGCCTTTATCTTTGGTGTCTTCTCACCTACTGTTAGACAAGAGGTAATACCTCTGTCTTTCCTCTTGATCTTTCAAATTTTCCTTTTCTCCTCTACTTACACTCATAAGCATTTCCCCAATTCCTTCATCCCAAGGCTTTTAGGCATCAAATGGCAAGGAAAGATATGAGTTTAAATCACTTTTACTTTTGGCCCAGCAAGGCAACTTCCCCTGAGGCTATGGAACACCAAAGATCATGGCTACCTCAAGGAAGGAGAGGGAGAGAGGGACGGCAGACAGAAAAGACCAAAGTGATTATCTTGCCACGGTCATTACTGCTAATATTTATTTAATATTTCTTGAAAGCCTGATGTGTCAGAAATGAAGCCAAGAAACTTACTTTACAGTCATCTCATCTAATCCTCTAAACAACCTTATGAAATAGGTACTATTATTATCTCCATTTTACAAAAGGCTAAAAAGAGTTTAAATCACAGCCCCTGATCTGAGTTACTAAACTGAAGAGCCAGGATTTAGTCCTCAACAATCCGACTGTAAATTATACTGCCTTTGGTCATTGATTAGGCTCCAGAAATCTTGCTTGTTCCTTAGTTCTTTAGTAACTACCTAAGTTACCAGTCTAGGAATTTCAATTAGCCTTAGATGTCTGTCTTTCTTCTGACAGTTTTCTCCAAGAATTTGGAGTCTTTCTATTATTGAATCTCAGACTGATGAATGGAAATCTCACTGTCTCCTGACAGACTTCTCTAAGGCCAACTTCTCTTCATGGCCAGCCATTCCGCAGAACCCCCTAAAGTCATGCTCTATAAATCTGCTGAAACAACTTGTTGCTACTACTGCCCTAAACCCGCATGTGACAAGCTGAGGTGGTAGGATGTGCCCATCAGTAGGGCTAAATTTTATGCCTGTCTCTTCTCCCATTCCTTCCCTTTACCAGACACCTGGCAGGATGCCAAGGTACAACGGATGCAGCACGTAGACTATAGTCAACTGAGAGGTACTTTAACAGTAGAAGTCATTTTGGTCCCTGAGTAAAATATTTACACTCTATAAACATTTGGTCTTTTGTGCCATATTCATAATCAGAAGGAACTTAAAAATATGCTTCTACTCTGTCAAGCAAGGCTTACAGAAGGAACTGGCATGTAAATCTTCTACTTAAAAATATGTAAAACATATACAGTAAAAGTTTCCACCACTATAGAGCAGCTTGCTCATTAAAATGTCATGTTTTCTTAGAATGGAAGGAGTGATGGGAAGATTTTTAGAATGACTTTAATCATCCTGGAGAACACTATCTCAGTACTGTTCATTTTGCAAATGCTCAAATAGGGTAGATTATGCACAAATTAGAAAGCAAGAACATTGAAAAACTGATGAATAGCATACATTGTAAATTATATAATAGGAAATGTTATAGTATAATCAAATTATGATAAAATATGTATTTGCTGTATCACTGACCTATTGAACAGTCTTACATTTCTATTACTTGCCCTGTATAAAAAGATAAGTACCTGTGTCAAACCTGAGCACCATATTTATAAATATTTCTCTTTCACATGCATAAACTGTTGTCACACCCAGAAATTATACTGCCTTTTTAAGGTCTAGAAACTTGGGCTAACATTGGTGTTATTAGGCAGGTGAGTATGCCACAGATATGCTGTCAAACATTCTGTAATATAATCCAAAGAAACTAGCATCTGATTGACTTTCTCAATAATGTTCTATACTGTATCTCTGATTTATAAGGAATAATTATTTTTTAATTACTTAAATAACACTAGAGTACAGTACTTTCTTCAAATCTGTTTCACACAATAGAAACTAAAGATTAAAAGAATTAAATACCTCAAAAGGTTATTTATCTGCACCCAGGAAAGCATTAAAAAGTGCAAATAAGAAAAACGAACAAAAGAAGTACATGATTCTTACAAATCCCCTAACATTCTCAAGTGGTGTGTATGTGTGGGGAGAGTGGGCCATACATATTTTTAGTAAGGAATAATAGGTGCTTCCAAAGTATATTACAATTACCTGTAGTAGCACTTCCTCAATTGTAATGATGTGTTTACACATCTATATCTATACCTGCCCATTTAAGGCAGGCTACAAAGTTTTGGGTATCATCACGATTTCAGTGCCAAGATGTTCTGAAGAGTCACAAGTGTTTGGAGACATTTTTAAGTTTTATTTGCAAGAGAGCAGGACAAGTGGCATAATAATTTTATTTTCATCAATAGGGTCAAAATATCACAGACTACTGCCCTATAATTTTGAAAGAAGATGAGGTAAGATATTGAATAAATAAATGATGTTTCAAATGCCATCTTCAACTTGCTTCCTGTTAATAGTATTTGAAAAGATAATTGCTTTCTGAATGCAAATGATTACAAAAATCTTATGAAATAAAGTTATTAAAACGCCTATTTAAAATATATGAGTGTCAAGTCTATCAAAGTATGAGTACAATGTAAATTTGCTATAATAGAGTTATAGATTTGTTGTAGTTATATAAGCTTACACGTTCAGAATAAAGAACACAATAGAAATATATCAAAATGTTAACAATGGTTATCTCAAGATAATGATATTATGTGTAATTGTCTTTTCTGTATTTCCCAATTTTTAAAACAATAAACCACAGTGTTTAAAAGGAAAACGAAATGTTATTTTTACCATATCTTAGATGAAACTATTCTCACCTTACATGTTTTTCCATATCTTCACAATGTCAATCACCATTATTCTCACAATAGAAGATGCTAGGATTATTATCCCATGTCTCTTTAGGATATTCTGTAACAGAGAAATTTAATGATTATTACATTATTACACTGTAGAGCAAATGCTATTGCCTATATCCATTTTCTTCCAAACCAGAGAACATTGGAAAACTTTGATTTCACCTTCAAATTTTAGGGATACTATGCTCTAAAGTGTTGCTCATAAATAATAATTTTAAAGAAAAATTTATGTTAGAAAAGGAGAAGTTATTTTTCTTATTAAAATATCTATATAATTATATTTTCCTTATAAAAATTAAGTTATTGAAAATTTTCTATTCTTAGTATAGAGTTGATTTATTACACATAAAAGATTAAAAACTAAAAGCACAGGTTTAATCCTGCACTCAAAACATAAGTAGCAAATAAAATTCTGATATAAAACTGTTAATGCAATTATACAGTTAATTCTGATACACTTTATAATTTTTGAAATATAAGCATTAAGTCTTGTCAAGTTAATCCTATAGAAATATGTATATTCAGATTTTTGGTAACTGAGTCTTTAAATCTGTAAGGTCAGTATTTTCTTACTGTAAATCTAACTTAGTCACTAGTTTCTTGAGAGAAGGAAGAATGTAAATAATTTATACATGAAACACAAAGCTTAACATGTGGCTCAAATATTGTAATCCCAAATGAATTATTAAAAGAAAGATGTGATAGAATTATTTAGTGCTGCATGAAAGGCAGGCTTACATACTGTGTAATCTAACCATTTCCTAATATTTTTAAAAAGGAAGGTTAGCTTGCTACCTTCTACAAAGTGATTTTGTCTAGACAAAGGAAACAATCAGCTATTTTTGTCAAAGCTCTCTTCATTAAAATGAAGTGATTAGATATGTGAGTTGTCTTGGTTCTGTGATTCCATTACAGTTTTATTAAAATTAAACCAAAAAAGATCATATCATATTATTCCTGTTTTTACTTAAAATGACCTATATATTTGGACAGGGCACAAAAATTTAGTCTTAAAGGCACACAGTTTCTTTCTGGAGGGTACCTGCTTTGCAGATAAAAGTATTATCATGGAACATCCCCTACAGATTTCTCTAGTACTCTCATGATCACAGTACTGTTTTCTAAAATATCAAGTGGATTTCAAAATTACTGAAGTATTCACAGCATATAAAAAAGTTAATGTTGTTTTCACAAAATATAAAGATCAAAGCCATGTTTGCAGTAAAAATTTCAGTGTGCCTATATATTTATATACATGTGTTTTTTAATAGTCACTCTATTATTCAGTTCATATTATATAGTTCAATTAAGTATCACAGATATAAAATAACAATGACTTAAATAAGCCTGAAAGTCCAGACTGATGAGGCACTCTGCAGAGTCAAAGACTCAGGCTTCTTCCCTCTTTTTCCTCTGCTATCTCTAGGGTTTTGGACCCTCCTCCTCAGGGTCCAAAATTGCTCACCACCACATTCACAGTCTGGCCTTAAAAAACTGGGTGTGGCAGACAGCTGAGTTTAGTTGAGTATAAAGGGTATATCCTCTTAAGGGTATATCCTGGAACTTGCATCCATTACCTTTCAATGTAACTGGGTGTGGCAGACAGTTGAGTTTAGTTGAGTATAATGGGTATATCACCTTAAGGGTATATCCTGGAACTTGCATCCATTACCTTTCAATGTAACTGGGTGTGGCAGACAGTTGAGTTTAGTTGAGTATAATGGGTATATCACCTTAAGGGTATATCCTGGAACTTGCATCCATTACCTTTCAATGTAGCTCACTGGCCACAATTTAATCTCAGATCTACAGCTAGTTACCAGGGGGACTGGAAACTGTAGTCTCTATTCTGGGTGGCTTTGTGATGAATTAAAAGTAAGGAACTCTGTCTCTATCAAAGAAAGGAAGAATATATACCAGGAGAAAAGTAGTAGCCGCTGTTGTAGTCAGATTTGCATAAGCTCTAAAAGTCTAGTCCCTCAAAACCACAATGAGATATCATCTCACACCTGTTAGAATGGCTATTATCAAAAAGATAAGAAATAAGTTTTGGTGAGGCTGTGGAAAAAAGGGAACACCTGTGCACTGTTGGTGGAAATAAAAATTGGTGCAACGACTATGTAAAACAATAAGGAGGTTTATAAACTAATTAAAAATAGAACTATCATATGACCCAGCAATTCCACTTTTGGGTATTTAGCTGAAGAAAACAAAAACACTAATCCCAAAGCATATGTGCACCCCAATGTTCACTGCATAATTATTTACAATAGCCAAGACATGAAAACAACCTAAGTGTCCACTGATGGATGAATAAGGAATTTGTGAGATATATATATATATATATATATATATATATAATGGAATATTACCCAATCAATCATAAAAAAGAATGAAATCTTGCCATTTGCAACAACATGGATAAACCATGATGGCATTATGCTAAGTGAGCTATCAAATGATCTCTCTTACATGTGTAATCTAAACAAACAAGCAAAACAAAACAAAAAGGAAAACAACAGGCTTATAGATTCAGAGAACGGATTGGAGAGGCAGGGTGTGAGGGTCTAGCATATGTGAGTCTAGTCTCTGAAAAATTGTAATGCTTAGAAGAATACTGAAACATAGACTCTTTTCTTGATTTAGATACTACACTTGTACTAGATTGATCATTATTACTTTGACCTTTATTCAATATAGAATATGCCTGTCATAACATCAAATTCAGGTGTCAATTTTGGAATCTTTTCCAACCTTCAAGAAGGATGCCCCACCTAAAGCAAAACAGCTACATTTTGGGCTTTTTGCTACAGCAAAGATTCAAAACAAGTCACAGAAACCCAGGTGATTCTTGTTCAGTGGTAAAGGCTACCAGAAGGAATCAGTTACTGAAAGTATTAGTATTAACACTATTTTTAGCAGTGTTAATAACTTAGATTTAGTTACATTTTACATCTGTACTTACAATTCCTCTTACAGATTTCACTTTTTCTTTCCAGAATTATTTTCCTTCTATTTAAAATACATATTTTAGAATTTCTATTACGAAAAGTTTCTCTACTGCCTCATTAAAAAAGTTTTAAAACTCCAAAAAAAAAGAGGTTTCCCTAGCAGCAAATCTCTTACGTGTGAAATTTTGCTTTATTCTTGATAGTTTTAGGTTGACAGTTATTTGCTCTCAGCAAATTGAAGATGTTATTCCCTTGATTCCTACTGGTTTTCAAACTTGCTGTTACAAAGTCAGCCATCTAACGATTGTTCCTTTTAGATAGTCTGAAGCTTCTCCCTGGGTTTAAGTTCTCAAGACCGCAAATAACACTGTGACGACGCAGATTTAGAACTATTTTCAGTTATATTAGAGTCACTCACTTGAATTGTAGCCACTCACTTGAGTAGTCACTCACTTGAATTGTAGTCACTCACTTGAATTGAAAACTAGTAATAGTAACGTTTATTTAACACTTACCACGTGCCTGACACTGTAGTTGAAACACCTCACCTTATCTGTCTCATTCAGTCCTCACAATCTTTCGCAGCGCGCGCCCTTCCCATCTCTGTTTCGTGTGCGAAATAAGAGAATCACGAAGCTCGGAAAACCTCCGCCAGACCCCACAGCTAGTGAGTGAGGCGGAAGGAGAAAAGACTGCACTCACGTGGAAAAACACAACGCCGCTCAGGTGAAATTGATTCAACACGTGAAAATGATTCATCCTCTGAAGGTCAAAAGGTGAAGCGATTTGCACCCCGCTGGGCTAAGCCGGAACTACATTTCCCAGAATCCTCCTCCCGGAGGCTTCAGATGTGTGGCCGCAGGAGCGATTTGCTGGAGTTTTGGAAGGCGGGAATGAAGCGGTCATTACCCTCCAAAAGTCGTCCAGTTGGCTGTGGTCAGAGTCCGAGGCCGAGTGCCTGCCGGTGCGTTCAAGCTTGCCTCGCATTTCTTTGCGCCGTGTCCCACTTCTCTGCCAGGCAGCCAGCCGTGGGGACAAAGCGCGACCCCACCCCCAACAGATGCAGCGGCAACAGCCCTACGGAGCCTTCAATCGGCTCGCCATGTCCTGCTCCCTCAGCTGCACAAGCCTGCTTCCCGGATTCCCCTGCCAGCGTCCACCCTTCCATCCACGCCCGTACTCGAGAGAGCTAGCCCCCAAATCCGCTTTCCAGACCTTCATTCTCCGGGCGTCCCACAGCAGTGTGTGGTCTAACCCCTCTAATGTACCCCTTATTTCATAATGCTCGCAGTGATCGCATATCCCTATACTGCTCAAGTAGTGTTTCGGAACCTTGTTATGTGCGCTCCTTAAATGCAGGTATTCTGGTTATTCTGGTATTCTAGGCAGGGCCAGATTCTGACTTTCATGGGCCCTAGACTCTTTTGCCTTCAAAGTACCGTTTTATCTATAAAAAAAATAAATAAACATATTTTACAACTGTTGGCATAAAGAAAAATATACTCCAAGATGGATTTTATTTTTTTTCTTCCAATTTTGAAAGAAATTAGAACACTTTTTTAGATTCTAAAAGTACCATGGACCCTAGGAACTGTGTCTATGTGGTTGATGAACTTGGCCCTGTTACTAGGTTTGGCCAGGAACCAGGAATATGCATTTTAGTAACTCTCCCTTGGTGATGCTTCTCACTAGGCAAGTTCCAGAAGTGCTACTAGAGGATATGGGTGCCTCAGAACCTCAAGGAAACTCTGTGATCATGTTAAAGGATAAACAACAAAACCAACCTTCATATGGAAGGCAACACGTTTATGGGGAAAACTCTTTTTAAAAAGTATACAGACAACAAAATATAGCTCTGAAAAATAGCAGATGCCCCATCCTATGTCTTAGGCTTATAACACATCTGATTTTTCAAGTTTTGTTTCTTTCCCATGGATTGATCTTAAAATAGAATTACAATAGCATTATTGCTGCAGGAAATAGTTCTAGACCAATGAATCTATCTTACAAGCCCCCTCTGAGAATTAAAGTCCAAAAGCAAAAGAAAGTTATGATAAACTAGGTCCATTCATAAAGCAGAATTTCCCAGACTGCTGTACTTATAAAGGTCCAGCATAAAATTGATTACTTTTGATTTGTTTCCTGTCTCTGAATTAAATTTTAATCTCCTTCCTGGAGGGAAATAAATTGTATAATATATCCCAGGGCTTAGGACAGTTCTTTAATCGATGGGGACTCCTTAAGAAACGCCAAAGATAAAAACGAAAAATACAAGTAAATGTAATGTTTTATTTAGCCCTGAAAGTAAATAAGGAAGTGCTGAGCAGAACCAAATATAGTATTCAGTATTGCATGTCGTTGTTGTTTTAGTGAAACTGTATTCTCTTAAGCCACTTATGTGTGTTTGTCTTATCTCTATTATTAGGTGGTTTCTTGGTTATATTTTCTTTGTATTATTCCCAATAGCACCTACATATTACCATAAAAGTCGAGGTCCCTCAAAAATAAATACCATTTTGTACTTAATGAAAGAAGAAACAATTTGAGATAGATTATAAAAATATATTTCTGGTTATTTTTTGTGGGGTCTGGGAAATGGGATAAATTATGAGTCAAAGGTTGCAGATGAAGGGGGACAAAATTTGTTGCCCCCAAATGTGTCTCTTTGGCATAAGGATTACTTTAGGCTGATTATTTTAAAGAAATAGTAGACTCGGGAAGTTTCTCTTTTTACCTCCCACTTAACCTCCTAAAAGTATTTAGATAAAGGGCCTGGTCTAGGAAGAGTAGTAGCGTCAGAGAGATCTAAATATAAAGAATCTGGTCTAGGGCTTCCCTGGTGGCGCAGTGGTTGAGAGTCCGCCTGCCGATGCAGGGGACACAGGTTCGTGCCCCGGTCCGGGAAGATCCCACATGCCACGGAGCGGCTTGGCCTGTGAGCCATGGCCGTGAGCCTGCGCGTCCGGAGCCTGTGCTCCGCAACGGGAGAGGCCACAACAGTGAGAGGCCCGCGTACCGCAAAAAACAAAAAAAAACAAAAAAAACCACTCCTGATATATCAGTTCTTGAGCCCAGCTTTTCCCTAGAATGTGCTTTCCTCCTCATAAGGGTGGTAGAAATATTAAAAATACTATCATATATGTTCAGAGAACATTTTTCATAGAAACCTGAAATGATAGAGACAGAAGTCACTGGATATTTTTCTGATTCCTCAGGGAAATGACAACAAAGTTTTCCAGATATTTGAATTAGGCATACTTTACCTCTTCCTCATGTCTACTTACCAAGATGTTACTGAAATGAAAGATCAGAATATAAATGAAGTCATTGAAGTAATATACAAAGTAGAGCACAAGCTGACAACTTTAAGTGCAATTTAAACGTTTATTTTGTAAGCATTATGAATTACAAGTTATTTTTGCCTTCAAAGTGTTTTAAATCACAAAGTGATAAAACAAAATGGAATGCCTGTTAACTTTTCTTAAAGAGGGTACTTTTATTAAAATCTGTAGAAGACAATTTGTGACATAGTTCCCAACTTCACAACACCTAGTTTCCTGAGATTTACATCTCCAGTACCAAAAGTCTCATGAGGAACGGTTCCTAGGAGCAGTATTTATACATGAGATTGCACCATCTGTGCCGCATTGGTTATGCCAGGGGTGAACATTTGATTCAATTTTAGCCAAATTCCCTCCAATAAAATGGAAAGTGAGGTTAGCAGATATTTTGCACCAGGTCTCTGAAGGTGGTTGGTACTGAGGTAAGGAACCTGTCTGTAGAGAAACAAAAAACTTGAACTAGAGAAAGAACAATGTAGGAGATATAAAAGAGCAGCTGGGATGAGATCTATTGGCTCAAAGACAAAAAAGAAAAGAGATCAAAGAATGACTCCCTGGGTACTCTAGTTACCTCACTTCCATCATGAATCCCCAGTGTACTTTTTACTCCTAGCTTTCATAAGATCTGTACTTGCAAAATAAATTCCTCCATTTTGCACAAGTTTGTTCTAAGCCTGTTTCTGTAATATAAAGCCCAAATGTCTAAGACATCATCCCATAATTATCACTTGCAAATACTGGCCACAAAAGTATTTTAATATCTTTCAAATTTTAATGCCCATTCAATAGCAAATGTTTTATTTTTTTTCTATGCAATTTATCCAAGACACCAAATTGACCTGCGTTCACAGGTATGAATAACAGGCCATATTATATGTTCACAGGTATGATGATGATTTTTTTATTCTGCTGCCTGCTCACATTTCCAAAACAAACAATAAATTAATAATCAAACATTAATTGAGTACAAAATGTTTTTAAAAAATATTGGAGCTATGGAGAATGCAAAGAGAAAATAATGCAATTCACATGAGAACACATCGTTTGTCAATAACACTAAAAAGGAAAGAAAAAAAAACAAAGAGCATTTTTAAAGCAGTTGTAACACATTTCAGCCATTCACTGGGTTCTCAGATCAGACTGAAAACTGAAAGTTCACATCTACCTGAAGTTGCTTGGCTAAAATCACTGTTCTGAGAGCTTTACAACCACTTCCGAAGCTTCTTCAAGTCCAACTCAACAAGAAATTTAAATCTACCATAAATATCTGTGCTGTGGCATCATGAACCTGTGTACCTTGTAACTCTGCGGCAACAGGCATTTAAAATTCCAAATACTAGAATTTTGCAAGATGTTTCAGAAATGGAAGTGTAATTGAGTATAAAATGCTGTGTCCTAGGGCAACAGTTCTAAACCTTAATAAATATAACATGTAGACATCATCATGTACTGCAGCATAAAGTAATCTTGTCTACAGGCAACTGGCTGTCTCTATAGAAATTCAGCGAGCATATTGGGCCAAAGCAGGTCCCAGCAATGGTACAGGGACCAAACACATCTCAGCAAACATATGCCTGTAAGCTATGCAGATATCTACTGCAGATTCTGGCTGCACAGCGCCTAGCAAGCAATGCCAACAGCACTGGCCTCAGTAAAGGCACAGGTCAAAAGCGATCACTGGCAGCCTCAGGGCACCTATCCTCCTTTTGACTATAGCTTTAAACTTTGCCTCGTATGCCTACCGCAGGGGGAGCAGATAGCATATGCTGGCAAGTCTCAAGGGCCTTACTAAACAAGTGCAACAGAAGGATTCAAGAAAAGCAAAGGAAAAACAAAGGGAGTCTTTATAGTCCTTTCATATATTGATGGTTAGAGCAATGTTTCCTGTTTTTAAACTGCAAAGCATTAACGAGATCCTAGGCATAAAATGGTTAGGCCATTACCTGGTCAGCCAGTATGTGCTGCCCAAGATGTTAATATTCACACAGAGCCAAGAAGGGATTGTGGAGGATGAGATTTGGATTCAAGTGCTTGTCCCACAGGGTTGAATATCACCCCCACCACGTGGTCTCCATTTGGCTTTTCATTGTTTAATTACATAAGAGGAAGACTCCTTAGCAGGGAGGCAGGCTATTTTTAAGCCTAAGCATTTTCATAGCAAGAGGCAGTAGAAACAGTTCCTAAAACACAGGATTGAAAATATTCACAAGAGAGTATCCATGCTCAGTCACTAGATGGAGCTCACACTCAATTCAGTTTTGGGGTGTCAGAAACATGACTCAAAGTCAACACAAGAATGAAAATGCTTTAAATGTGTTGGATATGAAAGAAAGTCACTTAAAATAAACCTGGTGATTGGGGATGCTGTTATACAAATTTCCAAATTTTGCAAGAGGGTAGCTATGCCTTTAATTTCACTCTCACTTCAGAAATTCCTGGTAGGCTATATGCAATAACATACTTGGAAATGATTTGGACTGGACAATGGAAAAAGATAATTTTCAGCCTTGGAGTTGGATTGATTAATATACTGCTCTGACCTAGTTCAGAGCCTTCTGGGAGTGCTGTTCTAGAGGCAAAATCCATCTGCCTGTTATCCTCAGGAGGATAACCAGAGGAGGCCTCATGAAGGTGGGTACATTCTGGCTGGAGAAACTGCTGATATCCTCCATTGAGGGAGGAAGCAAAGCCCCTGACTGACTTCAGGTCAGGGGCCAGCAAACCTTTCCTGCCAAGGCCAGACAATATATATTTTCGGCTTTGCAGGCCAGATGGTCTTTGTCACAAGTACTTGATTCTTCCAACATGTAGTGCAAAAGCAGTCATAGGCAATATGTAAACAAACGAGTATGGCTGTGGCCAATGAAACCTTATTTATGGACACTGACATTTGAATTCCACTTAATTTTCATCTGTTACAAAAATTATTCTTTTTTTTTTCCACCATTTAAAACACTGAAGCCCCTTCTTATCTCCTGGGATGTACAAAAACAGGCAGCAGGCTAGAATGGCCCATAGGCTGCCATCTTCTGCTGGTCCCTGTACTAAGTTAAAAGGTAAGTCCAGTGTGTTAAGGTGGAGCTATTTTTAATCCACCTGTGATGTTTCCTTTTTTTGCTGAGAGCCATCTGTCAAAGTTGTATCTCTGGCCTCTTGTTTTACCCCTTACGCCTCCTTATGGAGGTAGACTTACCAGACTGGTGGATCATACCATTAGCTGATATTTCTCAGTTGGACAGAACTAAGGTATTGAAGGTCCTAAATTGCAGGTAAATAGATAGTCACTGGCATCTATTCTTACTATTTGTCTGAGGCAGTGGGAGTCAATAACCGGGGCAGGTGTGTCCCGTTTGCAGACTTAAACTTTCCCTCAGGAGTTCTCGAACGGACTTTTAGTCCTCTCCGGCCAGCCCGCCTCATCAGGGGAAACTGACTGGATCTTGATTAGACCTGAGCCATCATTTCCAAATCCTCCAATAGTAACCGGTTCAGGAAACTTGGCTTAAGGCCAGGGAACGTTTGTAATATGTGATGGTAAGTGTTACTAGTTTAGGGATGGGCACAGTGTCCTGAGTTGACTCAAATCTTTTTCCAGAGGACATGTTTTTCTTTTCTGTCACTGCATATGAACAAGAAAGCATGTTGCCACATAATTCATGCTGGCATTTATCTTGTGACCATAAAGGAAGCAAACCCGAGGATAAAGCTGGTATGCTGAGGACACAGAGCTGAGAGAGACGGTGAAAGCTTCCATAGCTCTGACTCATATATGAGGAGAACCCAACTTACCTCTAGATATCTTGCTTTGTGAGAAAATACATTTCTGTGTTGTGTAAGATTTCTGTAGCTTATAGCTATAATAAGCTACTTAAAAGGGGACAGAGGGTGATTTTAGATTTTTTTTTTCACTGTATAAATAACACATTATTAGTGAAGAAAAAAAGATAAAAAGCCCACCCTCAAGAAACAACCAAGGTTAGCATATTATCGCGTCATTCCAGATGTTACCCTAGGTATACACACACATGCATGTATTTTACACTAACAAATATATACTATGCCTAATGTTTCTTTTATTTTTAGCAAGTTAAAAGTTTTAAATAGTTATAGATCTACAAAAGAGTACAGAGTCTTCCCATAGACCCCATACCCAGTTTATTACCTTAGGATGGTATATTTATCACAATTAATAAACCAATATTGATATATTATTGTTAACTAAAGTCCATACTAAATTCATATTTTGTTAGTTTTTACCTAATGTCCTTTTTCTGTTCCAGAATTCCTTCCAAGGTACCACACTCTACATAGCTGTCATGGCTCCTTTGGCTTCTCTTGGCTGTGATAGTTTCTGAGACTCTCCTTGTTTTTGAAGAGCTGGATGGTTTTGAAGAGTACAGGTCAGGTATTTTGTAGAATGTCAGTGTTTGGTTTCACTGATTTGTTTTCTCACAGCTAGACTGCGGTTATGGTCTTATGGTCTTCCACAAAGGTAAACTGCCATTTTTATCACATTATGTCAAGGATATACAGAATCAACATGACTTATCACCCTTGATGTTAATCTTGATCACCTGCTGAAGTAGTGTTTACCAGTGTAAAGTGTATACTTTTCTCCCCTTTCCATATTGTACTCTTTGGAAGGAAGTCACTATGCATAGCCTATACTTAAGTTGTGTGGAGTTAAGTTCCACATCCTTGAGGGGTCTCTACATAAATTATTCGAAATTCTTCACCAAGGGGGAGATTTGTCTATTTTCCCCTTCATTGATATGTAATGTATTTAGCACGTTTTCTCCATGAAGCAATTTGTTAAGTCTTTTCATGTCAATAATGAAAAGATCCACATCATCGTTTAATTAGCTGCCTAGTATTCCACTACATGTATGTACCATAATTTATTTTTATCACTTTCTTATTAACATTCAAATTATCTTCCTTTTAACTATCATAAACACTACAATATATATTAAGAAACTTGAGAAATTCATGGGAAGGATCATGCCACAGATGTGAGCTGAGTTTAAAGAATGTCAGAAATTGTGAACAGATGGACTCTCTCGGAGCTGGAGACACACCTAGATATCTAAGTAACCATGTCTCTGACCCAGCACTAGAGGCCACTTACGGAACAAGTATTGAGAACCCGGGATAATCTCAAATTCGTAACTACATCTCAACTACATCTCAAAAGTGAGAAAAGTGCTTTTCTTTTGCATTCCCCCATGAAGACGATCCAGAGAGTTCTATGCATCACCACGGCAAGATCTGGAGGCACAGAAGCATCCTATTAAATTTGAGAGTTAATTGTTTGTAGCCAAGAGATCCTAAATTAAATCACAGTCTTCATTATAACCCTGAGTGTATCTCAGACTCAGGAATGAGGAGGAAAGAGGTGTCCATGGCTACCCTTTGGGCACAGAATAGCCAGCATCTCAGACAGAGGTAGGGACCTGTCCATAGTGAATATTCCTCAAACACCAATAAGTGACTCTGATAAGTGAGTAACAATGGGTAGGGATGAACGGGTTAAATCTTTCCAGTTCATCTTTCTCCCAGAGCCATCTCGGGCTCAGGTTGAAGACAGTACTTACTCAGTTACTTCTAGTCCCACAGAGAGGGTCACACGTGGGATTGTAGTAGTCATTTTGTAAGCCTCAGCAAGGTAAGGGGGATTCATTGATCATGCCTGGATTGACGAAAACATCAGGACTTAAACAAAACCTGAACTTTGACATAGTTGGAGTGAAGAACAGCATTTGTTGACAGGCTGCAACCCTAAGGCTTTCACTGGTGGTTGAACACACCCAAGAGAGGTCCTCAAACCCCAGTCCTAGTATTGCAGAAATGGACTTTGAGGGCTCAGCAAGCCAAGCTTGTGAGTTCCTCCATAGGCTGGAGAGAAAGAATGATGCTTATCCAGAATCCAAAATGGGTGGAAAGGAACAAACAGACAGGTGCTGGGGGAGAGAGTGGTGCTCTTTTGCCTTTCCCTCCTTTGCATCCAAATATAAACTCCACCCAGTGAAGGCTTTACATCTGAAATCTCTGACCAGCACAACTGACAGACACAAAAACTTAGGTGAGAAGAAAATCTCAAAGATAACGACTTCTGAAATAATTATATCACATTATATCTGCTTAAGAGGTAAAATATTTCTTTATAGCTTCTCTTATTATATGTATTTTTTTAACTGAATTTGATTTTTCACCTAGTTCTGTTAAATAAAATTCCTTATATCGCAGCAGAAAGGCCAAATGCATGCAAAGGAACTCAACAAAAATTAAAAACAAAGAAACATTATGGCATGTCTTATTTTATAGAAAGGGAGAAAATATCATCTATTTTTATGAAACAAATTTTCCGTCTCTTGGACTTTTACATAGTACTGACTCTAAACATTTTAAAATCCACCTTGATTTCTTACAGCAACATGAGTAAGATCAATTCCCTGGAAAGCAGGTTGAAATTAAGCTATGTATCTGCTCCATTGACTATTACCCCAAGATTCAAATGAAACTATGACTGGAGTGGGCAAAAGAATGAGTATAATTAAAATTGATAAATGAAATATAAAATAGATAAATATAAAACTACTAAATTGTAGTACTTACGATTACAGAACCATGACCATGTGAAATAAATAGGGCTACAAGAAAATGGAATAAGAAATGAAAAAAGAAGTTGGGAGTTTAAGTTTGCAAAGTTCCTTATTTTGCATAACGAAGAGTCAATAGATAATGTATAAATCTGAAAATGCAGCTTAAGGAAAAAAATACGTTTTGATTCATATTTCTTTAATATTATCTTCATATTTTTCTCTTACGTTTATCTTTAGGAATTAATATCTTTTAGTGTAAAGAAACATTGATTTAAAGCTCTGTGATTCCTTCCGCTTTATTTCAATTTCTTCTAGTTCTATGTCGTGTTAACTTTAATACATTTAAAGTTTTAAAATAACATGAAGAGTATGATCACATTTTATCTTTCTTATTTACATCTGTGTTTATAAATGCAAGAGGTCTGAAATGGTGTTTGTAAAAAACTGAGGACCAATATTCCTCAACAGTAGCATTTGGGGGAATTGTTACTTCTTTTTTAGACTTCTTCCAATACTTGTATGTATTTCTTGAATTGCTAGAATATTTGCCCCTAAATACACAGATGCATATGTGTATAAATAGATAGATACGTGTGCCACACCTTTTGTATATACACATCCATAGATATGTAAATACATATAGTCTAGAAAAATTAAGTTAAGATTTTTTTCCTGGGAGGAGGGGAGTGGTATTAGGGAAGGGCAAAAAGGAATGATCACTTTTTACTCTCTATATACTATTTGCATTTAATCATGTATTACTTTTGTGATTTTAAATGTCTAATTTTTAATCAAGAAAAGAGAGAAGTTAAATTTTAAGAAGGGTACTTTTCTCCATCACATGCTTGATTTTCTTGGTTAAAGCTCAAAGAAAATGTTGGGATATTTGGTAAGGTCTGCAACCCAGCTGAATGTAGGGAAAATATGTACCTTATAGGTTGTTTTATCAAACAGGGCTTGGGTCTTGGAGTGTGTGTTCTGTATTTCCACGGATTGTCTGAGAGTTACTTTAAACACAAAATGCCCTACGTTGGCCTAGTACATCCAGGTCTACTTAATTGAAGAGAAGTTTGAGTAGTAGTTATAGAGTAACATATATGCTTTGTTGGGCAAACATATTTTTGCTCAAGTGACAGATTGGGAAAAATCCTAGCTAAAATATTCCCCAAATATTTTTTAAAAGGATATTCGCATGTTGAATCAATGAAATTAGTTCAAAAAACTTCCTTTTCTTTATGTTACTGATTCATGATAGAAAGAAAAATCTTTTCTTTAGAGCCTGATAGAGTACATTCTAACTTAAGTCAAACTTTACTCTTTTCTTTCACTACATAATGTTCAATTGTTAGTTTGAATCATGAACACATTGCCTAGATTACACGAGTTTTAAAGAATATGTAATTATATTTGCAATAACAACTACTGGCTTTAAAAAAGGCCTATAATACTGAAAACTCATGTAAATGTGCTTTCAGCAATTAGAGAATGGTGTCATTAAAATGGTTAATCTATTTTACATTCTTAATTTTTAATTTAAAATGGGGTTTTAAATTTAATGAATCCATTTTTATTTGTCTTCAAAAAACAAACATACACATATTCTCCTGTTTTCCAATAGATGTCAGTATCAAAAAAGTAAAGAGCAAGTCTAGTCATTTAATATAATTGTCTTGCAGTACAAAGGAGAATATTCTTTTCCCTTCTTTCTGGTTTCATGTACTCAGAATTTCTAGAGCTGGTCTAAGCAATCCAACACAGTAGTTTTAAAATACATAATGGTTATTATTTTTTTTGGGGGGGTAGGAATTCATGTAGTTAGTGTAGGTAGGAATTATGGTACATGAAGTGGAAGAAAATAGTAAGGAAACATCTGAGTGTTTTCTAGATAATCTCTATTTCTTTCTTTGTGTCTCTTCTCTGTATAAAGATCTAATTCCTCCTTGTTAGTTCCCATTTCCAAATGTTAATGCACAAATGATTTTCTGTTCAAAAAAGTTGTTTACATATTTTCACATGGCATTTTAATCTTTGAAATGCACAATGTCTTTTTAAAAATAATAACATCACTAGTCTTTATCTCCATTCCGTTTTCACTATCACAGAACTTTAATTTACCTTAAATGAAACATCATATTAAGAATAAGTATTAATTACTAGAGTTTTAAAATTAATTCAGCAACAATATACAGAATTCAAGGCTGGAGAGAATTGAGGATTTAGAATTTTGTCAAAAATGGGAAGGAATTTTACTCTGAAATTTGTATTTAATCATATGTTACCAGTATAAATTGAGTCCTAACAGATTTTAACATGGTATGTAAATCGCAGAGCAGATCCATTACAGACTCATGGAACTTCTGAACTAAGGTCATGAGGAAGCAATTGTGTCACCATATACAAAGAGCAGAAGTGCAATGGCATTGGGAGGAATGGTTAACAAATTCAGGTCATGCCTGTCATTTTGTTTCATTCCATTACACTTATCTAACTTTACCTTTTTCTACTTTTAGACTTCAGAATTTGTATCTACTTAATTTATCAAGAGAGAAATGAAAAAGGATCTCATGCCATCTGCACTCTTCAAAATCTTAGAGACTAAAGGACATGAAAGCATTGCTTTTAATAAGATTAGGTTCATGCATTTGAAACATACCACAAACAAAAAAAGTTAATACCTGAGTTAATAAAAAGAAAGAAAAAGGTGTTTCTCATAGTTTGCACAAACTCTGTTCTTTACAAACTCTGGTCTTTCTCTTAAATTAACTGCTTTTATTTTTATAAGAAAATTCACATTGTTTTTGTAAAAACTCAAAGAGCATAAGAAGGGTTACCAGGGGGTAAGCGGGGCAGAGGGACAAAATGGGACATTGGGATTGACATATACACACTACTATATATAAAACAGACAACTAATAAGGACCTACTGTATAGCACAGGGAACTCTACTTAGTACTCTGTAATAGCCTATATGGGAAAAGAATGTAAAAAAAAGGTGGATATATGTATATGTATAACTGATTCATTTTGCTGTACACCTGAAACTAACACAACATTGTAAAAAACAAAAAAGAGAGCATAAGAAGGATTATATAGTAATGAAAATAATAATACAAGAAAATGAAAATGAACAGTGTCCTCCCAGCCCACCAAAAGTTCTATTCCTTCAGAAGCAAATCCTCTTACTATTTTCTGGTTTCAATTTCACTGGTATTTATTTCAATCTTTAAATTTTCTTTTATAACACTTTTTTTGGGTTCACAAAACATATACATTGTCTATTGATTTCTTCTTATAATAAGAAAGTAATTGTCTCACATTTGTCACCTGCTACATCTCCTTTCCCCCTCTACATCAGAAAACTTTTTTAAACCTCCATTTTGCATCCATTTTCCATAAACAGCATCTTTTAACCCCTCTCTCTGTAAAATGGAAGACATTAGAGCTTCCACCAATATCTCCACTTCTCTCTATCCCCTCCCCACTCCCTATTTACTTTCTGATTTTCTTGTTTTACAATGCTAAAGTTAAAGATATATACATTCTCTTCAATAGCCATAGTTACATTGTACACTATTTCTAAGAAGCATTCTAGGAATAAAGATGATTTACTATCTTTCTTTCTTTTGGGGGTCCTTATCCACTCCTGTGTCTCTCAATAGCAAAAATTTGGGGCAAAATTAAAATTAATTTTATATTTATACCCCAAGAAATCCTCAATTATTCCCAAGATCATATTACCTAAGTATTCCACTCCCTTCACACCTTCTGACTCTGCAGACCTCCTTTCTGTTCCAATCTCTGTTCCTGGTACTTGGCTTCATCCTGAAAAATCCTCTTACTGCCTTCTTGGAAATGTTGAATCTCTTGTTTCCTGGACCATATTTTCCTCTTTCTTGGTTTATTCCTTGTTTTGCCAGAGCACTTTGTTGAAAAACTCACTAAGAAAGGAATTTTCCAGGGAAAGCTTTTCTGAATGACTTAAATGTCTTTATTCTATCTACCTACTTCATTGATAGATTGACTGATTTGGAATTCTAGGTTAAACCTCATTTCCCCTCAGTCCTCTGAAGGCACTGTTATGTTGTCTTCTACCAGACTACTGCTATTGAGAAATCTGAAAAACATTTGTTCCATAACCTGGTCTTTCTGGAAACACTTAGGAGCCTTACTGCACAGAAATTTCATGGTGATGTGTCTGATTATAGATCCTTTCTTGTTGTTTTTGTTGTTCCTGTGTGTATAAGTTGGTGGGGTTTTTGTTTGTTTTGTGTGTTTTTTGGCGGCTTTCCTCCTCTATCTAGTGTCTCTTCATGAGACAGAGGCTGTAGTAAAAATAACTATGTACTTTGTCCACAAGTAGAGATTCTTGCCTCCCTTACTTAGGCTGCATGTAAACAGTCAAGGAGCCTTGTGTTAAGTTTTGGAACGATTAAAGGCCAACATGAAATAGGCTTTGTTCTAGGGTACCAACTCTTAAATTTTTCAAAGTTCATTAGAGAAAAATTCTCATTTTATTTTCTGGGGAAGAATCACCTGGCTCTTGGCATTTCGTGCTAAATGCAGAGAAGTCTTCCACATAAGATTTTAATGAATTCTTATTTTAATTCCCACATTTCATTCCTATCCATTTCTATCTGTTGAGATTCCTCAGGGACAGATCTCCTTTCTTCTCATCTAGAGGCGCTCCATATTCTTCACTGGGCCCTATGCCAGACTACTTTACCAGTCACTACTTACCCATGAGCTGGCTCTCACCTCCCCAAAGCTCCTAGCTTTCTAATTCCTCCCCTCCTATTCTCTGCTTTATTTCTAGATACATACTTTTTTTATTCTATTACTCCTAAAGGAATAGATTTTTAGGAGGGAAAGGAGATAGACTTGTAGGTTCAATACATCATTTGAAATTGGAAGGCTCCTTTGTTTTTTTCTTTAATTTTAATATTCATTATAACAAAATTACAGGAGTTTGGGATATCTGTGTTTTGATTCTGATGATTGTTTGTTGTATTTAGTTTTAATATAGGCAGCTCCTAAGAAAGAAAACAGGAAACTTTGTTACTTTGTTAACAGTGAATGAGTAGAACTCAGGGATTTCCAAAGCTTCTGAGGGTGTTGTCTATAGAACTTATAGCTAAAAACATACATTGTACAACTATGTTCACAGCAGCATTGTCACAATAGCCCAAAGGTGGAAGCAACCCAACAGTCCATCAATGGATGAAAGGATAAACAAAATGTGGCATATGCATATAATGAAATATTCAGCCTTAAAAAGGTAGGAAATTCTGACACGATACAACATGGATGGATCTTGAAAACATTACGCTAAGTGAAATAAGCCTGTCGCGTAAGGACAAATATGGTATGAGTCCACTTTTATGAGGTGCCTAGAATACTCAAAATCATAGAAACAGAACATAGGGTGGTGGTTTCCAGGGACTGGAGGAAGGGAGAGTTAGTGTTTAATGGTTACAGAGTTTCAGTTTTGGAAGATGAAAAGTTCTGCAGAAGGATGGTGGGGATAATTACACATCAATGGGAATATACTTAATGCCATTGAACTGTACACTCAAAAATGGTTAAATTGTCAGTGTTATGTGTATTTTACATCAATAAAAATATTTTTAACCATATTGGAGAATGTATTTCTTTGGTTCACATATGCTTTTCATTATTGATCATGATGGCATATATTAGCAATTGAGAAGGGTTCTATCTTTATATGTCTACTTTACCCTTTTTATATATTTTCCTTTCTCCCCCCGACTTCAGAGAAAATAAAATTGCTCACATCCGAAACCCACACAGTTGGAAGAAGATCCAAGTAAATGGATCTCATGGTCCCCATCCATTCTACAGGGTGAAAGAGAACAACGGAGCAGGTGTTTGAAGTTTGCAAGTGTTCATTTTTTTACTACCTCTCATGATATTCTGCTGTTTCAATTTCAAACATATAAAATGTTAATTTCATGCTTTAGATGAACCACTTTCCTTGGGGAAAAACCAGACTTAAACACCTTTATTTGTCTAGATTTTGTTCTTGACTTGCAGCTCAGTGAGAGATGATGTAATATATCAGATTCTAGATTCAAATACTCCCGGTTCTCTTTCAGATCCTTCCATTTAACCACCATATGACTTTTAGCAAGGTGCTTACTCTCTCAAAGGCTCAGTATTCTCAGCTATAAAATGGGCATAATGAATACTTACTAGTGTGGATGTGAAGATCCAAGCAGTTAGTGCACAAGGCAAGAAATTGATAACCCGTTAGCATCTATGACATATTTGGGGGCCAAACTGCAGTTAGATTAGAGTGAATTAGGCCTTTTAGCATCATGGAATTATATTCAAGTAAAAACCCATATAAAATCAATTGTCTTTAATGCCATGAGGGGCACAGAAAAGACAACATAGGGATTTTTTTTCAGTTTATTAAATACAAAAAATTACAATAAAATTGCAAGTACAGTTTTCTAAAATGTGATTGTCTTTGTTAAGCCCATTTTGATTAGACAGAAAACAGCGTGTTCTAATAATTTGCTTAAAATCTGTTAAAAGTAATACCTCCTGGGGAAACAGCCTTTAATTTAATCTCTCCCATCTCCACCAATCTGAATATTTTAACAATTATCCTATATTTAGTCTCCATCTCAAATATCAGAATGCTCATTTGAATTTGAATTTCTGAAGCTTTAAAAGAAATAAAATAGTATTTCTCTTTGGAGAAAGGCAAAGGAAGGAGGGAAGGAAGGAAGGAAAGGAAGGAGGGAGGAAGGAGAGAAGGAATGAAGGCAAGAAGGAAAGAAGGAAGGAAGGAAGGAGAGAGAAAGAAAAAAGGATATTTTATAAAAAGAATCATGAGAGCTACAAATAAATTGTTTTATCATGTGATACTGGTATTAACAAAATTTAAAAAATCTATTCTTTTAAACTTTCCCCAGAATACAAAGTTTAAAAAAATTCTGTAAGATTAAAATTCATGAAAGCATTTTTTTTATAACCATATTATAATATACTTTACTTTATCATCTTTAAAAATGCCTCCGAAGTGGTCATCATCTTATTCACTGTTAATCTTCAATGCATATTTTGGTTGAATATTGATTTTAACTAATTTTATCAGTCCCTTTCAGAAAAATAAATTGAAAGGTATGATACATTTAAGTTAGAAAATCTAATGTCTTTCAGTTTGCTTGTCTGTTTTTTGGCAGTAAACACATTGGGTCTCAACTTCATTCTAACTTTATGGTATTTTGTTGAAAAGGCTTCTTATGAATATATTTCTGTTTCTGGTAGCTGAATGAATGAGGCCTAGCATTTCTGAGTATGCTTGACATCTCCTAAACCACATACTTTGGCCATGTATGATATATGGCTCCAGGATAAGTAGTTCTTTCATGAAAGACAGCAGGGCTTCTGCCTTGTGACTGCCAGTCTGCATCCCAAGGAGGCTACCCTTCTCATGGATGCCAGGTGTGAACTGTGAGGGGTGAAGGCAGATGATTTGTCTGAAACTTAATCATATCCAGGGCTAGAACTTTCTTTTTGAAGATTAGAGCCCAAGAGCCTTGTTCAGTAAGGCTCTGAACCAACAGTGAATAGTGAAAACCATGATCTCTAAAGAATATGTGTCTTGTTTTCTGTAAGAATAAGGTTAATAAAATTTCAATACCACTGCACTTAAGAGACTTGTTATATTGGCCTAGAATCAAAATTAATTAAGTAGGTTCCAAAAGTTCATGGTATGTATTCTTCCTGTCCAATCTTCTAAATATAGCTCTGTCCCATATAATTTTCAAAACTCTGTATACTGAATTTTAACTGTCCTCATACATAAGCTATTTAGTGGGCAAGATGTCCAGACCCACGTGCTGTAGACGAAAACAAACCAACCCCCAAAAAAGCATTTACAGGTATGTATATCAATATTCTTGTTGCTCTCAATACTTTGGTCATTACAGTTGGAAAGTCTCCCCTTTACTGGAGAAGTCACGTCTAAAGCTGGTTATTTTTTCGCTACTATTTTGTTGGTAATTTGCCACTTGGTAAAACTGGCTTCAAGAGTTCCAGAAAACACTTGGCTCCCAACAACACAAAGGACCATTGCAAGCATTTTTGGTTAGTGCTGATTGAATGCAGATTGCAGGACTGTTTTGCTAGACCACATTATTCTTTCAAATGTTTCTCCAGTAGTCGCATATTGCTTTCTAATGATAATCATTTGCATTCTCAAAGCCCGTTTTTGCCCCTGACGTTTTACGAGGAATTTACTCAGAGTTCATCTCTGTCTTCACTGTGCTTCCCTCTAGTTTGAGTGGAGGCCTGCAGCTTCTGGGCTTTGGCATAGCCATGGTAATAAATGGCTGCAAAGGACCAGTAGGAAGAAACCCATGAAAACCACCCAGCATAGGCTCTAGAGCAGGTGATGGGCAAAGTAGAATGCTATCATTTCCCATACTCACAGAAAAAGAAAAAATGAAGGGTGTGCTATGAACTCTATTTCAACACCATACTTAAGAACTGTTTTTCTTAAGAATGTTACCGCTCTTAGTCTTCTAATGTAATGGAAAAGCTAAACCGAAGGTTAGGCAAGTCAATTGGATGTTTGGGCCTAGCCAGCTCCCAGTTTTTCTTTTCGTGTCTGCTGCTTCCGCCCCCATATGCTTCTTTCTCTCCACTTCTGGTGGTCAAAGGCCTACTCTGCAGATGTTTCTCCCACACAGTGGAAACATTCTCTAATGTGTCTGTACACTTCCCGGCTCTGCTCATATGGGAAAAGGAAAAACTGGAGAGACATAATGAATTTCTGGATTGGTCTTATTCCCTTTTGTGCCTTTCAAAAGTGCTGAAACAGAGAAAAAAATTACTTTAGACCTATTCACCTTTCCCACACTGCTTGCTACAGAAATTGGTTTATAAAGTCATTGTTTTTACTTTTAAAAAGTAAATAAATAATCTTATCATACCATCTTTCAGAAGTCTCAAGACAGCTAGTCTGTGTTAGAAAACTTTTATAATTTGTTTAAATTGTATTTTTTTTTTTTTTTTTTCCGGTACGCGGGCCTCTCACTGTTGTGGCCTCTCCCGTTGCAGAGCACAGGCTCCGGACACAGAGGCTCAGCGGCCATGGCTCACGGGCCCAGCCACCCCGCGGCATGTGCGATCTTCCCGGACCAGGCAGGGCACGTACCCGTGTCCCCTGCATCGGCAGGCGGACTCTCAAGCACTGTGCCACCAGGGAAGCCCTGTATTGTTTTTAAAATAAGAGTGATAAATGCTGCAGACTTGGAAAATGAGACTATAAGCATATAGGTAGATTGCATCCTGGAATTTTCAAATAATTTTCATAAAGAGATGCTCTTCCCTATTTGCACAGCAGAGTACAGGACCAGTATGCTGAAAACGCAGGACTCACAGAACACAAAAGGAAAGAGTTGCTTTAATTTTCTCCACTCCCCCTCCATTCTCCCTGTAAAGCCCAAGCCATTTCTCTGCCCTTGAATGACATCTTGAGCAGCATCCATAAATGAGCCGAGTTCTCTTTGAATCTATTTCCTTTAGTCACTTTAGTCATAAAAATATTCTCAGTTCAAAAATTAATATGCCAATGTCTCTGTTTGAAAACCAACTCTGAACTTTATTAGAGGTTCTTCCTCTCCTGTGACCCCTCCCTCCCGATTTGGCCTGCTGCAGGTGAGAAGTATGTAGTGAACCTGTGAGTGTGTGCTGTGTGTGTGTGTGTGTGTGTGTGTGTATGTGTCCTGTAGGAAGGGTATTGGGGTTTTGATCTTGGTTTCTCTTTACTTTATCATGTCTTCTCTGCTGAAGCTCAGAGCTTAGTCATGGTTGAAACCTAAGGGTCAGGAAAGAGCTTTCCTGGCCACCACTGATTTCCTGCTATTTCCCCACACCCTTGGGGGAAAACAAGACTAACCATCCGCTACGATCTCTCAGGTCAATTCCTGACAAGGGTGAGGCCTTCCCAACTGCTACTCCTGGCTCCAACCTCATGTCACCATCGGGCTGTACACCTCCAGCATCTCTCAACCGGCGTCCTGTCCCCCCAGCTGTCCTATGCCAGCTCTCACACTCACTGTGGCCTTCTAGTTCATGGGGAAACTTGCAAACGAGACCCAGTGCCATGAGTATGGTTACTTCCCAAATGCAGCCACTGGCCACTTGGCCAGAGATGGGTCAGACAGAAGTCCACCGGAGCATGCCACAAACTTCAGAGGATGAATAGCTAGCTCTTAATTGGCTTCTCTGAAGCTTCGCTTACAAAGTTTGAGGGAAGGGGAAGGAAGCACTGCCAACTTTTCCCATGTAAAGCGAGGGACAGGTGGAATCTTGATTCCATCAAGCTCTCTCCAGAAATTCTCTCTCCTATCCTCATTTCCTAAACTCACAAATCTTCTTTTGTGTGAGGAATTAAGAGTCTTAGCATGAATTTAAGACAGTGGAGGTCTTTCATGGTTTTCTATAATCTCACTTTGGAATTTAGGATTAGCTGGTAACTATTATCTTGGGATTCAGCCAAAACTGAGATTGAAAGATATTGGTTTTACCTTGGGTTAATATATGGTCTTAAATAACTAGGGAGTTCATTAATTCACTCATGACACATACTTATTGAGCACCTCCTGTGTGTCAGTCATTATTTGAGTAGCTGGGGAAACAGGACTATAAAACTATAAGAAATCCCTGCTCTCACAGACACTTAGCGGAGAGTACTAAGTATTCTCTGTTGATTTAAATAAAATAAACAAGAAAGATAAGTAAAACTAAAGCATGCAAGTAATAAGGAGAAAAATAAATAGAAGAATTCTTTGGGGATATGTGTGTGTGTGTGTGTGTGTGTGTGTGTGTGTATGTGTGTGTGTGATTTTAGTGAGAGAAAACTTCATTAAGAAGGCATTTGATTAAAGACCTGTTGAGGTTAGAGATCAAATCATACAAACAATATCAGTTTGCTAGGGCTTCCACAGCAATGTACCGCAAACTGCGTGGCTGAAACAACAGAAATTTGTGGTCTCACAGCTCTGGAGGCTAGAAGTCCAAAACTAATGTGTCACTGGGTTTGGTTCCTTCCTAGAGTTGTGAGGAAATATATGTTCCATGACTCTCTCCTAGCTTCTGATAGTTTGCAGGCAACCTTGGTTGTTCTTGACTGGGAGACACATCACCCTGATTTTTGCCTTCACGTTTCCACTGCATTCTCCCTGAGTGTATGTTTGCCCAAATTTCCACATTTTGTAAGAACACCAGTCGTATTGGGTAAGCGTCCATGCTACTCCAGTATAACCTCATCTCAACCTAATTACATCTATTAACTACACTATTTCCAAATAAGGTCACATCTTAGGTTTTCGGCAGGGGGGGTGGTTAAGACTTGAACATTTGAATTTTGGGTGGACACAATTCAACCCATAATGCCAACATCTGGAGGAAGACACTGCAGGTAGATGAAAGAGTACAGATTGATAAACATTTTATGCAAGTTACATATTTAGCATGAATTTTCTGGAAAAAATTCCGTACTTAATTTATCATTAAACATGCATTTATTTATCAATTTTTTGACTTACTGATGCAAATTAGCAGCCTGATAGTTTTGTTCCTGCAGAGTATTGTATAGGACAAGGTAAGGCTTCTTAGTGTGCCACGTGGCTGCCAGATGCCGTTGTTAGACAGTCTCCCCATATCTCCTGCCTAGAAGGAATTAGCCATCCTTAGACACTGATTGTCTTAGCACACAGCGTATTACCAGCAAAGTAAAATGCATGCTGTGTACTATTCCTGAAAGGAGATGTTAGTTGCATTTTGTCTGAATAGGGCAGAGCAGGAGGAACAGAAACTATTACATATGGACATATTTCATACTTAACTTTGTATTAAAGTGAGAACTCTCTTCACTGCACATCCACCTTTCACTTTATCACAAGAAGCCCTGGCAAAAGCCAAAAGTACAAAATCGATGTCTATCAAACTTAATCCAGTACATTTTAATTCTGCTATTAATAATATTTTATTAAAAATGAGGCGTCCCTGGTGGCGCAGTGGTTGAGAGTCCGCCTGCCGATGCAGGGGACACGGGTTCGTGCCCCGCTCCGAGAAGATCCCACATGCCGCGGAGTGGCTGGGCCCGTGAGCCATGGCCACTGAGCCTGTGCGTCCGGAGGCTGTGCTCCGCAGCGGGAGAGGCCACAACAGTGAGAAGCCCGCGTACCGCAAAAAAAAACAAAAACAAAAACAAATAAAACCCACAAAAAAATGAAACATCAGGGGCAAATATAAACACGGCTATGACACCAATATTTTTTGATCACACTTCCTTTTTTTTTTTAAGTTATTTATTTATTTATTTAACATCTTTACTGGAGTATAATTCCTTTACAGTGTTGTGTTAGTTTCTGCTGTATAACAAAGTGAATCAGCTATATATATACATATATCCCCATATCCCCTCCCTCTTGTGTCTCCCTCCCACCCCCCCCATCCCACCCCTCTAGGTGGTCACAAAGCACCAAGCTGATCTCCCTGTGCTATGCCGCTGCTTCTCACTGCCTATCTATTTTACATTTGGTAGTGTATATATGTCCATGCCACTCTCTCACTTTGTCCCAGCTTACCCTTCCCCCTCCCCGTGTCCTCAAGTCCATTCTCTATGTCTACGTCTTTATTCCTGTCCTGCCCCTAGGCTCATCAGAACTATTTTTTGTTTTTTAGATTCTATATATATGTGTTAGCATATGGTATTTGTTTTTCTGACTTACTTCACTCTGTATGACAGACTCTAGGTCCATCCACCTCACTACAAATAACTCAATTTCATTTCTTTTTATGGCTGAGTAATATTCCATTGTATATATGTGCCACATCTTCTTTATCCATTCATCTGTTGATGGTCACTTAGGTTGCTTCCGTGTCCTGGCTATTGTAAACAGTGCTGCAATGAACATTGTGGTACAAGACTCTTTTTGAATCATGGTTTTCTCAGGGTATGTGCCCAGTAGGGATCATGTTTCCTTTGCCTGCTAGACTTCTGTCCTCTCCCCATCTCACTGACGCTTACCTAAGCTTTAAACTTTCAGGTTTTTTTCAGGTTTGTGACGATATGCAAAATAATCTCATAGTAAAGTATACTTTTCCGCGGATGGCATATCTAAATATCCATGCTTATTTAATCATTATCACCCCATTCTTTTAATTAGCTATAGAAACAATATTCCCTTACATGGTACATCTCTCCTGCGTATTTCTGAATCTCAAGGAGAGGGTCTAGAGAAGTTTTCTTTCACTCTAGATTGCTTATAGCCTCTGTAACTTATCATTAGTAGAACCTTGAACAATATGGACTCTCTGGTACCACTTGAATCTTACTAAATCAGAATTCCAATGTTCCTACCAGCAAGTTTTCATTTTTAAAAAGATCCACGGATAATCCTGGTACATAAAGACAAAGGCTACTTCTTCCTGTGTTCTGCAATGTAAATCTATGCAGGTTAGGATTTTGGATTTATTGATGTTAAAACTAAAGGGGAACACACCTAGGGAATGAACTTATGATTGATAGATACTGGTGAGTCTGGAATGGTTGAAAATCTGACTAAAGAGGTATGACACTTGCAGAATTCCAAAAAGCAGACACAACCCACAAGAGAAAACCATCAGTGCTTGCTTATTTGCTTTTTTTGCTAATGACTTTTTCCAATTGAGTTTTTGGTGAGGGAGAAGTTATCTGTTATGCTATTGAGAAGAAAAGGCAGCAGACTGGAGCAAGTTCCGAAAAAATGCCCCAGTAACAGATAGAACATTGTTAAATCTACTTTCCTTGAGGTAGGCTTAAGATGGGGCCTGACACATTCCTTAGTTCTGCTGAAAACAGTGACATGAGAAATGTTTTAAGATTCTGAAAGCCAAACTACCTCCGTGTTCTCTATCTTTCCTTGGGATTCTGGAAGCTACAAATGTAAAAATATAGAGGAGAGGGCATAAAAAAGGGAACTCACTTTCTAACTACCGTTGCTCTCCCTAATAAATCACAGTATGTTCATCATAATGTACACCATACCTTAAAGAATTCCACTCTACGGTTCTATTGCAGAACGTACACTGAATAACTGAATCATATATGACCAGTAAAGTGAAACGTGAGAACCTCTGATAAACATTAATGCAAGCAGGTAATGTTAACTATAACAAAGATGCATGTACTTTGGTGATCCATTGAACTTCAGATACTCAAGGACAGATCCACATATTGCTGAATATCATGGCCATGAGATGATTAGATTAAGTTTAACCAAAATAATTAGAAAGAACAAGATGAAGAACAAGAACAAGAAAAATCATCTAATGGCCATGAGATGATTAGATTAAGTTTAACCAAAATAATTAGAAAGAACAAGAATTAGAAAGAACAAGATGAAAGAACAAGGACAGATCCACATATTGCTGAATATCATGGCCATGAGATGATTAGATTAAGTTTAACCAAAATAATTAGAAAGAACAAGATGAAGGGGAAGTAAATGACACAACAAATAGAGCCAGAGTAATGGCCCATTTTATCAAATCAAATCAAGTACAGGAATGGACTTCTTTTAGACATATGGCAATCCTATAAAATAACCTGGGGCCTTATCACTTTCAGAAAGGTCATATGTTCTGTACTCGTGCACCTAGTCAACTAATCCATCCTGTAACCAAACTACTTTTTCTCTGTTTTGTACCTTGGAGCATCAAATTGAATAGGAAGTTCTCTGAACTTAAACTCCTGAGGCTGTATTCTAACGTTTTGCCTTGGGTATCTGATATCATGTAAAGGAGAAACATGGCCTTCAATGTCAGAACTCAGAGGTTTTAAATTTTCTTCTGACAATCGATTAAGCATGATAGGTCTGAGCACGTTTTTTAAACTCTCTCAGCCTCAGAATTCTCTTCTGTAAAATGGTATCAACAGCACTTAATTCCCAGGATTTTAGAGAGTAAAGGAAAGAATGCTAATCGAGTATTACTCAATAAACAAATATGTCTTCCCTCTATCTAGCCTTCCTTATGGTAGATTATCAAACCTGAGAATATTCATAATCATTTCAAAGTCAGTTGACACCTCTCCAGTACAAGTGCTGAGTAATTGATGAACCCTATTTTTAGTGCTTTTCTCTTGAGAGAATGAGAGAGAGAGAGAGAGGTAAAGTGTTTCCAGTCAAGAGTAAGCATAAATTACATGGCATGACTCAAGATTAATTTACAACATTAATAATAGTTATATGATCTGTCGTCATGTATTAGTGCTCGACAAGAGAAAACTTGACTGGAAAACTAACAAGGTTGAAGGTGAAGAAAAAAGTGCCCTGATTAACACACACAGGCCTTGGGAATATTACCTATCTGGGAATCACTTCTACTTTCAAAGGCCTGAAAATTCCTAGCTTGAAAATGTCTGCATTTCCAAAAAAAAAATAATAATAATTTATAATCATAGTGAGAGTAACTAAGAGAAAAGAAAATAGATTAATTTGAGTTGACTAAAAGAAAACTAAACTTCAGCATAAAAGTATCTTTTATCAATTTTGAATTCTTTATTTCCATTATTAAGCTCATTCCTAGACCACTCCTATAAATTCATAAATATTCAAGCATATATACATGTTTATACATGACTCATGGCGAAACCAATAAACTGTCATAACACATTAAAAATCTACTTACAGATTTGTGGAAGCTCTCTTTTCTTTGCTGTTCTTGAAGGCTGTAACCTATAGACTGAAGGGTTTTAGGATGTAGAATATGGGTATTCAGAGTTTTTATGCTATAAAATTAGCAATTTCAAGCCAACAGAGGTTTCCCTGCTTTAATACGATTCTAAATATGCCAAGCCCAGCAAGAACTGTTGGTAAGGGAGAAGAATAGGACTAATATCTGTTATGGGTTCAAGTATTTGCTCTAGCTCTGTGTTAAATTAAGAAGTAAAAAAAGATGAATGAAGCAAAGCCAATTCCCTACTTCTGACGCTTGAAATATAATTTGTTATTTTTTTCCATCATGCAAAATTTAATCTTCCTCTGCTTTTCCAGTTTTCAAAATAAATGTGCTTCAGTTTTGCATCATGAGTCCAGACACCTGCAGTTTGATTCTTCTTACTAGTTCCACAACTTTTCTCTGTTCAAAGGTTAGAAAACATATTAAAAATAAGTCAACCGGGCTTCCCTGGTGGCACAGTGGTTGGGGGTCCACCTGCCGATGCAGGGGGCGCGGGTTCGTGCCCCGGTCCGGGAGGATCCTGCGTGCTGCGGGGCAGCTGGGCCCGGGAGCCATGGCCGCTGAGCCTGCGCGTCCGGAGCCTGTGCTCCGCAACGGGAGAGGCCACGGCGGTGGGAGGCCCGAGTACCACAAAAAAAAAGTCAACCAACTGATCAGCCTCTTTAAACAAGCAATGAATATAGGCAAAGCTCAGTGAAGGACAGTATTAACTGTTTTAGTGCTTATAACTTTGGTTACTTAAATTGTAACTTTGAATCTAAGAAATACTGGAAGAAGGAAAGAAAAATATTCCAACTGTTTTCAGACCTTCCCCCTTTGAACCATTTCCTGCTTATCTCTGTCAGTTCCCTCCTAATGAAATACTTGGCAGATTTTTACAATCCCAATGAATAATATACACACAATGCTTAGGCAATTTTATTTAGAGAGTCTTTTAACATGATTGTGACAATTTAAAATAGCACAGAAATACTGCACACTCCTCGATTTGCCAAAACAAACTGACCAAACATATTAGACATATGTATCACAAATTAATCTACGGAATAAATGAATTCTAACGAATTCTGGTGATTTTCATTTCAGTGATGTCATTTTCTGTAATGTTACTCCTTAGGTTATATGGCTTTCAAAGGTAAACCTAGCCTTAGGCAGACAACTCATGTAATACATTTTTTATGACAACAAATATGCATCCAAGCACAATTTTAGCAGACAGCAAATGAAAAGTTGTCTAAACAATGCTAATAAAATCTTAATTCCTTTTACTGTTTTGAAGTTATCCCTTATTCTCATATTCATTGGCTTAGATGTTACCAGTGGATGTAACATCATTCTATTTGAAATCATCTTCTTTCAACCCTAGCAATAAAGTAACTGCAGCTGACTTTAATTTTAATAGAGAATAATAAATGTGGAAAGGAAGCAAGAGTAGATAAATGCATTTACCTCACATTAGAGAAATAGTTCATATAATCATTATATAAAATTATACTTCCATAGGCAGTAGTAATATATTATTGTTGTGGACAAATGATTAAAACAAGAGAGTTGTGTACAAACGTTTAGTCATTTCCCAGGGTCTGAGACAAGTTGTTTCATGCTTCTTACTCCCCAGAAAGCAAAGCAGATGGAAAAAAAAACCTGAAGAAATAAAATACAGAGAGGAAGAACAATTAAAATTGATTCAATACTTCTGTTCAACTGAGTTAGAAATACCTTTCTAGGGGAAAATGAATATACATATTTTAAGCAATTAAATTATTCAAATTGAATCTAGCAGTTGTTCACTGATAGAATTTAGCCAACCCAGCTTAAAACATGTTATGTGAAGAGTAGGAGTAAAAAGTTTTGTTTCTGTGGCTTATAAAATAAAATATCCTCACAAATCTGGGTCATTTCTAGGTATGGGGCTATATAAATTAGGCAGTGAATGAAACAGAACTGTCTTCCGGCTTTTGGATACATTACATGTTGTTTGTATTCTACTAAACAATATCATTATTTATATAGTTTAAGAAGCCTTCAGAAAAGGAGAAATAAAAACAGTATTAAGGAATCATTTATCTCTGTGATCAATGTGTATTATGAACTTCACCCAACATGAATTAAATTCTAAACACTGCTGACTTAACTACTTAGTCTTTTGATCTTCCCAGGTGTAAAACTGTAACTGCAAAATTCTCTTTAAAATTGAAGACATACTAAATCATAATAAACAGTCATTAGAATTCATTGAGTTTACCCCTTTGCTTTCAAGTAACACCACACATTCCCAAGAAATCACCAAAATTTAACCAAGTAAAAGTGTTGACCTCTTATGATCCTAGCAAGAATGATAATACAGCCATCCTCAGGAAGAATTAACCGGTTGCAGAAATTTTCATTGTGTGTCATCTAAATGCCATAAGACCTAAACACACACACCTTCTGCTCTTCTTGAGGTAAAATCTAGGCATTGGTCATAGTCCTTACACCTCAGAGCTTTCCAAAGTCAACCCTTACCCTTTACCTGTACACTAAAATTAAGCTATAGGATTTCTTTTATGATCTCCATTTTATGTTATTAGAGTGATGATAAAAAATGTCCAAACAGCTGGGGATATGGGGAAAGCTGTGAAAGCGTTTCTCCATACTTTTTTTTACTGTGCAAACCTCTTCAAATGATTAAAATATGACCACTTGCCTCTCCCCAGAATGATCACAATTACTGAAAGATCCATTAAAATGTACCAAGAGACATAGTCAAGCAATAAGATGAAGGCATGGGGAACTTTCTGGGGTGATGGACTAAAGTGAAGCCAAGGCCATTAACTGAGGCCAGTCATTCATTCACAGAAACTACCCTCAACTGCCATGAATTTGCTATTAAAGCCTGGATATGAAAATAACAACAACAACAAAACCCTCTTAAACCCGGATATTTAGGTTAGATGGGTAGGTTGTTCAGTTTCATAGGAATCTTCTTGTTCTTTCTAGAGAACCATTATCCTTTACATTAGCTAATCTGATAGTTTTATTCAAATCTATGTGTTACTTTCAGCCTATAACATCCACAATATAAAAAAGAAATACCAAAAATAAAATCAAAAGTCATTTTGAAGCAGGAGTCAAGAATAATATTAACATTCTGGAGTTGCCTCAGAAATCAAATGCAATATACTTAAAGGCTGGTTTTGATTTTGTTTCTTTTGACTGTACTTCAACTAAAATGACCTCATGGGATTTCTCACGCAGTGCCAAGCAAAGTAATATCAAGATAAGGGATATTTGTGAAAGTTAGTAGATTGTGCAGTGAATTACATTTGTATATGCATATGGGTTAATGTTGGCAGAGGGATAGCTGAGAAGACAGCTTTCAAGTGGGACAGAGATGATAAATCTATGATATCAGGGTGAATAGTTTAATTTGGATCCATAATATTAACTGAGCAACTAATTGATACTTTGTGCTGTGCAAGGCGCTGGTATCTGAAAAATATCTGGCAGCAGAAATTTGTATTGGTTTTCAATCTAGTGTCTAGGGTCACATGGATTATTTCATTGGTTGAAGTCTAGGGAGAATGAAACCTCTACAACTGTGTGTAAAATTTTGTATGTCATAATTCTCCTCTTCCCTACTCTCCACCCACTAGACTATCCACACTTTCATCTAGGATCTCTGAAATATTAAGAACCTCTGATCTAACAAGAGTGTGAGAAAGGTTATAATTCAGTACTTGCCTTTGTTGTTAATTCACCACTTCCCAATTAAATCCTTCCACTGTTGAAACTATAAATCCAGTTCTATTTCCTTAAGGACCCATCCCTAATGAAAACACAAAGATCTTATCGTATTACCTAAAATGCTTTTACCTTCTTACCAAAAAGTGCAATGTTGCACAGTTTGTAGTTTTATTTTGTTTCTCTATTTTTGGTTTTCTCTTTTTTCAGGCCCCTATGTATTATCCCTCCAAATGGAGGAGAAAAGCTAATGAAGTGAAGGGGTCAGATTCACATGTAAGATTAATGCACAGTGAAACCCTTGCTTAGGCTGGGCATCGTCTTAGATGCCTTTACTAGATTATAATGTTTTATTCTCACAGCAAACTTGGAGAATTGGTGTCCAGTTTACTGGTGAGGCAATGGGAACTCATAATTTATGTGGTTTACCAAGCAGTCACAAAACTACTAAATATCAGAGCTTGTATGATGTTTTTGTTTACTTAATGTCCCCCAGAAAATCAAACTACACATCCTGGCAAGTTAGTTCAGTGAATATTAACATCAATAGTGAATTCATTTTCTCTTTTTTAGTAATCACTGTACTTTTTTGCCACTAACTACTAGGTTTCTAAGACCTTTTCACAATCAATATTTTAAGCATAAAGTGGATTTTTTTATATATAATGAAATCCAGATTGGCACAAGATCATAGAAATTCAACGCAATGAATATGTCCTTCTCAAAATATGCATGACCCTGAAATAGACATCCAGTTTTATTAGAAAATAGTTAAACAGGAAAACACAGATTTGCTTTTATATTTTTGAATGTGTGTATATACTTATAATAGATCTAAACATACATTTCATATATAATTTTAAGCTGGAAAACTACTTAACATGAACTCAATATGATCACTTGATTATTATAGTCATTTCATTTTAAATTTTCCCTTGTCCAGTCTTCCTCTTGATTTTTGTATTAGGTTGTTCATTTTAGTTCTCCATAGGTGATCAGATTAAAAGTGTCATTTGAGATAATTGCTCATTAACATATTTCTCAATCAACTATTTGTACAATGAAGGCAGGGGAATTACTACTTAGGCCAGTGTAAGACTACATGGCAACCACAGCACTTTTTCTTTGCAATATTCTTCCCTAATCTGTAGATATGATGCTTCCAGATACGTACAAACTCAATGAACACTTATTTTATTCTAGGTCTGGGCAAGTCCCATGATTTTAACAGCTGGATTCAAAATATGAAACAGAGGAAGTTCACTCTTGGTGTCAAGCCCTCTGTGTAACACATCATTAGTGGCCCTTGTCTTCAGGCTATTTCCTTGACTTCCCAGGGCCCTCCACTCTGATGCCTGAACTCTGGCCTGTACAGATGCTCTCCACATTTTCTCCGCCCCTTTCCCAAAAGTTCACCAATTGGCAGGTGGCTAATCTGAGCCATTAATCCATAATAAAATGTCAGCGGGAACCGATGTGTCATTCTGCTGCTCCTCCCCATTAAGTCTGTGTTTTTAGAGGCCTTATTAAAAATGGAGGAAATCAGGCATCTAATCCTTTTTTTTAACGTTTTAAAATTGAAATAATTTACAATGTTGTATTAGTTTCAATGTACAGCAAAGTGATTCAGTTATACATACATATATACATATATATCTATGCTTTTTCAGATTCTTTTCCATTATAGGTTATTACAAGGTATTGAGTATGGTTCCCTGTGCTATACAGTTGGTCCTTGTTGGTTATCTATTTTACATAGAGTAGTGTGTATATGTTAATCCCAAATGCCTAATTTATCTCTCACCCGTCCCCTGCTATCCCCTTTGGGAACCATAAGTTTGTTTTCTATGTCTGTGAGTCTATTTCTGTTTCATAAATAAGTTCATTTGTGTCATCTTTTTAGATTCCACATATAAGTGATATCATATGATATTTGTCTTCGTCTGGCTTACTTCACTTAATATGATCATCTTTAGGTCCATCCATGTTGCTGCAAATGGTATTATTTCACTCTTTTTCATGGCAGAGTAACATTGCATTGTATATATATGTATCACATCTCCTTTATCAACCTGTCAATGGACATTTAGGTTGCTTCCACGTCTTGGCTATTGTAAATAGTACTTCTGTGAACACTGGGGTGAATGTATCTTTTCAAATTAGAGTTTACTCCATTTATGTGCCTGAGCGTGGGATTGCTGGATCATATGGTAGTTCTATTTTCAGATTTTTAAAGAACCTCCATACTGTTCTCTATAGTGGCTGCACAAATTTACATTCCCACCAACAGTGCAGGAGGGTTCCCTTTTCTCCACATCCTCTACAGCACTTCTTATTTGTAGACTTTTTAACGATGGCCATTCTCACTGGTGTGAGGTGATACCTCATTCTAGTTTTGATTGCATTTCTCTAATAATTAGCGATGTTAAGCATCTTTTCATATGCCTGCTGGCCATCTGTATGTCTTCTTTGGAGAAATGTCTATTTAGGTCTTCTGCCCATTTTTGGATTGGGTTGTTTGTTTTTTTGATAGTGAGCTGCATGAGCTGCTTGTAAATTTTTGAGATTAATCCTTTGACAGCTGCTTCATTTGCAAATATTTTCTCCCATTCTGAGGGCTATCTTTTCATCCCGTTTATGGTTTCCTTGGCTGTGCAAAAGCTTTTAAGTTTCATTAGGTCCCATTTGTTTATTTTTGGTTATACTTCCATTTTTCTAGGAGGTGGGTCAAAAAGGATCTTGCTGTGATTGATGTCATAGAGTGTTCTGCCTATGTTTTCCTCTAAGAGTTTTATAGTGTCTCACCTTACATTTAGGTCTTTCATCCATTTTTAGTTTATTTTTGTGTATGGTGTAAGGGAGTGTTCTGATTGCATTCTTTTACATGTAGCTGTCCAGTTTTCCCAGCACCACTTATTGAAGAAGCCGTCTTTTCTCCAGTGTATATCCTTGCCTCCTTTGTCATAGATTAGTTGACCATAGGTGCGTGGGTTTATCTCTGGGCTTTCTATCCTGTTCCATTTATCTATATTTCTGTTTTTGTGCCAGGACCATACTGTCTTGATTATGGTAGCTTTGTAGTATAGTCTGAAGTCCAGGAGCCTGATTCCTCCAGCTCCGTTTTTCTTTCTCAAGATTGCTTTTGCTATTCAGGGTCTGTTGGATTTCCATTCAAATTGAGAAATTTTGGGGGCTAGTTCTGTGAAAAATGCCATTGGCAGTTTGATAGGAATTGCATTGAATCTGTAGATTGCTTTGGGTAGTATAGTCATTTTCACAATGTTGATTTTTCCAATCCAAGAATGTAGTATATCTCTCCAGCTGTTTTTATCATCTTTAATTTCTTTCACCAGTGTCTTATAGTTTTCTGCATACAGGTCTTTTGTCTCCTTAGGTAGGTTTATATATAACTACGTATTTTACTCTTTTTTGCAACCGTAAATGGGTGTGTTTTGTTAATTTCTGTTTCACATTTTTCATCATTCGTGTATAGGAATGTTAGAGATTTCTGTGCATTAATTTTGTACCCTGCTACTTTACTAAATTCATTGATTAGCTCTAGTAGTTTTCTGGTAGCATCTTTAGGGTTCTCTACATATAGTATCATGTCATCTGCAAACAGTGACAGATTTACTTCTTTTCTGTTGGATTCCTTTTATTTCTTTTTCTTCTCTGATTGCTGTGGCTAAAACTTCTAAAACTATGTTGAATAACATGGTGAGAGTGGGAAACCTTGTCTTGTTCCTGATCTTAGAGGAAATGGTTTCAGTTTTTCACCATTGAGAACGATGTTGGCTGTGGGTTTGTCACATATGGCCTTAATTAGGTTGAGGTAAGTTCCTCTATGCCTACTTTCTGGAGGGTTTTTATCATAAACGGGTGCTGAATTTTGTCGAAAGCTTTGTCAGCATCTATTAAGATGATCATATGTTTTTTCTCTTTCAATTCCTTAATATGGTTTATCACATTGATTGATTTGCATATATTGAAGAATCCTTGCATTCCTGGAATATACCCCACTTCATCATGGTGTATGATCCCTTAATGTGCTGTTGGATTCTGTTTGCTAGTATTTTGTTGAGCATTTTTGCATCTATCTTCATCAGTGATATTGGCCTGTAGTTTTCTTCCTTTATGACATCTTCGTCTGGTTTTGGTATCAGGGTGATGGTGGCCTCGTAGAATGAGTTTGGGAGTGTTCCTCCCTCTGCTATATTTTGGAAGCGTTTGAGAAGGATAGGTGTTAGCTCTTCTCTAAATGTTTGATAGAATTCTCCTGTGAAGCCATCTTGTCCTGGGCTTTTTGTTGTTGGAAGATTTTTAATCACAGTCTCAATTTCAGTGCCTGTGATTGGTCTGTTTATATTTTCTCCTTCTTCCTTTTTCATTCTTGGAAGGTTGTGCTTTTCTAAGAATTTGTCCATTTCTTCCAGGTTATCCATTTTATTGGCATATAGTTGCTTCTGGTAATCTCTCATGATCCTCTGATTTTCTGCAGTGTCAGTTGTTACTTCTCCTTTTTCATTTCTAATTCTATTGATTTGAGTCTTGTCCCTTTTTTTCTTGATGAGTCTGGCTAATGGTTTATCAGTTTTGTTTATCTTCTCAAAGAACCAGCTTTTAGTTTTATTGATCTTCGCTATTGTTTCCTTCATTTCTTTTTCATTTATTTCTGATCTGATCTTTATGTTTTCTTTCCTTTTGCTAACTTTGGGGTTTTATTTGTTCTTCTTTCTCCAACTGGTGTAAGGTTAGGTTGTTTATCTGAGATGTTTCTTGTTTCTTGAGGTAGGATTGTATTGCTTCCCTCTTAGAACTGCTTTTGCTGTATCCCATAGGTTTTGGGTCATGTGTGTTCATTGTCATTTTTTTCCAGGGACTTTTTGATTTCCTCTTTGATTTCTTCAGTGCTCCCTTGGTTATTTAGTAGTGTATTGTTTAGCTTCCATGTGTTTTTGTATTTTTTACAGATTTTTTCCTGTAATTGATATCTACTCTTATAGCGTTGTGGTCGGAAAAGGTACTTGATATAATTTCAATTTTCTTAAATTTACCAAGGCTAGATTTGTGACCCAAGATATGGTCTATCCCGGAGAATGTTTCATGAGCACTTGAGAAGAAGGTGTATTCTGTTGTTTTTGGATGGAATGTCCTAAAAATATCAATTAAGTCCATCTTGTTTAATGTATCATTTAAAGCTTATGTTTCCTTACTTATTTTAATATTGGATGATCTGTCCATTGGTGAAAGTGGGGAAAGTCCCCTACTATGATTTTGTTACTGTTGATTTCCCCTTTTATGGCTGTTAGCATTTACCTTATGTATTGAGGTGCTTCTATGTTGGGTGCATAAATATTCACAATTGTTATATCTTCTTCTTAGATTGATCCGTTGATCATTATGCAGTGTCCTTCTTTGTCTCTTGTAACAGTCTTTATTTTAAAATCTATTTTTTTCTGAAATGAGAATTGCTACTCCAGCTTTCTTTTGATTGCCATTTGCATAGAATATCTTTTTCCATCCCCTCACTTTCAGTCTGTATGTGTCCCTAGGTCTGAAGTGGGTCTCCTGTAGGCAGCATATAGATGGGTCATCTTTTTGTATCCATTCAGCCAGTCTATGTCTTTTGGTTGGAGCATTTAATCCATTTACATTTTAGGTAATTCTCAATATGTATGTTCCTATTACCATTTTCTTAATTGTTTTGGGTATGTTTTTGTAGGTCTTTTCCTTCTCTTGTGTTTCCTGCCTAGAGAAGTTCGTTTAGCATTTGTTGTAAAGCTGGTCTGGTGATGCTGAATTCTCTTAGCTTTTGCTTGTCCATAAAGGTTTTAATTTCTCCAACAAATCTGAATGAGATCCTTGCTGGGTAATCTTGGTTGTAGGTTTTTCCCTTTCATCACTTTATGTATGTCCTGCCACTCCCTTCTGGCTTGCAGAGTTGCTGCTGAACAGTCAGCTGTTAACCTTATGGGGATTCCCCTGTATGTTATTTGTTGTTTTTCCCTTGCTGCTTTTAATGTTTTGTCTTTGTATTTAATTTTTGATAGTTTGATTAAGATGTGTCTTGGCATGTTTCTCCTTGGACTTAACCTGTATGGGACTCTCTGCACTTCCTGGACTTGATTGACTCTTTCCTTTCCCATATTCGGGAAGCTTTCAACTATAATCTCTTCAAATATTTTCTCAGTCCCTTTCTTTTTCTCTTCTTCTGGGATCCCTATAATCCAAATATATTGCATTTAATGTTGTCCCAGAAGTCTCTGAGACTGTTCTCAATTCTTTTCATTTTTTTTTTCCTTTATTCTGCTCTGCAGGAGTTATTTCCACTATTTTATCTTCCAGGTCACTTCTCCTTTCTTCTGCCTCAGTTATTCTGTTATTGATTCCTTGTAGAGAATTTTAAATTTCATTTATTGTGTTGTCCATCATTGTTTGTTTGCTCTTTAGTTCTTCTAGGTCCTTCTTAAACGTTTCTTTTATTTTCTCCATTCTATTTCCAAGATTTTGGATCATCTTTATTATCTTTACTCTGAATTCTTTTTCAGGTAGACTGCCTATTTCCTCTTCATTTGTTTGGTCTGGTGGATTTTTACCTTGGTCCTTCATCTGCTGTGCATTTCTCTGTCTTCTCATTTTGCTTAACTTACTGTGTTTGGGGTCTCCTTTTCGCAGGCTGCATGTTTGTAGTTCCCTTTGTTTTTGGTGTCTGCCCCCAGTGGTTAAGGTTAGTTCAATGGATTGTGTAGGCTTCCTGGTGGAGGGGACTAGTGCCTGTGTTCTGCTGGAGGAAGCTGGATCTTGTCTTTCTGATGGGCAGGACCACGTTCTGTGGTGTGTTTTGAGGTGTCTGTGACCTTAGTATGATTTTAGGCAGCCTCTCTGCTAATGGATGCAGTTGTTTTCCTGCCTTGCTAGTTGTTTGGCATAGGGTGTCCAGCACTGGAGCTTGCTGGTCGTTGAGTGGAGCTGGGTCTTAGCATTGAAATGGAGATCTCTGGGAGAGCTTCTGCCGTTTCATGTTACGTGGAGCCGGGAGGTCTCTGGTGGACCAATATCCTGAACTCAGCTCTCATACCTCAGAGGCACTGGCCTGACACCCGGCCAGAGCACCAAGATCCTGTCAGCCACGTGGCTCTTTTGGGAAGTCTGCAGTCTCCTGCCAGCATTCAGTAGGTATTCTGTAGGAGTTTTTCCACATGTAGATGTATTTCTGATGTATTTGTGGGGAGAAAGGTGATCTCCATGTCTTACTCCTCCACCATCTTGTAGGTGTCCTCTATACTTTTGAACATTATATTTTGTTTCTTTAAACATGACTACTGTCTGCTGTACAGATAAGAATTTAAGCAGAGATGAGACCTGAATTGTTACAAAATATATCTATTTCCTATTAATGCAAGAGAAGAAATAAACACAAACAGAACTGGAGTAGAAATTGAAGCCACATGTATTGAAGGTCCTTCTGAAATGAAAACATTAGAATATATTAGTTAACAATAAATTTTTCCCCTAGAGTTTTGCAAGAACACAATTTGACAAATTCCAACTCATAACAAATTGAGAATTATTGATTTTACTTCCAGTATGTTCTATATATGACCAAAATACTGAGTAATATGCAGACAAATGAACAAAGGGCTTAAGAGAAATATTTCCAGAAACTACTACTATTACTTGGAAGTCCTGTGTTCTCTGTGCTTATTTCTATACCCAATTCAAAAGCAGATATAATCACAGCTATGTTTAATATGTGATCTTATAAAGATTCAGTAATATTCATTTCTATTTAGACTTTAAATCAAACATTATAATTTTACATTAGTTTAAAAAATATATATTTATGTTCTTAACTAAGGAAAAAACATGAAAAGAAAGTTCACATGAACGCCCATGTACTAACAGTGGCTTATTTGAAAAAGAATGTGTTTTCCTCAACCATTAAACGTCCTCTGAAATTAATGTTTAAACGAGAGAATACATTAAGCATACCACAATAATGTTTTTTAAAAAGAAAATAAACACAAAAGAAACATTAGAACAGAATTTTAAAATAATTCAGCTGAACTCCAAAACCAGAAAAATCAGGTATTTCATTATTTTACTACTCAGTTGGGGCAAAGGACCCATATAATTTCAGTGACAAAGAAGCACTAAAGCACTAAGTTAATCTAGATAACAAATGCAGAATCTTTATTGCAACCATTTCTTCAGTTCCCCAGAGATGACTGCCTCCTATTATGTACAATAATTTATTCATTTCTTCAAGTCTAAATTGCTCAAGAAAGTGTTTATCCTTTTCAGCAGTACTCCTATAGAATATCCCATTGTTCACTCAGATCACCTTTGAGATATCATAATGACATTTGAAAGCCATAATATTAGTAAGAAGATTAGAGATCACTTAGAGGTCTCTAAAACCTACCTACAATTCAGAGAATATACTTGAAGACAGTTGACATGAATTAGCTACCGTGCATACAAACCCATCTAGTGGAAACCGAATAAACTATAATTAGCATAAAGAGAAAATAGATGCTACATTTCTCAAAAACATCTGTGGATTTTTCCTCTCTGAATTCGAAGTTATGAATAAAGTGTCTTTATAGATATATTACTTTAAATATTTCCAGTATTACCAACCCTTATTCTATGGGTACAACCATCCAGTAACATGGATTTTTAAATTGCCTTTGATTACTTACTACATTCTTGCCTTTCCTTATATGCAATGATAAATCTTCGATTTATACTGATTTCCTGGAAATTTTCTAAATATTTTAATATATATACTCTCAATATCCAGTCTTCCTTTTTCTCAGTTTTTTCCAGGTTAGTTTTGTTGTTGTTGTTAGTTGAAGTTTGTCAAAAGGATAGGTACAAAGAAATGCCCAACTTACCACAAAGAGAAAAATTAGAGAGACAACCAAAGTTGATAAGGCATGATTTATATCCAAAGTATGACCAGAATATGTGCCTTGTCAAAACTGAAGCCTAACTTTATATTTTTCTAATTGTCCAAGTTCTTAATGATAAGATTTTAGAAATTTTTCTTGAACTACAGGAGAGAAAACATTATGAAGACATGGAGAGAGAGTTATAATAAGGTCAAATTAATAAAGGTCCAAATATCACTTGTGAGAATGAATGCTTGGGTCAATGTTGACCATTCTTTTGGGAAAAATATCTTAGGAAATATATATTTTATGGAAAGAGTCTTTTTACACTCATAATCTTCCTCTTATACTTATCATGGAGCCTCACATTCTTTAATTTTTTTTTTTTGCGGTACGCGGGCCTCTCACTGTTGTGGCCTCTCCCGCCGCGGAGCACAGGCTCCGGACGCGCAGGCTCAGCGGCCATGGCTCACGGGCCCAGCCGCTCCGCAGCATGTGGGATCCTCCCAGACTGGGGCACAAACCCGCGTCCCCTGCATCGGCAAGCTGACTCCCAACCACTGCGCCACCAGGGAAGCCCTCTACTTCTTATGGATGTGAGAAGGAAAAAAAAAAAAAAAAAAATCAGGGCAATGAAAAATTTTAAGGATAGTCTGTTTTAGTTTTTATAAAGTTAAGAATAAAACAAGAGTAGGAAAAATCACAAGGGACCCAATGAACACTAGTTTGACTCTGTATTAAAGTTAGCAATAGGTAAAACATTAAATATAACCCGACTCCTTGCCCTGTGTACTATGACTTCACTTTCTTTTTAAGTGTAAGATAGTTCAGTGAATTTAAAAATTAATTGCTATTATAATTTTTGCTTTTATATTTCTGCCAACAAGTTCTGGCTACTAGAAATAAAATTTCTTTTTAGTTTTCCTGAGTATGCCTAACATTGGCATAAAATTGTTTGCCTCATATCCAGTATGTTTTGAAACTGAAGATTTTTTAATAAAATGTTGCTGGATTAATCATGGTCCTTAAGTGTCCTAACAGAACCCTCAGTAATGATAAAACACATGATATTTAATCTAAAATTCAAAGTACCACACCTTTCTAATGCCCTTTTTCTGACTACTAAAATGTAAAGCATCTACATTCTAAAACCAGAGCTTTGTTTCAATAAAAATTATCAAGAAAATTGTTCTGTTCTAATCCATCAAAATGCCATTCTCCTGGTAAATGAGTGGCAGTTCCTGCCAGATAATCCTACCACAATAGCATGCTGATTCTCAGGGTGTCCTACATAGCAATGCTCCTGGCATCTCTCTGACGTAAATCAACAGCCCAGGTCTTGTCACATGAATAACAACTTTTAATACTTGATGTACAAAAATTTATATCTGGAAGAGAATATATTGACGCATGCAGAATACCATTCAAGACTGCTAATCCAGGACTTTTACCCTGCTGTTAAAAAAAATTCCTTGTACTTGCCTTGCCTTCTATCTAGGAAACAAAACAAGTCTCTTAAAAATGAGTTCATTTTTGGGGGAAAAAATGCCATGTTTACAGAAATAATAGTCATGTCTGGTTTTTAAAACAGGCCAGTATATCTTGGAAAGATATGTTTTGAAAAGATCCTTTTGTATTGTTTTTGCTAGTGTCAAAGGAATGATTAGAGCCCCAGTAAATGGGAACCTCCCAGAGTAGGCTAAATAGAAGGCCAACAGCTCACATATGGCTTGCAGCTTGGGGGATTTCTCTCAATGTTCTGCCAGAGATGGGACTGCCCAAATGGTTTCTCGTGTAAGTCCTAAGTCATAAACTGCATCCTCCTAGGCCAGCCATGCCAGAACTGGACCCAAGGGTATACAGAGTCTTGGCTGATGGGAAACAATGACTGCTTCCTAAGGAAGCCACAGCTGCTTTCCTGAGAGACACCCCAGATGTCTGAATTTTCCCCTACTTTCCATTTCTGACTACCTGTTCTGGCAACAGTTCCAACAAACGGTGAGGCAGACAGCAGGCACCCAGCTGTTTTCAATAAGCCTTGGCAATGTAGGTACTGATTACATAAACACTACAAACATTCAAAGAGCATATTTTCTAGCTTTTAAAGCTATAAAAAAGGTGTGAGCCTGTTCAAAAGCCCTACATCTCCTTTGCTCCAAATAGTGATAATGATGACACTGATGATGAGGATAAAAATAATAATGGCTTTAATTATGAAAGCAAAGATTATTAAAGGAAACATGATAACATGAACTTCTAGGAAAGAGCTCAATCTATACAGAGGAAATTGTAGAGATGTGAAATTTCCACATTACGGGGTCACCGTTCCTTTATGAAACAGCAAGGTCAAAATGTGTACTTAATTCACTTAATTTCTTATTTTTCCCACAACCCAGGCAAAAAACAATCAGATGTTGCATTATCCATTTGCTTTACAGCACATTTCCCTTTTCATTCACATATATTCAAAAATACTATTTTAAACTTTTAATATATGTAAAATATCCTATGAAGTATATTAATGAAATATTACATAAGGTCCTCTTTATATTAATATCAGGTCTAGAAACCTAGAGAAGATGTTGATTTACATTTTAATTAAGATGAATTTTCCTGGCTTTAAATTTATATATATATATATATACACGCGCACACACACACACACACACACACACACATATATATATATATCTCCACTCTTCAGATCTGAGAGTTGAAAACTGAAAGATTTAAGTAACTCACTCATGCCTATAGGTACATATACAGGTTTATTATTTTTTAATGGTTTCTATATTTTACATATTAGATCAAAAATATATTTGAACATTGTAAGAAGTGAGTTGGAGCTTCAGTAATCTATATTTCTAGGTGACTATTCAATTTTCTGTACGACAAAGTGATGTCCCTCTCCCAAAGAACAGAATTGAATTCAATATTTTACCTGAAGATTCTCATTTATTTTTTTCTCAATAATTCACAAAAATGAGCTTTGGCCAGGCCAATTCTCTTCAATATATCTATTATTTTTGCTGTAATTTTCTTTCCTCCAAGATCCAGTATATATTCTTTGATATGGATTTTAAATTAGACTCTTCCAAAGAACAAATGCTACTGAATAAAAGCAGCAGAGGGAATGTTTTTCAAATTGTTCTAGAAAAATAGTTTTGGACAAAGTGATCAATTGCTAATCCAAAAATTAAGCTACTGACAGGAAATCTGAATATCACTGGTAAATTAGTGAAGGCTAAGAATGATAAACCACATACACATTACAATTGACTTGGGAGATTAAGTGACCTTAGTCAAACCAGAAGAACTCTGGAAAAGGAATAAGAAGATTAGGTTGTCCCAACTCAACACAAGTTATTTTACCTCAGAGATTACTTAGAATTTCAGTTCCTCCCTCTATAAAATTGGAATAATACTGTCTCTAATTTTCACAAGATTATGGTGAATATTGATTCAATTTTTAAAATTGTAAAGCTTTATAAAGATATAAGATAGATTACTAAAGTGTGTTAATTTTCGTGCTAAAAAGATTCAATAAATTAAAAGTGAAAACAGAGTGACAGATAAGGAGACAAAAAACATAAGTAGAATTTGGAACATGTGAGATTTTATAAATGCCAGCTCTGTGTCATGGATGGTCATAGTTAAAATGATGGTTTTAAAACTGTGAATATATAATTATTGCTGGGAAAACATAATTCTCCTACAAAGTAGAGTAGGATTTTAGTGGGTAAGTACAATTATAGATTGATCATTGTTTGGAGTGATAGTTCCATTATGTATCTCATCTTGTAAGAACATGGGAGAGTTTGATGTTCCTGATGTGTTTTCATCATGCCAGCCTTCTGAACTATATCTTTTAGTGCCCTAAAGTGTCCTTTGTAACTCCTTATTTATGACAAAAGTATGGAAAAAGTAATAATTTCTAACGGTCCTCTGTTTTGATCTCTCATGTTAAATTAAATTTCCTTTTCATACCTAAAATTGTTAAAACAATTGTTTTTTACACAGATGCTACTGCAGGGGATCCTGGGTAATATAATGCAAAATATTTTTCTCAAAAATTCTACAGTAAATAAATAATTCCTAGTGGTGGTGTTTCTTGAAATATATATTTTTAGAAAAATGTAAAACGATTATTTATTTAGTGCTAGGTGTGGTGTCCATAAGAAAAAATAGCATGGCTCCTAGTTCAAAGGTGAATGTATGTATAAAAAAAATTACATTGACTCAGTCCCCATTGGGTTGTATCCACGACATGAATATTTATCACTCTTGTTTTATGCCAGGCATTCTACTGCTGACAGAACTCACTGGTGAGCAATATAGTCCCTGAATTCATTCATAGAACTTAGACCTATACAGTTTTTCATGAACATATCTATTAAAGGTTGTTTATATATATATATATATTTCTAAATCTTCAGGTCAAATTATCTTCACAATATTGAGTTTAAATAGAAAAAAAAATGTTTTACTAAAAGGAGGTCAATCACAGAACTATGTTAAATTCCATTCATTGAACAAGTTATTTAATGCCACTCTGCCTCAGTACCTTCACCTGAAAAACGTAGATGATCTTACAAGGGTTGTTGGAATAATTAAATTATAATAATGTTAGTATTACAGGGTTTCATACATGCAAGTGCTCAACAAATGTCAGTAGTTTAGTTGATGCTACTGATTTGTTATTGTCACTATTGATATTAGGTCCACTTCTACGGCAGTATTTTCTAAACTTTGTTTGAAAATACATCATAGCAGTTATTCTCCCCATTTACCTTTACAATTTTTTCACTTTAAATTATTATTTGTATATTCTAAGACATATAAAAAGAGATTTCTTTTAAAAGAAAGATGGGATAAAATGACTATAAATAGAAATTCTAATATTCACTTCTTGCATTCCAGTGGATCCTCTCATCCATCACCTTCAAAAACCACAATCACAAGGATAAAGAAGCCTTCAAAATCCTAAATTTGGTGCCCTGGGAAAAACACTGGCTGAGAGCCCTAAAACCTGGTTTCTTGTGCTTTCTTTCATAAAATGATTGAGTCATTTTACTTTCTCAGGATGTCAGTTTCTTTAGTTTCTTTTTCTGTTCAATGACAGAATAGAAATAGAAAAATCTCTAAAGCCTATTCTCAGTTCTATTATCTGAAAAGTAATCGAATTGGCCAAGACAATATCACAATGGTAGAAAATTCCCAGGATAGTTCCCCCAAATAATTAAATTTGTAATAAAAAGAACACATCAGAAATGCTTCATCTTGCCCACAATACTACCACAATAAGGTAACTGAAATAACAGAGGAAATGACAGGGAAAAATACTTTAAAAGAATCATTCTCTACACATGTGGAATATATGAAGAGACTGGCAAAGGATGGGAAAAATGATTTCCAAATTGTCCATTTTTAAATATCAAGATCCCTAATCGTCTCCTTGGACATAAGCTGACTTTCTGGCACTCTGTTGCTGAAATTTAGAAACTTAAGGTTCATCTTTGAAATAACAGCTTAGTGGACATCATCAAAAAGGTACAGAGAAGTAGCCGCAGCGTGATTCTTAGAAAAATTTGCAGAGGCATATACTGAAATAAAAACAAGTAATGGACAATTTTGATAGTTATTGGTAAATAATGATGAGTTTTAAGGACAACAGAAATTTCAGAGTTAAATAACTTACCTGCTTAAGTTTAAAGTTTAAGAAATACAGTTATACTTCAATAAAGCTGGGGTAGGGGAAGAAATAAAGCTTGGCCATTAATGTATTGTCTAGGTCAAGTTATAAAATGAAATTTTCAAAACTTTTAGTTTTTATCTAGTCCATAATTCATTGCCAATTGTTTCTCTCTCCAGTGTGAGAGAAAGGAGAGAAGGGGTAGGGGAGAGGGATTATTACTTGGATCCTTAAAAATAATATTATAAAAAATCTGGGGGAAACTAGTAACCAACATAAGATATTGAATAAAGGGATAATTATATTTTAGTACAGTATGAGTTTTCAGAAAGCATTTTTGTAGCTGTAAATGTGTTTATAATTATGCCAAAAGTATATTTTATGGATTCTGGGGAAATGTGTTAATAATTTTCACAAATAAGTAAAGGCAAGTGGAACCACCTTGGTTAGCTTCTGAAGTTAGCACATACAACAAAAGTTGTCCAGAGTTAAAATTACCCTAGAAAATCCCTTAAATAACCCCTATAGTATAATGGTTTGTGTACACAAACCCTTTATGGTAATTCCTTCACACACTCAAGGTTGAGAACCCTTGTGCTATACTGAAGAGAACAATCAAAGTAAAGTATGTAGATGTCTGATAATTTAAACCAATCTTGCCTTTTGGTTAAATGACAACACTTAGCAGGAAAAAAAGAAAGAAAGAAAAAAAAAAGGAAGGGAGGGAGGGAGGGAGGGAGGAAGGAAGGAAGGAAGGAAGGAAGGAAGGAAGGAGATAATGAGCTCTAAATTGTTTCTGGTTATCTTTTTTTTTTTTGCGGTACGCGGGCCTCTCACTGTTGTGGCCTCTCCTGTTGTGGAACACAGGCTCCGGACGCGCAGGCTCAGCGGCCATGGCTCACGGGCCCAGCCGCTCCACAGCATGTGGGATCTTCCCGGACCGGGGAACGAACCCGCCTCCCCTACATCGGCAGGCGGACTCTCAACCACTGCGCCACCAGGGAAGCCCTACTCCTTTTTATTTTTAATATTGAGACTCTATTACTCTAGTACTACATGTTAGATGAATATGTTTGCTTTTGTGAAGGTCAAACAAGATATTAGAGTGCATCTTGGAGTTAGCAGTAAGTTCCAAATTCTGAGAGTAGCTTAAATGCACATATGATGTTACTCCACTTTACCTTAATACACAGGAGAATATTTAGCTTGACTTCTTTGCCATAAAAAAATTTGTTTTGAAATGTTTTAACTGCCCTCAGCTTTTGGTTTCCATTGCTATTTCTAACTGCATCTTTGACAGCAGTGATCCTTTAAGACCTATGTAGGCAGAAGTTTTATTTCAAACATTCAAGTGAATAAATCCAATTCAAATTCTGTCACAACAAATATGATGTATCAGGACTCTCTGTTATAAGTAAACTAATTTTAGATTTGAATACTATCTTTTTTTTTTAACCTAATTATGACCTTCTGCAATAAACCAGTCTATCACAGAGTATTTAGTACAGGGATTCCCCTTATTAAAAAACAGGACTTAAACAGAGAAAATTACAGAAACCTGGAATGAGATGACTATCATGACCCTTGAAAATTTCACCAGGATGAATATTGACTGAAGTGCCTTATAACTGACAATTTTTCTGTGCTCTTATCAGAAGAAAACACACATATTCAGAAATGTTACTTTTCTTTTTCTTTCTTTCCCCCTCTTTAATTTTTTCCTTTGCTGTGGTGAAGTGAGTTACAAGCTCCCACAAGACCTGAAGCCTCAACACAGCTTGGGTTGTGGACTGGGTTTCTCCCACATGAGTTTGGTGGCCGGGTCAGTCGGAATGATATTAGTACATTTAATTTTCAAAACACACACAGTGGAACAGATGTGTTTTATAGGGACTGCAAAATGAAGTTCAGAAATAAGGGGGCCTGGATAATGTTCTGGTACAATATGGTTAGAGATCACTGTATGAAACTAATTCCTGCTGATAGTCATAACTTGTCTCTGTGAAAACTGGTTTATAATATTTGTGTATAGCACTATGGAGAATATCAAAGCTACCAAGATTTGAAACAGTGCAGCAGGAGCTCCAGAACTTTATGTAAATTAACCCCACAACATGGAACACATTAACTTGAGGGTTTCAGGAATTTGGAACTCAGAATGCCTGGGATGTGGGTTTAATTGAAACGTGGTATTATGACAATCAGTTTTTCTCTGGAGACAGAATTTTTTAAGGTGCATGCAAACGTATAATTGAGCATTGACATATTACATCATAGTGATACATTTTAAACAACCCGTATCTGCTTCACAATATTTATTTCACTGAAATACCACTGGATATTTAAAGATTCCTCCTTTCGAGTCCAGCCATCTGAATAAATGAACAGTACACTGAGGTGAGCCAGTCAACTCTCAGATGGGGTCAGGCCTCAAAGGCTCACACATACACAAAGCACTTCTTCTGGAAAAAATGTTTCTGGGTTTTCAACATAAATCAGGGTCAACACATAATACAATCATACTCTAGTACATTTAAAAGCTGGAAAATAGTCTAACTAGGACAGTGATGCTTCCAGCAAACCTTCAGGCCAAATAGCAATCAGAGAATTCATGGCTTTGTGCTCAAACCCCATCTCTGTTCAAGTCCGTGAAGGGGTTGCCTGTTCTCATGGGGAAATTTTAAATGGGAGTTAGAAAACTGCACTTTCTCCATGGTTATGATTTTACAGGATTTCTTTTTCTATTCCTTTTCTTTTTCCTTTCCTTCTCATTCCTTTTCTCTTTTTTTTCCAACTGTAGCCACAAATGTACCAATATACTTGTGAGTAATACTAAATTCCAGGAGCCTTGATTTTCACACCATAACAATTAACTTATATTTTTATGGTAAAGGAATAGAGTGAAATTCTATATGAATTACTTATAAATAGTAATAAGATTAAATAAAAATATAAAATTTTCTAATTGTACAAAGTCTAACGATATAAAAAATCCTATTTGGTCAAATTGCATATTAGATTCAGAATATGCCTGATAAAATTAAGTATGTTATTGTTTAGGTTCTTTTTATATAAAACATACAGCATAAAACTAAGAGTTACTTATTGCATGGCAGAGTTGGAAGCTCCAGGATCAACAGACTAGCACAAATCTATTGAGCATGCATTATATTCCGAGATATGTACTAAAACTAAAGTAATAGAGAAATAGTATAAAACAATACTATATTTATAATACACACCGTCAAAGATGCTGGGCCTTTAAGTAAAGTGACATATTACACAGATACAGACCCTCTTCTACCACAAATACATTGAAATGTTACATCAATGCAACCTTTGAAAACCTAATATATACCTCATCTCAAAAGAAAGAAAGGGAATGCTAGATGCTGGGGAAAAGAGCAGGAACGGGAAGGAAGACAAAGCTGGAACTGGAGTTTTAATGCTCGACAGAGCCATGAAATGTGGTCTTGAATCTTTAAGTGTTGTGATGCCAGAGGTGGTCATTCTACATTATGCCCAATCCATGAAAAGATACTAGGAAGCAAACACTGGCCCAGAGAGGTGGCAAGGAAGCTTTTAGTTCACCCTATGCTACAAATGGGAAAAAAAAACAAAGTGTTGCATGAGATATTGAACAGCCAACATTTGTTCTAGAAGTGAGGGTGGTTCAGATATCCAAAGATGCTAAACTAACATAAAAATGGGTCCGTAACATGAAATTGCTGGTGGCCCAAAAGAAATAAATATTAAATCATAAAGATGCTATCACATGCCAAGGCACATGAGAAGCCCAGGGATATAAAAATCCCAAATGAGCGTGAGCTTATAGTAAAAATGTAAGTATATACACATCCATACACTCACACACATTTATAAAAGCAAACCAAAAACATCCTGAGGGAGATTCTAACAGATAGAAGAAATGGATAATTTATACCATGAATGTAAGAACTAAAGAAGCATTTGGAAAGATAGAATAAAGTAAGAATTTTCTTTATATTTTAAAGGGATAAAAATAGTAGAAATAATGAGGAACAAACAAGGGACTAAGAAAAAACAGGAGATAAATTTAAACATAAACCAAATTTTAAAATCTCAAAACAAATATAGTTATTAAAATTAAAAATCCAATGTGCTGGTGGCAAAGCTCATTATACACAGAAGAAAATAAAATTAGGAAACTAGAAGATGGAAATGCAAAAGAGAGAGTTATAGAAACAAAAATATGAAAAAGAGTTGGAGACATGGAAGTTACATGTGTCTAACATGTGTCTAATTAGACACATGTGTCTAATTAGAATCTAACACATGTTAGAATCACTTATATGTGGAACCTAAAGAAAAATAGAGTAAAAAAGTGGTTGCCAGTGGCTGGTGGGGTAGAGAATGAAGAAATAAAGAGATGTGGGTAAAAGGGTACAAACTATCAGTTATAAGATGAATAAGGTTTGAGGATCTAATGCTTAACATGGTGACTATAGTTGATAACTATATAACTATAGATATATACCATATAACACTGTATTGTATAAATGAAATTTGCTAATAGAGTAGAACTTAACTCTCCATGGTGATGGATGTGGTAATGAATTTGATGGGGAATTCTATCACAATGTACATATACAGCAAATCTTTACATGTACATGTACACTTCACATATCTTACAGTGTTATTTGTCAATATACCTCAATACAGCTGGAAAAAAAATTTAAATTTTAACTCTGATTAAACTTAGTGTTAAATCATGGGTATTTTTAATTGATTTGCTTAATTTTTCCACAGTTTGAAAAAAAATATAGTTTAAAAGTATTTTTAGGGCTTCCCTGGTGGCACAGTGGTTAAGAATCCGCCTACCAATGCAGGGGACACGGGTTTGTGCCCTGGTCTGGGAAGATCCCACATGACGCGGAGCAACTAAGCCCCTGCACCACAACTACTGACCCTGTGCTCTAGAGACTGCGAGCCACAACTATTGAGCCCACGCACTGCAACTACTGAAGCCTGCGCGCCTAGAGCCGGTGCTCCGTGACAAGAGAAGCCACTTCAATGAGAAGCCCACGCACCGCAACGAAGAGCAGTCCCCGCTCGCCGCAACTAGAAGAAAGCCCGCTTGCAGCAACAAGACCCAACGCAGCCAAAAAAAAAAAAAAAAAAAAAAAGTATTTTTAATTAAAAAGAGGGAATTAATGAGACCAGTGAAGGTTCAGGACACCATCAAGGTAGAAATGGTATTCCCCTGGGCCTGAGCAGTGGACTGGACTTGGGGTGGAGAGAAGGAGAAGTAACACAAATGAAGCGAGGAGTCCACAGTCACCCTTGTTGGCCTGACTCTCTTTGAACATATTTGAGAGTAAAAGAAAATTTGAAAAAGAAGTCTTTCTATGGGGGCTATCCAAAACCACACTGAAGAATGGGTATCTCACTGGATGATTCTGTAGGAGAATACCATTACAGAAGTATAAAATATGTGAGATAAATTGAGCAAGAGATCATTCAAATCAGGAAAATCTGGCATATTCATGTGTAGTAAGAGAAAGATTCAGAGGTTTCTTAATTTATTGCTCAAATTAGTTTTACCTCCGTGCATGAATTACCTGTACAATACTCAACAACATTCATCAGGCATGAATTACCTGTACAATACTCAACAACATTCATCAGGCTATTTCTACTCGTCTGAGATTTGTATTGGAATAGATAATACAGATCGCTGAACGGACAGTGACAATACAGTGACATGCAGGGTGCTGTGTGTAGCAGGGCCACACAACACAGTCTGGGAGATCAAGGCAAGTCTCTTGGAAGAATGAAGGGCCTGGAATACATTACTTCCTCAACTAAATCTTTATGAAAGAGTGATTGCATGGTTAAACAGATGATACTTAAACATTAGAGATAAAGGGGAGTTTGCTAGTGGAAAAAAGAATGGAAAATTTGGGGGCTAGAGACAAATAACCAGGGAGAAAAAAAGAGCACGCACTGGAGGAATTAAGAGACGTTCGGAACGGTCTAACCCCAAAAGCACAGGAAAAAAGTAGAGAGAGATAAGGTTTGCTTAAGACAGGGCAGGCAACTGAGGGATGTTCATCACAAAGTGATATGATTAACTTTGTTCTGCAGCACCTGGCTGTGGTGTGAAGGGTGGTTTCTGGCACACTGGGGGAGAGACCTGTTAGGATGCTGTCTCCGTAAGCGGATGACGACAGGGGCCAGAACTAGAATAGTTTTGGCCGTGGGGATAGAGAGAAAAAGATGGATTTAAAGGATTATAGGGGATTTAACCATGAGAGTGAATGAGTTCCCCCAAGAAATATATACATAAGAAAATATTTTTATACTCTCCTAATAATCCCGTAGCATATTTTCAGAAAACCAGACAGCTTATTACTTGTTTCCTAAATGCACCCCAGATCTTTCGTGTTGTACTGCTCTCCTCATTCTCACTCCCTCTACTTCTCTTTTCCTCCAATCCCATTTCTTTAAATCCCACCCATCCTTTAAGGTGGGCTTCAATGTTACCTCCTTCATGGAATATTCCATGATCTCAGTTCTCAAAAATATAGAATCTCTACCTCCTCTAAACCTCCAGATTTCCCGCCTTTATTTCTTTTATTGCATTTACTACATATCGCCTGCAGTGATGGCTACTGAATATCTTATACACCTACCCAACTGTGCTTTAAGGCCAGGAAAAATATCCAATTCAATGTGTTTCCCTCTAAAGCATTTGACATATTGTCTTATACATACCAAAATCAGTTTTTACATGTAATACATTACAGTGTATGTAAAAATAATACATTGTATCAATCCAGAAACGTTTCTTTAAGTATGGATTTGCAAGTTATTTCAATAGAAAATTAACCTCATTTTACAACTATTTAAGTTTTAGAACTGATTGTAAAACCAAGTCTAGAACTGGCTGTTAACTCATGTCAATACATGCTTATTATTAGTAGTAACATCATCATATATGATTCTTAACATCTGTCCCTTAAAATAAATAACATTAATCTAATTTTAAATAAAGTATGTTTCCAAAGTGCTATGTAGGCTTATAAAGATGTTATTTTCCGTAATAATATTCATAAATCTTATAAAACCATGAAAACCATAGAAGAGTTCAATAAATTTGAGAGAATAGGAAAAATAAAATCAAGATATTAGAATTTTTAACAATTTGGTTTCCTTTTACATCCCCCAAAGATTAGAAGGAGAGAGAGAAGCAAACCGGATCAACTTATGTAAAATTTTTCTGAATCAGTGTGCCTCCTTGGTACTGCGCCAATAGAAAATGCAGAAGAATAATTTGGCCCCTATTTGGCTTCTGGATATTGAGGACATGTGTGTCGGATCACAGTTACAGGGTGATTTCCATGAATCTATTCCAACCCTTCTGGAAGTAAAGTCCATCTGACAGTTTCTTGAGCCCGAGCTCAGGTTTTGTTAAGTCATCTATCAAAACTTTAGAATCTGGCTGATAAGGCTGAATGCTGCAGAGGTGCCTTTCCTGAACTAACAACTTTACCTACATCATAATAAAGAGAGGGAAAAAAATGACATGATTTAAAAAAAGATCCTCCTTGTCTTTCTCTTTGAATTCTTTATTTCCCTCTCGGAGACAAAGGGCAATAGTAGCAAACATTTGCATAATTCTCTTTCCCCTAAAAGATCAAATACAGTCTTGACTTCTTAGCAGTCAACTTTGATATTTTTTCACCTTACTGAAGAGTTGGATATACTACTTTGCCTTTTTTGCAGACATACTGGAAGTAAATTATGGAATTCCTTTTAAAGAGAGAATAAACATATGGGAGAGTCCTTTAAAGAAAATATTGTGCAGTTCGATGTTAAACGTGCCATCCATAAAGTTAAATTTAAGCATTTGCTTCCTTCAAGGAGTAGCCACTTGCTCTCCTCCTGGAGAAAAACTCAACAGAAGGAACACAGTTTTACCTCTTTTCCAGTATCTATCAATTAACAGGTGATTACTACACATATGTTGTACAGTTTCACCAATTTCATAACAATTTCTGTCAATTTAAAAGTCAAAGATTTTTAATATTTATATACCATGACCCTCTTTACCTTCAAATTATCTCAAAATTTACAAAGAAGAAATAGCTTAAATACTTATTTTATGATTAGCTATTGCATTTGGAGAATAAAACCTCTAATCTTCCCTGTAGTTGCTCTTTGAGATATTTTGGTCTGAAATGCTACCTTTGTCTACAGCCATACCACCCTGAATGCACCTGATCTTGTCTGAAAGATACTACCTTTGGAGGAGAAGGTAGGATGTAAGCTTCAAATTGGTCCACTTTGCTATGGTTTAATCACTCCACTAAGGCATTTTGAAAAGAATAGTGTTACTGTTATGAATCCAATATATTCTGGGAGGTATCTGATAACAATATTTTTGGTCTAGGTAAATAGAATACTGAGGTTAGTCAAGATTTGATGATCAGTTTAATTAACTAGTTTATAAATATTTGAAATGTAGCCTTAAATTTTGATTTTGGAAATCATAATGAAGTGGGACTCAGCCTGATTAACAGCAAACTTAGACAAAAGGCTCAAAATATTTTTAAAGTAAAACAGAGAAAAAGAAAGAAAATGCATGTGTGAGAGAGAGAGAAAGAAAAAGAGAGAGAGAGGGAGAGAGAATATGAATGAATGGAGATTTGGTGATTTTTAACATTCACCTAAATAGTCCCTTAAAGCAAAACTTTTTTCTGTGTTAGCCCCCTTTTGCAACTTACTTGAGTAATGATTAGAAATGTTCAGTAACCTAGCAACCCTACTTGGTTATAGAGAAAATTGTTGCATCTACTAACTTATCCTCTAATTTGTTAAATAAATGATCAATTTCCCCCACCTTATTATGAAAATTTTAAACCTACAAAAAGTGGAAAAATAGTACCACAAATACCTCTATAATCTTTATATCTTTCACATATATATTATAGTTGGCCATAGGTGTTTTCTCCCCTATCGATCCTTCTCCCTCTTTCTAAATGTTTTTTTACCATTTGAAACTGCAAATAACAAGAAATTTTACCCCTATATGCTTTAGTATTTGTTTCCTAAGAACAAGGACTTTGCCCTACTTAATTACAAAACTATCGCCACATGCAAAGAATTTAATATTGATAAAATGATTACAGTATAGATTCATATTTCTACAAATGTCTCAAAATATGCATGTGTGTACCTATGCATGTACGTGGGCTCATGTGAATCCCAGATACACTCAAATTTGGTTAAACTTTATATTTAATTCAAACACCAACACCACTTTAAGATCTTATGGGCATAGGTGAAGCATAATAGCTGGAATCCAATAGCTTTGCAAACTTTAAATGAATGACCAAAATTTAAAGAAATTATTGAAATCCAGTTTCTGCCAAAACCTAAAAGATGTGAAGAAAATTCAAAATGGCACAGTGATTGGTATTTCTAATTTGATCATTATTCCTGTTCAATTTAGTATTGATACTAAGGGTTACTAGAAATGGTATTATCTGATATCCAAGATGAAATTAGCAGATAAAAATTTTGATGAAACTATAGTTGCAGTGATATCATTATATTGAAATTCTCCATCACATTTTCAAGTAGAAATGACTACTTGCTTTTCTTTTAAAAAGATAATTTTCAGAAAAAAAAGGGAATCTCATTAGGTATATGAATGAACATTTGTTAGGGGTTGAACTCAGGCAGATCTTATAACTGGGTCAAAAGAGAATATTAAGAACAGGCACTTTTACAAAATATTAAAATGAATGCAATAGGATGTAAAATTGATTTTTGTCATGTGAAAGAGGGAGCTAGACAGGACAGAATTTACATGTCTACAGATAAGAGCTATTTTTACCTTTCTATGAGTTATCTATAATTTATAGAGTTGTAAAATAGCTTCCCTAGAATAAGAATCTGATACCTGAAAAGGCCTTTTCCAGGAGTCTAGATAATGTGTAGTTTTTACTTAAACACACATTTTCCCCTATATCTTTTCTAATTCCTGCCCTCAGCTATTTAAAATTTGTTATAATGATGACTACATTTAACTACAGATGAACAGCAATGTTATGGCATTTGAATTCTTGAGATCTGTATAATTAATTGAATCCTGACAAATTATGAATATGTAAACATGCAAACTTTTTTTATCAGCAGCTTTATTGGGAAATGTGCTAAAAATATGTGCTCTAAGCAAACTTGGCTGGAGAATCATACCTTCATTGTCAAGTAACTGTTATTTGAAGTATTCTTTTAATGAACCTTTGATATATAACATTTATTTACAGTGATGTGTGTCAGGATTATTACATATGGGTAGTAAGAATGAAACAGATCTAGAAGTCAGAGAGCCACTTTTTTTTTTGCGGTACGCGGGCCTCTCACTGTTGTGGCCTCTCCTGTTGCGGAGCACAGGCTCCGGATGCGCAGTCTCCGCGGCCACAGCTCACGGTCCCAGCCGCTCTGCGGCATGCGGGATCTTCCCGGACCGGGGCACGAACCCGCCTCCCCTGCATCGGCAGGCGGACTCTCAACCACTGCGCCACCAGGGAAGCCCTGAGAGCCACTATTTTTAAGGAGGTATGATATTCCTCCCTATACTCCAGGCTTCCAAAGAGTTCAAGAATAGGAGTATAATAAAAGGGAAAAGGATTTCACAGAGCCACACTGTTCTTTGGAACTATACACTGTGGTCAAATCTTTGACCTCTAACTGTCTTATATCCCTTCCTCATCACCCAATGCCCCTGGAACTCCATGCTTGAAATTTCTCTTCTGCTGTTTGTCTGAGCACTGCTTTCCTATTCTAACTCTAAGAGGTTAGATAGGACTGTCCATAGGAAATATGACACAATGTTTGGCTCATGAAGAGGATCAAAGCAGTTAGCAAATTTGGCGATATTACTAACAGGGTCCAATTATACCTTCAAAAGTCTTAAAAATTATTTTGCTTCATATTACACATCTAGTAATACTGGAAGGGTTTTAAACGTTTAATTTTTGTTTACTAAAAATATACACACATTGCCAAAATATTGGAAATAGGAATATTATAAAAAACAAAAATAAAGATCCTAATTCAGTGGTGGGGGTAGTTTGGGAAGACATTATCAACATTTGGTATAATTCCTTCAATTTTTTTCTTTATATTTCTTTTTATTCAGTGCATGTTAAATCATACTAAATATTCTGATATATTTTCAAATTAACACATGTGAACATTCTTCTTTGTGATTAAATATTCTTCAAAAATAAGATTCTCAAGAATTATGTAGTGTTTCACTGCATAAATGCTCACAATTTTATTCATTCCCTAAAACTGCATATTCCATATGCTCCTAATAATTTACCTCTATAAATAGTAAGGTGATGGTAATCTCTATACGACAACCTTTCAGCCAATCTTTGTGTTTTCTTATGACATGTTTCTGTGGTTGGAATTACTACAAAAGACCACAAATATCTTAAATTTCTCCATACCTATTACCAAAGCTCCCAGTAAAATTGTGTGAAAATTTATAATACAACTAGAAGTATAAAAGTATGCACATCTCATTACACTCACACCAATCTTAGTATGATCTGTTTTAAAAAATATACGTTAATCTGAGGGGTGAAAAAAGCAACCTAATGGTTTTTGTTGAGGTTTTTTTTTTGATAATTGCTAAGGTTATTCAGCTTCTACTGGAATTGTTACTCACCTAGCTCTCAATAAAAATATCAACATATTCATCCCTAAGGTCATTTATTGTTCATATGAGTAAATGAATATGTCTTGGTTTATGAAATATTCAGGAAAGACAAGCACAGACATCGTAAATATTTTAATGCATCTTCTTAATTATTTGAGTACTGATTAAACTGATTGGTCCAAATTATGATATTCATTCTGTGAAACTTGGCTTTTTCTTGACAGTTTTTTTCTACAGTTCTCCTCTTACCTGGGCATCTAGGCACTGAGCCCACTATCTGAACTGATAGTACTTTTTCAATAAATATTTACTGAGTGAATGAACAGGACAAGTCAGCCCCTACTGTGATAGACATTTTCTCTTTGCATATTTCATAGGTATAAATGTGACCCAAGTTTGTCCTGGCTTCATTTGCCTCCATCCTATTCATCCTCTGCCCTAATAAAAACCAGCCCTTCTCACATCAGGTTTTATTCACTAAAATCTTATCAAACCTGGGTCTGGAGGGTATCCAAAAAGCAAAACTTTGAGCTCGATGTTACCTCTTCATAACATCTGATAATGCACTCTATTTCAAATATCACTGGCCTAGATCTGTATCTAAAGTCAGACTGGCAGCCAAGGAGATGATCTGCACTAAAAGAAACCAGTTTGCTCTTTGTTTACAGGGATTCTATATTGTTTAGCCATTGTCAGACATGACCTTAGAAAAGTCAGTGATGCTGTGAGATGGCAATTATCTTCCAACTCGAATTCTGAGAAGGATATTCTGAATTGATTTCTAATGAGAAAACAGTAGATATAAAATTAATCACAACAATCTTCTATAGGTCCTACATTAACAAATAGTCCTTGATGGTCCAGTCCATTACTTAGCTCACTGAGCCATGCTACATTTTAATTTTTTTTTCCTTTTACTTACATATATATATATATATATATATATTATTTTACATTGGAGTATAGTTGATTAACAATGTTTTATTAGTTTTAGGTGTACAGCAAAGTGATTCAGTTATACATATACATGTATCTATTCTTTTTCAAATTCTTTTCCTATTTAGATTGTTACAGAGTATTGAGCAGAGTTCCCTGTGCTATAGCAGTAGGTCCTTGTTGCTCCTCTATTTTAAATATAGCAGTATGTACATGCTACATGTTTAGAGAATAGAAATATAGGGTCAGAATTTCTGTTTTGGTAGAGCTGGCTTTTGAGAAAAAACAAAATTCTCTCTGCATAGGACCTTTACTTATTATTAGCCCTGGAGAAAATAGCCCTGGATAATGTCCGCTTGCTCACGGACCCATAGCGAATCATTTTGGCGTATAACGGCACACTAAATTACTCTCAAACCGTAATTTCCAACTATTTTTAGGGCAAAAACATTGGATGCTAATCTTACAGATATACCTTATTATCAGAGTCACCTTCCGAAGAGTTTCACATCCATGAAAAATAAGCCAACAGAAGACATCATTATAAAATCAATTAAAGGAAAAACCAAGAAATGCCTTTTTCAGACTGTATCTCCAATAAATTATCACCTCACAGAAGAAAGGCAAGGACCTTTAATTATACTTAGGGAAGAATGCTGAATTACTACTTGCGTAATTACCTGAAAAATCCAGGGAAATGTGAAAAATGTGCCTTATTTTCATCTCTTCCCCTAGAACCAGCTTACCCCATTTTTATCCATTTCTCCTATTGTTTTAAATAAAACTTGTGTTTCCTCCCATATTGTTTCTTTCCACAGGAAATTAAAGTCTATACTTTTCCAACAGGCAACACAATAAGTCTCAACTTTGGTGGGCAAGTGCTAAAATATATCTTAAATTAGCAGGTAGCTTGAGGCACACGTGGCCAAAACATGAGTTGAAGGTGCTCCAATGTTGACAAAACATACTTCATGGAGGGCATGGAAAATCCCAAAAGATCCACAGAGCTCAAGGAAAGGTAATTAAAACCAACTCTGCAGGTTATAAAACTGGAAAGGGGTTTAAAGGGAGGCTGAGTACCAGGAAAGAGAGGCACAGTGTAGGAGAGGCAAAGAAAGATTGAGGGAAAAGGGCTGGAGGAGAGTTGTGAAAGGGTCAAGTAAAAGAGATGCAATTCAAAATATTAAGAGTTAGGCAGAAGGACATATTGGAAATGTAGAGAAGTGAAAAAGTCACTAAGAGAAAAAGAAGAAGGAAAGACAATAACTAAAGGAAAATAAGTACAAGATACCAAGAGATACAAATGGTCATTAAAAAGCTATCTGGCATTCATTCATGTTTTGCCACAGCAATTATCTGCCAAAGCTGAAATTACAGTATTCCCCTGTGATTCGCCTTAATAGACTCAGCCAGGTGCATTATCTGCAAGCATTCTCATTCAGGAAAAAAATTAGCCAATCATCAATCTGGATGTGAATTTAAGGGACAAGAATAAGTGAAAGCTCTCCAAATGATATTTATGCAGTGGGCCAATCAAAATTGCATAAATTACTGAATTCAATTGCCAGGAAAAGGGGTTAAATTTAATACAGCTAGACAGCTGAGCAGCTGCTTTCATGATTTAAATAAAAACAAGCTGAAACCCATGCTGTCAGCTCAGTGATATATGACTTGTAATGGGATGTTTCCAACCTTCACTTCCATATGACCCCCTCCACTTTAGGTAATGCTCCTTGCCTCCAGTGCAACCAACTTTTCAGAAAAACATCTGGGTCCCATTCCTGCTCTGTTAGCTACAATGCTGTCTCCTACAAACATAAATGATTCATTGGACAACACCCTTCACTTCAGGATCAAATTCGGGAGTTTCACTGATAATTTTATCATGTTTACAACCAGAGATACTGTACACGAACACGGCACACATTTGATCCACAAAATTCCTTCACACGGTGTTCATACTAGTATAGACTGTATGTATAAAATGAGAGGTGAATTTTAGCGGTTGAAATTAGAAAAACAAAGAAAGGCTATCCCCAACAGAATGGAGTTTTTGTCTTGCTACTGACCTACTCCTTTGTATTAGAAACTTCTCTTCATCTACACATTCCCCCGATCCTTCCAAAAAATAAAGGGAAGGGAAGAAGAAAAGACAAACATCCCTCTGAAAAGTGGGCTCAGCACAGGGAAAAGAAAGATGAGGACTTTGCCAATTTCACAAAACTTTCACTCAGGTCAAGGTCAAATCAAAAAGAATTTATCCTACTATAAGAATAAAAATGCCAGAAATGACAATGATTATGGAAAAATGAAAAATCGTATATATAAAATACTCATGATTTGAACCAGGACATTTTGTGTCTTGCAAAGCAAACCACGAAGCTCACACTTTCTATGAAGATATTCATTACTGTAGAACCCAAAACACGGTAGATGCTATCCCGAAAGGGAATCCGAAATAGTCACTTGATACTTTAAGACTGTGCCTCCAATAATCGATTTGCAAGTTGTAACCATCGTTAAAAACAAACCATATTTCCCATTTTTAATTCATGAAACCCAAATTAATATTATAACGTATACAATTTACATTAATTTCTCATTTTAATACAGCAAGTGTCTACATATAGGCACATACAAAATTTTAAGCCAGACTTTCTAAAATGCTTACTTTCCCCATTAAAAGTCAACAAAAACGGGCTTCCCTGGTGGCGCAGTGGTTGAGAGTCCGCCTGCCAATGCAGGGGACGCAGGTTCGTGCCCCGGTCCGGGAAGATCCCACATGCCACAGACCGGCTGGGCCCGTGAGCCATGGCTGCTGAGTCTGTGCGTCCGGAGCCTGTGCTCCGCAACGGGAGAGGCCACAACAGTGAGAGGCCCGCGTACTGCAAAAAATAAAAAGTCAACAAAAAGGAGAAAGGAGAAGGGAGAGGAGGAGGAGGAAGAGAGAGGATGAAATAGAGCAGCCACGAAACCACTGGCTTACTGGGGCTGACTGCAGAAATTTGTGACAATTTTGTTTCAGGAAAGAAGGAAAAAAAGCAGTAATAGTTAAAAGTAGTAGTTTTTTTGTTTTTCCCCCTTGCAAAAGAATACAAAGGTTCTTACATTTCCTCCTTACAGTTATAAGCTTCTTTGGTGCTCTGAAAATTTTAAAGTCAAAAATGCTCACCAATAAAGATAATTGGGGAATCCAGCTTCTGCTTAAAAACCAGTATGTAATTTTCTAGGCCTGACTATAGGCCTTTACAAAGGTTTTACCTGGCAGGCCTCGAGGGGGAAAGCTGCCCTCCCCGAACTAGCCTTGGTGCACAGTCTGGAGGGAGTTGCAGCTGGAGACTCAGCCCTCCCCCTCCCCCCCCCCCACCCCAGGTGGGACAAGCTCTTTCACATATTGACATTCTGAGCCCAGGCAACTTCATTCCCAGGTTTCTTGATCTGAGGCCTTTAGCAGAGGTCTTCTGCAGATGCCTCTGCTGAGACCTCCTTGAGGGAGAAGGTAAGGCAAACTTAGAGAAGACTCCACTCAGACTCAGGACCCGGTACTTTTCCACTCCTAGCCTTTCCCTCTTGCGTTCTCCCCAACCCAGGGTCCATAAAACTGCCAGAGCATTTTATTTGGGGCTCCCTCAGCAGCGAGACACGACCGTCACAGCCCCCATGTCTGTGCTGATGCACCTGACCCTCCACCTGTGGGAGGAGAAAGGAACAGGGGGAGTTGGTGCTTTCTCTGGTTGTGGACTCCTGCTTATACCATCACAGTTTTAAAGGCCTAACTTCATTTTGGCTTGTTGCTTTAATCAACTACTCTGACACCTGGCAGCTCAGCTCTCTGTTTCCCAGTTCAGCTGAGCCCCAGATAATAATAATGCACAAAATTCACTCATTTACAAGTTAAAGCATCATCAGAAGAGGCTTTTCAGAGCATCACAAAATATAAAGTGTTTCCCCTTTAATTTCTCATTAATTCCTGAATATATTGGTTGGATGGTTGCAGTAGGCCAAACAGAAGTTACCGGAGGATGGGAATATGATCACTGCTACCTTCTGTTACACTGGGAAACCTGCTCAACTTCTAATACATTTTTTTTTTTTTTTTTTTTTTTGCGGTATGCGGGCCTCTCACTGCTGTGGCCTCTCCCATTGCGGAGCACAGGCTCCGGACGCGCAGGTTCAGCCGCCACGGCTCATGGGCCCAGCCGCTCTGCGGCATGTGGGATCCTCCCGGACCAGGGGCACGAACCCGTGTCCCCTGCATCGGCAGGCGGACTCTCAACCACTGTGCCACCAGGGAAGCCCCTCTAATACATTTTTATCTTTCTTGTTTTACAGTCAAAACCTATCAGTAAGACAGTTTGATAGATGCTGCTTCCACAATCGTCTCACTTCCCCAGCAATGTGAGCCAACGTACACCCATTTGGCCCTCCACATTCCCCACCTTATCTGAAGGCATAGATCAAATTGTCAGCTCTCACATATGAGCTTTCTTTGAAGTTCCATTTTGTATTTGAAATAATGCAAAATTTGCATTTTATTTTATGATGTGATTATGTTTTAAGAGAAAAATCATGTGTTAACCATCATGCCATTTAAGAAAGTATATATCCGTGTTTATTCAACAGCTCTGCATAATGAATGGCCCTAATTAACTCATATGTATATTTCATTTTGCAAAGCAAAATCTAGTGGAGCCAGTCAGACCTGGGTTAGGATCCTAGGTCTTCTAGGCATTACTGAATTATCTGTGGGGATAATGTTACCATCTTGCAGGGTTGTGTGAGGGTAAAATGAAATAATGCGATCTTCAACACCTATTTCTTCTCTTTCTTCTGCACCTCTTTTCATATGTAACTGGTTAAAAAGCTTCTCAACTTTGTGGCCCAGACATAGCATGGTGTCACAGCCAAAGTAACACCAATCTGACAATCAAAAGTAATGGAGAGGTAATTTATATATTCATGGCAAACTCTTCAAAAAATGTCAAAGGGGGGTTATGCACAGAAAATAAAAAGCTCTTAAAATCATTTTCACCATTCTTTCCCCAAAAGTCCTATTTGTCATATAAGTATCTGTTCTCTATCTTTCTCACAAAAATTTCCAAAGTGATTTTTAAATATTTTTTTGTCCTGCCATCTGCTGAATGTTTTCCTCTCTTTTCCTCAGCTATCAAACTGACCCCTTCAATGCAAAGCATTCGCTTCTCTCCGTTTCTCATTTGCTGACTCTGTACAATGCTAGTCCATCAATCTGACTGGTAACATCTGCTCCTTACCAGGCATGGGATATGGAGATGTTGAGTATCCACGTGCACTTGGGGAAACAGGATTTGTGAAGCTAAGCGACTTGCACAAGGTCACAAATTTAGTAAGTGAAAGATTTAACATGTGCTTTTTTTCTCCTCCTTCCCTCCCTCTGTCTCCCCTTGGCTGTCCTAGTACCACTCCTTTTCATAAACCAAACAGCCTTAGTCACGCATCAGCCTGTCAGAATATGAGGCATAAAAATGTGAGTCTCGTACCACTGCTAACTTGATGGATAAGAGGATTAGGGAAGAGCTCAAAGTAATCAGTTCATTAACACTAAAATATTTTATGGAGAAAGGAATTCTGCCTTTAGAACTTAAAATCTATGCTACACGATTTGAAGAACGTGTACTACACAGCAGGGAAGAAAACATCTGCCAATGAGTAGAACCTGAATCAAAGGAAGTTTTATTAAGAAAATTGGCTTAATTAAAATTCAACACTTCAGTACTCTACAAAAACACAATAATTACAGCAAGATTTAACTTTAAATGTGCAAACCACAAAAAATGGAAATTCAGAAAAATCCCATCTGGTTCAACCTATCATCTTCAGTAGGTAGGTGCTAGTCACAGTGTGACTGGGAGGAAAAGAACTTAGGATGTATTCAGAAAGAGACAATAGGCTCAAAATGGCTTCAAAATGGCTACAACAATAGGCTAAGTCCACATCACCAAACAAAGTGAGATTTAATACCCAACCTAATTACAGTTTCAACCTCTCCCAGCAAAGTAACCTTAATGGGTCAGTCTGGAATTTCCTGGTCAGCACCAGTGAGGTAATCTGCCTGACAGATCCTTCCATCCCCCAAGAATGCTGAGGAAGGCCACTCTTTCCTCGTCCCTGTCTCCTCTGCCTACAGAAGCTTTCCATTTTGTACAGTTCCTCAAAGGGAGCTCATTTATGTTTGCTAGATGGGATGCTGCCTGATTCATGAACCATTAAATTCATGAACCATTAAATAAAGCCTATAAGATCTTCAAATTTACTCAGTTGAAATTTGTTTTTTTTTTTTGCGGTACGCGGGCCTCTCACTGTTGTGGCCTCTCCCGTTGCGGAGCACAGGCTCTGGACGCGCAGGCTCAGCGGCCATGGCTCACTGGCCCAGCTGCTCCGCGGCATGTGGGATCTTCCCGGACCGGGGCATGAACCCGTGTCCCCTGCATCGGCAAGAGGACTCTCAACCACTGCGCCATCAGGGAAGCCCTGAAATTTGGTCTTTAAGGAGAAGGAAAAAGAAGAGCTCAAAGAGAAATGAATAAAACATTTCAAAGAGGAAATAGAGATTATATAATATCAAATTGTGGCATAGGTGGAATTTTATACCATGATTTCTATCTGAAAGTCAAACTGTTGTTCTAAAGAAATAGTCACTTATTGTTTTTGATTCATTATCAACTGTCAAGAAAAAAAAAAAAAAAAACCCAAGAATACAAAGGGAAAAATTAAAGACATCAGAAAAAGAGAAAGGGGATTAATAGCCTCCAAATCGATGGATGTTTTTTACATGAGCATATTAGTCTTTTTGTTCTGAACTACTATGAAGACGTTTTATGACAAGTGTATTAAATTGTGTGGGTTAAAACAAATCCATCTAAAGTGCCAGCCACAGCCTGGTATTGTGCACACTTGCCTGGCTGGGAGTAAGGAAAACCTCTCTCAGAGTGGACTCACAATGTCTATCAGGCAAAGCCCAGGCTAAAAAACACAGCTCACGCCAGGGAGCTTGAGGGAGGGATTGAACATGGAGAACCAGTGACAAAACTGATGGCAGAGAACAGAGGTGACCAGGGGCTGGGGGAGAGGGGATTAGGCAGTTACTGCTCAATAGTTACAGCACTTTTGTTTTGGATGATGGAAAAGATTTGGAAATAGTGGTGATGGATACATAACATTGTGAATATACTCTAGGCCACTGAATTGTACACCTGAAATGCTGAATTAAAATACACTGATTTGCACAATTAGAAATGGTCAAATTAATCAACTTTCTGTTGTGAAAATTTTACCACAATCGCAAAAAAAGAATTAAAAAAGCAGTCAATAAAAAATAGGGATGGCAGAACACAAAACCCAACAGGAAACAGTGTAGCAATTTAGAGATTAACCACAGCAATAGATTAACCACAACAAGAAGACTTGGCTACCTAGGCTAGAGGGACCAAGGGAGCGACAATGGAGTTACCAGGGTCTGGGAGACAAGGTTCAAGGACTGGAACAACAGTAGAAGCTGCAAACACCAAGGAGACATAACCACTGCTGAAGATGCTGCCCAGAGCAGTCAGAGGGGAAAGGACTCTGGCTTCTGGCTTCCTCCCAACCATCAATATCGCACTGCTGCCCTACAGTGGCCAGAACGAGGTGGAAGACAGAGGTTAAGAAGCCCAGCAATGTACTTGGCAGGGTTCAGTCCCCTCAATCCAGAAAAGAGCAAGGAAAAGACAGGGAACGGATCAGGGAGAAACCAGCAAGTAACCCCCATACAACATACATCGCTGATGGGGTAGTTGGGCATGTCTTAAAAAAATCTGATAAAAAATATTATAAGGATTTGACCAAATCCTTATGTAATGTGTATAATATGTTTTATACACATTAGAGAAAGATCAAAATAAATCTTTTCCTGAAACTCAACCACTAGCAACAACCTCTAGAAAGGGATTAAAAATAGTCCTTCCATCCATTTATCTTTTTGGACCACAGGTGACTTTGTGTTTAGCAAATAGATTATAATGTGAATCTTCCAATGTGAGGTTCATAATTTCCTATCTCAAAGAGGACTTTGTTGTTTCCTTGCCACCTCCACGTACTTTATTCTGTGTGAATGTCTATCTCTCCCAAAGTTAGCGTCATATACTAATATCTTTTTCATTTCCCTAGCACAGCCAGGGGCCAAAAACGTCCTGACTTGCTTATCTGCTGATGCCTTAGTTCACTTGGACACTGGTCTTGCCTGCACTCAAAAAGTTTTCAAAATATGCCACCCGAGAAATAGTTTACAAAACAGCTCTTAGTGAGACACTTTCTTCCTTAAAATCCATCCATAGCTTTTTTCTCTTATGGTGTACACTTTTAAAGTGTTTGGTCTACAGTAAGGGTCAGCAAAATTTTTCTGGAAGGGAACACATAGTAAATATTTTGGGTTTTGCAGGCCATATGTTCTCTGTCATAACCACTCATTTCTGCCACCCTAGCGTGAAAGCAGCCTCAGACAATCTGTAAACAGAAGGGAGAGGCTATCGTCAATAAAACTTTATTTGTGTACACTGAAACTTGAACTTCATATGATTTCATGTGTCACAAAATATTCTTCTTCTTTCGATTTTTATTCTACAATTTAAACATATAGAAACCATTCTTAGCTTGTGGGCAGTACCAGAACAAAAGGCAGCCTGCAGACCCCTGGTTTACAACATAACATTTTCTAAGATCTGTCGCCTGCCCTCTTTGCAGGCTTATGTTTTCCCATCCCCCACTCTTGCTTTAGTAAGGCTGAGCTACTTATTGTTCTTTGAGCATATCATGCTATTTGTTACAAGTTTCCTCTGCCTAGAATGACTCCTCTTTCTCCTATGCATTCTGCAAATCCCTGCTCAAAGAGACACTCCTCTGAGACTCTTACTCGGGAATTTGAGCTGCTTTATCCAATATTTATCTTATAACCTCTCATTACCTATAATAGTGTATGTGCCCAAACATGGTTCTTACTGTACTGAAATTATCTGTGCATTTTCATTCCCATTGACCTTTAGCTTTATGCGGACAAAGACCTTCCTTGTTTCATTTGTGTTTTCATCCCTAGAATTTTGCAAAATGCCTAGAATATGGCAAATATTCCAATGAATAATTGTTCACGGAATGGAGTGCCAGTTAACGAAAATAAAATTTCACTCTTCATCAAAACACGTTAAGTAACTACCATAAATGTTGAGCTTTGCAGTGTTTCCTCATCTAAGCACTGGTGAGTAAGTTTGGTCACTTACTTATAATATGTAAAGGGTTCCTTCAAACCTGACTCTGTTCACAGACAACTACTACAATGACTCCAGAGTGCTGTTTCCTGTTAGTGTAGAAATAAGTTGTTGGGTTGTTTTGGGTTTTATTTTGGTGTTTCTCCAGACACTAATTAATTATTGTTTTGGAAAACAGATCCTAATGAAGAAAAATAGAGACTGAGATCACTATCGCCTCCAAAAGCCACAGAACCCTGTGAACATGCAGATGAAATGCCCAGAAACCATACTGCTGATTTTTTTGTCAATTTTACTCTCTTTGGATAGAAGAAGGAAGTAATTTAAAACATTACTCTTTAAAAACGAACTAGTAAATAAGGAAATATTGGGCTTCAGACTGCAGAATTTATGTGATTTTTAAGGAAAAATGGGGGAGATTGGAAAGAAATTCCACACCAAAAGTAATTTTTTCTTCTCTGCCCTTTGGTATCTTTTAGGAGGGTGTTCCTAGAAACATTAGTGGGTGGAGAACCTGAGGAACAATTTTAAAACAGTGTTTCAAACACCCTAAAGAAATATTAAATAAAGGAAACGAGAAACTGCTTTCTATGTCCTAAGAGGGGCAAGTATAAGGAATGTAAGTTACACATTTTTAAAACATTACCAGTATATAACAATTAAAGATATGGAAAGGATTCCTTACTTGAAGACAGTTATTCTGAAGATTTTAAGGAAAAAAATCTATCTGTTATTGTATAAGATGTTATTGTATTTTTCATAAATTTGGAGGGCAATCATATATTTATTAACAGAGAACAAAAGCAAACAGCTTTTGATAGGTAAGTATGGCAAAAGAAGATAAAGATCCCTGTCTTGACCTGTATCAGATGTTAGATGTGAAAAAAAAATGTCCCAAGATCCCTGCTTCGACTTAGACATGAGAGGTCTGTATAGAGACAATAACTGGTCCCAGGAATAAAGTGGGTAACTCAAAAGCTTAAAGGAGCAGCCACAGATGATGTGATTGGCAGATGCAATGAAGCGAAAGACAATCAACTAAGACGTGAATTAGAAATACATAATTTAAATACCAAGAGATTTGGGTGTGCTGCCCTCCTGTTATATATTGGAAGTTGTCCTAATTTAAAAGTTAGAGTCTAATTATTGGTTAGTGGTAAAAAGTTGGCCTGGGGCTTTTTTATATACATCAGATTTTCATACTCCTTTCTATTCTATCATCAAAATTCTCTTTAAAACTTTCCTAACACTGTAATCACACGAAAACCAGACTGAAGGTCATGACAAGTGCAACCATCACCTAAAACCTAAATAGCTAAGAAACAGCTATCTAAGAAACAGAAAATATTCAAACCCCACTATAAAAAGTGAAGAGATCTTTATGACTAAGGCAAAGAAAGAGATTTTGAATGCTTTTCTTCTATAACCACTGTGTAATCAACCTCTAATTTGCCTTATAACTCTTGGAACTTTCTGAAAGATTATTTTGCTATGAAGCTCTGTGTCTGCACATATTCACACCAGACAATGGAGAGAAAACCAGGGGAAGTAGCTTCCAGAAGGAGCAGCTGAGATCCAGAACATGTGCGTGGAGAAACTGTGTGTACCATTGTTGTATGTTCTTTCTTCTTTGGAGGGTCATGCTTATGTCAGAGTTTTCACAGATTTTCACCAGAAAAGATGAAAAAAACATTTAGGGAAAAAAGAAGCTCATACAGACATCCCTATCCTTTTGTGTCCCCAGTGTTCTCTTCATTTGTGAGAAGAAGAAATAGGTCTACTTGGTATTTAAAATCCTGCCTACAGTTCTGTGACAATGTGTATATAGCATATTTGAGTTAGATCTAGAGATTTTTTCCCTTGCCTACAGAACAATTTACATTCAAAATCTGACCACACAAAACTATGGAACTTAAGGTCTGTTTCAGGAGATGGGATATAAAATGTCAGGGAAACTAAAAGATATGCTTCTGTAAGCGTTCACTAAAGATAAAAGTTAAGATAAACATTCCCTTTGCAGGTGTAAAATATCCAAAGTTGTCCTTTAAATAACAGTTATATACATATATATTGACCAAGAAGGACTTAAGTTTCCTTCAGGTTGATCAAACTTTAGACAGTCTTCGACCTGACTCCAGGCACCAGACATCCCTTTTCTTAGAGTAGTTACTTTAGAAAACTTTCAGTTGTAAATTATTTCTCTGTCCCTTTGAGATGTTAGTCTCCCAGACTCTTATCAGTTTTACAACCCAGAAATGTCTTTCTCAGGGACCTGGAAGCCATTGTTTTGCAATGTAATCATCAGGACCCTCCTATCTCCGGTCTCTGTGGGAAGGTAGCAGTCTAACTTCAGCAAGTGACAATATCAAATACAGATGGTCTAATTACACAGACCAATCTCCCATGAACATCCTCAGGTACTTTTCCATTAGCTCACCCCAGCATTTACAAATCCTCCCATATTTGGTTTTAGGGGAATTGAGTTCAGTTTCTCTCCTGTATTGCAATACAGGAGAGCTCTACTGCAGTATTCTTAAATAAAGACTTATTTGTCATTTTTAACAAGTATTTAGAGTTATTCCTCTTCTACAATAAACACACACATATACACACATGCCTGCACACACATACATGCACACAAAATGTACATATACATTTTTAAAGCTAATTCTATTTTAAATTATTCATAATTTTAAATGTTATTAACAAATTAATCTAAAGCTAGAGTTTAAAATATAATGGCAAAAAAGATTATACGTTAAAATTAACGTCTGTGGAAAATGAAGGAAACTCAAAGGTATGCATTTCAGAGAATCTGAGAAAATGAAAATTATACAATTTGTTTAAGAAAAAAATTTCCAATTTTACATTCTATTATTATAAATAAAATACACCATATTACACAATAAAATGGTCATGGAAAGTTATAAGTGTAATTATTTTTGAAAATAAAATATTTTAAATGTCCTAGGGCATTTAATAATTTAATAATATGAATAATTATAATTATACTAATTTAAATAAAACAAACAGTAATATTAACATGAATAATTTAATAACACATCCCTATTACTACATGCCAGGTACTATTTAAAGTTGTTTGCATATGTATTAATCAACACAATGATTTTGTGAAGTAGGTTTTATTATGCTCCGCTTTACAGCTGAGGAAATTGAGGCACAGAGAGGTTAAGTAACTTGCCCAAGGTCACACAGGTAGTGAGCAGGAGAAGTGAGATTTGAACTTGGGAAGTCTGGTTCTAGGTCTGTGCCCTTAGCCTTGTGGAAGGCCAGCTCCCCAAATATCACCAACACCACTTGTTGATAAGACAAATCTGAGTGGCTGCTTACTGCCCTAAAGGGGATCAACACCTCCAGAGCTGCAGCAGTGTCTCTGAGGACAGAATCAGAGGTCAGAACTTACTGAAAATTGAAAACTTGGTATAAGGCAGGTCTTAACAAAGGAATGGCTTGATTAGTATTAGCTAAAGATCCAGATAAAAGAGTCTACGATTAGTTGCAAAAACAAGCTGAAGATATATGAGGCAAAAGATTTACAGAATTGAGGGCACAAATTGTATGCTAATGCTTTCTGTTGAAGATGGATCAACCTGGACCAGTATGAAATATCAAGCAATTTTCCTGAGCTAAAGTCACGCTAAAGAAGACAATAGAATAGTAAAGTCATGTGAATGTACATACTAGGCTGTATGGGGGCCTGTAATTTGGTCTTCACTGTCCAAGCTGGGTGTGGGAGTATATACTTTGGGTTCTTTACATCTCTTAAAAGACTACTATATCAATTTTTGTTTTTGTTTGAAAGCAGTATGCCTGTCGAATAAATTAACTATTTTAAGTTGACATTTTAATATGCTTTTTAAAGCACCATTTATGTTAATAAACCAATCAGGATAATTTATAACTTAGTGTGTTTTATAAATAATTTAACTTGCTCTGATTTAACTCTATGTAAATGTGTCTGAAAATTAACATATTTGTATATTTTGTATATTCATATACAATTGAATATATGAACATTGGTATATTCATATACAAATAACACAATTAATTGTATTCAATTAACAGTTGAATTGAATACAACTGTTCAACAGACCTCACTGGTTTTTAGACTTAAAAGCAAACCTTAGAGTTTTGTCTAGGACATGTAAGAATAGGCTATTTTTCACATGTGTATTTTCTCATCAGTGCATTTTGCAACTAATATTTTCCCTTGCAACTACCTTTTTTTTCTTTTGTGTTGTTGCTTTAACTCATTATGAAGCAATAACTGCTGTTGCCAATAGAAACCTTTAAAAGAGAAAAAATTGACTTCTTCTGACAAATGATCAAACTACATTAAAGAGATAATATAATTATATATAATAAACATCTTTTTATTAAAAGTACAATTAATATCAGCTATGCCAGTTCTCTTCATATTAAAGTTTCCATATCTAGCAAATAAAAATATAGGACACTAAGTAAAATTTGAATTTCAGATAAAAAATGTTTTTAGCATAATTCATCCCAAGTAATATTGGGACATACTAAAAATTATTAGTAGTTCATCTGAAATTTATTTATTTATTTTTATTGGAGTATAATTGCTTTACAATGCTGTGTTAGTTTCTGCTATACAATGAAGTGAATTAGCTGTATGTATAACTATATCCACTCCCTCTTGGACCTCCTTCCCACCCCCCCATCCCCCATCCCACCCACCTAGGCTGTCACAGAGCACGGAGCTGAGCTCCCTGTGCTTTACAGCAGGTCCCAATAGCTATCTATTTTACACATGTTAGTGTATTTATATCAAACCTCATCTCCCAATTTGTCCCACCCACCCCTTCCCGCCTCTGTCCACATGTCCATTCTCTACATCTACGTCTCTATTCGTGCCCTGCAAATAGGTTCATCTGTACCATTTTTCTAGATTCCACATATATGCGTTAATATACAATATTTGGTTTTCTTTTTCTGGCTTGCTTCACTCTGTATGACAGACTCTAGGTCCATCCACATCTCTACAAATGACCCAATTTCGTTCCTTTTTATGGTTAATAATCCATTGTATATATGTACCATATCTTCTTTATCCATTCCTCTGTTGTTGGACATTTAGGTTGTTGCCATGTCCTAGCTATTGTAAATAGTGCTGCAATGAACACTGGGATACATATGTCCTTTTGAATTACGGTTTTCTCAGGGTATATGTCCAGTAGTGGGATTGCTGGGTCATATGGTAGTGCTATTTTTAGTTTTTAAAGGAACCTCCATACTGTTTGTTTTCCCATAGTGGCTGTATCAATTTACATTCCCACCAACAGTGCAAAAGGGTTCCCTTTTCTCCACACCCTCTCCAGCATTTACTGTTTGTAGATTTTCTGATGATGCCCATTCTAACCAGTGTGATGTGATAACTCACTGTAGTTTTGATTAGCATTTCTCTAATAATTAGTGATGTTGAGCAGCTTTTCATGTGCCTGTTGGCCATATGTATGTCTTCTTTGGTGAAATGTCTATTTAGGTCTTTCACCCATTTTTTAATTGGGTTGTTTGCTTTTTTGATATTGAGCTCCATGAGCTGTTTGTATATTTTAGAGATTAATCCTTTGTCTGTTGCTTCATTTGCAAGTATTTTCTCCCATTCTGAGGTTTGTCTTTTTGTCTCATTTATGGTTTTCTTGGCTGTGCAAAAGCTTTTAAATTTCATTAGGTCCCATTTGTTTATTTTTGTTTTTATTTTCATTCCTCTAGGAAGTGAGTCAAAAAATATCTTGCTGTGGTTTATGTCAAAGAATATTTTTCCTATGTTTTCCTCTAAGAGTTTTATAGTGTCCAGTCTTACATTTAGGTCTTTGATCCATTTGGGGTTTATTTTTGGGTACGATGTTAGGTAGTGTTCTAATTTCATTCTTTTACATGGAGCTGTCCAGTTTTCTCAGCACCACTTATTGAAGAGGCTGTCTTTTCTCCATTGTATGTTCTTACCTCCTTTGTCATAAATTAGGTAACCATATGTGTGTGGGTTTATCTCTGGGCTTTCTATCCTGTACCATTGAGCTATATTTCTGTTTTTGTGCCAGTAGCATACTATCGTGATGACTGTAGCTTTGTAGTATAGTTTGAAGTTGGGAGCCTGACTCCTCCAGCTCTGTTTGTCTTTCTTAAGATTGCTTTGGCTATTCGGGGTCTTTTGTGTTTCCATACGAACTGTAACACTTTTTGTTCTAATTCTGTGAAGAATGCCATTGGCAGTTTGATAGGGATTGCACTGAATCTGTAGATTGCTTTGAGTAGTACAGTCATTTCCACAATATTGATTCTTCCAATCCAAGCACATGGTATATTTCTCCATTTGTTTATGTCACCTTTGATTTCTTTCATCAGTGTTTTATAGTTTTCTGAGTACAAGTCTTTTGCCTCTTTAGGTAGGTTTATTCCTAGGTATTTATTCTTTTTGTTGTGATGGTAAATGGGATTGTTTCCTTAATTTCTTTCTGATTTTTCATTGTTAGTGTAGAGGAACACCAGAGATTTCTGTGCATTAATTTTGTATCCTGTAACCTTATCAAATTCATTGATTAGTTCTAGTAGTTTTCTGTTAGCATCTTTAGGATTTTCTATGTATAGTATCATGTCATCTGCAAACAATGACAGTCTTACTTCTTTTTTTCCAATTTATATTCTTTTTATTTCTTTTTCTTCCCTGATTGCTGTGGTTAGGACTTCTAAAACTATGTTGAATAATAGTGGCGAGAGTGGACATCCTTGTCTTGTTCCTGATCTTAGTGCAAATGCTTTCAGTGTTTCACCATTGAGACTGATGCTTGCTGTTGGTTTGTCATATATGGCCTTTATGTTCAGGTAGGTTCCTTCCATGCCCATTTTCTGGAGAGATTTTTTTTTTTATCATAAATCGGTGTTGAATTTTTTCAAAAGCTTTTTCTGCATCTATTGAGATTATGATATGGTTTTTATTCCTTAATTTGTTAATACAGTGTATCACAGTGATTGATTTGCATATATTTAAGAATTCTTGCATTCCTGGGATAAATCCCACTTGATCATGGTGAATGATCTTTTTAATGTGTTGTTGGATTCTGTTTACTAGTATTTTGTTGAGGATTTTTGCATCTATGTTCATCAGTGATATTGGTCGGTAATTTTTTTGTGTGTGATATCTTTGGTTTTGGGATCAGGGTGATGATGGCTTCACAGAACGAATTTGGGAGTGTTCCTCCCTCTGCAATTTTTTGGAAGAGCTTGAGAAGGATGTGTGTTATCTCTTCTCTAAATGTTTGACAGAATTCACCTGTGAAGCCATTTGGTCCTGGACTTTTGTTTGTTGGAAGGTTTTTAATTACAGTTTCAATTTCATTACTTGTGATAGGTCTGTTTATATTTTCTAACTCTTCTTGGTTCAGTCTTGGAAAATTGTACCTTTCCAAGCATTTGTCCATTGCTTCGTGGTTGCCCATTTTATTGGCATATAATTCACCCCAAGTAATATTAGGATATACTTATACTAAAATTATTAGTAGTTTATCTGAAATTTAAACTTAATTGAACTTTTTTTTCTTTGTGGTACGCAGGCCTCTCACTGCTGTGACCTCTCCCGTTGCGGAGCACAGGCTCCGGACATGCAGGCTCAGCGGCCATGGCTCATGGGCCCAGGCGCTCCGCGGCATGTGGGATCTTCCCTGACCAGGGCACGAACCCGTGTCCTCTGCATCGGCAGGAGGACTCTCAACCACTGTGCCACCAGGGAAGCCCTTAATTGAACTTTTGTATTTTATCTGACAACACTCCTTAGTGGCAAGTTTTCATCTGATAAGAGTTGAGAGCAGTAAAATCTACTTAGGATACATTCTTCTATCTTATTCAATTCTTTTCTAACAATGTCCCTTCTATGATTTGCTTTCTTCCATTTAAGCTGTCACTTGGACTTAGGTGAAGAGATGAAGGGAGACCCAGGGTGTTTCTTTATCCTATAGATAGGTTCAATCTAGTCTTTATTAAGGTTAAAAAGCAAAATTAATCCGAAAGGAAAGTTATATGCAATATAAAAACTAACTTCTAATAACTTTAAAAATAACTATCTCTGATATTCCATATTTATAACAAATACAGATGCTGTGGGGTTAAAAGTCTATTCTATAGGGCAATTTTCAGAGATGTAAGACATTATTAAAGGAAAAGAAGAAACAAGGAAACATCAGTCATTCCTGAACGTTTGCAATATGCTCAGGTCCACACTAGAAGCTTTAAAACTTAAAAAAAAATTTTAAGTGGGATGTTAAACAATATCCCTTGCTACTTTTATTTTCCCAAAATGAGAAATGAAGTTCACTGGAGATAACTGATTTCCTCAGGCTATTGGTCTAATAACCAGTGAAAGCAGAATTCTAGCTATATTTCTATCTATTAACAATGTTTTGTCCATCATACCAGCTGGGTTTAGATTCCAGTCAGCTTTAATTGACTGTCACAAATGGTGCCAAAAGAAGGAATAATCTATATCAGGGAGTGTCAGCCGGTTCCCATTCAGGAAAGGTGAACACCCAAATGTAAGCACTCACTGTGGCAGGACTGGTCTTGGCATCAAGCCACCAGGTTAACATGCAGCAGCCAGGTTAAGATTAGGGAAGTCACCAGGTGGACAATGTTTAGGAAATGATGATTCCATGGGAAAAGCAAGTCTCCCATCTGTTTATTGCTGTGCCCTTCCTTCCATCATAAAAAACAAAACAAAAAAGACAACTGATATGGGTCAGAGATGGAGGCATTTATTGGACTCTCAGAATTTTCTTCTCTCCATCTGTTGACTGTCAGTTCCCTCAGAAAGATCAGTAAAAATCTGTTGATCAAGTCAAACTAAGTTTATTAGATGTACTTCAGGGAGGGGTAACACAACCTAAGAGAAACAAACAAATCTTAGGACTGTTATAGACAAGGGAAATCAGAGGATGTATTAATTTTTGTTTGTTTTGTTTTCTTTTTGCCTGGGCTAGGTGATTTTAAAGTAAGTCTGTAAAGGCAGAGAACTATTTGGAATTGGGCAAAGTTCAGGTGAAACAACAGTTTTGGATTGTTGAACTTAGTTTTGGATTGGAAGTGAGACTTTGTGAACAAGTTGATAAATAAGTTATCTTGGTTGATATAGAGTCTCATCACCAGATGAGATTTTGGATGAATATTTTTTAGCTAGGGACAACTAGATTCAAATTCTAATTCTCTTGATAGACTAGTATTTTACATTATTAGTTTACAGGAATGAAATCAGATATCAAATCAAATATATTTTTTAATCACAATGTTTGGAAAAAATTATCACTTAGTGATAAATAATATCAACAGTCTTAAGATTAAATGCTGGAGGAAAGAAGACAAAAGGCCAATGAGCCTGGGCTGCTAACTGGTGATTATGAAGATCCAATCCTTAATTTGAACACGTTTTAGTTCCAGATACCAGGACAGAGAATCAAATTGATCAATGAACAACTGATTTAAAAACTGCATCATAGAAAAGGAGTAAAGAATTTCTATGTCTAATCAATAAAACTGAGATTATATTAAAGAAGGACCTAACTATTTACATAATTACCACCTTCCCCATTGTAGGGTAAAAAACTTCAGGGGAAAATACATGATAAGCCAAATTATGTACAACATAAAATAAATATGTGAAATAATGAACAGAAACTATATCACCTGACAATTACCTTAGTTATACTTAAAATATAAAATGATTTAATTTATTAAATTATAGAAATAAGGTAAATAACATTAAGTGTCGATGATAGATGCTACTACAGTATTTTACCAGATTCACTAACCTAAGATGGAGGAAAACTTTTAAGTCAGAAAAAAAGCACTGTTGTTTGGAAAAAGAGTTTGGGAAGAATGTGGGAACAGCTCGAAGGATTTTCTTATATCACTTTAAAAGCCCACTCTATCATATGATATTTATAATTTTATAATACTTTAAAAAATAGAGATTTAGATTAAAAAAATCTACTTAGTCTTAACATGCACAGAATGGTCAGATCTCAAGGGACCACTTTTACAATCCTACTCACTAAATCTAAATCATCAGGAAAGAAATCTTCAAATTAAATTTAAGCAAAGTATCTTTTTAGAGTTGGGTGGTAAACATTCATCAATGTTTCTTTGTTCTCTCAAGCAGCTACAGCATTATTATTCTCTCAACTACCCTACTATTATGATATCATCTGGAGACCCAAGAGTGCATCTGGTTAAAATTGATGGACCCTTGCTACACAGAAATCATATGAGCTAGAGTTTTCCCCAGAAGACAGAGCAAAAAGTTAAATCAATCCAGATCCATTTTATTCTCTGAGACTTGGAAGAATCTCTATTTTTTTGTTTGTTTGGTTTTTTTAGTGTTGGCCCATGACCCTTAGCTATGGGTAGTGTCAACATCATTTGACGCTAAGCTGAGAAGAGTTTGCAGTGATCATGGCTGGAGAGTTTCAAAGAGAAGCTACAAAGTGACCAAACATATGCCAGTTAAGTTTAAATTTGAATTTTTAAATATTTTAAGTAGTAATAAAAAACCATTGAGTTATTTAGTCAAAGGCAATTTTAGCAGTCAAAACCCAGAAATCCACCAACTCCAGCAGCACAAGATTGGTATACTTTTTCCAAAGGATGGAAAATTTTGAGGTTACAATAGACAAAAATGCCCAGAATTCCCCCAAACCACTCATTCAGTTTCTCCCACTACTCTATCCATTTATAGTTCAACTTGATATTTTCTAATTATTTCCTGAACTTCTACTTCCTGCCTCTGAGCTTTTGATATTCTTTCATATAGAATGTTTTTTCCCTGCATTACCATATTTTAGGACTTAAACAAAAACTCATCCTTGAAACATCCCTCAACTCTTAGCTAGAAGTTATTTCCGTCTTTTGTCCCTTCTTCAAGTGTTTTGCTCACAACTCCTAGAAAACCTTGTACAAGGGGTAAAATGGTGTGTATATAGTAAATTATGTGTATAAGAAAGGAGGAAACATACAGATTAGTTACATTTGCATAAAGAAATAGTGGAAAGGATATACAAGATACATAAAAAGTAAGAGGGAATAAATGTTCTCAATGTGTACCTTTGTCTAATGACTTGATTTTCTGAACCAGTGATTATTTCTTCAAAGATGTGTTCAAATATAAGAAAGAACCATCTTGCGTCACTGTTGTTTATGAGCATTCTCTCCCTTATTTTTTGGTAAATTCTCCTAGAACAGGGGCTATACGTTGTTCATCTTTTATATCCCTTACCTGATTTTGTGTAGTGTATACATTAAGGGCATTGCATAAACACCTGCCCCCCAACTTGCCCCATTAGGGTATATTCTGAAACAAAAGCTAAATAAAAATCAACACAAAGAGAACAAATCTTCCCATTTTGTAGAAGTAATAGTTCACACCATTAATGTATTGATGATGAGGCCAGAGCTTCTTTCCCATCTTAATCAAAGACAGTAAAGTATTCACTAATTCTTTTTTTTTTTCTTTTTTTTTTTTAACATCTTTATTGGGGTATAATTGCATTCACTAATTCTTAAAGAGATGAAAATATAGTGAATTTTACTTGACTTACTATCTTGAAAATAATACATACTACTGTTAGACTATAAAAAAGACATTTTAGAGTCTAGAAAATTTAAAATAAAGGTTAGTCTGTGGATTATAAGGATAACAATGTCAGTAGCAGATGATCTGAGTATTCCAGATCACATGGAAGTCCTAACACTCCAATAGATCAGGTTATTGTATATAATATGACACATTCCACTACAAATACTTAATTTCCTTTCACTTTACTACAATGAAAGATGTCCTCCCTCCCAACTAATCTCCCACTCTACCAGATTCCCAATGTCATCACTGCTTAACTTTCGTTTCCCTTTTTCCTCTGAGATCTGGGACTTAAGAATATACCTCTCTTTCCCCTTTGACCTGAGGGAAAACTAAATACAGTCTAAATTAGAGCCTGAGCTAGACTAATAGACTGAGTCTGAGATTTGCAGGTTTCTAAATAAGCCCTAGACTCCTAATTAGCTCAACAAGGAACAAAATAGCATTCAGCCTTTCTTTCATCTTCTGATCCTCCACCAACTTGGCAAGACAATTTGCAGCCCATGAGGCTCAGTAAAAATAAATCACCATCATAGAGGTATAGTGCACCATAAATATTCAAAACCTAGAATCACAAACTTACAAATTGGAAGGGTTTCACATATATGTCCAGAGTGCCCAGAGTTATGGACCATTACAGCTATTAAAAAGGAGAAAAATGCCACAGTCATTACTCATGACAATTTAATCACCTCTATTTTTAGTTAATTGAGAATATTCGTTAACTGTTAAGTACAAGTCTAATTTTCCAATCCAGAAATAACATAAATGCTTGTGTTTTCTCCCTGGGATTAGTACAGAAACCAGAGCTCAAAGGAATGATGGAGGAAGAGAAGGGAATCCCCAAAGCATTAAATAATAGGTCTGCATCTTATAGATCATCATCCCCAGACAATCAGACACTACATAAATGTTTCCATTGTTCATTTCCTTTATTGCAGATACAATGAAACTGTCCAGTATGATTAAGAGATGTCTTACGATAGAAAATAGAGGCACTTTGCTAGAATATATCATTGAAAACATTTTTAAAAAAGCTGAATAAAAGTCTCATCTGTTTCATCACAAACCCTCACTTACTAAAGATAAAGAAATCATGCAGTAATTCAAACTGAATTTTTAGGGATTAAGTTTTATGCCAAAATGATTACATATTCCAGCAACAGCTCTCTAAGGATGCTGGGTTTACAAAACAGCTTCTAGTGGTTAAAATAGATAAGCATTTCTAAACTGAATATGCTGCATTTGGTACTGAGCAGGAATTTGTTTAACTAATGAATAAATTTGCTTCTGTGGTAGTAAATGCTACCTGCTGTTAATTAAAACCCCCTAAAATATGTTTTACATAGTGACTTTTTGGAGGAACAACTACTAATAGAACCTTGTTTCTTATATTCCTCAGCAGATAAAAAAAGTGTCAGTTAATAGATGATGACTTGAAGTTTATTCACTCTCCACAAATTATGATGCATCCTTTTCCAATAGAAGCTATCAAGCAGAGCTTTCTCAAACTCTTGTAGTCTCCCCCCAACCAATAACATATATGTTATATATGTTTTATATATTATATATTTAATATTTTTTATTATCTTATCTCTTCCAACTCTCCATGATAAGGGTTCTCCAGTTGATGGGTCCTCCCCAGTGCTCTGAGCCCCATATCCAACTCCTTCATTGCACACCTACCTGCATATCAAATGCCTCATTTTTTTTCTTTTTCATCTAGAGCTTCTCACTTTCTAGCCTACCTTTAAACAAGCTTAAGACTCTCTAAACTTTCCTTTTTGTCCTCTTTCCCCTTTGGTCCTTTCCCTCCTTTTGCCCTCCTTCTAAAGTTAAGCTTCTAAAAAGTGTATTCCATAGACACTGTCCTCCTGTCTGGCTTCTTATTCCATGCCTCCACCCAAAATTGGAATCTTTTTCCCACCACTCCTCTGAGTCTCTCCTGGATGCACCACCAGTGCCCTCTGGGCATCGTGCAGTCCTTATCTTAAGTGATTTCTAACAACAACTTTCTTGAAACTCTATCCCTTTGGTTTCTGTGATATAATTCTCAGGGTTTCTCCAGATTCTTTGGATCTGACTCAACCTCAGCCTTCTTTAGGAGCAAATATACAATTTTTTAACATGTCAAATTCACTGGTAATTAGAGAGATGCAAATTAAAATATGATTTATAATGTGTTTCTTATGAAACTTATAGGGAAAATAATTCATACATTGCTAGTGCATATAAAAATTGAAACACCATTCCAGAAAGCAATTTAGCAAAGTGTTTTAAAAGCCTAAAAAAGGCATGTATTCCTTGACCTAATATCATTCTATTGTTAGGAATATGGCCTAAGGAAAGAATCATGAATATCTGAAGGAGTTTATTTGTCAGGACATTGATCTCACAGCACTGGTTATACTAAGGAAATTGATAAACAACTGAAAATGCTCAATAGTGGAGAAGTAAATTATAGTTATCAATACAAATAAATGCTACGCCGCTTTTTGAAATGATGCAAATAATTATATGTACCTGTATTCTCAATACATTTTCAAGTTGAAAAGACAGATTAGAAAACTGTATGTTAAGTATGATCTTATTTATAAAAAGAGTATGTATACAAACACGTAAGTACAAGTACATAAAATACTGGAAGGTTTTGGATCCAAGTGTCTGCTGCTGTTTCATGTGACTGGTGGAAATACCGGTGATTTTTTTTAACTTTTCAATTTTTAAAAAATTTCCTACAATAAACAAGTATTATTTTTGCCAGAATGGAATAAAAATGAAAATATTTTCAAAACTGTTTGTATTTGAATAAACTAAACACAGTATTGAATTTTCAATTTGGAACTTTGAGCTTATAACTTGGATGAATTTGTTATAGTTTCTCTTCAGGCAGATATTCAGAAGTTAATGAAATAAGTGAAGGTTGTTTCAAAATGTTCCCTTGTTCTGACTTTGCATATGGAATAGAACTGAAAAATAAAAGGTTTGGCATGAAAAGCTTGGAAAATTTTACATTGTAAAACAGTAGTTTTTTAAAGATGGTAGGGGAAAGAAGTCAACACAGTATGATTTCTGAGCTATCAGAGACGGTAGTAAGTATTATACACTATGAATTACATTTTTATTTCACCAACACCAACAATATTGCTCATATGAGCAGTACTAAGCAATATGTCCAAGTATTGTGCTGAAGACTTAATATGAATCATCTACTTGTTCCCTACAGCAAAATTATGAGGCAGGCGCCATTACTATTCCTATTTTAAAGATGACGAAAGGGAGACAAAGAGATCAATGAACTTATTCATGGTCATGCAGGTAAGAGACTAGGTTTGAACCTAATCTAATTCCGGAGTTTGAGTGTCCAATTACTTTGTGATCTGTCCTCATATCTATCATATCTGAAGAGAAATTACCATTACCAAAATTTCTCATACATATATGACCCAGTTATAGAAAGCGGAAGAGTATAAATGGCATTTATTTTGTTTAGATAGAATATTATCCTATCTATATCCTTTAATTAAAATGGAAAATATTTTTCCTTAAAATTCATTAAAATTTCAAATGTTAAAAAAATGAAATATGATGAAACAATGATAGCCCCTAATTATAATAATTCTAGTTACACTTTGTTACAATAACTTGGAGACATACACACACACACATATATGCACATACACTTGTGAGCACATATATATATTTATATAAAAATTTCACACATATGAATAGCCACTGTGCCATTACCATTTACCAACAAGGCCATATTCGAATTAACCCCAACATACACAGACAAACAAACATTTACAGAGTTCTAATGCTAATGGAATATACTCTATACACACAAAAAGGAAAGGTGTGTGTTCGGAAAAGTAATAATAAAATATTTTTCCCAACATGACCAAATGTTTTTACTACTTTATACACTATCAGTTAAAGATTCAATTATTCATTATTTCATTCAATAAAAATTTCCACGCATGCCAAACCATGCTAGACACTAGCAATAAGAGATACAAAATTGAGGTCAGTGGTAGAGGCAAAGGTATAAATGACAACTCAGAAGGTGCTTTGATAGAAGGGTACATAAAGTGGTAAGAGGATGAATTCCTACCTTCATCAGAAAATGGGTTGAGGGGAGAGGGAGTTCAAGAAAGCTTCCTAGAGAAAATAGAAGAGTGAACTCTTAAAAAGAAGGAAGGAATTAGCTAAGCAGAGCAGTAAAAGAATGTTCCAAACAGAAGAAATCCTATGTATAAATGTAGCCCATGCAAGAGTGGACAGGAAAGTCATTAGCTGTCGTGGGTAGCAGCTTAATGTCAAACTTAGTGTCTTAAAGTCCACGATCTAGCACAACATGTAGTCCCCCCCCCCCCCCCCCACTTTTCAGTTCAGATTCTAGTCAAGAAGCAATTCTTTTCTTTGAGGCTTATACGGATGAAATTTCTCTTGCCTTCAAAATTTGGGGTAGAATAAGAACCACCCAGAACACAGAGGAGGCAGTTAAGGAATGAGGGTCCCAAGGAGCGGTGGAAAAATACAACAAAGAAGTAGTTTAGAATAGGCTAGGTAGGACTGGGATGGCAATGAGCTTCAACCTGAATGCAAACTTCTATTAGTTGGAAATAACTGTGCTAAGAAAAATTTCCATTCCCACTAGAATTTTGGTACTGCCAAGGGGTGGCTTGTGAGCCTTTAGTTCCTCCCTCCAAATGCAGAGATTCTGCAGCTTCTCCTGAACCAGGTTCAGTGGGAATGAGTGCTGTAAGCAACTAATGACAGTCGTCGTGGACACTGAATTTGAGAGTAGTGACACATAAGACAATATTATCTTGTGGCTATTTCCAGTCTACAACATAGACTGCTTTTGGGGGAGTAGTGAGAAATGATGCTGAGCTGGGTAGGTAACTGTTGTAGAAAGGTTGTTCTACTATCCTCAGGAGTCTTGGGTACGGTACAGAGGCGGAAAAGTATTTTAACCAAGGAGACAGCTTGATAATCCCATTTCTATAATGACGATTACCACAGTACATGAAAATGTCTCGTTTTATTGTCTGATTTCCTCATTAGACTCGAAGCCCTTTGATAACAAGGGGAATAGATCTTTAGGTACATGCAGTGAAAAACTCAACTTAGCGAATGAGTACTGATGAGGTGTTTTTTTTTTCTTTCTTTGTTTTTTTTTCCCAGCCCTTAAGAAACATTCAAGACATCAAGAATTGTCCAGAGAGATAAGATGAGCATTACATGTCACAGAAATCAAGAGAAAGGAGATTTTCTTTTTTCAAGGAAGAGTTAGTATTTAACTGCGAAAAAAGTCAGAACAGTCTTGTAGAGACCTGAATAATGGCCACAGAATTCATCAGTTAGAAAGTTATTGCTGATCTCAATACAGAGATATCAGTACAAAAGCATGAGTGGAATTCAAAGGGCAGTAGGTTTAGGAGAAAGGAAGTAGGATACAGAGAGTATGTTCTATTCTTGGGTGAGGGTATGGGAAGAAGAATAATGGTAACTAAGGACACATATAAAGTTGAGGGTAAGATTATGGGAATTATGTGAATGAACATCTTCTTAAGATTAGAATACGTAGACAAAGATGCAAAAATATTTAGTTACTTCAAACTTACAATATTCTAATTTGCCATTGTTCTCCTACCAGCCTATGTCTGTTGTGCTGAAGAAATGAGTTTTAATCAGGATAAAAGTTCATTTAAAAAAAGCAATTTCGACCCATGACACACTTTTCCATAAAAAGCCATCCCCAGCTGAAGGCAGACCCCAGTAGAATGTGTGGAAGCAAGGCTTAGGTTAATAGGAAGGTCATGGATATTTAGAAGAGTTACAGAGATGTGAAGAGGAGAACAGAAAGGAGGAGATAGGATGCAAAAAATGAGGTACATCTACTTCACAAAATTTCCTAGAGCCATACTCATTTCTTACCCATGGGTAATGGGTAAGAAATGCCCTCTCTCAAAACTTTTTCCCCAGATGTGAAATTAGCAAAGGATCATGACCTAATATCACAGGTTTAATGGTTTATAAAATTTAGCTTGAAAAGCTTAGACTTACATAACATTTCCTCTTAGGGAAATGTCCAAAAAGTGTTTTAAATTCTGAATTATAATGTATCTTTTGATAAACAACCTTTTCACAAGATGCATCTGTCAGTATTTATTCCAGGCTAAGAGAAAGATGATTGCACTCCACTCATGGATTTGTGTTCAGTCTTTTAGGAACTGTGGTTGAAGTGTTCAACAAAGTGATGTAATTGTGCTGAGTTACCACATTTTTGAAAATGATTATTAACTAAAATCCAATATTCATATTCTTTGGCTGACCTAGACTTTTCTAGATGATCTCTGGGAAACAATGTCTGTGAAGATCTATTGTAAACCATCACAGTCTACTAATTTTTATTAATGATCAAGTTGGTTGTCAAAAAGTACTTAGTAGGATATTCCCAGTATTATAGAAAGAATCCTCAGACACTTAGGGAGTGGCTAGATTTTCTTCTTAAGGAATCACTTGAAAAATTAAGGCACACAATATTAAAGAAAAATTGTTCTGCATGTGTGAAGCATGTGCTAGATATAAATATTAATGATCTGTAATAGGTAGAACCATAATCTGGGAGCATTCAAGCATAATTCCAACTGTCTGATGCTTTGATAATATATTCCAGTAAGCAGAAGGCTCAGACGGAAATGAGTCTAATAGGAAATTGAATCACACACCCATAGACTTATGTGGTTGAACTGATTTGAGTATATAAATCTGAGGTTGAAAAAACTCCTGAAGTGACCACTTGAAAACATTTGAAAAGTTTCACCTTGGAATTTTACTGTAGGGTCAAACAGACAAAGCATAGTCCAATGAGGAAATGAAGAATTTATGTGTGCATGTCTAAGCCAATAAAAGTTGTTTCTGAACCAACGAAGTTTGTTCATACATATATCTATGTGCTTTTGATCCAAGCAAGTTTTGCTTGAATATATTAATATTTGACAGCTCAAGGAAAACATTATATATCCCAGTCCAGCTCAATATGCCTGTCTCTTTCTCTGAGATAGTACTCTGATGTTCCCATCAGTCATTCCCATACTACATGGCCCTGTTTCTTTGTGCACAGATGACAAATTCAGGAGTGGGCACCAGACCACATATAAGCAATTAGATTCTCTCTCAAAGAATTTTGGAATTTTGTGCTTAATCAGTGTCAATCAGGTACCAGCCAGGAAAATGAAAACTATCCTAGATAATTAAAACAGAGGGAAGTTAATGCAACAAATCTGTTATATCTGTGATGAAAGAGCTACGAAACCAAACGGGGGAGAGTGAGTCAATGTAGAAAGGAAGCCACAACATCCATAGGGCAAGGGGACAAAGGGAGGGAGTGGTATTGCCAGATCTCCTGGAAAATAAAACAGTCAAGAGGCCTTGCACTTATGGAGTTAATATTCCAGAAAGGGAGATAGATAATAATTATAAGCCTATCAGGGGGGCTTTTTAGTCTCTACTAAACATTCAGAGTCCAAGGACTGCTCAGTCTATGCAGAACTGTGTAGGACAGGAACCACAGCTTTCTGGAAGGCCAGTGTCAGGCATTCCTCCCATGGGGTCCTTGCAGTAGCCACACAGCAGACAACTGAGGTATAAGGATGTGAGGTCCCCACGGGGCAGGTGCAGGAACTGCTCACCAGCACCACTCTGCCTCACATCTCCATGCCTCACACGTCTTAATGTATCTTTAATAATTCCATGGGTGTAAATTTCAGTGTCCCTTGCAAGGGACACCCTAGTTCCAAGACTCAAGACATTCAGAGAAGCTTAGAATATGATGTTCTTATTAGCTATTTATAGGTCATTCTTATTTCCTCCCAGTCTGATGGAATTTACCCATCAGGGGTAATAATTAGCAACAATGCTTCATAATACAATGGACACCATATTTAGGTCTTTTCAGGGAAACAGAGCCAGGGGTTTAATGGAAGATAAGTGGGGAAAATAGTTCTGTTAGCTCTTTCACTCACAATAATCACAGTGAAAAAATAAAATATACAGTGTGTTAGAAGTTGTTAAGTATTATGGAGGAAAAAAAACTTGAAGAGGATAAAAAGTTCTTTAGAAATTAAAAGTTCAAGGTGGTTACGATCTTAAATATGGTGGTAAAGTATGATGGACATACTCTAAGGCGGGACCACATGAGCGCCACCTTCTGGTACTCTTACAATTATGATATCCTGTCTCCTTGAGTATGAGTGGAGGCTGTGACTTCTTTATAACAAATGGGATATGCTAAACGTGGCAGAATATCACTTCTGTGATCCCATTACAGATGATTGTAATATCTTTCCATTTCTGGCTTTGAGGAAGTAAGTGGCCATGTTGGGAAGACCTATCTGGAAAGGAGCTGAACGCAGACTCCAGCCAAGAATCTCAATCTCTCACTCCAACAGCCCATGAATAACTGACTGCTGCCAACAACCATGTGAGCAAGGATACAGATAGATCATCAAGATACATAATCAAGCCCCAATGTGACTGCAGCCTTGGCAGCTCGATTGCAGCCGTGCAGGGGACACAGCTAAGCCACGACTGGACTCTTGACTCACAGAAACTGTGAGGAAATAAATGTGTGCTATTTTAAGTTGCTAAATTAGTGGTACTATTTTTTTTTTTTTTTTTTTTTTTTGCTATACCGGGCCTCTCACTGTTGTGGCCTCTCCCGTTGCTGAGCACAGGCTCCGGACGCGCAGGCTTAGCGGCCATGGCTCACGGGCCCAGCAGCTCCGCGGCATGTGGGATCTTCCCGGACCGGGGCACGAACCCGTGTCCCCTGCATCGGCAGGCGGACTCTCAACCACTGCGCCACCAGGGGAGCCCTGTGGTACTATTTTTATGTATCACTAGATAACTAATACATCAATGGACTTCATGTTAACGAGGTGCTCAAATGGCATGTATTTCTCAAGGTGAAGAGCATTTGCAGCAGAGGAAACAGAGAGTGAAAAATCCCCAAGTGGGAATGTACCCAGAATGTTTTATAAGTAAGCTCATTTGGAATTGAATGGGCAAGGGAGAGAGTAAAAGGAGAAAGAGAAATTTATGTCAGAATTTATAAGCCATAGTAAAGACTTGAGATTTTGAGTGAAAAAGAGACACATTAATTGAACAAAGCAACGTGCTACGAGTTAGCATTTTAATAGCTTCACACTGGCTGGCGTGTTGAGAAAAGGCTGTAGGAGATCAAAATAGTAATAAAAGAGACCAGTTAGAAGGCTATTACAATAATATAGGTGAGAGATGATGGTGACTTGGATCAGAGTGAGTGGTAGTGTAAGTGGTGAGAAGTGGTTGGATTCTGGTTATATTCTGAAGCTACAGCCAACAGGAATTCCAGATGAACTAGATGAAGGGTGTAAGAAAAAGAAAATTCAAGGATGACTGAAAGGGTTTGGGCGGGAATAACCAAGACAGAGAAAACTGTGAGTGAGCAGGTATTTTGTGTTTTTGTTTTTCCTTTGTTTTGTTTTTCAGTAAGAGGGTGGTGAATACCAGAAGCTCAGTTAAGGATATGTGACACTGTCAGTTCTATTAGGCATCCAGCTGGAGGTGTTGTATCAGTATTGTGGTATGATTAATTCAGAGAGGAGCCACAGCCTGGTGGATACATTTAGATATTTAAATCTGTTAGGCCGAATAAGCTTACTAAGGGGGTGAAGGTAGAGAGAGGAGAGAGCCACAGACTGAGTGCTGGAGTACTTTAAGTGTTCCATCTTTATAAAATGGTGGAACCAGCAACAGAGACTGAGAAAAGGGGACCAATAAGTCAGAAGGCAAACCAAAGGGTTGTGGCATACAGAGAGCCAAGTGGAGGGAATGTTTCCAGGAAGAGGATATGATCCACTATGTCAAATGATGCTGAGAGAGAAAAACAAATTGAGAACCACTGGATTCAGTAGAAGTTATTTATAAACTTCATAAAAACAGATTCAGAAGAGTAGTGAGATTAAATTTGATAAATATGTAGTAACTCATGGGATAAAGAGCAAAGTGAATTTGTTACTATAGTTGTTTTGAGACGAGAGAAATAGCACAGGGAAATTGGCAATGTGGAATAGAAAGAAGAATTGCTGGAGTAATATTTTTGTGTAGATGAGAAAGGATGAGGTCTTCTCAAAAGCAAAAGCTTGGGGAGAGACAAAGAATGTACATGTGTTAGAATAGGAGAGGTGGCATAGGATGGAGACACCAATGATGGTAGGCAGGAGTTTACCAAAATTCTTTCCTTATTGCTTCAAGTTTGTCAATTAAACAAGAAGTAAGACTATCAGCTAGGAGTGGCAATGGAGAGTAGCTATTGACAGTTCAAGTAGAAGCTAGATGATATACAGTAATCACCAGGGAGAATGGGAGAGAGGATGGATGGAGAAGAAAGAACGATTTATGGGCAGGATGAAGGACCAATGTGCACTTTCTGAACATGAATTTGAAGCAAAATAAATCAGGATGGTATTACACTTTTTCTCTTTTTATTCTAACCACATTCAACCAGTCAGGTGCAGGCAAGGAATAGGTGAAGGTTTGGAATTAACCAGGGCTCTGGTTTTGCAAAGCACCGTGACAAAGTAAAGGAGGAAAGAGGGTTGTGAATATATATGTGAAGTTGTTATTATAGTGATTGGCCATGAGATTTAAGTTAAAGAAGGAGGGATGAGGGGGCATTGGGGATGTAATAAGGTAAAACATTCCACTGATTCTATGTGATGGGGCAGTGGCAATGTTGTAATAGTAGAGATACTAGAAGTGGGAAACCCGTAAAACAGGAAGTGGTGGCCAGTGAGTGGGATATATGGAATTGGGAATTTGGAGACGCCAGAACATATTGGTAATGACAAAGGTCATTGCCCAAAGTTTAGTTGAGAGTGGTATTGGGTAGAATGAACATAGCCAGAAGTTAAAAACCATTAAGAAATAAGAGGGCATATCCTGGTGGCCAATAGGACAATGGTGAGGGGTAGTATTTGATACAGTCTGACTGGATGAGATACAAAGCTGAGTGTTTTTATGATGCAGAGAGAGATAATGGAGTCAAGACATCAGTGAAGAGCAAAGAAACTACCTACCTCACTCCTAGACCCACTGATTCAATTGATGTGGAAGAAAAAAGAGCTACAACCTGACAGGGCTCTAGGTGATAGAGTGTCCCCTGGTTTTACTTAGAATAAGAAAGTAAAAGCAATTTTCAGGTTTGCTTGTTCAGATATTACCTTTCACAATGTCCCTTGAACCCACCAGCTCATTCTCCATGGCACAAAAGAGCAACATTTTATAAAGCAATTATGACTGTGGGAATCCTTCCCTTAAATTATTTTAACAACTTTAAATTCTTCTCAGGATAAAGTCCAAACTCCACAGTTTAAACAATCCAGCATAATCTGGCACTTGCTAACATCTCCAACCTCAACTCCTGTACCTTGCCACTTCTATACTATATACTGAGCACACTGAACTACTTCAAGCTCCCTGAAAATTCTAGTCATGTTTCTTTTGCCTTCTAGCCTTCACAGATACACAGATTCTTTCTTTTCCCTAAAGTACTCTCTGAAACTCCCTGGTTTCATAATCCTTACCATCTACCTCATTAGCTTAGACCCCCTTCAGTTCTTAGCTTTTAATACAATTTCCTCTAGCCAGTTTTCTCATGACCATTCCAGTCCAGGCTAGTGTCCCTCCTATGCCTTTCTAGAACAATGTATACATCTTCATTCACATTACTCCTCATAGCAAACTCTACAATTTATGGACAGGGACCATGTCTATCAAGATTATTCTTCTAAATCCAATATTGAATACCATGCCTAATAAGTAACAGATGTTCAATAAGCAATGGTTAAGTGTGTGAATGGGTGATAAAGTACATATGAGTATGAATCTTTTTTTTTTTTTCCTGCGGTACGCGGGCCTCTCACTGTTGTGGCCTCTCCTGTTGCAGAGCACAGGCTCTAGACGCGCAGGGTCAGCGGCCATGGCTCACGGGCCTAGCCACTCCGTGGCAATGTGGGATCTTCCCGGACCGGGGCACGAACCCACGTCCCCTGCATCGGCAGGCGGACTGTCAACCACTGTGCCACCAGGGAAGCCCATAAGTATGAATTTAAAAGAGAAATATCAGTAAAAGGAAAGCAATCCTTCAAACTTCCAACTTATTTACAAACAAATAAATGCTATGAAGAAAATATAGAGGATTAGAGGTCTCAATTGGTTACTAATGAATCACTGTATTCACAGAAAAGGCCAGTCAAGTAAATGGATACACTGTTAGATTGTATTGGAAAAGTAAAAACTGCTTAACTACCCAAGAAATTACCATGAAGACACCAGAGAAAATAAATAATAAAGAGATGCTCCATAATGTTCTCCTAGTAAGTCTCTAAATAAAGAGGAACAATTCTCTATGAGAATCTTACATGTGTATTTCTAAGATTCAATACTTTTTAGGTAAGAATGATAAAAACAATTGCCTTAACTTTTTAACATAGTTTTTTGTTTGGCTTCAGTATGCAATGTACTTAAAAAAAAAATTCTTCAAAGTACAACATGAATGATAATCCATGAACTCAAAAGAAGTGAAAATGTTTCTAATACATTATTTACATAAACCATATGGACAGATATGGAATGAGTGTCTAAGAATGATAACCATACACAACACAGGACTCCTATCTCAGGCAGATCTTTATATAATTCAAATATTAATTGGGTACCTGTTATGGAAATATAATTGTCTAATGCTATTATAAAACAAAATTTGAGATCACTTTATTGAAATACCAATTCCTCTATGCTCATCTTATAACAATGCAATATTTATTACAGATACTGTGTTTACATTTAGGCCATAGAAAAGAAATTTAACTGAATTTCAATTCTCTTGATTGTAAAATACAAAGAACATCTCTTTCTACTTAAGTCACAGAATGCTTTTTAAGAATTTTCCCTCCGATTAATTATAAATACTCTTTAGGGCACAGAACTTTAAGAAAATCCAATGTAATAAGAAGAATTGATCCAAAGGATGTTACATTTTACTTAGAAACATAATTTACCTGAAACACTCTGTGTTTGGCACCTTATAGTAATATGAATGGCAATTAAGAGCCTGCCTGGCTCTGGCGGGATAGGGGGAGGGAAGGACAGTAAAGAAAGGTTTCAATGGCTGCTCCATCTAAAGGGAAATCATATGCTTTCACCCTCCTTTTTAAAACTTCTGTGTACAACCGGTGTGGGCAGTGGAGATGACCACCCATTTAACAATTTATGGTAAAACATAAAGCTGCTGTTCAGCACCACACCCAATCTCATACCCTAAACAGATTTATTTTATGGAGTTTTTCTTTGTAGTTAACCAAAACTGTATTTTAAGTGATCTGTTTAGCATAATATGAAAACTCAGAATAATAAACTAAAAGCACATGAGTCTCCATTCCTCATTAAATGTATAACATTCCTAACCACACTGCCATCTTAAAACAGTGTGATTTACAGTACCCATGTAAATGTAGAATCAAGGTGTTATTATAGGTTATAATTTTACAAAAGTTAAGGTATCATCTTTAGTTATGAATCAGTATGTTTCTACTTTCTCATGGCTTCTAATTTTGAGGCACACAATCTGAAATGAATTTTTGAAGTGGGTATAGATTATGTGAGACCAAAGATAACTTTTCCAGTTAGAGGGTCTGGATACTGTTTTTATTTAAACTCCTCTCTCTCCCTTTATTATTATTTTTTTAATTTTTAAAGGATCAAATGATCTACCTGGCACTATCTGCTGTTTCATTACCTGCACTTAAAAATACTGATTCTAGCCAAAGCAATCTTGAGAACGAAAAATGGAGCTGGAGGATTCATGCTCCCTGACTTCAGACTATACTAAAAAGCTACAGTAATCAAGACAGTATGATACTGGCACAAAAACAGAAATATAGATCAATGGAACAGGACAGAAAGCTCAGAGATAAACCCACGCACATATGGTTACCTTATCTTTGATAAAGGAGGCAAGAATATACAGTGGAGAAAAGACAGCCTCTTCAATAAGTGGTGCTGGGAAAACTGGACAGCTACATGTAAAAGTATGAGATTAGAACACTCCCTAACACCATACACAAAAATAAACTAAAAATGGATTAAAGACCTAAATGTAAGGCCAGAAACTATAAAACTCTTAAAGGAAAACATAGGCAGAACACTCTATGACATCAATCCCAGCAAGATCCTTTTTGACCCACCTCCTAGAGAAATGGAAATAAAAACAAAAATAAACAAATGGGACCTAATGAAACTTCAAAGCTTTTGCACAGCAAAGGAAACCATAAAACAAGACCAAAAGACAACCCTCAGAATGGGAGAAAATATTTGCAAATGAAGCAACTGTCAAAGGATTAATCTCAAAAATTTACAAGCAGCTCATGCAGCTATCAAAAAACAAACAACCCAATCCAAAAATGGGCAGAAGACCTAAATAGACATTTCTCCAAAGAAGATATACAGACTGCCAACAAACACATGATAGAATGCTCAACATCATTAATCATTAGAGAAATGCAAGTCAAAACTACAATGAGATATCATCTCACACCGGTCAGAATGGCCATCATCAAAAAATCTAGAAACAATAAACGCTGGAGAGGGTGTGGAGAAAAGGGAACTTTCTTGCACTGCTGGTGGGAATGTAAATTGATACAGCCACTATGGAGAACAGTATGGAGGTTCCTTAAAAAACTACAAATAGTACTAAGAAATACCCTGAGAAGACCATAATTCAAAAAGAGTCATGTACCAAAATGTTCATTGCAGCTCTAGTTACAATAGCCAGGACATGGAAGCAACCTAAGTGTCCATCACCAGATAAATGGATAAAGAAGATGTGGCACATATATACAATGGAATATTACTCAGTCATAAACAGAAATGAAATTGACTTATGTGTAGTGAGGTGGATGGACCTAGAGTCTGTCATACAGAGTGAAGTAGGTCAGAAAGAGAAAAACAAATACTGTATGCTAACACATATATATGGAATCTAAGCAAAACAAACAAACAAAAAAAAAAAACGGCCATGAAGAACCTAGGGGTAAGACAGGAATAAAGACACAGACCTACTAGAGAATGGACTTGAGGATATGGGGGGGGGGAAGGGTAAGCTGTGACAAAGTGAGAGAGTGGCATGGACATATATACACTACCAAACGTAAAATAGATAGCTAGTGGGAAGCAGCCGCATAGCACAGGGAGATCAGCTCGGTGCTTTGTGACCACCTAGAGGGGTGGGATAGGGAGGGTGGGAGGGAGGGAGATGCAAGAGGGAAGAGATATGGGAACATATGTATATGTATAACTGATTCACTTTGTTATAAAGCAGAAACTAACACACCATGGTAAAGCAATTATACTCCAATAAAGATGTTAAAAAAATACTGATTCTACTGATGTTTTGTTTTTTAGTATGTTACAAAATTCCTATGTCCGCCTGATTCATCTGCAATCTTTACTTATTTTTTTTTAACAAAAATAAGATTATAATAGATTTAACATGAATATTATTTGGAAATTCCTGTAGTCTTCACTGATAAGCACAACACCAAGAAAACACAGAGGTTGTTTGTGAATGAAATAATGATACATTGCCATGCAGGTTATTTCTATTCAGAAAAGAATGAGACTTGCAACAGAACTTCAAACGTTAAAGAATAAACTAAATGGAGGTTTGAAATATCAGAAAAGAGAAGAAGGCAACACATATTTTAGGGTTATATTGGTTAATTATATGTATGCATCTAAAATAATGATACCTAAAAACAACCTTTTTGAAAGAGTGATAATTATCCATTTTCAAATGATACTTTTAGAAAAAGCTCAAAAGATATTTTTTAACTACTTTAATCACATATCGTAACTCAGTCAGAAATGGCATAAAAATAATTTCTTCATAGTAAAATAACTGGCATACACTCTATCTTAAATAGTCTGTAATAAAAGCAAAGAAATGGATAGCCCCAGGCAAAAAATACTTAAATTTTGTTTGGGAAAAAAATGTACCTTGGATTAAATCATCATCGAGGCTTTTCTGCAGTATTAATTAGTGTCTAATGCAGTAAGGCAGATTTTCAAATAGATACTTTAACATTGATTATTTTTTAGATCCCCATTTAAAAAGTAATTTTAGGTCTTCCCTGATGGCGCACTGGTTGAGAGTCCGCCTGCCGATGCAGGCAGGGCATATGGGTTCGTGCCCCGGTCCAGGAAGATCCCACATGCCGCGGAGCAGCTGGGCCCGTGAGCCATGGCCGCTGAGCCTGCGCGTCCGGAGCCTGTGCTCCGCAACGGGAGAGGCCACAACAGTGAGAGGCCCGCGTACCGGAAAAAAAAAAAAAAAAAAAGTGATTTTAATTAATTTCAAAGGGACGATTATTGTGGAAGGTTCTTTGCCTGTAACTCTTTTACTATATAAAGGGTTTTTCCTTTGGACCGTGATTCATTTCTCTACCCATATGGCTTATTGATACTTCTATTTCTATTTGTCCTCTGCTCACTGTTTGTCATTTTCAGATTCTTTCCCAATAGCTCACAGCTTCATAAAAATATCCTAGAGAAGTCTAAGAGAGAGATACAAACTTTTTCAGTATGGGGAATTTTCCTTCATAAGTTTTTATGAACTCATTCTCCCCACTAAAAAATATTACAAATAAAATACTTTATTCTTCTTTCATATGTTTTCTCACCATGTATCTGAATAGTATAACAGAATGTATACAAATGGTGTCAAAATATCTAGGGAAACAAAATAAAGGGTCTATTACAATCAGTAATCTCAAACTAGATGAGATTTAAGATGGCTCAAAATTTTAGCCAATTTTGAGAAGTCCAAGGAAGGGGCAATCGGATGTCTAAAACATTGACATAACTGGACAGTAAACTTTACTTTTGCTAAAACTATCATTTAATGGAAAAGAGAATTTAGAGAAAATGGAAAAGTTCTTTCTTTGACCTTTTGGATAAAATCATCCCATTAGAGGCACTTACTTTGTTTCAGAGAATTTTAATAGGTGGGAGGTTTCTTCTCATTAAAGAGAAATCCCTTAAAATTTAGTTAAAAACAGTTGCAAAAAATTGGCTAATGTTTCTTGTGTAGCTAATCCTCATTATTTTACTTAGAAAAAACTGTTATTTTCAAACTCATTTCTCTTTTGCTTCATGGAAAAATACACTACAGGTAATTATAGTGAGATACATTGATTACACCAAAATGTGTTTTATGCATTAACCTAAAGATAGCTGGACTCACTCAGTGAAAAAGATTTAGAAAATAAACTCAGTGTGTTTTTTTGTTTGTTTGTTTTTGCGGTACGCGGGCCTCTCACTGTTGTGGCCTCTCCCGTTGCGGAACACAGGCTCCGGACCTGCAGGCTCAGCGGCCATGGCTCACGGGCCCAGCCGCTCCACGGCATGTGGGATCTTCCCGGACCGGGGCACGAACCCGTGTCCCCTGCATCGGCAGGCGGACTCTCATCCACTGCGCCCTGAAAGGAAGCCCTGAAATTTTTACTTTTAAGTGTCTGTTATGCCATCACATGCAAGAGTATTACTTATTCAAGCATTTTCCAAAATTTGTTTCTTAAAGCATTGTTCTCATAGAATATTAATAGTTGTTGAGGGTGAGGGAGCTCAGAAAAGTTTCTGAAATGTATTAAGTTAGGGAACTGCTGGGTTAAATAAAATCCATGAAGTATTCTTTCTGTAGGAATGCTCAAAACCTAAGAGAGAATAATCAAACGCATTCATTATTATCTTCTGACAAGACTCAGTTCAATGTCTCTCATTTGCTTTTCATTGTTCTGAGTGATGCCTATCCTGAATATAAGGAGAAGAGGTTGGGCTTACGTGTGGTTCTATGGAGGAATGAAGCCACTAGAAAATTGGTTCATATCACGATCAACAGGGTGAACTCCCTATACTAAGTTAGGTCATTATGTCCAGTATTTTCAGAGTAAGCGTCTTTGCTGCAAGCATTTTTGCTGCAAACATTTTCAACCCATAACTAATTGGCCATAAGGCAATTTTGCCCATGAAAGATAAAATAACTGGATGACAGTTTTGGGTTTGACAGTTTGGTTTCAACTGGCTGAAATGTATTAGCACTTCTTCCAGTTAGCGACATTATTAATGGCTTTATTGAGCTGACAGATGACAATGATTTGCCCCAAGAGTTGGTTCCTTATTCTGAAACACACTACATTGGAGAAGAAAGAGGCCAAGGGTGAGAATAAATAATTGGCCATAAGGCAATTTTGCCCCTAAAAGATAAAATAACTGCTTGACAGTTTGGTTTCAACTGTTTGAACTGTGTTAGCATTGCTTCCAGTTAGCGACATTACTGATGGCTTTATCGAGCTGGCAGATAACAATTATTTGACCCAAGAGTTGGTTTCTTATTTTGAAATGCTACATTTGAGGAGAAAGAGGCTGAAGGTGTTGAAGGCTCAGAGTTGAACCCACATTTTCCATAGAACTTTGAAACATCTTTCAGGGGATACGTGACAATATGCCAAGAACAAATGACAGTTCAGAGGCCTTTACAATGCAACACAAAGCTCAGTTACAAATATGCCTCCTAATATTTGGAAACTGATACCTCTTGTAATGAAGGAAGAAATTTTACTGGAAAAGTGTGGTGCTGAAGGAAAAGATGAATCAACAAGCCAAAAAAACCCAAAACACCAAAGAAATGTACAAAATACTATGAACAAAAGACTTGGAAGACAAGTGCTTAGGTACAAGCCACTGAATAAAATCTGTTATTTGTATAGCATTGTCATGAATCTATATACATTTTAAATGTATTCAAATATTTTGCATGTCACAATAAAGTCTTATTTTGTTATTCATTTCTCATGTTTCCTTATGTACTCTTTAATGTCCCTTTTTTATTTTTCACTGTCGTATCTTTATGGCAAAATAGCCTGATGGCCACTTAGTTATGAGCAAATGTTTGGGACAAAAATGCTTGAGGCAAAGATGTCTACAGCAAAGATGCTGACTGTGAAAGTACCTAAAACCAGGGAAGGTTAGAGTACTCACATTCTGTCACCAGATCATTTAAAGAAAACAAAAAGAACATTTAAACTTTATTTATGTCAATATTTCCCAAACTTCTGTGATGACTTAAAAAATTATTTGAATGATAGTTACAACAGAGATTTGGAGATTTCCACACCAGATTTCCTGATTCATAACCTCTGGATGACTGGTCATTTTAACTTACTTTTTCCCAGGGTTTCTTATTAAGAAAAAAGAGCTAGAAAATCATCTTTTAGGACAGACAATAGCGTCTGCTTAACTTAATTTAGCTCTTTTTACCGACAGTAAATTTCATTCATTCTCATCCACAACAAGAAAGGTTTATGAATTTTCTGGATCCCAGCAATTCTTCTAGTACTTAGAATACCACAAGATGTGCAAGTCAGATGATAGTTACAAATTTGTTTAAGGTCCTCAGATGGTGCATATTATATTTCTTATGGTATTTGCATTTTTAATTTATCTTTTTAAAATTAAAATATCTGTGGTTAAATGTAATATAGATGCATATGTCTACATAAGCTTACATACACGTATAGATGCATGTGTGTAAATAAGCCTACATACACATAAATATAGAAGAATGTAGACTAAATAAAGGCTTCCTTTGACAATTTTTATTTATTACATGCAAAAGGAACACTTAGAATCCTTTTATCACAGATAATATATTCCTGAAATATGAAAATCTATACAATACAGACACGTTCTTCAGATCTATTATTTTCCAAATTTTGCAAGTATAGAGACCTCTTAAATATGACTCAATCTTTTTGACATGGAATTTTTTCAAAAATCTGTAAAATATGTTCATTGTTTGCCTACATATTAATGAAAAAGAAGCTCTTTATAAACCATGAAAACTATTACAAACTTTTCTTTAAAATTCACTTATTCACTTAAAAAAATCCATTGACTAGCCCTTAAGTAATAAGACCCACACTAGAGTTAAACAGTGAAGTGGATACAAATAATAATAATACAGAGTCCCTCCCCTCAAAGGACTCAGCCCATCAGAAGACAGCCATATAAACACATAATAAAGACATTATGTGAAAATATCAGGGAAGCTGGAGGCCTCTGAGCACCTGGGAATACCTCATAAAGACATTACCCTCAAGGGGAGCAATAAGAGGGAAAGCAGGAGTTCATTAAATGGAGAAGAAAAAGAATAACATTTACAAAGGCAGTGGAGGAAGTATGGGGATTGTGAATAAGTGAGAAGGTCTTGAGGTGTAGATTGTGGTGACAGTGTGAGAAGCATGAACGTGACCATGTGCTGAGATTAGAAGGTAGACTCCAGTAAGGTAATGAAGGAAACACATTAAATGTCTTTCCGATGTGTTTGGATCATCTCCCACAGCCAAAGAAGAGTCAAAGATTTTAAAAAACAGTGATAATGTTGGGGGTGGGGGGTGGGCAAGGCTTGGGAGAAGGATTCTGTAAGGTGCCCTCTAGGAGGTGAGGAGTGTTTAACTTACAGCATTTAGGTCATCTTGGCTGAATATCTGACTCACCTGAGGAGCTGTAAAAATATACTGTCCCAATTGCACACTTGCCCAATCAATTATATTAGAATCTGTAGGGAGTGAGACTGAGGCGACAGTATTGTTTAAAGCTCCCTAGGTGATTCTAACGTGCAGTCAAATTGGGAACCAATTAGATTGTTGGTTCTCTTGAGCTAACTGGCTGATCCATGAAGGTGATGAGAGGGAAGGAGACATCAAGTGCCACTTGTGGTTTTTTGCTAGAGGAACTGGGTAAATAGTTAAGCACTGGCATTGATAGGAAATATGAGAGGACAGCTGAATACCATAAGTACGAGTATAAGCCCAATTTTTAACATTTTGAATTTAGAGAAACACATTTTACACTATTGTAAAGCTTTTTCCTGCACTTGCTTGTGAACTTTTGTTGGTTTGGGAGAATGAGAAAATCCCATAGGACATAAGAAAAGGAAAGATAGAGAAGAGTTTAAATATTAAGATTTCCATCAACATGGTCTCTGATTCTCCAGCCTCTGGAAACATATGCTTTTCCTCACGTTTTAGGCCGAGATTTCTTTATTTAGTTCTTATTTAATAAATAATCACTTATTCATTCCATGACTAGGTTTGTGCTAGAGGTCCCTCAAGGAGGAGTAAGACCTGGTGTCAATTTCATTTAAGGCGCATCTTCCAGACTCTGACCACAAGTGTTCCTGGCCTTAACTTAGTTAGTGTCACTTAAGCTGGGCACGTTTTACGCACTTCAAAGCCAGATGGTTTTTACAACAAAAGTCTAAGTAAGACAAAGGAGAGACCTATACTTAAGCTGTATCATTTCCTTGACGATGCTGAACGATTTCAGAGTATACTTAACTAACCAGGGCAGCTGAGGTAGAGTAAACATGTTGGTAGAGGGATTAGAATGAGAGGAGGTATCTGTCCCTCAGTAATTTCTACATGTATAGACAATAATCCTAACAAAATGTGGATTATCCTAATGCAGGAATCCATGATTTTTCCAAGCTATCTAAGATTTAAAAACAAACCAGCCAACCCAAGGTACTTGTTGCAAAGGAGTGGTACATTTCAGCTTGCAATCTGGCTCCCCAAGCAAATGGTTAAAACCCACACTTAGTTGTTCACAGAAAGACCAGTGTTGACTAGTGACGAATAACATAAACTATGCCTGATTTTCTGCATTTTGTGTGTGTTTAAGCTATGCTCAGCCTTTTACTCCAGTGAGTATTAAATTAATACCCTACGCATTTTCTTTGTTCAAAAATAACATTTCTCTCGTTATCTCCAGTTTCAAATATTTCTAGATTCTTAAACTTATATGTATTAAACTGTTGTGTAATGATTAAAGCATTCAGAGTGCACAAAGATGCAATAGTGGTATTAACCAAAGTCACATCATAAACTTTCAAGTATCACAAAGATAAGCACTGATTAGTATACAGGAGAAATAGTGTAGCTGAGGTATTTAGCAGAAAGAAAATTTAGCAGAAAGTGTAAGTAGAAATGTTTAAAAAAGGAGAGTTAGTTGCTTAATATTGGTTAAAATATATTAAGGAATAGCTATCCTAGTTTAAAGCATTTATATTTAATAATAAATAAATAGTTGAAGTCTAAAATCTTGAACAGATTCAACAAAATAAAGCATATTTTTCAAACTATGTGACAAGCCACAAGCAAATTCTACTGAGATTAATGGTATAACACAGTTGCATGTAATCATAGAGGAATAGACATAACCTATAAGAATTATTTTTTCTTATACTATTAGGGCATGTAGTACAAACCCACAATAGCTTGGTTATGACATACTAGAAAGACTCAACTAAAGCTGAATGTAATACAGATATACTTGTTAATATTTTTGGATGTCCTGAAATGAAACAAAAATAAAAACAGAAAAGCAAAAAAGTAAATTATTAATTCATATAACCCAAAAGTAATAAACTAAAAAAATTAGCATTACTAGGAGTAGATAGTAAATTGCCTGTTGCAATATAAATGTGAATATTTCAATATATCAATAATATTAAATTATAAAATATATCAAAATGTCATTTTCAATAACAAAAATATAAACTACATGGGGATAACTCTAATGAAATATAAACTACATGTGATAACTCTAAACTACATGGGGATAACTACATATGTGATATACATGAAGATAATCTTAAAAAATACTAAAAATATTTAAAAATGTGAATAATTTAAGACAAATATAATTTGGGGAGATGGAAAAGCTGCTTATTTTAAAGGTGTTGAGTATTTTCATATTTATTTAGATGCTGAAAACCCCACTAAACATCACTGGTAGCTGTTTGAGCCTTACCAAATTATGCTAAAGTGTATCTAAAGTTTCATTCTGATCAATAAAACTGTGACAAATGGAAAATAATTTATAGCTTGCATACAGTAATTTAATACATGATAAAAAAAAACAAAAATAAAAAGTCATGATATTTATTCAAAAACTAGTAAAACAATGAATATGAAAGCATAACTTTAAACCCACATCATCAACCTAAATAAGACCTAAATAAAATAATAATAAAAAATAATAAAAGAAACCACCATAAAGTAAAATCTAATAGAACTGAATTACTTTTTACAACCTCAAAAATAAATAGAGAAAATTCTAATCTTGCAAGCTATGGATATAATCATAATTGCAAAAGAAAAGATGAACAGATGTTCACAAGTTTAAAACAACTATTTTTTCCCACTTTATTGAGATATAATTGACATACAACATGGTGTCAGTTTAAAGTATACAACTTGTTGATGTGATACACTTATATATTGCAAAAGGATTACCACTATAGTGATAGCTAACACCTCCATCACATCACATATCTACCGTCTCTCTTTTGGTAGTGAGAACATTTAAGATGTACTCTATTAGCAACTTTCAACTATGCAGTACACTGTTATTAACTATAATCCCCATGCTATACATTAGATCCCTAGAACTTATTCATCTTAAAGCTGTAACTTTGAACTCTTTGACCAACATCTCCCCATTTCCTCCACTGTCCAACCCCTGATAACCACCATTCTAGTCTTTATTTCTTTATATTCCTAAAACATCTATGCTGACATAAATACTGACAATATTGAAATATCAACAATATTTATGTCTATACTGACATAAATAAATGTATATATTTATTGATTATACATATATTTATTTAGTATTTATGTCAAACTACAAACGGAAAATATTTTCAGAGCATAATATAGATGAAGGACTGTTGTATACAGTCCTCATTTATATTTAGAAAACACATATTACTTAAAAGATAAATGGACTAAAAAACTGACCAAAATAAAAGGAGTATAATTATTCACTTAACAAATTTTTACTAAGCACATGCTACATAACTAGCACTGTTCTAAATCTGAAGAAATAGCAGCATGCAAGCAGACAAAACCTGCTGCCCTTATGCAGGAGGGATAGACACATAAGTGTGACCTAATGTATTGGTAGTAATTGCTATGGAGAAAAATAATTCAGGGAGGGATGATAGGAAATGTGGAAGTGGGAAGGAGACTATAGTTTATACATTCCAATTAACAAATACATGGTTAGAGAATGACAAGGTGATCTAAAATTTAATCCTCACTTTTAACACAATAAATTTGAATTAAAATAATATAGAAATAAATCAGCATTTCTATCATCAATTAATCTACGATAAAGGAGGCAAGAATATACAATGAGGAAAAGAATCTCTTCAATAAAAGGTGCTGGGACGGGCTTCCCTGGTGGCGCAGTGGTTGAGAGTCCGCCTGCCGATGCAGGGGACATGGGTTCGTGCCCCAGTCCGGGAAGATCCCACATGCCGTGGAGCGGCTAGGCCTGTGAGCCATGGCCGCTGAGCCTGCGCGTCCAGAGCCTGTGCTCCGCAACGGGAGAGGCCACAACAGTGAGAGGCCCGAGTACCGCAAAAAAAAAAAAAAAAAAAAGGTGCTGGGAGAATAGGATGACTACATGAAAAAGAATGAAACTGGACCACTTTCCTGCATTAAAAAAAAAAAAAAAAAAAGAAAACTCAAAATGGATTAAAGACTAAAATATAAGACCTGAAACCATAAAGTTCCTCGAAGAAAACACAGGCAGTATGCTCTGCTCTTTAACACCAGTTCTAGCAATATTTTTTTGGATCTGCCTCCTCAGACAAATGCAACACAAGCAAAAATAAACAAATGGGACTAAATCAAACTAAAAAGGTTTTGCACAGCAAAGGAAACCATCAGCAAAACAAAAAGGCAACCTAATGAATGGGAGAAGATATTTGCAAATGATTTATCTGATAAGGGGTTGATATCTAAAATATATAAAGTACTCATACAACTCTATATCAAGAAAGCAAGCAATACAATTAAAAAATGGGCAGGGGACCTGAATAGACGTTTTTCCAAAGAAGACATACAAACGGCCAACAGGCACATGAAAAGATGCTTAACAACACTAACCATCAGGGAAATGCAAATCAAAATCACAATGAGATACCACCTCATATTTGTCAGAATGGCTATTATCGAAAAGACAAGAAATAAAAAGTGGTGATGAGAATGTGGAGAAAAGGGAAACTTCTTGCACTGTTGGTGGGAATGTAAATTGGTGCAGCCACTATGGCAAACAGTATGGAGGTTCCTCAAAGATTAAAAATAGGACTCTGTATGATCCAGCAATTCTACTCCTGGGATTTATCCAAAGAAAACAAAAACACTACTTAAAAAATATATGTGCACCCCTATGTTCATTGCAGCATTACTTACAATAACTAAGGTATAGAAGCAACCTGTTTCCTTTGACAGATGAATGGATAAAGAAGATGTGGAAATCTGCATTCCATAAATACAGGCTATTTACACACAACTTTATGCCATCATTACATGCATATTTTTGTGATCATTAAATTATGGTGTCGAGTTCTATAAAAATATTGAAAATATAAACAATACAATGTTAATTGAAGAATATCAGAGTATTATACTGTATATAAAAGGTTCTTAAATTTCTTAAATACAAACATTTATGGATGAAACAAAAATATTTCATGAAAAAAATATAGAACTAATCTGATTTAAGTTGATAGTATTTTTACCCAGAATTACAAAATTTTATAGTGAATGAGACCATATAATGACCAACTTTAATCTCTCAACCAACAGAGAAAGCATTCTACATTATGCCTAGATAATTTAGTTAATGTCAGAGGATCGCTCCCCACTAAGATACACTTTTGTATAGCTTTTACCTTCTCCAAGGATCACAGCTTATTTGGCTAAATTATGAGTTCCAGATTAGACAAGGTCTAATCTCATCTAATCTCATTTGGTCTTACAAAATAGGAGTTTTCCACTTAGAAGATTTTTGATACTAGCAACTCTTTCCAGGTGTACCATGGGCCTTATACTGTCCCAGCCTCAACCCCTTGCTCACAGTGCCCATTGCATCTGAGTAAAATAGCCATACCTTTTCCATCTCCTTGTTAAAGTCTTCCTCATATTTTAGGTCATGGCTTAAATTCCCCCTTATTCAATAGTAAAATTAACAATTAGTAATAATAAGCATAGTAATAACATCAGTGAAAACGTATCATAAAAGGAATGTAATTGAGGGATTACTAATAAAAGTATTTTAACAATATTAATTCTGCAATAGTCCCTTACCACCCCAAACCACAGAGTACTTTTATTTTTCTTTTCCAAATTAGGAAACTAGGAGTTCAGGAACACCAAATAACTTGCCACATCAACTATAAAATTAGCTGAGCTGGGATTTGTCCTTGCGCCTGAAGGAAGTCAAAACTAGGGTTTTGTGGGATTTTTTCCCCAGTTTTCCATATTACCATAGTCTTCTTAAGATCCCTCAGATGGAACAAACCTCTCCCTTTGCTGTTCCTCAACTATGTTTTGAACTTGCGTACAGCATTGAGTTTACAGACTACCTTATACCATAGATATCTATGCCTTTCGTTCGCATACTGCCAAGCCATGTCACACAACACACACACACACACACACACACACACACACCCCTATCCACAGAGGAAAGTACTTGCTCAATAAATACCCACTTAACTGACATAAAGAGAATCCCAATTTAATCTATCAGTAGTGAGCCATTGTTAACATTTCTCATTCCAGTGTTCAAGGTAACATGGGCATGAAATCCCTGGAATAATACCACCCAAACCAACCGCAATGACGCAGGGCTGTGAAGAATGTGGAGCAGTGAAAACAGAAAATACTTTTAATACTTCTAAAGGAATAGAGTATATCAACCCTAGGCAGTGCTACGTGTTACTATTGTAGTTATTGGCATTATGGAATACAGTTTTAAATGGAGTTTTTTCAAGTCAAATATCTTAATAGAAATGAAGCTGTAAGTGTACAGTGTGGTAAATTTTCAGCATCTAATGACTCATGAAAGCTTGCCAAAAGAGGCAGACTGTGAAAGAAAAGGTTTACTTCTTTTCTTGATTTACTACAGAGTAAATCACAGACAAGCTAGTGTTGTTTTTGGCTAAGGACTTGAGACTAAGGCACACAAATGTACAAAAGAAAAATATCTAACCAGTATATTCCCCTCCCTGGGCAACACTGAGCTTATCATGTGAGAATGTAAAAGATTTTCAAACAATTATGAAAGTATTTACTCCAGGAATATTTCCATGAAATCATTTCAAGTATGAAGAGAGAATTATACGCATTTAACGAGTTGACAGAAAGTAGGAAAACATGAGTGAATGAGTTTTGTGTGAAGGATAAATGATATTGAATTAACATGAAATTCAAATAGGCACGAAGACTCTTCTAATTGCTTAAATACTTATTCTTAGGGGAGATGCTAAATTCAATGGTGAAAGTAAATATTCTAGTCCATTTTTTAACATGACTCCCTTCTAAAGGCACTATACCTTAACTCAAGATAAGTCAATAAAATATCCAAGCACATTTGATATGGAATATTTGGGCAAATCCATAAAAAGAGGATAAAGATTCATATCCTCTGAGCTTTTGAAGACTATCTGTTTAAAGCTACGAAACAGAGACTAGCTATGTATAATAAGAATTATCTTGGCAAACTATAAGCTAATCAATTTCCATGTAATATGATTAATGTGATATAAAATAATTAAGAATATTAAATTAGTTCAACACACACTTTTCTATTTTACAATCTAGCCCATTAACTGATTTCTCCCCCCTTAATTATTCTCCTTCACACCACTCTAATCATTTAACATCTGATCAATTGTATCTTCTAGTTACCTCCTGTCTCTTTTACAATTTTCTGTTATCATTGCCACTTACTCATTTCAAGCTATAACCTCTTTTTTTAAATGAGAATTAAAGTATGTTATTACAATCTTTTTTACTGAAGTATAGTTGATTTACAATATTATATTAATTTCAGGTATACAACATAGCGATTGGATATTTTTATAGGTTATAGTTCATTTAAAGTTATTACAAAATAATGGTTATATTTCCCCGTACTGTAAAATATATGCTTTTTGCTTATTTATTTTATACATCATAGTTTGTATCCCTCAATTCCCTACCCTTGTCTTGCCTCTTCCCCTTCCCTCTCCCCACTGGTGGGGACAAACAAACTGGTGGTTTGTTCTCTATAGCCTCTTAAATATTATACTTGCCTGTGATCTACTAGAGCAACGGTAACCATTTTATTCTTCTGCTTAAAACTCTTCATCATTATTGGGTTGAAACACAGATGTCTTAGTGCCAATGTCCTCTATGATTTTACTCTTGTCTACTTCTTACTTCATCACTTTTGTCTCACTCACACTGAACTATTTTCATTTCCCCCAACTCTCCATGATATTTCACACTTCATGTCTGCTTTTATCACTGTCCTCCAGGCCTCCCTACATTGCTAGTTCCATTCATCTTTCAAGGCTCAGCTCAAGTGTTACCTCCTCCTCTTCTAATTGATCTCTAGCCACTTTCTCATCAGCTCCCCAAACTGTTAGGTTCTTCTCCTCACATTTAAGTTAAGATTAGCCAGACCTGAATTCAAAACCTGTTCCTTTTACTTATGAGTTATTTATGTTGAGCAAGTTAACCTCACTAAGCTTTACTTATCACATCTGTATAAAATCATATCATGTGATATCAACAGCACTGTTTTGATGAAAGAAAAGTGTATTTTCTGGAGAATATCATTTCTTCTTGTTCTGTGCTCCCTGTTCATACCTCTATGGTATTACTGATAAGAGTGCTTTGCCGTAATTTATTTTTTCTTGGTGTCTTCAAGTAGACTGAACTTCTTGAGAGAAGAAATAGAGTGTATTTCTCAAATATGTATCTCAATACCTAATCTAGGACTAGTAACAGCTGATACCTATTTCTAATGTAAGCATTTACTAAGGGCTAATATTATGCTCAGCATTTTATGGATTAGAAACATATATTCAACATATCCTCTGTCCTTACTTAGCAGATAAGAACATGTAAAGAAGATATGGGTAAACCATGACATGAGGAAGAAAGCTGTGAATACCATTAAATAAACATGGGCAAAGGCATGGGATTTCAGAAGACAACAAATACTCCCATTCTGAGAGAAATGGGGGAAAATAGAGGTAGAAGTAACCAAGTAGGCAATGAGGAAGATTCTAAGAAATTTGCAGCATTTGAGTCGACACTTGGAAAGGTACTTAGGATTTGAACAAAGAGAGATACAAGTAAAGATAGAAGCAATGTCAGATACAGGGGGGAAAAATAAAAGCACAATGAGGAAATGCTGGGCGTTTTTACTTGCTAGCAAATAGGTCCACTAAATGAGAGTTCATGATAGCAAAAGTGGTGAGTATCTTTCACCAGCAAACATGGATCCTAGATTGATAGTTCAATAGCTCAACCAGATTTGGATATGTTGAGTGCACAGCATATTCTCAGCCATAGCAGCTATAGGACAGGATTAATTTATCATAGTGGTACTGACATCTCCAAAGACATAAAACAGTGGCTGTTACAGCCATGGTTCATTATTAATTGAGGTGAATAAAATTTAAAAATTTTCAAGAAAATAGCTCAGTACAGTTATCCTAAAATCCTTAGAGAGTAAAAGCACAGAAATCATCTTCAAAAGAAACAAGCTATTTTTTCCTTGCTGATATCATTTAAATATAACACTCATAGTGCCTTCTCATGTGAAGAGTAACAGAGCATGACCTCATCTGATGAATGGAAGAAGCAATTTTTCTACCACTAACTGGCATGAGAAAGAGCAAAACTCCTGGAGGAAATTAGCAAATCTTAAAGGTGTGGATGACATTCTATAGTAGTGCCTGTCCAAAAAAAAAAAAAAAAAAGACACAAATTATGGCACTGAACTGTAAAGCCAAACAGCTGCAGACACTCTCTCCATGGCAAAATGCATTTTTCCAGAGATTAATTTCTAAACATGCCAATGTTTAAGTGTAAGTTTGCAGTATATTACAAGTTACACTAAGGAGTCAGTTGAATCTCTCCTCTGACTTAAACACACATAAACACACACACATAGAAAATTTCCACTGGACAACAAGAAAACAAATTCTTATGTTCCAAGAAGCAAGTGTATATTTAAAAAGTCTTTTCCATATTTACATTGTTTTAGTCATTGTATGTGTTTGTGGGTGAAGTTAAAAATGTCACTGATGGTAATCTGAATGCAGATAGTGAATGTAACCACAAAATAAAGGCAGATATGTACTCTTATTTTTTAAATGCCAGGGTAGGACAACCAAAATTATGCAGCTAATTCTCATAACATGATCTAAAAACAATCCAACAAGTGGCAATTTAAGAATTAATCTTTATGGATAAATATATAAGCAAAAACATAGGAATGATAAAGCCTGAAATCAGGACTGATTTATCCACTAGGTATAACAGCCACAGTGCCAAGGCCCCAGGGGCTCAAAAAACTGTTTTAATTTTAATGTTTTTAAACCAAAAAAAATTAATATAATAACATTTAATATATAACAAAGAATTCACCCTGGGTTATATTCATCTTACTACCAACACAGTTGGAAAATACAAGTTTTTATGAACTTTATTAGGAGAAAGTGGCCCAAAAAGACAAAAGAACCCATGAAAGTCAGAATGTAGTCCTCTGTGAATTTATAATAGAAGCTACTTCTAGTACTGAAAAGAGGAAAATGATATTAAAGAAGAGTATACAGAGAGAGCTCCTCAACTTTTTTTGTAATATTTACTTAAAATTATTAAGCAGATGGGGCATAATGAGATTTGATAAAACTCTTTGGGTACATACACGTTTGCTATGTTTTCTCCAGTTTTAAAAATAATTCACAATTAAAAGGTTAGTAATTGATCCTTTTGATTGAATGAATTATCGTTAGATTTTTTAAGGGTAAAATGTCCCTTTAAGATAAGCTGTTAGTTTGGTCTCCATAAATATTTTTCATCTCTCAAATGAACAAACTTTCTTTGGAAAGAAATGTTTCATCTCAAGAGACATGTGATTTTAATTTACAGAATTGTTCTTCTAACCAAAAAATGACACAGTGAACTTTTTTTGAAAATCATGTTGGTTACGGATTTTTTTATAGGGTATTAATGTTCCCTAATAAAATTGGTATGGTGACAGAAGGTATGGGATATTTTTGCAAGATTTCCTTATTTTAAAATGTATTATTTTGTTCCAACTCCAGAACTTAATAAAAACAAACTTAGGAATGAAAAAGAGATGGAAAATGTAAAAGTTATTTAAAAATTAAAATCACTGGAAATAAGAATAAAAAATACATAAATCAACCTGACTGGTATAAGGCTTTCAGTTCAGAACTGGTTACAGAGCAGATATTTATTTTCCAATATATTGGCTTATTTGAATTAGAAAGTCTATTTTCCTTAGACTGTAAGCTCCATGAAGAGAAGCCTTTTTTGTTTCGTTTTGCTCACTGATGTGCCTCCAGTAACTGGAGCAGTACCTGGCATGTAGTATGTTTTCAATTAATATATGTCAAACGAACAAATCAACTAGGGTTGAGCTTCATAAAGGCAGGGTTCAAGCCATGAAATTGTTGTTGATAGTAATAATTATTTCTGCCCATATTCCTTCTCGACTACTCTTCTGAAAGATTAAAACAGGAGAATTATCTACATGTTTTTAATCAGTACAAAACACCTGCGAACTTGGTTGTATTAGGTGAGAAAATTTGAAGGACCTCAGAAGACAGAAATTGGGGATAGTCAGTGAAGAAACAGGAAGAACAATCCACACAGGAAGAACAGAAGTAAGTGCATTCTTAGAGCTACTTCTCAGAAGACAGCTCACAATGCAAATGGTGATGAGAAAAGTGCAGTCCACAGATGATATTAAGATAGCAACAGTGATGCAGAGAAATGGCTGAATAATACAGGAGTTTTCAGAATTAGACATTCAGGTTAAAGAATAAGTATGTGCGACCTAAAGTTTATTCTAAGTATTAGTTGGGGTTTTTGTTTGTTTTGTTTTGTTGTATTTAAGATACATCAGATAGAAATAAAGATCAATCGTTTCTCAACATAGCAGAAGATAACTAGCAAGATGAATGATGCCTAAGTGTGTGTTTGGCAGCAAACAAGGAAGAGACTAGAAAAAAAAGAGAGAAGTGGTGGTGAACATCTGGGGTGGTTTCTCTTCTATGAAAAGGAAAAAGGTCATATCCCACCCAGTGAGAAGAAGTGACCCCCTCGAAAATGTAAGTGATCTTGCTTGACCTATGACGCGAGCATGAGGATGACCTCGGCTGTTTCACTGCAATGTGTGTTTCTTGTTAGAAAAAAGTGTGAGAGTTGTGCTCTGCCGTAAAAGAATGTGAGGGGTAGGAAGGTGCTGAAAAGCAAAAGAAAGAAGTGGAGCGTGGGGAACTTGATGCAAGCTATGGAAAAAATGGAATACTAAGTCAGCCCTGCCTTTTAAAAATGTTAGGTAGAAAAGATAAAAAGAAATATGTATATATGTACTTCCCTATACACAAATAGATATGCATATACACACAGACACACACACAGCTTTTTTTTGGTTCTTTAATTGTGGGGATCAGTTCTTTTTCTATTAATGTCTTCTGCTTATCATTAAAATAATGATCTTTACTTGGAAGGGAACAAGGCCGTGGGCATGTCTCTAATAGCTCAAAATATCTAATACTATTTTCTGTGGACACCTAGGATCCCAAGTCTAAAACATCAATTTAGGTTAGTTCAACTTTCGGTCCTTTTACAAAAAACAATACCAAGCCAACACCCTTATCCAAGGCTTATCCAGTACCCTCAGAATTTTTTTATTCTATAAAATATGTGGGTTCTTTGTTCAGAGTAGCTGAAAAATCCCCATATTACAATATAAATTAATGAAAACTTAAATGACTTGACCTACATAAACTCCTAACATTTGTTTCATCTTTTAAAGTTTTTTTCATCCTTTTCTCTCCTCTAGCCCTCTCTAGTCCCTCAATCCCCTTGAGGTCTTCTCCACAGAGCCTCATTATTTAAGTAAGAATGCACCCAGCAAACAGCTGTGGAAGGGAAGAACTGGACCGAGGCACATGGCCAAACCAGGAGAGAAATATTGGGTACAATGTCAAATCTACTGGTATAAGGACAACCAAACAATTATGAGTTCTCAGTTATGTTAAACGGTGGTGATTCAGTGTCATTCAGTGTTTCATTATGGAAATATAGGGGAGATTTTACAGCTGAAGGATTGGGGGATTTTTCCGATTATTTCATAATAAAAATCTTACTTATTCAGTTATTAGTTATGAGTCAATGATTCTGTTTATTTCAAAAGCCCATGACTGAACCTTTACTGGGCCATGACTTTTTTAATAGTCCAATGAACCCAAAGAAACAGAAACTCTCATTTTTTAGGATGCTGCCTGCAGGAACTGAGATGAAACTATTAATCAAGTTATTTAAACAGAACTGAGAAGTGAGATGTCTTCTGCCATCTGTCCTCCCATCTCCCAAAATATTCTCATGGAAATATGAGACACTGTTACTCTTTCACTTACACAAAGCACCAACACTTAATAAGAAAGTCGACTCTGGCCAATGATTTAGTTAAACCCTGGGAAGCACACTGGATAACAATTTCCTCTTGCTTTCCCTTTCCTCTGGGATTCCCTCCTGAAATCTGAAGGCAGAGTGAGCCAGCTGACATTCAGTAGTGTATAAGGAATTTAATATTAAAAGTAGGGCACTGTTTTGAAATATACACATTTTTACTAGACGCTAGTGTCCAGTGACATGTGGTTACACCTATCTTAAGTAATTATTCATCATCTCACCGTGGATGCTCTGCCACGTGTCTTTGCCCTTGCTTTTTCTACTCATACTCCTGCTCTCCACGAGAGGGCAGGCAGGGGCAAGGAGAAGGCAATTCTGTCGGGAAATCTGGTTAAAAAAAGAAAAAGTTTGATAGGACAGGAAGTAAACAATATTGTCTAAATCCAGATTTGAGGATTATCTGCAGATTTTTTTTATTCCTCCGTTTCCCCACCTCTCCCGGATATGGAGCAATAGGGATTGGCACTTATGGAAGTAAACTGAAGTGAAGGATTTTCTGTGTGTTTGGGTTCACTGGTGAAACCTGAATGATCAAAGTTCAACATGTTGCATCAATTTCTTTTCAACTGGCAGGATGGGTGACTGTGCCACTTTTTCAACCTTGTGATTTTATAGTTATTTCCTTTGACTCAAATACTTATAGTAAATAATTCTTAATAATAATTCCCAATTTTATTCTGAGGAAAATTGCTTCAAAACTACATTCCCACATATATATAATCTGGATATATATGTGATTTAGAATTTGGAATGGTGATCTGGATTTTACCTTAGATATGCTAATTTACTTGTGTATCACAGTTATACATAACAAATTAATTTTTCCCCTGTGTTATTGTAAAATGGAAACTGTAGCTCAAGAGAAATCATATAGAAGATTCTATGAATGATACTTGGATTCCTCTACAAAAAGGTACTAAAAATGTATAATACCCAATTATGGGTAAAGTGGCATTATGGATACGTGGATGGGTTAGAAGAACAAGTGATTTTTTAAAGATATTTTTTTCACCTTAAAATTCTGGGTAACGAAAAATTTTAAGCAACAACAATCAAAAGTCTTCAAATATCTTATTTTTCTGGAAATTCATAATAAAATAATTTTGTGATAAGTAGAAGAAAAAAGTATAACTTTTGATAAAAGAAAGTTCTTAAAAGTAATTAGAAGGCTACTTGAATGCATCCCCTAATATTGTTTTAATTAACCTACTTCCATTACTCACTTTACATTTTCTTTTACATCATATTATACTCACCTTAACTGGAACAAAAACTTGTGATATGCACTGACACTGACTTCATTAAAATACGAAGTTTTGACAGGGAAGAATTTTCTTATTCTATACTAATAAATGGAAGGGTTTCGAATTTCAATGGCTGAAAGGAAGTCAGATTTTAGTTATATGAATCCAGGGTAACTTCATTCATGGATCAAAAAAGACCTCTTGGGGCTTACAAAACCTTTATTATTTTCAAGCTACAAGAAATAGTTTGGTAGAGAGCTGGATAATGGAAAACATATTCTTCTCCAATCAATCCACTTTGGGGTGCTTTCCAGCTGTGAGACAGTCTCTCAAACTTAAAAGTTCTCCAAAGTTCTCCTTGGCCTGGAGCCCAAATTTACTTATAAAAAATATGACTACGTAAAAAAAAAGCACTACAAAATACAGCAATTTTTGTTACCTTGCTAAAAACTTAAAATGATTTATGACACTGTTAAGGATTGTTAATGCTTCGAATGGTTAGATTTTAATGTTTAGAATTAGCACAGTTTAAATTTTCACCGACTATTTTAGATTGTATTAATTCTTGTAGGCTTAACAGTATGTCCCCAAACTAAGATTTCTACTTTATTATGCTAAGTACACCGCACTGGAAGAAGGCTACTGGAAATACATAAGTCATACATCTGAGGTGTAAAATATTATTAAGATAAGTTATAATCACCATAACAAAGATAATGAACTCTTTCTTTATATAAAGTAGTTCACCATTTCTAAATGCATAAGTTACAATTATGAGAAATAAACGTCATTAAAGCACGTAAGATTTGGGGGAGTTTTGATGTTAAAAAGCAATGTAAGTGGGCTTCCCTGGTGGTGCAGGGGTTAAGAATCCACCTGCCAATGCAGGGGACACGGGTTTGAGCCCTGGTCCGGGAAGGTTCCACATGCCACGGAGCTACTGAGTCTATACCCTAGAGCCTGAGAGCCACAACTACTGAGCCCACGAGCCACAGCTATTGAAGCCCACGCACCTAGAGCCTGTGCTCCGCAACAAGAGAAGCCACTGCAATGAGAAGCCCGCACACCACAAGGAAGAGTAGCTCCTGCTCATTGCAACTAGAGAAAGCCCGTGCGCAGCAATGAAGACCCAACGCAGCCCAAAATAAATAAATAAAATAAATTTATTTTTAAAAATCAATATAAGTACCTACATTTAAACTTATCAAACATGAAACAATGATAAAGTGACTCCAGAAGTAAAAATATAATAATTTTAAATTTGTAATTACACAATTGTTTCATTCATTGCTAATAAGACAAATCTACGAGTAATGATGATGAGATACATATATTACACTACCTAAACTGTCTAGTCTAGTCCCCTAACTCTAATAGTCTTGTGAAGGATAAAGACATTATTTATATTCCATCACGATGGATTGTTTTGGGATCCTAAAATGTGGGAATTCTTGTTTGACATGACTTGTCTTCAAGCCAAACCCATTTATTTGGAAAAAACTGAATCACCCATTTTTTCACATGGGAAAAAACTAAAACAGGCATACACTTACTTAGAGGTATAATTGAAAATAATCTAAAAGTGATAGTGACAGTACCTGATATAGGACCTTTTTCTTAGATGGGCAAATCAATTTAAAATCTAACATAATATGACTCTTTAATTTACTTGTTTTTTTAAAAGCTAATGTGGATGTTTTAAAATAAATCACTAACTTATACAAGACTTTTTTTTCCTCTTATGACACCTACGGGAAGTAGACATTATAATTACCTAATCATGTAATTGCGTCAAAGTGAGCAACAAAAAAAAATTTCCCTAGGTGATTGCTTCTGTGCTGATGGCTGCAATTACCACCTTCAAACTGCACCCAAATCTATACCTCCAGGCCTGACCGATTTTCCTGAGTTTCAGACTTGCAACTGAGATTCAGGTATCTTACATGTACCTCAGTATAAACAGGCCAACAAATAAACTCAGTATCTTTCCTTTCAAATCTTTGCCTTTCCCATGTTTCTATCTCAATAACAGTATGAACTCACCAATTCTGAAATTCAAGAGACTATGCAAGACTCCACAGGTATCCTCCACCTCTGACCAGTTAGTAAACACATCAGATAGAGTCTCTCTTAAATCTCTCTAGTCAATCCCATTTGTTCCCAATGCCTAATGCTTTAGTCTATTTTCAGCCCTGCTTTCTAAATACCCAGAATTTCCCCGCAAGGCCTCAGGCCTCACTGCTTTCCTCCAGCTCTCCATACATCACCCATAAGCTGCCAGAAGAATCTTCCAAAGAGCAAATCCATTCATGTCACTTCTCTTATTAAATTTTGGTTCTTCTCATAACGACAGAGTGGGATAAATTCTGCTTATCCTGTATGTACGTCCCTAACTCATCATATCCCATTCACTCCCTACACAGGTACCCGCCATTCCAAAACATGTGTTACTCCCTGAATATAGAAAAGTTGTCATAACTTTGCACATGATTTTCTTCCTACTTAAAAATGGGTCCTCTTTTCCTTATCCTGCTCAATTTACTCTCATTCTTCTTCTGTAAGCCTTTAACCAAGTTTACATCATTTGAGAAGCCCTTTCTGAGCTACTAGTGAAGATTGGATATCCCTTCTACTATACTCCTGCAGCATCCTCTACCTATATCCTAGAGGTTTTCACTTTGCACAATAACTGTTTCCTCATTTGCATGTATCAATTTACTGTAAGCGTCTTAAGGACAAAGTTGATATCCTTAAATTCATTTTCATCAGAGCTTTCAAACTTATTACTCAGATAAAATCACAAAAATACTTCTCTACTAAGCAAAGCCCTTTGATATTCCTGTATCTGTTGATAATCATATTATTACATTGCATATAATGAGAATATAACAACTAACATTATTACATGCTTTACAGTTTACAGAGGATTTCAAATAGCTCTTCGAAGCAGGCAATGTTTTCTACATTTTGTGGATAATGAAACAAAGTTTCACAATATTTAAGTAATTTATCCAAAGTCCTTCAGTCAGTGTGTGGTAAAATTAATATTTAATCCAATTTTAGTTTGATTTCAAAATCACTGACTCGTAGTTGGTCACACAGAGAGATTTGGCTTAAATTCACAACTTAAAAGCTTAACATTTCTTAATATTAAGCAGCTTTACTATGCATTCCATTGTCCCAAATGCTGGGCTGGAGTCACAGGCTGAAACAGCGACATCAAGAAATAGTCCATCAGCAGCATTCCCTTCAAGCAGTTATTTATCAACTACTCAGTATAGAAGAGTCATGGTCTATTCTAGAAAGACAAGCCCTGCTAAAAGTCCTTTGGGGGAACACGTTAATTGCAACTGCAGGCACGCATTATGAAGAATCATCATTTTCCTCTCTGAGCTGTTTTACAGACCAGCAAGATGAGTAGGGCCAACATTTTTTCCATAGGAGGACATCTCCAAATTTTTGAGTAGGTACCAGTAAAAGACGATCAGCAGAGGGGAAATACTTTATACTTTCTTAACATCTCTCAGTAATAGTGACGATCTTCAACTATATCAAAAGAGTTATAAAATAAACTTTATGGGTTAGAGGTAACTAAGGCAATTTTGAAGACCATTGCCCTAGCCACAATGATTTGTACCTTTTTCCAGCTCCTCCCTGGAACATAAGATCTCTCATCTAGCCAATGTAACTCAGGTGCTGTTTTTATTGAATTTTATTTTAAAAAACATATTTAGAATGTTAGAGGAGGGTCCTTATTTATTACTATATTTATATATATTATAATAATATTATGTGAGCATATATATGTTTGTGTAGGTTTGGGAGTGTGTAGCCTCTCTAAAATAGAATGTTAGAGAGAGAAAAACTTTAGTTATTATATTTATTCTTTATCATTTGAGAGATAACACGAAGAAGGCCAAGAAGGACTTGCCTAAGGTCCCTCAATAAATGATCATCATTCTACTTAATAAACAGCATTCCCCATATTTAATAAACATTGTCACCCACTGCAAAGTATACTTGACTCCAGGATCAGTAGAAGTGAGGTCTAATTCTCCCAATCCCATTTTTGCAGGTTTCCAAATTAAGGCTAAATTTATTTACATTCCTTCAACTTCATATAAATTTTATGACAAAACATATATATCATATGCTGTCTGGAAGGAAATTTTTGCTCATCATGATTTGTCATAGGATCCTATCCCCAAGGTCCTCACACGGTCCGTGCCAGTCCTTTTAGGATTAGCAGCTGCTGTGAGCAGACACATAGCAGGAAGGCTGAGTAACTTGGCACACTTTAAATAGATCGAGTTTGGTTTTAATTTAAAGAATAATTTGAATCAGTAATGTTATTTAAACAAATGTAAAACCTCTCACAAAAACGCATATGCAGTAAATGATCAAAGCTATGGTTATTTAGGTTTTTATTTGCTAAAAAAGTCAAGATAATATTTTTAGCAAAAATTTCCATTCTATCCTTAGCTATAACTTGGGAGGAAGGGACCCAGTTAAAATTTCAGTTTCTGTCACTTTGCCAGAAATAAGCATATTTGGTAACCATTTGAAATAGTTTGTCTTCTAGCTTCAAATCAATAGGGATTTAAGGTAGAGAGCATCAATCACTAATATAACAAATTGGATCAGACAAAAATGCCCTTATTTTCCTCAGCATCACGTTATTTCACTATTATAATGTTTTAAGTAATTAATGTAAAATAACCAGGACTATAGAGACAGTACTACCGTTATTTTTAATATTTATACTCTCTATAAAAAAAAATTGGGAGCGTCTATTCCTGTTAAGATAAAGTATATTATTTTCCTATTGCTGCTGTTATAAATTACCACAAATCTAGTGGTTTAAAATAACACAGATTAATTGTTTTACAGTTCTGGAGGTCAGAGGTCTGAACTGGGTCTTACTGTTCTAAAATCAAGTGTGTTGGCAGGGCTGCCTTCCTCTCTGGAGGCTCTAAGGGAGAATCCGTTTCCTTGCTTCTTCCAGCTTCTAGAGGCTGCCCACATTCTTTGGCTCAAGGCCCTCTTCCATCTTCAAAGCCAGTAATAACCAGTTGAGTGCTTCTCACATCACCTCACTCAGACTCTCCTGCCTCCTTTCACTTTTTAAAGCCCTTGTGATTACACTGGGCCCACCCAGACAATTCAGGACAATCTCCCCATCTCAATGTCAGATGATTAACAACATTAATTCCAACTGCAACCTCCAATTCTCCTTGCCATACCGTATAACATAGCACATTCATAGGTTCTGGAAATTAGGATACGGACATATTTAGGGAGCCATTATTCTGCCTACCACACAAAGTTAAACAACCCTGTTACTAAAAACAAAAATGCTGGAGATTACATATATATATATATATATATTTAAAGTACTGAAGAGCTAATGAAAGAGTTACAGAACCAAAAATTCAAGGGAAAATGGGAACTCAGGAGTGTGAGAACTAATTTGGGCTGAGGATATCTGTGCTCTATCAAACATTACTTATTTTTTGACGTCCTCATCTCGATGAAGGGGAAATAAATGAAAATCTAAGAACCATGCAAGATGAGAAATCTAACAGAAACCCCCCTCCACATTAATTTGGAATCTCAAGTGATCCCACCTACCTTTCTAACATCAGGATACCAGAAAGAAATTTTCTTAGGCCCTGAGAGTAGGTGGCAGACAAGGGTTCCCAAGAAGTTGCAATCACAAGCCAGCACTTGCTCAGATGTGCAGCAAAGTCCATATATCTTAGCGGGACCAAATAACTTGTCTGATTGAATCTTCAACTGTCTAGCCAAAGCAGACACAAATTCTCTCTGGAGGAAATAACTAATTTTAGGCCTTAAAGAATCACTATATATAATTTTTTTAAAGGCAGTGGCCAATATATAATGAAAAGCAATCAAGTTCACAAGAAAACAAAGCATCCTGAGTGAAAATAAACACAAATAATAGAAAGTTAAAACAGGTCTGTTGAAATTACCAGACGTATATTCTAAAAAAACCTCCTTTTGCTTTTTGCCATATTGAAAAAAATAAAAGATATGTTTGAAAATATTTGTAGGAAATAAACTATAAAGCTATACATTTTAAGAAAACAGTACTCCTGGTAATAAAAAACAGAATAACCAGAATCTTTAAGCTTAATAGTTGGGTTTAACATCAGATTATAATATCAGATTAGATACACATGAAGAAATGGTTTGTAAACTGTTAAGTACATTTTATCTAAATGCAGTAGTGGGAGAAAACAATGGATATATTTTTTTTTTTAAAGAGAGAGAGAGAAAGAAATTAAAAGACATGGAAGATAGGGTGAGAAGGTCTAACATACATTTAATCAGAGTTCCAAAAGGAAAGGAAGAGAGAGTTGGGGAGCGGCAGTATTTAAGAAATGAAAGGTTGGAGATTTTCCAGGACTGATATAAAACACAATTTCGTAGCTTCACAAAGTCAGATGAATGCCAAGCACAATAAATAAAAAGGAAGTCAAGCCTAGATATATCATATTAAAACTATAAAACACAATACAGAAAGGAAATGCTTAAAGTTTCTAGGGCAGGGGAAGAATAAAAGGCAGGTTGCTTCCAAATAATTGACAGTTGGGATGAGAGCTGACCTCTCAAGAATAGTCATGGAAGTCCTAAGACAATCAAATACATCTTTAGCATGCTGAAAGAAAACAGCTGCCGACCTAGGATTCTACACCTGCGGGAAAGGCACGGGGAGATCTTTCAAGAATGGAGTTGTTGGGATTTCCTGGTGGTCTAGTGGTTAAGACTTCACCTTCCAGTGCAGGGGGTGTGGGTTCGATCTCTGGTCGGGGAGTTATGATTCCACATGCCTCAGGGCCAAAAAATCAAAACATAAAACAGAAGCAATATTGTAACAAATTCAATAAAGACTTAAAAAAAAATGGCCCGCATCAAAAAAAAATCTTAAAAAAAGAAAAAGAATGGAGTTGTGAAATAAAAATATTTTCAGACAAACAAAAACTTGGAAAGTCCACTGCCAGCCAACAGCCCCTGAAGGAAATTCTTCGAACTTCAGAAGAAAAGTGACTGAGACAATGTCAGAGATGCAGAAAAAATACAGAAAAAGAGATGGTTAACATGTGGGAATGTCTATATGAACACTCAGTATGTAACGAAAAACTATGATCAATGTCAGGGGCTAAAAATGAAAACAAGTTTTAGGTGAACAGAGAAAGCCCTTTTATGATTTGTCCTTTTTCATGGCAATAAAGGCATGTTTCTCACTGACCCCCTGTAATAGTAGTTTTAATAAAAATAAATCCTCCCTCATTGACTTTCTATTAACTACATTCCAAACATACTGCTAAACAATTTACAGTTACTACCTTCAGTCCTATGAGGTAACTACTATTAAACACATTTACAAATGAGGAAACAAAACAGGGAGTTTACATAACATTTAAATATTCTAAAACTAGTAAGCAGTTGGGCCCAGATTTATCTCACTTTTGTCAGTATAATTTTCAAAAAAACCACATCCTAACAGCTAGGCTTCCTGAAAAGATTGGGGAAATTTTACTAACAGATATGCCTGTATTTTAGACAGTGAAAGGATTTAAGGTTCTGATAAACACAAAATTTAGTTCAATAAAGCAACTGCTTCATGAACTCAAACACAAAGAAGAGAGATAAGGAAAAGCAATAATGTCCTAGTAATATAGTGATATAATTCACAGACAGACATTTATTTTGTTCAGTAACTTAGGAAAATAGCCCAAAAAACCCGGTGAAATATGTATGTTTAAAGTTTGTAAATGTTTATTTTATATATCTAAATATAAAATTAAAAATGAAAACACCTACATTGTACTATAAATCAAATTTTATCCTTCAAAAATTTAATGAAACTTTTCTTGTATCCATATTAATCTGAGGGCTTTTTTCCCCAGTTCATTGGAACATAATCTAATCATTTTTTCTTGATTTATTCTTAAAATATTATTTATGACATATCAAAAAACAGTATACAAATATTTATAAAGTGTACTGCAGTAGGTTGGGTAATGACCCCCCAAAGATGTCCATGCCCTAATCTCTGGGACTGTGAGTACATTGTCTTACAAGGCAAAAGGGATTGTGCAGACATAATTAAGTTTATAAACCTTAAGATAGGAAGATCATCCTGAATTATGCAGATGGACCCAATCTAATCACCTGAGTCCTTGAAAGCAGTGAAATTTCTCTGGCTAGAGGCAAAAGAGGAGAAAAAATATGTAGCAGAAGAGGAAATCAGAGATTTCAAACCTGAGAAGGATTTAATATGTCACTACACTACTAGTTCTGAGATGCAGAGGTCTTAATGTAGGGATTGATGGAGGGCTTTTGGCAATTAAGAGCAGCCCCTAGCTGATAGACAGCAAAAAAAAAAAGGGAATGTCAGTCCTACAACCACTAGGCTCTGGGTTTTATCAACAACCTAAATGAACTTGGAGTACATTTTTCCTAAAGCCTCCTGATAAGAACCCAGCAGACTGACACCTTGATTTTGCCCTTTGAAACTTAGAGCAGAGGAAAGAGCTGAGCCAACCCAGACTTCTGCAGAGCTGTGAAATCATAAATCTTTGTTGTTTTAAGCCATTAAATCTGTGGTCATTTGTTACTGCAACAATAGATAACATACATGCAGCAAAACATTTAAAGTAAAACTGAAGTGCAGGTGAAGAGAAAAGCAAAACATCTGCGGATATTTGCTGCATATTTGACTCTCGGCTATTTAGCAACCAACACAAATAGAAAAACAAAACCAGTTACAAAATTAACAGACATCAATACATAAGACAGATATAAATGAGTTTGTCAAGATTACATAACTATACCTGTTACCTTCCTAAAGAGGACCAAGATGAAGAATGCCAACTATATCCATAGAGTAAATAGATTTTAAAGGACCATCACACCATTTTTCATAATTTTCTTAATTATAGGTCAACTTCACAATAATTTAGCAGTTTAATAAATGTCGAAAAACAAGACCTAATATCTGAAATTTCAGTTATCTAGAGAAACAATTTCTAAATGATGCTCCAAGAAGCATTAATTTTGAGAGATATTATTAGAAACAATATTGTTGATTGGAACACCACGCACCAGTTATCAATGCCAGGGGAGTACTCCAATTCCATGGAGGATAGCAAAGATCATCACAATGCCAGCCACCAGGAAGAGAGGTCCAAACACTTCTGCCCACTGCATCTTTGTATAGGACTCGCCAAGGAAAACACAGCACAGTCAAGCACTGGGTGGAAAAATGTGTTAAACAAGGAAGAGAAGAGTCAGAGCAAGGTCAGCACCAATAGCGTGCATCAGTTCCTACATGGCTAGTGGGTCCTCTTGGTAGTGGAAACAGGGCAATTAGCTTAGCACCCCTCTCTTTACGCAGTAGAAGGACCCCTTCTCCTCCTCCATGTAGTCTGAAATACAGATGCCTGTGGGACAGTGACACACATACTACAGCAGAACAAAGGAGCGCTCACTGAGTCTGAAATAGAGAAAGATGTTCCCATTCAAGGTGATAAACCCTGCATAGTCTGTGTAGGCACTTTGCCTCTAGGTAAAGAAGTGTTCCAGGCCAAAGATCTATTCTTTTGTGGTTGCACGGGTGTCTAAAGACTGCCCATGACATTGCTATCTTTCCTAACAAATATGCAAAAAAATTTTTTCATTAGATCACTAGGCAAAGGGGATTTCAATAAAGTAAACATGTTTTGCTGTACGATATTGAAGTCCTTAATAGGTTATATATTTACTTTTTAACTTTATAAGCAATATAGTTTTTAGCAAGAAATCCAAGAAAAAAAGTTTCAAAGTAGATTCCTGTGTAACTTAATAAATCAGTCCACTTTACAGGTTTATTGACTGTATGTCACTTAAATTATTATTTTTAAAATTTTAGGCAGTATGTAGATAGCATAATTCACTGTCTGCCAGTGGCATTCCAGTTTCACAGTAGTAAAACCAAATTGTCTTCACATAAAGAGAATGTTTAGCTTTTTGCTTTCTATAACTGGCAAGATGGACATAGGAAAAAAGAAATACATCAAGTATATCCACATGTGGCATTGTTATTAAACCATAAGTACTTTAGAAAAGACTTTCAATTTACAACTCTGCTTTTCTCCCAACCAGTCAAGTGAATCTTCCTTGTGACTGACTCTCAAAATAGTAACTTTGACTTTCATTTTAGTAAATTCTGTCATTATTTAGCACAAATCACAGAAATATTCCACTATATTGCAGATCAATATTAACTTAATCTTTGTTATTTTTAAGATTACTTTTGACTGGAACTGTATATCCAACATATATAAGGTATAAATGTATGACCCTGAAAAGTAGTCAATTCCATAATCCCAGGACACTGTGAAAGCTTATTTAACCAACTGCAACATGACCATTGGCAGACGTCTACATGAAACCAGAAGCTTATATTTAGTGTTGGGACATAAAATAAATGCAGACTAGAATAAATCAGTATGAGTAATCCAGTTTTCTTTATTAAATCAGCAGTGGGAAAAGGCAAAAGGTTCAAATTCCACTCAAGTTATTGGGTTCAAAATCATCTTGTAATAAGAGAAATTTCCTAACCTATTGGTTGGTCTAAGCTTCCTTACCATTTTAAAAACCTGTTAAATCCTCTTAAAGATGAACTTGATTGGAGTGAACGTGAACACATTATTATTAAAACCACTAATAGTAAAGTAAAATATCCCAGAAGACTTTCATTCATTTATTAATTTCCAAACACAGTCGGAAGGTATTTGATACAAGTGTCTGGTATAGCAGCGGTGCCCAACTTTTTGGCACCAGGGGCCAGTTTTGTGGAAAACAATTTTTCCACAGCGGGAGGTGGGGGGGTTGATGGTTCAGGCAGTAATGCGAGCGGTGGGGAGCAATGGGGAGCGGCAAGTGAAGCTTTGCTCGCTCGCCCACTGCTCATCTCCTGCTGTGCGGCCCGGTTCCTAACAGGCCGCGGCCCGGTACTGGTCTGCGGCCCGGGGGTTGGGTACCCCGTGGTATAGCAAGCAGGAGAAGAGAATTTGCCACTCAGTAAAGCAATGGTAGTATTCAATGAATAGCACCATTTATTAATTTCCACGGGAAGGGATTCAGAAAGGTTTCCTTTTATTTTTTTTTGATTTTTTGAATTTTATTTTATTTTTTTATACAGCAGGTTCTTATTAGTTATCTATTTTATACATATTGGTGTATACATGTCAATCCCACTCTCCCAATTCATCACACCACCACCAACCACCCCCCCGCCCCGCCCGCTGCTTTCCTCCCTTGGTGTCCATACGTTTGTTCTCTACATCTGTGTCTCTATTTCTGCCCTGCAAACCAGTTCATCTGTACCATTTTTCTAGGTTCCACATATACGCGTTAATATACGATATTTGTTTCTCTCCTTCTGACTTACTTCACTCTGTATTCTTTGTTACATACAAATAAAAAAGATTAAAAAGTCTCAGAATTGTCCATCATGTGAGTTTTATTCTAACACAAGGCAATCAAGTTCAGGTTTCTGCTGATAAAGATAGAGCCTTGGATATATACTGTATCTCTCAAAATGATATTATTTTAAAATGTATCCATTTAAAGATAAAAATACCTTGCTGGTCTTGAATTCCTAAACCATATTTTCGGACAGGTGGATATGTTTGCAGATGAGTTCACAGAAATTAAATATTATCAAATTAAGAAAAATATGGAAGATCTAATACTATTTTTCTTCCAACCTTAAAAGAAATTTCTCTTATATGTCTTGTCAGATTTTAGGATTGGTTTGGTAAGCATCATCCGTGGAGTCCATTCACGAAGAAATTTAATTCCAATTTAATCATGGTATGATTTAATTTAAAATGTTTTAAAATATATGGACTAGAATTATGTCCTACATTGTCTCAAAACCCTTTTTCTTTTCTTGCCATTACCCAGCTTCTTAAAGAAGCTGGTAAATATGTTTTACCTAACTAGTAATTCTGAAAATCCTAAAATTAGTCTTGAAGTTGTTCACATTAAATTCTCTAATGCTTTCCTAATTACCACATTCAGGTACCCTTTGCTCAGTACTCATCCTATTTGGTCATTCTTACAGTGCTACTCATTATCTCTTCTTGAAACTCTTTCTCCCTTTGACTTCCATGATCCTACTTTATTCCTACTTCCACCACTGATTATTGCCAAAATCTCTCAGTGGGGCTTTTCCTTCACCCTCTTTTTCCTCTACCAGCCTTGTCCTGACCTAAATTCCTCCTACTCATTTCTATTCTACACAAAGTTGATTGTTGATGCCTTCCTATGGAACTTCCTCTTTGACGAATGGCAATCTTGGTAATCACTCCTCCAGTGAAGAAACTAAAAAAGTATGACAAAATCATTTTAAAATATTTTGGGGGAAATTAAAGAATGCTTGTGTGGCATTATCAGAGCAAGCAATGGGAGAGGATGGAAATCCAGAGAAGTGAGTCCAACATTCAGGATTCTCTTGCTCTCACTGAATTTACCAACTGGGAGAGGATGGAGGAAGAAAATCAAAGTCTAGGGTCTCCCAAAGGAGTGACCCTGGCGAATCAACTCTGAATTTGAACTGAAGACCAAAGGGATGCATCCTAGGACTGACGGGATAAACCAAGTAAACCATGCTTTGCATGCTCTGAAGCTTGGCTTTGAAACATGTATGTAGAAAATATCACGCCTCAAGGTTGAGTTAAGGTTACCTGGATTGTTAGAGACTATGCCAATGGTAATTTAAGATCCTCTTTGGTGGATTTTCCTAGGACTCATTAATCTCTATAAATTAAACTTTAAATTTAATATCTATCGCACAATTAAAAATCACCAGAAACATAGGAGAGAAGACTCCACGAATGAGAAGCAAGAGAAATGAAAGACAACAGAATAGAATCTTAAGTATTAAAAGATATTGGTATTATTTGACATAGATTATAGATATACATCTTTAATATTTTTAAGGAGGTATATATGCCAAGCTTCAGCTTTGTCGATGGAAAATGGTAAAGTTACATAAAAGATATGAAAAAGAACTGGCTAGATATAGAAACAAAAAATACAACAATTCAGTGGTTTTTGCTTTGGAGCAAATTAGACATACACGAAGTAAAAACAGATGAAGTCGAGTGTAAGCCTAAAAAGTCAATCCACAGTAAAATTCAGGAGGTAGAGGACAGGAGTGAAGGTGGGAGGATGAAACAGAAGGGAGTGTAAAAGGACACAATAATGAAGTTTTAAAATACGTTTAATTAGAGTTTTAGGATGAGATGGCAGAGAGACTGCATCAGAAGCAGTATTTAAAGGGATTAAAGGCAAAAATTTCCCAAACTGATGAAAGACATCAATTCATAACTTTAAGAAACCCAGAGAATCCTAAGCAAATAAATAAAAAGAATCTAAAACCAGATGTATTTTAGTGAAACTGCAGAACACCAAAGACAAAATCTTCAAAGTAGCCAGAGAAGCTGTAACATAGTCACCTCTGTAGGTGAAAATTCTAATACCTTGATTCTTTTCCCAAGCCTTCTCATACTAGTTCTACAATTGAATAGAAATTTTGCCTTTAAATATTCTAAGTGAGTTATAGTTAAGTCTGTATAAAGAGAAAAAAAAGGACATTAAATCACTCAACTCTCCATTTACACATTAAAATGTTCACATTGCATTTTCATAATATGAAAATAATAAAAAGGAACATTAAATATAAACTTAGAGAGGATTTATTTCCTTAATGGCTAGATTTCCAAAGTAGCTCAACATTCTTGTTTTCCCTGTCTTTACTGGGAAATGAACTGACAGCCATTATTAAATGAGATGATAGATGTCACAGAGTGCTACAGAAGTCCTATTAAATGCATGGATATAAATTAGCTTGAAAAAACAATCTCCAAATTAGAAAAACAGAAAAAGCACAAGTTTTCCCTTTCTGATCAGAGAAATCAAATTAAGAAAACGACTGTGTTTAACATAATTGTCAAATATATGTTACATTTGGGTTATATAGCAAGTTTTTTTAGTCTTTAAAAACACAAAGTTTAAATGTGGTATGACTTTTTTAACGTGAAGCTAAATGTTATGGAAATTGTCTTAAATAACTCTGCTAAGAAACTAACTCTAAATCCACTCACCCCATTTCATTCAAGCCCCTATTCTGGCAGAGAGAGATGGAGACACCTCCAGAGATGATTCTTTGTACAATTTACAATTCTTCTATGAAATTCAAAAGCTCTGAAATCCACCTGTTATGTCTGTGTGTACGTGCATGTTTCTTATGTAATTTTGCCATAGTACTTAACTGGAATTGACAGAAGGCTATTAATATTCTTCATTTAGACAAAAATTTGCCCCCCCCAATGGTTTTTTTTTTTTTTTTGGCTGGCAAATTTGCTACAAAAAGTATTGATTGCTGGACTAAGGGTGCTGCAACAGACCCCCTAGGGGTGTTGCATAATACATGGTACATGTACCTTTTAAAAGCTCTAAAATATACCGGATTCTAAACACAACTGGCACTAAGGGTTTCCAAGTGGGATATATTCTTACACGAAGCAATGGCGAGGATCTGTTGGTGGCAAATGCTTCTATATACATCATCACCTCCAAATAAGAACAGGTATGTCCAACATTAACTAAGAATGGAGCTCTTGAGGGTTTTCTTGGGTCAGGGGTCAGAGGCAAAAGACGACTGCATGATATAAAGAAAGGATCTCTACAGTTTGCATTTGTAGATAAGACAATTTGCTGAAAATTTTGCATTTAACAGTGCAAGATATAAAAAATTTAAAAGACATACATCACTGCTACATTTAGAAGACATCTATTCAACAAAAATAAACTTTAAACTTTAATAGTAAAAATAAAGACAAATGAGACCTGAGATTTTGCTTCAATACTTTTTTTTCTGTGACTTGAATTTAAGGAGATTCAGAAAATATGGGTAGATTGGTTATTACTGTCCATAGGCTAGTAAGCTGGCTATTTTTTTCTGCTTTAACCTGCATACCAGACCCTCTCTTCAGAGCCGAAAATCTTGGGCTATGACAATGGAAAATTAGGTGCCGCCACTGCCAGGGTCCCGTGATCCAGGGACAACTTCCCCGGGGAGAACACATGGTGCGTCTCAGGCTATTGTAAAGTCACACTGGCCTCTGCTGCCGCAGGCTCACCCTGCATTCCGTACCCCTCCCTCCCCCTGACCTGAATGAGCCAGAGGCCCCTAATCAGCCGCTGCTTTAAACCTGTCCTGTGCGGGCAGGGAACAGATGCCTGAGGGCGACCTACAAACAGAGGTGGAGCCAAAACCAAAGCTGAACCCCAGGAGCTGTGGGAACAAAGAACAGAAAGGGAAATTTCTCCCAGCAGCCTCAGTAGCAGCAGATTAAATCCCCACAAGCAACTTGATGTACCTGCATCTGTGGAATACCTGAAGAGACAACGAATTGTCCCAAAATTGAGGCGGTGGGCCTTAGGAGCAAATGTACACTTGCAGTTTCCTGTCTATGACTGATTTGTTTCTGATATTTATGTTTATCTTAGTTTAGTTTTTAGCACTTGTTATCACTGGTGGATTTGTTTATTGGTTTGGTTGCTCTTTTTTAAATTGTTTTTTATGTTAATAATTTTTCTTAATTTTTTTATTTATTACTTTTTAATTTTTATTAATTAATTAATTAATTAATTTATCTCTTCTTTTTGTTCTGAGCCATGTGGCGGACAGGGTCTTGGTGCTCTGGCCTGACGTCAGAACTGAGACTTTGAGGTGGGAGAGCCGAGTTCAGGACATTGGACCAATTGGTGACAGCTCTCCCAGAGATCTCTGTCTCAATGACAAGACCCAGCTCCACCCAATGGCCAGCAAGCTCCAGTGCTGGACGCCCCATGCCAAACAAATAGTAAGACAGGAACACAATCCCACCCATTAGCAAAGAGACTCCCTAAAATCATAATAAGGTCATAGACACCCCAATACACACCACTGGATGTGGTCCTGCCCACCAGAGAGAAAAGATCCAGCCCCACCCACCAGAACACAGGCACCAGTCCCCTCCACCAGGAAGCCTACACAAGCCACTGAACCAACCTCACCCACTGGGGGCAGACACCAAAAACAACGGGAACTACAAACCTGCAGTCTGCAAAAAGGAGACCCCAAACACAATAAGTTAAACAAAATGAGAAGACAGAGAAATATGCAGCAGATGAACGAGCAAGGTAAAAACCCACCAAACCAAACATATGAAGAGGAAATAGACAATCTACCTGAAAAAGAATTCACAGTAATGATAGTAATGATGACCAAAATCTTGGAAATAGAATGGAGAAAATACAAGAAATGCTTGACAAGCACCTAGAAGAAATAAAGGGCAAACAAACAATGATGAACAACACAATAAATGAAACTAAAAATTCTCTAGAAGGAATCAATAGCAGAACAATGAGGCAGAAGAACAGATAAGTGACCTGGAAGATAAAATAGTGGAAATAACTACCACAGAGCAGAATAAAGAAAAAAGAATGAAGAGAATTGAGGACAGTCTCAGAGACCTCAGGACAACATTAAACGCACCAACATTCGAATTATAGGGGTCCCAGAAAAAGAAGAGAAAAACAAAAGGGACAGAAAATATTTGAAGAGATTATAGTTGAAAACTTCCATAACATGGGAAAGGAAATAGTCAAGTCCAGGAAGCACAGGGAGTCCCATACAGGATAAATCCAAGGAGAACACACCAAAACACATATTAATCAAACTTTCAAAAATTAAATACAAAGAAAAACTATTAAAAGTAGCAAGAGAAAAGCAACAAATAGCATACAAGGGAATCTCCATAAGGTTTACAGCTGAAATTTCAGCAGGAATTCTGCAAGCCAGAAAGGAATGACAGAACATATTTAAAGTGACAAAAGGGAAAAACCTACAACCAAGATGACTCTACCCAGCAAGGATCTCATTCAGATTCGATGGAGAAATAAAAACCTTTACAGACAAGCAAAAGCTAAGAGAATTCAACAGCACCAAACCAGCTTTACAACAAATGTTAAAGTACTTCTCTAGGCAGGAAACACAAGGGAAGGAAAAGACCTACAAAAACAGACCCAAAACAATTAAGAAAATGGTAATACGAACATACATATTGATAATTACCTTAAATGTGAATGGATTAAATGCTCCAACCAAAAGTCATAGACTGGCTGAATGGATATAAAACAAGACGCATATATATGCTGCCTACAAGAGACCCACTTCAGACCTAGGGACACATAAAGACTGAAAGTGAGGGGATGGAAAAGATATTCCATGCAAATGGAAATCAAAAGAAAGCTGGAGTAGCAATTCTCGTATCAGACTTCAAAATAAAGGCTATTATAAGAGACAAAGAAGGACACTACATAATGATCAAGGGATCAATCCAAGAAGAAGATATAACAATTGTAAATATTTATGCACCCAACATAGGAGCACCTCAATACATAAGGCAAATGCTAACAGCCATAAAAGGGGAAATCAACAGTAACACAATAATAGTAGGGGAATTTAACACCCACTTTCACCAATGGACAAATCATCCAAAATGAAAATAAGTAAACACAAGCTTTAAATGATACATTAAACAAGATGGACCTAATTGATATTTATAGGACATTCCATCCAAAAACAACAGAGTACACTTTCTTCTCAAGTGCTCATGGAACATTCTCTAGGCTAGATCATAACTTGGGTCACTAATCAAGCCTTGGTAAATTTAAGATAATTAGAATCATATCAAGTATCTTTTCTGACCACAATGCTATGAGAGTACACATCAGTTACAGGAAAAATTCTGTAAAAAATACAAACTCATGGAGGCTAAACAATAAACTACCAAATAACCAAGAGATTACTGAAAAAATCAGAGGAAACCAAAAAATACCTAGAAACAAATGAAAATGAAAACACGACGACCCAAAACCTATGGGATACAACAAAAGCAGTTCTAAGAGGGTAGCTTATAGCAATACAATCCTACCTCAAGAAACAAGAAACATCTAAAATAAACAACCTAACCTTACACCTAAAGCAATTACAGAAAGAGGAACAAAAACTCCCAAAGCTAGCAGAAAGAGAGAAATCATAAAGATCAGATCAGAAATAAATGAAAAAGAAATGAAGGAAACATTAGCAAAGATCAATAAAACTAAAGGCTGGTTCTTTGAGAAGAAAAACAAAACTGATAAACCATTAGCCAGACTCATCAAGAAAAAAAAGGGACAAGACTCAAATCAGTAGAATTAGAAATGAAAAAGGAGAAGTAACAACTGACACTGCAGAAATACAAAAGGTCATGCGAGATTACTACAAGCAACTATATGCCAATGAAATGGACAACCTGGAAGAAATGGACAAATTCTTAGAAAAGCACAACCTTCTGAGACTGAACCAGGAAGAAATAGAAAATATAAGCAGACCAATCACAAGCACTGAAATTGAGACTGTGATTAAAAATCTTCTAAGAAACCCATGACAAGGTGACTTCCTGCCCAAGACAAGTTAGCTTCACAGGCGAATTCTATCAAACATTTGGGGAAGAGCTAACACCTATCCTTCTCAAACTCTTCCAAAATATAGCAGAGGGAGGAACACTTCCAAACTCCTTCTACAAGGCCACCGACACCCTGATACCAAAACCATACAAAGATATCACAAAAAAAGAAAACTACAGACCAGTATCACTGATGAACATAGATGCAAAAATCCTCAACAGAATACTAGCAAACAAAATCCAACAGCACATTAAAAGGATCATACACCATGATCAAGTAGGGTTTATCCCAGGGATGCAAGGATCCTTCAATTTACACAAATCAATCAATGTGATACACCATATTAACAAATTGAAGAATAAAAATCATATGATAATCTCAATAGATGCAGAAAAAGCTTTTGACAAAATTCAACACACATTTATGATAAAAACTCTCCAGAAGGTAGACATAGAGGTAACCTACCTCAAAGAAATAAAGGCCATATATGACAAACCCACAGCCACCATCATTCTCAATGGTGAAAAACTGAAACCATTTCCACTAAGATCAGGAAGAAGACAAGGTTGTCCACTGTCACCACTATTATTCAACATAATTTTGGAAGTTTTAGCCACAGCAATCAGAGAAGAAAAAGACATAAAAGGAATCCAAATTGGAAAAGAAGAAGTAAAGCTGTCACTGTTTGCAGATGACATTATATTATATATTGAGAATCCTAAGGATGCTACCAGAAAACTACTAGAGCTAATCAATGAATTTGGTAAAGTAGCAGGATACAAAATTAATGCACAGAAATCTCTTGCATTCCTATACACTAACAAAGAAAAATCTGAAAGAGAAATTAAGGAAACACTCCCATTTACCATTGTAACAAAAAGAATAAAATACCTAAGAATAAACCTACCTAAGGAGAGAAAAGACCTGTATGCAGAAAACTATAAGACACTGAAGAAAGAAATTAAAGATGGTACAAACAGATGGAGAAGGAATAGACAGTCTACCTGAAAAAGAATTCAGAGTAATGATAGTAATGATGACCAGAAACTTGGAAATAGAATGGAGGAAACCTAAATGTTGTGCAACAGCTTTTAAGTTTCATTAGGTCCCATTTGTTTATTTTTGTTTTTATTTCCATTTCTCTAGGAGGTGGGTCAAAAAGGATCTTGCTGTGATTTATGTCATAGAGTGTTCTGCCTACGTTTTCCTCTAAGAGTTTTATAGTGTCTGGACTTACATTTAGGTCTCTAATCCATTTTGAGTTATTTTTATGTTTGGTGTTAGGGAGGGATCTAATTTCATACTTTTACATGTAGCTGTCCAGTTGTCCCAGCACCACTTATTGAAAAGGCTGTCTTTTCTCCACTCTATATTCTTGCCTCCTTTATCAAAGATAAGGTGACCATATGTGCGTGGGTTTATCTCTGGGCTTTCTATTCTGTTCCATTGATCTATATTCCTGTTTTTGTGCCAGTACCATACTGTCTTGATAACTGTAGCTTTGTGGTATAGTCTGAAGTCAGGGAGCCTGATTCCTCCAGCTCCATTTTTCGTTCTCAAGATTGCTTTGGCTATTCGGGGTCTTTTGTGTTTCCATACAGATTGTGAAATTTTTTGTTCTAGTTCTATGAAAACTGCCAATGGTAGTTTGATAGGGATTTCATTGAATCTGTAGATTGCTTTTGGTAGTAGATTCATTTTCACAATGTTGATTCTTCCAATCCAAAGCTTTTGCACAGCAAAGGAAACCATAAACAAGACCAAAAGACAACCCTCAGAATGGGAGATAATATTTACAAATCAAGCAACTGACAAAGGATTAATTTCCAAAATTCACAAGCAGCTCATACAGCTCAATAACAAAAAGCAAACATCCCAATCCAAAAATGGGCAGAAGACCGAAATAAAAGTTTCTCCAGAGAAGATATACAGATTGCCAACAAACACATGAAAGAATGTTCAACATCATTAATCATTAGAGAAATGCAAATCAAAACTACAATGAGATATCATCTGACACCGGTCAGAATGGCCATCATCAAAAAAATCTAGAAACAATAAGTGCTGGAGAGGATGTGGAGAAAAGGGAACCCTCTTGCACTGTTGCTGGGAATGTAAATTATACAGCCACTATGGAGAACAGTACGGAGGTTCCTTAAAAAACTAAAAATAGAACTACCATACGACCCAGCAATCCCACTACTGGGCATATACCCTGAGAAAACCATAATTCAAGAAGAGTCACGTACCAAAATGTTCATTGCAGCTCTATTTACAATAGCCAGGACATGGAAGCAACCTAAGTGCCAATCATCAGATGAATGGATAAAGAAGATGTGGCACATATATACAATGGATTATCACTCAGCCATAAAAAGAAACGAAATTGAGAAATCTGTAGTGAGGTGGATGGATCTAGAGTCTGTCATACAGAGTGAAGTAAGTCAGAAAGAGAAAAACAAATACCGTATGCTAACACATATATATGGAACCTAAGAAAAAAAAAAAAGGTCATGAAGAACCTAGGGTTAAGATGGGAATAAAGACACAGACCTATTAGAGAATGGACTTGAGGATATGGGGTGGGGGAAGGGTAAGCTGTGACAAAGTGAGAGACTGGCATGGACATATATACACTACCAAACGTAAAATAGATAGCTAGTGGGAAGCAGCCACATAGCACAGGGAGATCAGCTTGGTGGTTTGTGACCACCTCGAGGGGTGGGATATGCAGGGTGGGAGGGAGGGAGACACAAGAGGGAAGAGATATGGGAACATATGTATATGTATAACTGATTTACTTTGTTATAAAACAGAAAGTAACACACCACTGTAAAGCAATTATACTCCAATAAAGATGTTAAAAAAAGAGAAAGGCTTCCCTCGTGGCACGGTGGTTGAGAGTCTGCCTGCCGATGCAGGGTACACGGGTTCGTGTCCTGGTCCGGGAGGATCCCACATGCCGCGGGGTGGCTGGGCCCGTGAGCCATGACCGCTGAGCCTGCGTGTCCGGAGCTTGTGCCCCGTACGCGAGAGACCACAGCAGTGAGAGGCCCGCATACCGCAAAAAAAAAAAAGAAGACCTAAATGTTAGGCCAGACACCATCAAACTCTTAGAGGAAAACATAGGCAGAACACTCTATGACATCAATCACAGCAAGATCCTTTTTGACCCACCTCCTAGAGAAATGGAAATAAAAACAAAAGTAAACAAATGGGACCTAATGAAACTTAAAAGCTTTTGCACGGCTAAGGACACCATAAACAAGACGAAAAGACAACCCTCAGAATGGGAGAACATATTTGCAAACAAAGCAACTGACAAAGGATTAATCTCCAAAATGTATAAGCAGCTCATGCAGCTCAATATCATAAAAACAAACAACCCAATCCAAAAATGCGCAAAAGATCTAAATAGACGTTTGTCCAAAGCAGATATACAGTTGCCAACAAACACATGAAAGGATGCTCAACATCACTAATCATTAGAGAAATGCAAATCAAAACTACAAGGTATGACCTCACATCGGTCAGAATGGCCATCATCAAGAAATCTACAAACAATATATGTTGGAGACGGTGTTGAGAAAAGGGAACTCTCTTGCACTGTTGGTGAGAATGTAAATTGATATAGCCACAATGGAGAACAGTATGTAGGTCGTTAAAAAACTAAAAATAGAACTATCATATGACTCAGCAATCCCACCACTGGGCACAGACCCTGAGAAAAGCATAATTCAAAGAGTCATGTACCACAATGTTCATTGTAGCACCATTTACAATAGTCAGGATATGGAAGCAACCTAAGTGTCCATCAACTTAGGTTGGATAAAGAAGATGTGGCACATATATACTATGGAATATTACTCAGCCATAAAAAGAAATGAAATTGAGCTATTTGTAGTGAGGTGGATGGACCTAGAGTCTGTCATACAGAGTGAAGTCAGAAAGAGAAAAATAAATACCGTATGCTAACACACATATATGGAATCTAAAAAAAAAAAAGAGGTTCTGATGAACCTATGGGCAGGACGGGAATAAAGACGCAGATGTAGAGAATGGACTTGAGGACACAGGGAGGGGGAAGGGTAAGCTGGGACGAAGTGAGAGAATGGCATGGACATATATACACTACCAAATGTAAAACAGAGAGCTAGTGGGAAGCACCTGCATAGCACAGGGAGACCAGCTCGGTGCTTTGCAACCACCTAGAGGGGTGGTATAGGGAGGGTGGGAGGGCGATGCAAGAAGGAGGGGATATGGGGATATATGTATACATATAGCTGAATCACTTTGTTATACAGCAGAAACTAACACAACATTGAAAAGAAACTATACTCCAATAAAGATGTTAAAAAAATTTTAATTACTACAGGAAACTTTATTTCCTCGTTGAATAGAAATATATGATTAATAAGAAAAATGCAATACCAATAACACATCATTAGCAAATGTCAATTGAAAAATCAAATACACTTTATGAATCTTAATGAAAAATTGTCAGAAGTATGTCATACCAAATGGGATAGGAATGGGCCAATAAGAGGTGAAGAGAGTAAAAACACAAGTTATCAGGACTGGTAAATTCTGATTTAAATATACTATATTAACTTTTTTCTGTGTAAAGAAAATAGTAAGCCATATACACATAACTATGAAGATCAACCTGTATATTCTAAAAAACAATTAAAGAATAGAAATTAGGCATACCTAATGCTTAAATAAAAACCTCATACTTCAAGAATAGTACAATCTTTGGAGTAATAAGAATTCTTTTAAACTTCCAATATAAAAAGACGATAAGCAAATATATTGATAAAGAATAATCTTGGTTTTCATAGTATAGTTAAGAGCAGAACAAATTTATTAAATAATCTGCACTGATACAGGCAATTTACCTTAAGAATGTGTTCCAATAGTCAGAAACAAATTAATTGACTGTTCAAGTTTTTGTATATATATTTGTATTATTTTGTTTTTTAATTCTTTGATATGAAAGAATTAGAGGAAGGCATACTGGGAAAATAATAACCATCATGGGAGAAATCCCATTACCTTCCTTTTAAGGGGGTAAGAGAAAAACTGAGAGGAAAAATACAGTGTGTACAATATGAATATTTAATATGGAGATGGTAGGAGGGATGCTGTCAAATTATACTGATTTTTCCAGTTTTATTTAAAAACATTTGTTGTTCTTCATGGTTTCTTTATTTAAACAATTGATATATCTCTGATTCCATGCTACAGCAACCTACTGAAATATTCAGGTAGGATACTGAAATACTCCCGATCTTTTATAATAGATATATAGAGTTGGTCTTACGCAGAGATGCTCAGATTTTATATCCAAACCAAAATGCATGTTAAATTTGCAATGACACTTTTATTGGGAAGGTTTTAGAAGTGAATAAATTGTATCTATTTTATCTAATATTTTCAGATATACGTAATTATAAATATTAACAAGTATATGTTTAGTATTTATATGTAAAATTTAATACATAATTTAATTTAATCTCAGATTAAAATTTACTATAAAAAACTGGTAAAATAACTGTTTTTTTAAACTAACTTGCCTCACAAAATTCACATCCAAACTGATCTGATAAAGAGTAAAACACCCTACACACACACACACACACACACACACACAATCATATGTATGTACACACAGGTAAATGACAATACCTTAATTCATCAGGACTTTAAAATATATTTAAGGAAAAAACTGTTGAAACAGGAGCAAATAACAACTCAAGACACTGAAAGAAATACCATGTAAGAAGTAAAATGCTTAAATTGAAAATATAGTATTGTACTTTACCACTTCGTATCTCACTTTTAGCTAGTCAACTTAGCTTATTCACCCAGTTCTAACTTTCTTTAATTATATCACTATTTCATTAATTTATTATTATTTTTTGTTCATAAGCTTTATAATTTTTTGAACCATGAGACAATTTATGGCATCTTAGCTTGATTGTGCAATTTGTGTTTGTCCTCTTGAATGACAAAAAAAAATGAAGAAACCAAAAGAACAAAAACTTACAAAAATGGATATTCACTGTAATTACTGTGTAGGTTAAATTTTATAAAGCAGAAGAAATAAAATAGTCTCATTAGAAGTGGTACAAAACTAATATGGTGAAAATAAGTTTTTAACCTTGGATATTACTGTTTCTTAGAAAGAATATAAAACTTAATTCATAGTGTCCTCAAGATGCAAACTCTATTAAATATATTTTTTTAAGGCTCTGGGAAAATGGTAAAAACTTAGTTACCTTCTGCCACTAGATGGAGCCTGGGCATCTATACGGCCAAATTCTCACCAAGTTTACATTTGGCTATATTTCATTACTTAGAAACTGACATAGAGGAGTTTAATATGAATGGAGGGAAGGGGAAATAGGTGATTTTTAGACTGTAGTATCCTGGCAAAATGTAAATTAATTCAAACTTGACATTACTTTGTCTCTTTAGAGTCCCCTTTCCTGAATATAGATTCTCCAACACAAAACCCACAGACCTCTTTACTTGTATACCTGCCTCTCAATGTTCTATCTGTTGTGCAAAGACTTCTCCAGAGCTTTCAATAATGCTTTAAAGATTATTCTACCTCCATTTTTTCTTATTTTTTTCTGAACCGACTGATCATATGAAACATTCATTCTTGATCTTGATCATATAGTATCTGTTACATGTGGTTATAATGATTTCACTTAAAGAAGTGGCCTCCTCTCTTGTGAGGAGATGACAAAACTCTAGGATCACCACTTTGGAATGGACATCAACTTCAAAAATGCAAATGGCCTACTTGAGACAAACAGATACCATCCATTTGTTGTGGGTTGCACCTTTAGGCCTCTGGGAAGTAGGGTAATCATAGGAGAAGGGTTTCTGTGTGCAACAGGTATGGTGAAAAAGAAAAAAAACAGAGATTTGCTGCATCCTGCCTTCAGTAATTCAACTTGTCAGACTGCCAGGTATTATCTTGGAAAAGATTTAAAAACTGTAGTCCCAGCACTAACATAGGAAAGATTTTGTGAAATGCTGGAAAGTTTACAACTTTCCAGAGAATAGAATTTTGGCTTTCGTGGATTTAATGTAAATTATTTTAATTCTTTTTGATCAATCCTGAAAGTTCACAATGTTTAGTATTTGTGATTATGCTGAGGCAAAGGTTTGAACCCCATGTTGTGTTATGAAGCCCTTGTACAGGAATGAACCTCTTAGCTTAAGAGTAGGTCTAGTTAACTGCCTAGAATACACATAGCAACTCAGCTCTCTGTTCTCAACTTACTATGTATGGAAGAAATGTTTTGTGACTTCTCTGTTGAAGACCACCTAAATGATATTTTCTGTTTTATATTTGCAATTAGGAGAAAGAACACTAAAAATGAAATATCCTTGAGGCTAGAGATCAGAGGAGGAGGAACCAGTGTTTGAGGAGACAAAACACCTTGGGATAGGGAGACTGTATCAGCTACCAAAAAGACTACTTGAACCTGAATTCCAGAAAGAAAAGGAGCAAGTGTACGGATGACCAGACTTAGCCTAATGCATGTTCCTGGAGCCTCACTTGCTCACATGCAAAGATCATTTGTTCAGCACCAACAGTGTGTCAGCCACTGAGTTAAGGAGGCTGCATATCCTTTATTGCAACTCAGTTATGAAACTTAGGAGTTTAATGCAAAAGAAAAGGGTAGAAAAGAGACAACTATAGCACAATGATATAGGAAATATAAATTACAACGCGCTACTACAGGAAGGTTATCTACCTTTGGGGTGTATATAGTTTGGAAGTAGGAGTGAGAGAGTAGAGGCCTCCATGAGACAATGGTAAGCTGATTTCTTAAGCTATTAAAAATTCAGGCAAATTTTAAAAAGAGGATTGTCACTGAAGAACAAGGAAAGGAGCTATTTCCCACATGAGTAGCCTGTACTCAGGCTAGAGTAACTCTGAAAAATGTATTCCTTCAAAGAGGAAGATACTAGGATAACTGAAAGAAAAATCTGGCATTGGAGAAGCTAATCAAAAAGGATCTTATACTAAGCCTGATGCCCAGAAGCAGTCACTGAGGGTTTTACACAGGCGAAGGAAACTCATATGCTTTTACTTCAAAATAGTCAATCAATATGCCTTTTAAAGCTAAGTTTTCAAGTGATTTTTTAAAAATTTAATTAATTAATTTATTTATTGGCTGTGTTGGGTCTTCGTCGCGGTGCACCAGCTTCTCATTGTGGTGGCTTCTCTTGTTGGAGAGCATGGGCTCTAGGCGCGTGGGCTTCAGTAGTTGTGGCTCACCGACTCAGTAGTTGTAGCTCACAGGCTCTAGAGCGCAGGCTCAGTAGTTGTGGTGCACAGGTTTAGTTGCTCTGCGGCATGTAGGATCTTCCCAGACCAGGGCTTGAACCCGTGTCCCCTGCATCGGCAGGTGGATTCTTTTTTTTTTTTTTTTTTTTTTTACATCTTTATTGGGGTATAATTGCTTTACAATGGTGTGTTAGTTTCTGCTTTATAACAAAATGAATCAGTCATACATAAACATATGTTCCCATATGTCTTCCCTGTTGCGTCTCCCTCCCTCCCACCCTCCCTACCCCACCCCTCCAGGCTGTCACAAAGCACCGAGCCAATATCCCTGTGCCATGCGGCTGCTTCCCACTAGCTATCTACCTTACTACGTTTGTTAGTGTGTATATGCCCATGACTCTCTCTCGCCCTGTCACAGCTCACCCTTCCCCCTACCCACGGCAGGTGGATTCTTAACCACTGCACCACCTCGAGTGATTTTTGAAAGGTTAAGTCATATCACATTACTCTTCTCAAAAATTTCCAATATTTTCCCATGTATCCCTAATACTAGCCAATAAGTCTTGATGAACTCTGTTCCCATGTTACTTCTTCGACGCATCTTCTACTCCTCTCTCCTTCCATCCATCCTTTCCAGTCCCATTGGTCTTATAGCTCTTACTTGAACACACCAATCATCCTCTCATAGCAGGGTTTAGAATTATCCTTTCTCTCTGCCTGGACTCCTGTTTCCTAAAATAACTGTATGGTTTGCACCTGTACCTTTTTCAGGTGTTTGCTGAGAGTTTACTGGAACACACACATCTCTTGCAGTCCTTCCCTCCCCAGTTCCCTCTTCACTTCCCTTGTTTTGTTTTTCTTCACATCTGACTTATCACTATGTAACACACGGTGTATTTTGTTAAACTATTTCTACAGTCTTTCTTTCTTTACTAAAATGTTAGCCCCCCGAGGGCTTTGGTTTTTGTTTGTATTGTTTCTGACATACCTCTAGAAACTAAGAAAATTCCTGGCACACAGTTATGCCCACTAAGCATTTTTTTCAATGACTTAAATCACAGCTAATAAAAACAAGTTATTAAAAATTTCAGAAATATAAGAAGAGAGGTCATGAGGATCTCCAGTTAAAGTTTGATAGGGCAGAGGGAGAAAACCTCCACAACTAATTGGAAGTTCCTAAAAAGTGTGACAAGACATTGACTATAATCAAGAAGCCTGGGGCCAGGTAAACAATGAGTACTTGCCTGAAGGAAAAACATTTGTTTCTGAAATGAAAATGACAGAAGAAGGTTCAAATATATCTTTACTTTCAGAGTGGAATAACCTAGCAACTAGCAGGTACCATTTTTATATAGTCACTATAGTTGTCACTTACTGTTATCTGTATTAGAAATGTTCTCTTCATTAACTTCATTATCCTATTTAATCCTCTCAAAACCGATGTCCCTGACTCTCCATTTTACAGAAAGGGAAACAGAGTGATCATGGGATAGGAAGCGGTAGCTTCAGATTCAAACTCTCCTGTGGGAGTTTGGATGCTATTTGCTGGAGGAGCATAAGGGAGATTCGTTTCCATGAATGTCTTTTCTTGTTGAGTTTGGTAGAGAGTGAAGACGCAGCTCACACAAGTTAGTGGAGTATTAACTCTGTACGTAATGTCAGAGACTGAAAATAAAACGAGACGTGTATCTTGTGCTCGAGTAGCTTATGGACTGGTGGAGGGGGAAATGTCACTAACATATGGAATTGCATGGCATCATTTATTTTTGATACACTAAATTTAACGACAAGACATTATACAACAATTTCTTAATTTTTGAGACTATTAATGTTTAAACATCGTATTCTTTTTATTGAAATCACCAATGATAAGCTGGATTTCACAGTATTATAAAACTAAAATATCCATCTGTCAACCTACTTACAAATAGTCTAAGAAAACAGAATCCCAGGCTCACAGCCTAATTGTGCTTCACTTTAAAACCGTTGATAATAGTTAACTTTATCTTTGGGGAAGGAGAAAAAAATAGGAGCAATTGTCCCGGCCCCAGAAAGGGGCTTTTGGTAAGGTTGAAATTCAACCCTAACTATAATCTTCATCTAGTCCCTCCTCTTCTGCTAATTTCAATACCCAAAAAGGAACTGATGACTTACTAATACAATATGTATGTATGGAAAAAGAATATTTTGATAATCATTTATGTTGTAATTTCTAGACCTGAGTTGCAAGAAAGTTCTGAGCTTTTCTGATACTAAGCACTCGCTTTATTTCAAATTTGAACTATTTGAATTTCTATAGTAGCTTTAGCTTCTGTTTGTGCTTACTGGCTGCACATATTTTTTTCTGGGAGAAACACATGCGTACGTACTTTCTCTGCTCATAGTGGCAATGTATTTTCATTGTTAATAGTATGAATTTTAAAGCCAAACATTCTGTGTGCAGGTATGGGCTTGCTAATTATGTGACCTTGAGCAATACACTTAACCTTCCTTTAAGCCTCACCATCCTTACCTCCTAAATGGAAGTGTATGAATCAACCTGCAAAATGATCCCAGTGATCTATCCCTCTGGTAGTCACCCTGTTATATAAAAGATCCTCCCACAATGAATCAGGATTGGCCCTGTGTGACCCACAGAATACGGTGAAGTGATATTGTGTGACTTCCAAATTAGTCATAAAAGGCATTACAGTTTCTCCCCTCACCTCTTAGATTGTTCACTCTGGGCAACCCAGAAGCCATGTTTTAAAGACATTTAAGCAAGCAAGAAGACAGGTCGATACAGAGGAACTGAAGTTACCAAGTCCATGACCGGTTTCATCTTTCAAGCCTCGGAAGTAAGACCTCCAGTCCTAGTCAAGCCTTTAGATGACTTCAACCCCAGCCAACATATGACTGCCACTGCAGCAGAGATAGACTCCCAGCTAAGTAATGACTGCCCAGCTAAGCCTTCCCTGAATTCCTGACCCAAAGGAGCTATGAGAATATAAATGATTGCTACTGTTAAGCCACTAAGATTTAGCATATCTTGTTATGTAGCCAAAATAACTATAACATGAGTAACATATCTTACGGAATTGTCATGGGGATAAAATGAAGAAATGTAAACCAAGAGGTTAGTATAGTGACTAGCACACAGTATGTGCTTTAAAAGATTGCGAAAGGTGCTATTAAAATTGTATGTTGGGGCAGGGGGCAGAGGTGGGGCTGGTGCTTAAACACAGAAAAAGACACAGAGAGACCTCTCTCAGGACAGGCTGTGCTACCATATAGATTTTTGCATCTTATAGCCAAGACTAAGTGTTCGCTAAAACATAACTGTCTCTTGTTAGGCTCGATTGTATTTTTCAGCCTCATGTTTAATTAAGAATGGCCATCTGACTAAGTCCTGACAATGAGATGGGAGGAGAGGTTATATGTGCTGCTTCCACCACGGCCTAAAGCCCTCTAGTGGACAATCTTCTCCTCCCCTTCTACTCTTCCTTCAGAAGAGAGGGAGGAGAAACCATAAGATGGAAGGAGCCTGGGGTCCTAAAAGACACAGAGGACTGCACTAAACAAAAAAATGATGTCAGTCTTTTTGTGAGCAAAAAATGTTGATTAATACACACCTTCACTGGACACTGGCATCTTCCTCCCTGTCAGGACTCCTCTCTTTGCTACTGAGAGTTTACTCTGTGCCTGCTTCCGGTTTATCATAGGAACGCAGCAAACATGAGGAACTGAATGGATTTCAACTGTCAAAAGCACGCCTGAGACCAAAATCTCTCCTATCAGGAACTCTCACAAAAATTTTAAAAGACCACATCTTCAGGCACTGGATTCCGTGTACTTCACTTACATTTTTCTTTAATACATTCTCTCATTATATCCTCTTTCCGATATTTTACCTCATTTTCCCTTGCCTACCTCGCCTCCAGCTTCTGGCCCATCCTAACCTGATATCCTGATTTTTCCGCTTATTAGTTATATGACCTTGGGCAAGTCAAAATACGAAACAAGGCCATTCTGTATAATTCTAAGAATAGTTACTATGAAATGAGATAAACTAAATGAAGCCAGGGGCCCAAGAGAGTGCCTGGTACTTAGTTGGGGCTTAATAAATAACTACTGTTATTCAAAATAAAATGATTTACCCAAATAATTTATATTCATTACCAAAATAAAAATACATTTTACATTTTTGTTACATAATGATATTTAAAACTATATTTCACCTCTCGATCCTCTGGCAGATATTACAGAATAATACCAATGTCTCACATTGTGGTATAAATTACATGATGCTTTCTGGGCATATGAGTGTTAAATTGATCAGTTTCCCTTTTTTAATCCTTGGAATCTCTCCGGCAATAGAAATTCTTGATGCGTACTAGAAGGAAAAGCTTATAGACCATCCAATTCTATTTTACCATAATATCTCGTACTAATGTGATGACACAGCTGACAAAATTGAACAAGCTTGCTGATATTTATTTCAGAGCACCACTTTGTAGCCTGAAATGGATACTCATCTCAGCAGGTGTCAAGACGCAACAACAATCCACTTTCAAAGTTAAATGCAAATTACACACTGAAATTCTATAGAGAAAACAACTCTATTCCTTTCCCCCCAAAAAGACTTCTCATTCTCTAACAAGAGTGCACTTAGCTGATACAGTAAATGAACTGCGGAAAAAAATCCCTCTGGCTTAAAGAAACATCAAAGTCCATTTCATAAATGAGAAATAAAATGTAACTTCCTTTCAATAAAACAAACACGTTGATGATGATGCTTTACCACATTAACAAGGGATTTAGAGTCCATATACTCTCTTTGAACTTGGTAATAAGTTTCAGTGTGCTTAGCATGTTGATGTGGCCCTGACAAGTGCTAATGTATACCCTTTGGGTTACTTGATACTCTCTATTGAGATGCACTACTGAATTCAAAAGGAAAAAAAAAGACAAGAAGAAAAAAAAAAGAAAGTTACTGCCATGGGTTCAAAAATTCACTTGTAGAGAAAATGACTACAGAAAACCATCCATATTTAAAGCACTTGGAAAAATATTGATTGTACAAATTATTTCACACTAATCTAGACATCACACTTAAGAGTTAAAAATATTATTGCAATAAGTATCAGGAAAAGTGGTAAAAGTAATTGTAGTATGGTACTTAATAGTCATTTTTCTCTGCAGAATTTCCAAATTCCAACTGTATTTATTCCTTAAATATCTCTTCTTCCAGTGATGTCAATATATCAGCATTTACTAGGGACTCAATGTTTTAAATTTCCCATTAAAGTTACTATAGACTACAAGTAAGCCCAAGTAAGTGTGAAGGAAGCAAGTGAACAACAGAGGGAATTAATTTCCCATATCACAAAGAGGATTCCTGAGAGCAGTAATACTCCAAATGATGTAAAAGGAAGTTTCACAAACACCTTTATTTTCTCATTTTTTTTTTTACATGTAAAGAACTATAAATAAATGACTTTAGAAGTGGCCAGGGAAAAGTAGGAAGGAGAAAGAAAAACTCATAAAGCAAAATTTGAAACTTTAAACGTCATCTTGAAGTGATATATTAGAATGTAAAATTTCACATCATTCTGAAGTCTCTGACAACAAAAACACACTTACTAAGAAGTATTATTTATGCCCTTGTTGACTAGTTTAAGGAATATGTATGTGCTAGCTTGTATATTTACAATTACGATTTGCTTTCAAATAGTAATATCTTCGAGGTATTTCAGAAAAAAACATCACCTCATTCTATTCTCCTTTCATGATATTAGAGTGACTGAAAAGTAGGTGATTAGAAAATAACAGTCTTTTGTAACTTCAACCTTGCTCTCCCCTGGGGCAGTGGATTATTCTTACATCATAATATCTGTTAGTTAATACCAAAGGCTTCGCCCAACTTCAAAGCAGAGATATTAAAGGCTCACTTTCCACTACAAGCAGGTGTATTTTTATTAGCTTTCTCTTTCAAAATTGCTATGACTTCACTTGCGGATATCCCGCCAACAGCCATTATTGAAAGCCTTACTATAATTGCTAAGTTACATGCAACGTCTGAAGCACAAAACCAATGTCACTTGCAGCCCTCCAACAACTGACTGAAACCAAGTGTTACATCATTAAAGCTGAATTACAACACACCCATGGCGTGTTTTCCATGTGTGCTATTTTAAACAATAGTACAGAAAAACCTGGCTATAAATTCACAGATCCCCAATTTGTTCGAATTCATGAACAATAAGAGCTGTCCTAGAGCCTTTTCTGGCTCTATTTTACTCAGAAATGTCATGCACCAAAATTAAATGTCTGTTTGGATTTTATTGGAGATGGAAATGCTAGCTTTATGTTGTAAATTTAAACAACCTGCCACAAAGGGAGCCTCACATTTATATCGCTTGGGAAGGCATATTCATCTCTAATTGCTTAGGGTAACACAAATAAACTAATGTAAAGTGTTCGGTTTCTCAACTGGTTCTGTGTAGAATAAATGAGATGAAGTGATGATGGCATGGGTTTTCAGTGGGTTCAGATTGGATTTGTTTTCTTTGATAGAGTTGGATGTGGAATCAGTGTATTCAGTTATTGTTAATGACCAGGAAGTTTTCTGGAAATTCATAAAAATACAGTAAGACATTCATTACTGCCGATAAAAAGAAATATTAGCAGCATACTCGTATTACCTTTTTTTTTTCCCAATTAGGTTCAACCCATTCCATTATTTGGTGATCTAAGTGGAAATATTTCTTCTGTCATAGTGGTACGCAAAGCTATTATAATTACATTTTAGAAAGGTCGACAACTTTTTTATTTGGCTTCAGTGATTTTATGGTGCCTAGATTCCACCGGAAAATATTTAGTCACTCACTTACTTGGATAGAAATCCATCACCTGGAATAGAAATCATGGTTAACATGCCAGCATCTTTGTGCAGACAGGCCTGAAAATATATACTAGGCAAGGCCACTGCCAAACGACTTGTGTCTGGCCAGGACTACCTTTCAAATGTTCTCTGCATACCAGTTACTGTTAAGATTTATTGTAGTATGTGTAGATAAATATACTTCAGCTTTCATATCCATAACTTAGATAATACAGTAGCAGCCTACACTCTACATATTACTTGTCTTCAGTTATGGTTTCTGTAGCCACTCACAATATTCAGATTTCTCACCAAAACTTAACAGTAGTCTTCATGTTACTTTAAATAGATCACATTAAGCCAAGTGTAGGAATTTCATATACACATATATAACCAATCCATAAAGAAATTAGTTTAGTGTCTTAAACGAATCACTATCATGAGAAAATACTTCATCATAAGCAGATCTAATCTAAAATACATGAGAGAAACGGGGCCCTATAAAAATATATACTAATCTCAAAGCTAAGTGCTTGACTGGGAGAAATCCACTATATTATTTAAATTCTTTCATTCATGTGAAAAGTAAATAACCTCTATACACACAAAAACACAAACACATACACATCAAAAAAACTTAAGGGACATCACTTCTACCACATTCAATTCACATCACAAATTATGACAGCAAAAGAAATCCATCACACCCACCAAAAGAAGAACAAAAAACCCTAAAACTATCCTCTCAGCACAAATATATGTCCACCCAGTTCTTTCCTTTACTTAGAAAATCTCAGTGCCAACTGAATCAAAGCAACCATACTATTTTAGGGTTTATTTGTTTTCTTTAAATTTGGCGGACACTGTTCTTTCCTATAAAATTGGTTGACTCAATAGGGAAAAAAATATCCACCATTAACTTTCAGCATACCCACTTGTTATTCTCATCTTCAATCCCAAAATTCATCCTACGGATTCATGTTTAAGGATTGCTGTTGAATAAAATATTTTATGAAGTGATGTGTTCTGAGTTAATGATTTTGGGGAAATCTGTCATTTAAATGTGTGCCATTGAATATATTAAGCACATTCTTTAGATTCTAGGATCTGGGCTGTTATACTCATCTTCAAGTACTTGGAATTTGACTACTTTGTGTGTTTTGATACACATTGAGAAAGGCACAGAGAAACTAAACTATGAGTTACTTCCAGTTTAGACATATCTACTAAATTCTAGGTTGTAGCATTTACATTATTCGAAAGACATTTATTAAGTATTTGTCTTATCAGGCCCTACACATATTTCAGCAAATCAAGATAGTCTAGATTGTATTTACATTTAGACTGTAATTTTCCCAAACCACATAAACAAAACCATTTTGACACCTGGTCCTTTAGAGTTCATGAACTTCAACATCTGAAAACATATGCAGGATTGTCAAACTTTCCACTTCCTTCCCTGGGGGCACCCAAACATATGTAACCATGTATATCACTATGTTTATATGCCATCAAATTTCCTTAAAAGAAAGTAACTGGGTCTCTTTATCGCGGCAGCAAACTGTCCCAGCTCTAAGTCTGTGAGATACGGAGCAAGGGCTCTCCGGGAGGAAGCAGCCCAAGGGCAACCACAGGCTTTCTAAAGTTGGCATCAAATATACCCACTCTCTCTACACTTTCTTTCATTCAAAACCTATAACAGTACCAAACATTAATGCCAGAAGAGGAAACACCTTAAGCCAAAAATCACATTTCAATAACAGAACATATTTTATAATTATAAAATTTACATTCTCAATTATTCCGGGGGGGTGGTGGGGAAAGACAAAATAAAAAGGGGAGACAGGCAAAGAGAGGAGTGATTACCCATAAAATAGGGGTGTATCCCCTCACTCAGCAAAGCTAAAGGGGATACAATGACATCCACCCCCACTGCTCATCTCTACCGGGTCAGAGATCTTCCAAACTGAGCAAAGGATTTTGGAAAAAGGGGCAGATGGGAAGACTGATTAAAACCACCCTTACCTGCAAGATAGGCAGCATCTCCCCAGAGAAGAGCGCTTTGTAATTCTGCCAGGGGACATGGGAGGGTCAAGTGCAACCCACCTGCTCACCCAGCACATCTTAAAGCTTGCTAGCAACATGTTCACAAAATGCAGCCGCTGCCGAGGCAGCGCTCGGGGTGAAATCTCTTTAGCAGCCTTCGTCCACCTGTCTCTGAGTGCAGCGTCTGGCCGCGTCCTGCCGGCTGTTTCTGACATTTACCAGATTGCTAGCCCTTTTGACCATGGGCAGATAAATTAAGGCACCTGGGCTCCACCTTCCTAACTTTGAGTAGCAAAAGGAAGCCACTCTCCAGTGGATTCTTAGCTCCAGCAATTAACTGAAGAAAGCGCTTAAAGGCTCCCAGGCAGACATAATAGAGGATCTGGGGCTTTAATTAAGCAGTGACTTAGGTTGGCTAGAGGGAATATGCTATGAAAATTTTATCTCTGGTGGAGAGGTCAGTTTTCTAAGTACTTTAGAAATACTTTCCTGTATGTAAACAGGGGTTTTTTACTTTTGTTTTTTACAATCTAGAGAAATTTGAAACACTGATTTCATCTTTTTCCTCTGCGTGACACTTTTTCTTTCTTTTTTTTTTTTTTACTGAGGGCAAATTCACATAACATAAAATGAATCACTTAAACGTGTACAGTTCAGAGGCCTTTAGCACAGTGTTGGGCAACCACCACCTCTGTCAAGTTCCAAAACATTTTCATCACCCCCAAAGAAAAAGGTAAAATTCCACACATTCATTTGATAGGCAAATAGTTAAAAGTTATAAGAATTTATTGCTAACCATAGATAAAAATAATATATATAATTTAATCTTAATCATTCAAGTTGTTACACAAAATATTTTGCTGCTGTATCTCTGCTTTCAGATTTGCTAGCTGTAAAACTGTGAAGCTCTCACCTCTGATTATGTAATTTGAAGGTCAGCATCTGATGGAGATGCACTTTAAAACTCTTCCACGTGTGGGTACCTCCACAGCCCTCCTCCCTCCCTTACTGCAGTCTCTACTCAGGAACCGGAAGACCAAGTACTTCTATGCATCCTAAAAAGTAAACTAACTTTAAAATAAATGTATTTTGGGGATTATAAATGAGGGGACAAATGAGGGATGAGTAAAATGAGTGGACAAATGAAGAAGGGATGAATGAAAGTGTATTTCAAAAAAGAGTAGATTTCATGACACTGGATTTCATTTAACATGTAGTGCACAGAATGCATCATCTTCACCCAATCACATTGCCTGCAAGTATTTATATCTGTTAGATCTTTAACAGATCAATATTTGGTATAGGAGGTTGAATCCCTGCTGCTTCATACAAAATTGAAGAACTGGTAATAATACCAAGTTGTAATTTTATCTGTTCTCTCATACATAAATTGGTTAGAATGCTAACTAGTGGTTCTAAAACAAACAAAAAATTGTTTCAAATAGAAATAACCATTATAGAGCTTAATTAGATTTACATGTATTCAAATAAAGTAATATGAGTGAGCGGTGAGATTGTTTTATGTCTGCATTTTTGTAGTTAGAATAATATAAGAAACCTAACTTACCTCTCCAAACTCATCAGTTCCCATGGATCTTTAAATGGTTGTCTCCCAAATTTACATCTTCAGCTTAGACAGCTCCTATTATTTCCAAACTTGCATTGCCCCACTTAGATACAGAGTAGGTAATTAGATTTAGTAAGTCTGAAATTCAGTGGAAAAACCAGGAAAGGGTAGATAAAATTTTAGGTCAATAGCATTTAGAAGGCGTTGAAATCCACGAGACTAAGGTAAATTGTCTTGGGTTGGGAGTAGATGACACAGAGTGAAAGTAAGAGAACTGAGCCTGAGGCACTACGAGAAATGATGGTGAGAAAAAAAGTTGCTTCTAGCAGCTAAAAAGGAGGGGCTAGTAAGGCAGGAATAAAACCCACAAGAGAACATTGCTGTGGAAACCAGAACCAATGAAGAAGGAGGGAAAGGTCAAGGTTGTTGCTACAAAATTAAATTGAAGTAAATTCATGTATGTCTTCCAAATCCTTTCCCACCTAAGGAGAGTTAACTTGTTTTTAAAATCCAGTGTTAATCACTTCACTGGTAAACTCCTCCCACCTTCCATCATTCCCCACACCTGCCATTAGTTAGACCAGGCTTCATATCACGTCTTCCAAGTTTTTAGGCAGTCTCATCAATAAAAGTTCTCAGAATGGGAATAATTTTAGGAGGTCAAGAGATTTGGGCTTGCTGTCCTGATCAGACTTAAAAAAAAATAGCTTATTTCATTAATGCATGTATTTATAAGGGAACTGTCATGTGTGTTAATATTCTCATCAACGCAGTCATTGTTATTCTTCAGGAGACAAAATAACATAATACTATTATGTGGGAGTATAGTATAATAGCAAATGTACAGTTAGAAAAGAGGTTTGAATTCTACCCTTATAACTTACAATCATATGACCTTGGACAAGTTAACTAACTTTCTGGGTCTCAGTTCCCTCATCTGAAAAGTACATATAATAATATATACTAAAAGATGCTGTGAGTACATGAAAATGCATACTTAGAATGGAGTAGACACTTGGTAAACATCAGTGGCCTTTGCTTTAATGGATGTTTTGCCTTTCTTGCACCTAATAATAATTACACAAATGGAAATCTTTAAGAAACTTTATATTTTCCCACAGCAATTATTAAAACCTAAATTATATTTGATATTCAGTTACATTCTAAGGAACCCTTTGCAATAGTATATTAGCATATTAGTATATAGTATATTTCATAACTCTCCACTGTAAAATGATCAATTCTATTAATTTCTAACTATGTACCTTTTATGGTAGAATATATCAATGCCTTTTTCTCTTAATATATTCAGCACAAAATTGCCTTTCTGTCAATGAGTGCTTGAACACTCTTCTTGTTCATTCACCCTTATTTCATCCTTAATTAAGCTTTGAATATCAAATTATAATAAGTATAGGTAATATACTATCAAATATTTAACTCATTTCCTATCCTAACACCAGCATACCTCTAAGTGACATGAAAAGGCAAACAAGTCCGAATACTTAGTTTAGAAGATTTTTGAATGAAAGGGGTTAGGGAAAGTATTAACAGGATCTTTTGTAGGTCTGGGTTCACTTTTGGCATTTATGGTATCATATTCTTCCAGGGATTATTAGTATCAAAGAAAGAAATATAATTCAAAGGATCAAATTACAAAACAAACAAAAAATCTATCATATACACAATTCCTTACCAACCCCGTTGCTTCACCTCACTGCTGTTTTATTTTTATCTGTATATGTTTGAAAATGATGCAAACTTCATAGCTTCCACTTAAATTTGCTGTAATGTTTACCACAAAAACCTCTGCAAAACTTGTATATGATAGTAGTGATTGCCTTTCAAAAATGATTTAAAGTCATGAAAAGCAGAGGAGTAAGATCCATTTATTACTTAGTACTGAAATAGCAGACAAAATTTTTCCTTCTGGTAGCATGTCTTAAACATGTTTTTTTTTTTTTTAATTTTGGGAAGTCACAGAAATTTTTATTAAAATACATTTGAAGCTTTGAATAGTTATATATATATATATATAAACATAAAATAAAGCAAATGTTTTATGATTATAAATATTCTACCATGTAAATATCTCGAATCTATTCACATCTCTCTAGCCTACTGTTATCACCCTATATAAAGCCACCATCATTATTTTTTTTTTATTGGAGTATAATTGCTTTATAATGGTGTGTTAGTTTCTGCTTTATAACAAAGTGAATCAGTTATACATATACATATGTTCCCATATCTCTTCCCTCTTGCATCTCCCTCCCTCCCACCCTCCCTATCCCACCCCTCTAGGTGGTCGCACAGCACCGAGCTGATTTCCCTGTGCTATGCGGCTGCTTCCCACTAGCTATCTACCTTACGTTTGGTAGTGTATATATGTCCATGCCTCTCTCTCGCTTTGTCACAGCTCACCCTTCCCCCTCCCCATATCCTCAAGTCCGTTCTCCAGTAGGTCTGTGTCTTTATTCCTGTCTTACCCCTAGGTTCTTCATGACATTTTTTTTCTTAAATTCCATATATATGTGTTAGTATACGGTATTTGTCTTTCTCTATCTGACTTACTTCACTCTGTATGACAGACTCTAGGTCTATCCACCTCATTACAAATAGCTCAATTTCGTTTCTTTTTATGGCTGAGTAATATTCCATTTTAAACATGGTTTAAAAGTTGAAATTTGGGGGGCTTCCCTGGTGGCACAGTGGTTGAGAGTCCGCCTGCCGATGCAGGGGACAGGGGTTCGTGCCCCGGTCCGGGAAGATCCCACATGCCGTGGAGCGGCTAGGCCTGTGAGCCATGGCTGCTAAGCCTTTGTGTCCAGAGCCTGTGCTCTGTAACAGGAGAGGCCACAACAATGAGAGGCCCACGCACCGCAAAAAAAAAAGTTGAAATTTGTACTCACTCATGTACATATGGGAAACAAGATTTAGAAAATAATAATTTTTACTTTATCCATAAAATTCAGTGGATGATGCTGGCTATCATTTTCCTCTTACAGATTTGGGATTTTAAAAAAAGAAACAACTTGGCTATCAGTCAGGCTGTTACAAATAAAAAGATACAATTCCAAGCTTAAATCAAGAATTTCTTGATGACCCATTTAGAAAATAATACATATTTTTGGTCACTGATATATCTGAAACACCTACAGGCATGTATGATACATAATAGGCACTCAATAATATTTACTGAATAAATAAATGCATACATATATATAATTACAAATACTGGCGTCCTAATTCCCTTAAGGAGTTTGGGTTTCTCTCAACAAAGCTAAAGCAACACAGAGTTTTGAGCATTGCTAATTTTGCCACAGACTAATGGTTTCAGACCTAGAATTAATCTGTGGAGCAAAAATATGTTACAATTTGAAACTAGAAATATGGATGTAGGACCACCTAAATGGTATGATGCTTTTTCATTGGTTGAATAAATCTCTAAACTTAAATATAACCTCTCTCAACATTTTACCTGAATTAGTTACCTTACTCTCTTCTATTAGTTTTATCTCTCTGGTGAAATTGTAATTTTCCTGAGATGCTGACATAAATTATCCTAAATTTCTCACTTTTCTCTATCCCTCTCTCCGTAGAGTGACTATCCTAGTTCAAGTCACTGTCATATCTTACCAGGATTACTACAATTAATCCCTAATACATTTCTTGTCTCTTACCTGTTCCCTACCAATTCTTTCTTTACAAAACCATTTCAGTGATTATATTAAAATGTGAGTCTAAGCAAACGGCCTCTGTGCTTAAAACTCTTCAATGGCATTGGTGGTGATGCCGTGAGGACAAAACCCCAAACTCCTATTGTGTGCTCTCTACACTTCTTTTTCTGCTATTGCACTTTTCATTTTTCTAATATTATCCCTTGCGTTCTTCCACTGTCACCTAACACTAGAGCCATAAAGAACTACTGTCAATTCCCCAACATGGTGGCCATTTTCTCACCTACCGCCTTGGCCCAAGCTGTTTGGTCTGCTGGACATGCCCTCCCTCAAAACCCTTCAGTTGGTAAACTTCCACTGATGCTCAAGATACACATCATCACCTCGGGAAATCTTATCACACACCACAACTGGATTGTTCATGCTTTTCTTCTTTGTTCTCTCAGAGCATGCTGTGCATAACTTTAACACAGCATTTATCAAACTCTACTGGAATTACTGGTCTATTTGATCATCTCCTCCACCTTCTTAAAGACTGGGATAATGTCTCATTTGCCATTTTCCCTTAGTATCGGTCTCAATACTTGGTACTGGTGCTGTTGTTATTGTTGTTTTCATCATCAGTAACACCACCAGCTAGCACTTGTTAAATATGTACCATGCAGCAAAATTAAGTGTTTTACATCCAATATATCATTTAATTCTTGCGACAATTCTATTGTTATCCCCTGAAAGCTTGAAAACTTACTAATTTTCGCACAACTTGTAAATATCAAAGCCAGAACCCAAACCAAAATTTGTGAGTTCCCACTCCCTGTTCCTAACCTCTATGATAACAATTCCATCGCATAGTTGGTACTTAATATTTCTTGAGTATGTGACTGATCGATGGATGTATTCAATCCAGTAAGTTGAATGAAACCTCAATGTTTTAGTAATAAAATATTAATTCTTAATAAGTGCTAATATAATTATTGTTCAATATAACTAAACATTTTCCTTATAAATAAAAGAAAGGATCATTTAAATAGATTTTTGTTGTGAATAGGAAGAAAAATACTGATTCTTTCTTGGTAGATGTAATACAAAAAAGATGCATTATATTCAGGTAAATATCAAAACCCATTGATAGTATTCTTTGTCATATAAAAACTATACCCTTCAAACTGGAAACAGGCATCTCAAACTGCATACACTGTATATTAGCATTCAATCAGCAATGTAAACAATATAATATAAGCATTACATGGACTTTACATTAAGATAAACCAATCCACTTCTGCCAAGACAGATGTAATCACTCAAATCCCATTGGGAAAGAAGTAACAGCATTGTTTGGTCTAGGTCTCAAATACTTCATTTAGTAAATAACTTGGGCTTTGTATATTCATTTTTTCATAACACATATTTCTAACATTTAAATATTACAAAGTGTTTCAAGAGTTCTGGGCTTAGGATTCAATGGTAAAGCATGATATTTGCTAATCTTACCTCATCACGCAATTGTTATTTGACAGTTAAGGGGATAATTTACTTTACTCTTTCTTGCATAACACCCAAATAATAAGAGGAATATGGTATTGTTATACCTTCCTTATATTTCAAGCCCCCTCATTTTTCTAAATCACAGATCTCGAAGTAAAACATAAAGCAGTTTTTAAAAGTTATACTCAGAAAAATTCAACAGTTTGACTTTAGTCAAGAGGTTAATTTAAAAAAATTATTCAAGGGTTAAAATCAGACAAATGAGTATATTCAACATATGGCTTTGAAAAAACCAGTTACTTTAGTGTTGATTATAAGCAAAAAGCAAAGTTGTCTAAATTGAAGTGCACCTTGTTCTTTTTTTTAATTAGATCCATTTGTTTGAATTAAAACTGTATTTACAAGTAACCATTTTATATATCTAAATGTACACGCTTTAGGGTATTATGTTTATTTCTTATACATTTATGGAAAAAAATTACTCTTTGGCCTATCAACATAGGCCATAAAAATAGGTAGTACATTCACATGAATCAACCTTTAAAGATTCTGTGAAAAGGTCCCTTCCACATCTGTTCTCCTGCCATGCAATTTCTCTCCCCAGAGTATTCCAATGTTATTGTGTGTGTGTGTGTGTGTGTGTGTGTGTGTGTGTGTGTGTGTGTATGTGTGTTTCTGCGCACCTCCTGACAAATTTCATGCACCTACAAACCATAAATATACAAACAGCAAAAGACTTAGATCCATGTCACATGTAGGGCACATCTGTAAAGTGCCAAAAAGGATAATTAGGTTTCTTCCAATTCTAAAATATCTCAAATGATGAAAGCTGACAACAGCGGTTTATCCCTCCATTTATTTTCATTTCAATATTGAAACATCCTCCTTTAATCTATAATAGGTAATCTAGTCATTTTCTTCCATGGCACAAAGTTACAGGGACTTACATGCTGTCTATAACTTTTATTTGCCTGTCCTTCTTGATGTCTATGACGCGGAAGAGTCAAAACCCTGCCTAGAGGACCATTCATGCACTCAAAACCATTCTTTGGCTTTAACTCATTAATGTCCTATGGGAATGCCAGTTCGGTGTTGCCAGATCTTTAAATTTTTCAAGAGAAATCATTAATCCAGGTTCTTAAAGTTTCCTGATTTAAAAATGTTGGTAAACTATCAAAACTTTTCCCAGTTTTATTGAAAAAAATTGACATACATCACTGTATAAGTTTAAGTCATACAGCATGATAGTTTGATTTACATATATTGTGAAGTAATTACCACACTAGGTTCAGCTAACGTCCATCTTTTCATATAGATACAATAAAAAGAAAGAAAAATAACTTCTTGTGATGAGAACTCTTAGAATTTGCTTTCTTAGCAACTTTTCTGTATGTCATACAGCAGTGTTAGCTATAGTCATCATGTTGTACATTACATCCTAGTAGTTATTTAACTTATAAGCCATGTCTTGGCTATTGTAATTAATGCTGCTATAAACATGAGGATGCAGATATTTTTTCAAGTTAGTATTTTCATTTCCTTTGAATGTATTCTCAGAAGTGTAATTGCTGGATCATATGTTAGTTCCATTTTTAATTCTTGAGGATCCTCCATACTGTTTGCCACAGTGGTTGTACTAATTTACAATCCACCAACTGTATACAAGGGTTCCTTTGTTACACATTCACACCAGCATTTATCTATGTTTTTTATGATAGTCATTCTAATAGGTATAAGATGATATCTTAGTACTTTTCATTTGTGTTTCCCCAATGACTAGTGATATTGAGTATTTTTTCATGTATGTGTTGGCCCTTCCTAGATCTTCTTTGGAGAAATATCTATTCAGCTCTTTTGTCTATTGTTAATAGGGATATTTGGAGGGGTTTGCTATTGAGTTGTATGAGTTCTTTATATATTTTGGATATTAGTCCCTTATCAGATATATATTTTGCAAATATTTTTTTCCCATTTCACGGGTTGTCTTTTCACTTTGTTGATGGTTTCCTTTGCTGTGCAGAAGCTTTTTAGTCTGATGTAGTCCCACTTACGTAATTTTCATTTTGTTGTTTGTGTCATATCCAAAAAAAAAAAAATCATTACTAAGACCCATGTTAAGGAGGTTTATGCCTGTTTTCTTCTAGGAGTTTTACGGTTTCAGGTCTTATATTGAAGTCTTTAATCTATTTTGAGTTAACTTTTGTAAGCAGTATAAGATATGGGTCCAGTTTCATTCTTTTATATGTGAATATCCAATTATTTCAGCACCATTCATTGAAGAGACTGTCCTTTCTCCATTGAGTATTCTTATCTCCCTTATCAAATATTAATTGACCATATATACTCGAGTTTATTTCTGGGCTCTTGATACTGTTCAACTGGTCTATTTGCCAGTACCATACAGTTTTGATGACTATAGCTTTACAGTATATCAGGAAGTGTGATACCTCCTGCTTTGTTCTTTCTTGGAACTTCTTTGGCTATTCGGGGCCTCTTGTGGTTAGATATAAATTTTAGGGCTATTTTTTCTACTTCTGCAAAAAATGCCATTGGAATCTCGATAGGGATTACACTGAATGTATAGAAGGCTTTTGGTAGTATTGACATGTTAACAATATTAATTCTTCCAATCCATGAACATGGATACCTTTCCATTTATTTGTGTCTTCTTCAATTTCTTTCGATGTCCTTTAGTTTTCAGCAGAGAAATTTCATCTCTTTAGTTAAATTTATTCCTAAGTATGTTATTGTTTTTGATCATTTTATAAATGAGATCGATTTCTTATTTTGTTCTTATTGTATAGAAATACTACTGATATTTGTATGTTAATTTTGTATCCAGAAACTACTGAATTCATTGACTATAGATCTAACAAATTTTATTTGAGGCTTTAGGATTTTCTCTATATAAAATCATATCATATCGTATGCAAACAGAGATAATTTTACTTCTTCCTTTCCAATTCTGATACCTTTTATTTCTTTTTATTGCCTATTTGCTCTAGTTGAGACTTATAGTACTATGTTGAATAGGGGTGGTGGGAGTGGGCACCCTTATTCTGATTTTAGAGAAAAACTTCCAACTTTCCACTACTGAGTATGTTAGCTGTGGACTTGTCATAGTTAGCATTTAATATGTTGATGTATGTTCTTTCTATGCTTAATTTGTTAAGAGTTTTTATAATAAATGGATGTTAAATTTTGCCAAATGCTTTTCCTGTGTCTATTGAAATGATCATATGATTATTTTCTCATTCTATTAAGGTGATGTATCATATTGATTGTGTATGTTGTGCCATCCTTGAATCCTAGGGATAAATCCCATTTGATCATGGTAAATGACCTTTTTAATATGCTGCTGAATTTGGTTTGCTAGTATTTGATGGAGAATTTTTGCATCTATACTCATCAGGGATATTGGCCTGTAGTTTTCTTTCCTAGTAATGTCTTGTTCTGGTTTTGGTATCAGAATAATTCTGGCCTTGTAAAATGAGTTTTGAAGTGTTCGCTCCACTTCAATTTTGAGAAGATTTTGATAAGGATTGATGCTAATTTTTCTTTAAATGTTTGGTAAAATTCACCAATGAAGCTATCTGGTCCTCGGCTTTTATTTGTTGGGAGATTTTTGATTACTGATTAAATCTCCTTACTAACAATTGTTCTATTCGTATTCTCTATTTCTCCCTGATTCAGTCTTAATAAGTTGTATGTTTCTAAAATTTTTTTCCATTTCTTCTAGGTTGATAGTTTATTGGCACATAGTTCTTCATAGTAGCCTGTTATGATCTCTTGAATTTCTGTGGTATCAGTTGTAATGTCTCCTTTTACATTTATAATTTTGTTGATTTGGGTCCTTTTTCTTGGTTAGCCTTGATAAAGGTTTGTCAGTTTTGTTTAGCTTTTTAAAGAATCATCTATTTTAATTAATCTTTTCTATTTTTTTGACTATTTCATTTATTTATGCTCTAATCTTCATTATTTCTTTTCTTTCTTTTTTTTTTTTTCTGCTAATTTTGGGCTCAGTTTGTTCTCTGTTTTCTAGTTCCTTAAGGTATAGAGTTAGGTTATTTATTTGGGGTCTTTCTTGCTCCTTAATGTATGCACTTATTGTTATGAACTTCCCTCTTAGAACTGATTTTGCTGCATCCTATAAGTCTGGTATATTGTATTTTCATTTTAATTTGTCTCAAGAAACTTTTTTATTTCCACTGTAATTTCTTCTTGAACCCATTGGTCATTCAGGAGAGTGTTGTTTAATTTCCATGTGTTCATGACTTTTCCAGTGTTTTTCTTGTTATTGCTTTCTAGTTTCATGCCATTGTGATCAGAGGAGATATTTGGTATGATTCCAGTCTTCTTGAATTTGCTAAGGCTTGTTTTGTGGCCTAACATATGGTCTTTCCTAGAAAATGTTCCATGTGCACTCGAGAAGGATGTATTCCACTGTTGTCAGATAAAATGTTTTGTATGTGTCTGTTTTGTATATGTCTGTTACATCCATTTAATCTACAGTGTTGTTCAGATCACTGTTTCCTCATTGATTCTCTGTATAGATAATCTATCCATTATTGAGAGTGGGGATTAAAGTCCCCAACTATTATTGTATTACTGATTACTTCTCCCTTTAGCTCTGTCATATTTTGCTTTATATATTTAGGTGCTCTACCGTTGGATGCATAATATTTATAAATGCTGTATCTTCTTGATGGATTGAGCTCTTTATAATTATATAATGATTTTGTCTCTTTTTACCACTTTTAGTTTAAAGTCTATTTTGTCTGAGTATAGCTATTTCTGCTTTTATTTTGATACCATTTGCTTGAAATATCTTGTCCATCCCTTTACGCTCTATGTGTGTCTCTAAGGCTAAAGTGCATCTCTTGTAGGCATATTGTTGGATTTTGTTTTTATTATCCATTTGAGTTATTCTATGAATTTTGATCAGAAATTTTAATCAATTTACATTTATATGAAATTATTGATAGATAAGGACTTACAATTGCCATTTTGTTAATTGTTTTCTGTTTGTTTTATAGATCCGTTGTTCCTTGTTTTTTACCCTGCTGTCTGTTTTGTGTCATGATGTCTTTTGCTATCAGTATGCTTTAACTTCTTTATAGTCTATAGTTCTTTCGTGTAATTGCTATAGGATTTTCATTTCTGGTTACTGTGAAGCTTACATAAAATATCTTAGAATTTTAACAGCCTATTTTAAATTGATAACAGCTTAACTTCAATAAAATTTCTAAACTTTACACTTTCACTTCTCTTCCCCTCATATTTTAGGATGTTGTTTTTTACAACTTACATATTTTTATATTGTATAATAACTAAAACAGATTAGACTTGTAGTCATGGTTATTTTTACATGTTCTTTTTTTAATTTTTAAACTAAAGTTGTGAGTTATGCACCAATATTATCATATTACAAAATCTAACTAGACTATATATTTACCATTAGCAGTGAGATTTGTGCTACCCTTTTATGTTTTTATGTTGTTAATTAGCATTATTTTAATTCCACTAAAGAACCCCCTTTAGCATTTTTTGTAAGGCAGGTCTTGTGGTAATGAATTCCCTTAGCTTTTGTTTGTTCAGGAGTCTTTATCTCTACTTTGTTTCTGAAGAATAGCTTCACTGGATATAGAATTCTCAGTTGACAGTTATTTTCTTTCAATATTTTGAATATGTCATACCATTCCCTCCTGGCCAGAATAGTTTCTATTGAGAAATTCACTGATACTTTTATGCGGGTTACCTCCTACATAACTTTTCTCTTCTCTTGCTGCTCTTAAAATTATTTTTTGGTCTTTGATTTTTGACAATTTAGCCCTATATGGTTTCAACCTATTTGGAGCCTTTGGGCCTCATGGATCTGTATGTCCATTTCTCTCCCCATGTTTGGGTAGTTTTCAGCCACTGTTGCTTTAAATATTCTATCCCTTTATCTTTCTCTTCTCCTTCTGGAATTCCCATAATGCAAATATTATATATTTTCATTGCATCCCGTAATTACCATTCCCATAGTAGGCTTTCTTCACTTTTTTTTATTTTTTTTTTTGATCCTTTGGGTAATTCAAATGTCCTGTCCTCTAGGTAGATGAATCTTTCTTTTGTGTGGTCACATCTACTTTTGAAAACCTCTATTGAATTCTTCAGTTCAGGTTTTGTATTTTTCAACTCTAGTTTTTCTGTTGCTTTTTTTTTTATGGTTGCTATTTCCTTGTCAAACTTCTCATTCTGTTCATACATTGTTTTCCTAGTTTTGTTTAGTTGTCTGTTTGTGCCTTCTTGTAGTTCACTAAACTTCCTTAAGAAGATTATTCTGAATTCTTTGTCTGACAGTTCATAGATCTCCATTTCTTTAGGGTCAGTTATTGAAGCTTTGTTAGTTTCTTTTGGTGGTGTCATATTTACACCTGTAATGACCTGGAATACATTCTATGGTTAATTGGGAACAGGTATTCTCAAGTATGTATTAATCTACTATAGCTTTGGCTACAGTCCCTTCCATTTGCTGCTTTGTAACATTTGTGTATTCATACAGTCAGATAACCTACTTTTTCAGGGCCATTATTACTGAGGATAAATATAAATAAAGAATCTCCCTGATTTTCATATGAAGATTTTTCTCTGGAATAATGAAATAAGCCTGAGCTAAAAGTACCATTGCACATTGAAATTAGTCTACCATTTTACTTGTTGGTTTTAAAATAAACAGAAATCTAATACAAAATTATCCATAGCCTTCAGCAATCATCTGAAGAATATTTAGCAAACTGAGGAAAATATTTTTTTGCACTGCAATTTCCACACAGTATCACTAACAAAAAATGGAAGAGCAAAGTTTTTTCTAAGTTATCTGACTAATGTATTTTGATTAAACACTTTCACATGCTGATTGTAAACCACTCATGTGTCTCACATTGAGACTTCTTTCTGTGAGTGACACCTCAGTGATTTATAATTGACACTTTAGGAGAACAAAGTGGAAGGAATATATTCCTCTGGTTGCCTTAACTCTAGGCACATTGACAATAACAATGTTGCTGAATATGGAGAACACTCTCTGTGCACAGCTATTATCAGTTTTTGGCACAAGGATTCTCAGAGAGCCTTGTTAAAGACTTGCTTTCAATTTATATCATAGATACTGGGATTAGTATTTCAATATCCAGTGTTCTCCCAGTCACAGATTTGTTTCAGAGCCCACTCCAATGACCTGACTCCATTTCCACTGGCCTGGAACCCTTCTAAGCTCCATCATCACCATTAAGAAAGCTTATCTGGAAAATGGACTTATAGCAAGCAAACTTTTAAAATCTGTTTTGATTATTCATTTGTTTGGAGTGACTCTAGGTTGAAAAGGGTGAAGTGATTATATGCAGGTGCAATTAAATTCTCGCAAAGCACGATTAGGATTATTATTGTCCCAGGCCTATCTTTTATGTTCTCACACATCATGTACTGAAAAATCTCATAGAGTCAATACTTCATTTCCCAAAGATTCCTCAGAATCGCACTCTTCTTAGTGAATTAATCATATGAATGTAAACCAATAGTATCTATTTAATCTGTTTTTCAAAAATTACATAGCCAGTATGAAACCTTAAACATTGAAGTAACTTTAGAAATCAACTTCATTCCCTTGACTTTACAGATGGTGAAACTGAGAACTAAGTGACTTTCCTCATGTTGTTAATTCATAACATCCATGTGTCTGGAACCTGATGCCAGTTTTTTCTCCATCTCATCACAGTATTTTAAACACTTGTACAAAGCTAGGCTGAGCCAGTATCAGACACTGTCATAAACAAACACAATTTAAAAGAGGTAGTATCCTCTTGGGCTGTACACTAGATCAAATTCCTTACAAGTACTGAATTTGGTAGGAATAATATAAAACACAGCATAAGCTGTGTTGAAAATCCATATTAGCTTTTAATCTGTATCAGCTGATTCCCTGATCCATTATGTAAGCGTGAAGAGAAGATAATACCAGTTAAACAGCAAACTTAGGAGTCACAAGTAAGGGTGTCAGGTGGTAATTCTCCATCAGCTAGATCCTTTTCTCTGAGATTGCATGTCCAAATGGTTATTAGCGGGTTCGCAACTATCAATGGGCTTAATACCAAACAGACAGATTTTGCTCTTAGTTCTGAACATATTTAGAAAACACACGGGATGTTTCATCTCAGAGAAAAGGAATGAACAAATTAGTCAGCTTTTCCTTTCTGTAACAAGTTGATCACAAGGAAGTAACTTTTAGAATGTTCTTAAAGGCTGCATATAGCTTTTTTTGTTTTACTCAGTAAAAGGAAGTTTGGCTCACCAATACATGCAGAGCATATGGAGGACTTTGAGAAGGATAAATAAGGCATTATTTTTGAAAGATGGTAATTAAGTTGTTCAGTCTTGTTTCTTTTGGTTTTTGTTGTTGTTGGTATGCTACTTTACCCAGCAAACTATTAGGTAATATATGTCTTTTTGACCTTTATTACATTGTGGCATACATGTGACATTAGGTATTTTAAGCAACTGAGTTTTCCAGCCTACTTAAAGTTATTCCATGAATATAATAAAATTGTATGCTATATTAGGTACACTTGATAATACAGTAATTTATTCATTTAGTCTTACTAATATACTTCAATCTAGAAACCAGACTAACTGGTAGGCAGATGTCTGCACATGTGGTAAGAGTTCTCATAAAAATGCAAATTTAAACTTACCTCTGTTGCCGTTAAATATGAAGATACTACCAGAGAAACAGACACAAAATTCCTTTTACATACCTCTCCACCATTATATAAGTAGAAATTGCAATACTTTAAGAGGAAATAACAGGTGCTTAAAGTTCCATTTGACTACAGAAGTAATAGGTAGTTCTGGGAACTAAAATTCTGTTTTTAATGGTGATCCTCTGAGAAAAAAACTTGGTAATATTTCTTGAAGGCATGAGTGAAAATTTCAGTGCTAAAAATGTACCATTGAAATTTTCTCTGCTTTTTGGCCAGCAGGAGAAACAGAAGCAGACTTCCAGGAAGCATGTCATGTACTTAAGGAAAGAAACGGACATGTGCCCAGTGATAATTTGAATACCTGTGTTACTCTGCCTTTTAATTTGGCTTTAGGAAAATCATGTCATTTTCATGCTACAATAGCTGATGTGCTTTAATTGGACACAAAATATAAAAAGAAGCTTATAGCATCTTATCAAATGAGCATTAATAAAAGCTTACCAAATAACTATGGTTAAAAAGGAAAAAAAATCTTATTATAGTTTTTATTAAATAACATATACACATATAGCTAGAGAGAAAAAGAGTAGGCAAACGTATTACACAGTATTAATTCACATTATTTTCAGAAAATGGGTTTTGACTTCCCTTAACCTTGACTATCTTTAGTTGTCAAGCAATTAATATGACAGAAGAAATAACAGATGTTCTTTTACGATTAACCTTCAGAAAGGAGATCCCCATTTCCAGAATTTATAACCATTTGACACAATCTATTAAAGCAATGGAAAGATTCCCCCAATCAGAGATCTCCAGTTTGCTCACTGCAGATAAAATAAATATATAATCCAAATTTAACTTCATTTTCAAAGGCATATGAGACAGTCTCCTAACGTGTCTTGCCTATTTTTAAAATTTTTATGACGGTAAATAAACCCTGGAAAATTCCTTCTTAGATTTTACCACCTGAAACTGCAGCTGTTGGCTGCCACTATCAAAGCCTCACAACTCCAAACTCACGTGCAAACCTCATCAAGGGCAGACATTTCTAATTGATTCCAGAAGTATTTCTTTTGCTGAGATCAGGGGGCAAAGGAAGAATAATGAGCAGCTTTTTAGAGGGAATTGGGGGTTAGGGTGTTGAGGGGAGGGGAAGGGGAGCTTTTAAAATCTTGGGTTTGGCCAGAAATGCATAGCAATTTTACGGTCAATTGGTGAGAGCATCTGGAACCAGGCATTCTGGCCTCATAGTTGATGGTAGTGAAACCAGCTTACAGGCAACAGCAAGCCCATAATGAGTCCCTGTCATGTACTAGTGGAAACCATGCTGACATTCTGCCAAGTATCCCTGCACCTTTTTCTCAGGGTCAGGATTCCCCTTAGAGCCCTCATCTACTGTGTGAAATCCTGTCCACCCATGGATCTTAACTTATTTTAGCCATTCTTAAAGGCAATGCAAAAAAGAAAGACTAAAAATTAGAACTTGTGTATGTTTCATTCCTTGCATGAAGACAAGGCTTTATATCACAAGGCTGTGTTTGCTTTCATTTGGGGGATATATTTCAAACGCAGTGGGTCATCTTGTTAGTGTATACGGAGAGTGTTGGATGCTCAGGTCATAAATCACAGCACAGCTCGTGGCACACTCAAACTAGAGAAGGCAAAATTTGAGGCTCTTTGTTATTTCAAATGTAAAACAGGTGATTATAAAAAAGGACAGGATTTCTTTTTTTTTTTAATGCCAAGTCGAAAACCAAGGTGATGTGGAAATAATTTCTTATGAGTAAATGATGTTTACCTTAAGCTGCTGCTCGTAATTCACTATGCTGACACTGGTAGATTATACCCACAAATAAGTCAGGTAAAAGGACAGCCATGAAAAATGTAGTGATGTGAGTCAACAGGATGGAAACTGGTTCAGTGGTCAGGAAGGGGCGATGCAGAACGCTAGACTTCTAACATTCCTAAATTTTTGTTTTTATCTAAGCAATATAATTAAGAGAGATGGTATCCATTTTAGAAATCACTCAAAATTCCAAAGTTTGTGATATCGAAATAAATTCAACATGTTTTCTCTTCTAGTTAATCTCTGGGCAAGTAATCACTTCCTGTTTTCAAACAAGAGAAGTGAAACAAGCAAAAAGCAAAAGCAAGGAAACAAAAACTAAACAAAAAGAAAGGCATTTATAATATTTTTTAAAAACAATATATTTTGATGTAAAATTTTCATAAAATACCTATGCTTTGATGATTTGAGTATAAGTTAACAGAAATATGTAAAATTAGTGTTCCTCATAATTCATATAGTATTAAAATGTAGGGAAAAGTGCTTGATGGTGAAAATTTCCTTGAAGATAAAGTATTTGCAAAAGCAACCGTATTTTGTAGATGCCCAGGCTAGTACTTTTCAAATAAAAGCCTAAGGGAGAAGGGACAGGTGGGTAAAATATATAAGATATATTTATATCTCTTAATTTTTAACCATCTTAATAGGAAAATATGATACATAGAAAACGATCAGGGATTAATATTTTCTTGTATGTAGATTCAAAATTTATTTAAAAAATCTCATACTAGGGCCAGTAAATTTCAGGAATTTTAACGTGATCATCTACAATCCACTGTGTCAAATGTAGTCTCTTTGTGCTATCGTAAAACAAAAAAAGCAGTACTATATTCTAATATTGTTTTATTTTGGTTACCAAGTATTTTGTTGCTCATAGAAAGAAAAAGTAATTATTTCTAGAAAAAACACAGGCAGTGGAGTTTTTAAAAAGGAGCCTCATATAAATCACCCCAATCGTTTATTTTCACTTGCTACTAATCCTGCTCCACATTCAATGCATTACTTATGTTCTATCCACTCTTACAGAACAGTATATGAATGGACATGAGAGATACATGTGCACTGTCAATGAGTTTACACACATAAAGCTCTCTGCACAGGACCTGGAACAGAGTATTTGCTGTTTGTATGTGCTATACATTGAAAATTTTATATCTTTAGATAATAAAAATGCAAGGAATATAAGGGAGAGTGAAAGAATAAAAACATTTTAAAAGAAAGTGGCAATGATACTTAAATTGAATTAGAGGTGAAGGCAGAAGAGTGAAAAACTTTCTTATATGAACACACAAAAAAATCTAAAGGAAATTTGCTAATAACCTCAATGCTTGTGTATTTTATACTATTCCGTGAATGTTGCATATTTTCCTAAAAATAAAAATCTCTTATGTCCTATAAAACATATACTCTAATATGTCACATGCAGGTTATTTTCAAATTTCTTAATTTAAAGAGTACAAAAGGGATTACATTCTGGAACAGTGATCTGGCTGGTGAAGTGGCTTATATTCACCTATTGGATAAATAGCTAATGAACAGGAAATAATGGCTAATATTTGGGTTGTTTAATAGAAGACTCATATATTCTCTGTAACGTAGCATTATGGACATAGGAGCATTTCAGTATTTTAGCAGTTTTGATATAATGTAAAGATTCTGAAGTAACTTTGAGTACTTTCTCCTAAAAAAGGATAGGAGAAATTCTGATCTATGTATTTAAAATTCAAACAGCCCATAAACCTTGCTAAAGAAGTCAGGCTTGTGGAATTAAACTTCATATTATATGTTAGCTTTTTATTTTTGCATAATTATAGACTAGATTCATAACCCTGTCCAAGATTCATATAGGCTTATACTGGTAGTTACAGGAAAAACTGTAGCTGGATATATTTAGCACTATGTATATAAGAAAAAAGTATATGTTTATCAGAATTCATAATAACGAATGGTAGTATCATGTTTATGTGTGGAGGTAGTATACTATTATATGGCATTACTCTGTGGAAATAAAACCTATCTGAGTTCAATCCAGGGGCAATGAGACAAACTACAAGCTGGGGAAAGATACTTTTAACAAATATAAATGACAAAGGAATGGTATCATACACAGAATTTCTAAAAAGCAGAAGAACTAAATAACAACCAAATAGCAAAAATGGGTAAATGATATGCAAGTGCATATCACTGGAAAAGAAACATAAATAACCAATGAAGATGAAATAATGATCATCTTCAGTAATAAACAAGAAGATGGTAATTAGGAATACAATGAGATATCATTTAATCCCCCAGATGAACAAAAGTTAAGAAAGCTGACAATTCTGACTTTGAGGAGGGAATTTATACTCTTTTAGTGGTAAATTTTACAATAACTTTGGAAAACAAATTAGCGTTCTCTTAGGAATATAAACGGGCCACATCCTACAATCCAACAATTCCACATCTACTTGTATAACCCCAGAGAAACTACATATATGCCATGTGCACTACAAGACCTGTGCACGAATTTTCATTGCAGCATTGTGAAAGTAAAAGCTAGAAACAAAGATTAAAGAATGGATATTGGATATAGTCATACAATGTACATAAAGTACAAATACATGCAATAAAAAGGCTATATTTTAGAAACAAAACGTTCAGTAAATTAAAGGAAATTGCAGGAAACTATACATATATGATATTTTGTTTTACTCAAAGTTTTTAAATAAATCAAATATTGCTTAGTGATAAATTTAAGAATATATGAAAAAAATTAGAATTTGTTTAGAAAAAGCATGACAATGATAAACACAAAGTACAAAACAATGGTAGTATCTGTGGGAGTGTGATATAGAGTAGGATCACCCAGGTAGCACATCACAGTGTTAACAATACTTCACTGGTATTGTAATATTTATTTTTAAGGTGGGTGGTTTTCATTCTGTCTTTTAAAAACTATTTTATATAACTTAATGTATAAGAAATACTATAATGGAAAAATTATGAGTTGATATGAAGAAAGTATTATTTAAAACATATAGGTACTTTTCATAAATGCAAACTTTGTACGGTTGGTAAAAATATTTGAGGTTTGAATAATATTGAAATAGATTAGTCAAAACTGCTCTATATTGAATATCATAAGTCAGTGCGTGTGTGTGTGTGCGCGCGCACACGTGTGTGCGTGCCTGTGCGTGTTATTTTTACACATAAATCCGTAAGTATGTTTATGGCAGACTAGCATATATTTCATGAAAAAAAGTTGGTTGCAGTCTATTCTCCACATTCATAATGAGGACAGATGTACAGCTGAAATGAACCAACTAAGATGGCTTCAGGCAACTATGTCTACATCCTGTGATGTACTAATCATCATTGTGAGATGAACCTAAATAATTATAAAACCCAAGTGTGGTAGATTAGATAATGGCCATAAATTCATCATACCCTTTTATAATTGCCTGCTCTTCTAATCAAGAGATGGAGTCTATCTTTCTACTCCTTGAACAATGGCTGGCCTGGTGATGTTCTTTGACCAATGGAATATGGAGGAAATGACACTTTTTGAGTTCCAGAGCCTAGGCTTCAAGAAGTGTGGCAGATTCAGTTGTCATGATCCTGAAATTGCCAGGTTAAAAACCTGGTCTGGTCCACTGGAAAGAGGTCTTGTGGAGTGAAAATAAAGGTGTTCCCATCAACAGCCAAAATGGACATCCCCTCATGTGACCCTTGTGTACATTCAGCCCAGCTGACCCTTAAAGCTGAATACAGCCTGATGCGTGAGCCTACATTAAAACAGCGGTAGAAACACCACAGAATTGTGAGAAATAATAAATCTTCATTATTTTAAGACATTAAATTTGGGGTTGGTTTGTTTTGTAGGAACAGATAACTTAAACAGCAAAGAAGGTTGAATTTTACTAAAAAGAAGAAAGGAAGACTCCATGAAACATGATGCTGCCAAGAACTGCTAAACCTCCCTTCACTTCCTGACACACGCATTTTGATCAACCATTTGGATAACAAGGGACATCTGAATAGGCATGCCTTGTTATTTGAAGTATTCAATATTTAATTCAGCATTCTATGTGAGGTGAAAATTCCAACAACTTGCTCTCTCCCATTTGGGTGATTATAGCTGTGGAGGAGGTGCTGTCAGTGTTCACTCACCATTTACTGAATCAACAAATAAATGCTGAAGTCTTTACCATATTCTATTGGCTAGAAGCATTCGCAAGTCTCACTCACATTCTGGGGCAGGGGATTATATAGGCTGACAGGTCATAAACAGCAGAGGCAGGGATTATGGGGTCACTCAAGGTTCTGTCTGCCACAGTTGGAGAGAGTACGGACGATAATTCAGACAAATACTTATATACATATAAATACTAAGGGGAAAATTAAATCAGGGGTGGACGAGGTAAAATTAGAAAATAACAACAACAACAAAAACGGTACCCAAGGAAGGCTGGTGGCATTTCAGGTAAGAGCTGATATGAGGGCAAAGGCCCTGTGGACTCCTGGGAAACAGCAGGCAGAGGTAAAATCAAGAGCGAAGGCACTGAGGCAGGGTATACTGAGCGCGCTTCTAGAACGCTGCGCACGCCCGGAGCTCAGCAAGCAGGAAGGAAAGGAGCAGAAAATGTGGCCAGGGCACCAAGAGGACATCTACTTTTTCATCTGACAGAAGTAGAGTATCCCGGATGAGCCTGGCTGAATCGCGTAAAAATCCTTCAAAGAGGCCCTGAGCCCTTCCTGAAGCAAGAGTTTCTCTTTGGGGTTTGATGAAGTAGACGGCCGTGCAGAGGAAGCCCACATGGCAGGGACCTGCGGGCGGCCTCTGGGACCTCAGGGCAGCCTCCAGTCAAAAGCCACAGAAAGTGGGGCCCTAAGTCATACAGCTGCAAGGAAATGAATTCTGTCAACAACCTGAGTGAGCCTGGAAGTGGATTTTTCCACAGATAAGCCTCCAGATGAGAACACAATCTAGTGGACACCTGAAATGCAGCCTTCTGAGATCCCGAGCAGAGAGCATAGAATGAAACTGTGTCTGACTTCCTGACCCATGGAAACTGTTAGACAGTAAATGTGTGTTGTTTTAAGCCACTAAATTTATGGTAAGTTTTTTACAGCAATCAAAACTTAATACACTGATTAAAATCGAGCTCACAAAGGGAAGGCTTTTGCTATGTTTTTGCTGGATCAGGCGTTCAGTAAGTGTTGAATAAACGTTTCCTTTTGCCACTTAGAGCATTAGGCAGGCTGGTTCTGTCTTCTGTGAGCATGTGTTTACCTCCTATTAGGATCCACTCTTTGGGCTGTTGTCACTAGTTTCATCTCATCACTCAAACAGTCCATGGCCACCCCTGCTTCCAGACCTTTCACTGTAATCTCCCTTCAGTCAAGTGCTCTCCACCTTCCCCTCTGCTTGTTCAAATTCTACTCCCCTCGTGTGCACATCTTCAGCAGACATAAGTTGGTTCACCATTTAACAGTGATGTGTTTCCATTTTAATGATTCAAGCAAAAACTGTACGAATTTAGGGTTTTTCTGAGGTCTAAATTTATAGACATTGCATGTTCTTTAGGAATCAACTAATAAGCAGTTATTCTCAGGTTTTTGTTTTCATTGCTTTTAATGCCCTAGTTCTCAAAACATTGTTTTAAATGTGTGTATGTAGTTTGTGTATGTAGTGTGTGTGTGAATATGGCATAGATAAGTGGATACAATTATTACTTACATGCCAGATATTATGGTAGGTTCTACAGACTATCCTCTTTACTCCTTTGAACATAAAAACAACTTCCATAAGTTTTTTATTCTCCTTTTTGTTGAGGGAACGAAGGTGTGGTTATTTTAGATAATCCCTCAAGGCCATACAACCAATCGGCAGAGCTGGAAATGGCACTTAGATTTGTGTGACTTCAAAGCCAATGCTTTTTCCAGTACCCTAAACTATCTCCTCAATTAAATAAAAAGTTATGTGAAACAAAATATATATAGTATCAAAATATATGCAAACAAGTATTTCCCATTATCTTATATACCTATATACTTATCAAAATATTTATTCATCTTTGACCTTGCTATCTTTTCTTTAAGTGTCTTTCAGGTTAGACACGTTTAAAGCTACTGATGCAAGTTAAATCAATCACAAATTCATAGGTGATCTTAGAAAAAACAAATTGTACCTGAGCCAGCAGAAAAAAAAAATGTGTTGCTTATGTGAGTGAGAAATGAGTGAATGAAACAGTGAGGTGATTGGTTTTCTGTCAAATTTCTTATACATAAAACAGCTAGTTTTTTAAAAAGTATGTGAGTCAGTCAAGATATTGATTGATCTATCCAAAAAGAAATGTACAAGGGCATGGACTAATCATTTCAGGCACTAGATAGACAACTATGCTCTTGTATACCAGTAAATTTTATTTATAAATAGCAAGAGCACCACACCCTTACTTAATGCTCTCGTGGATCCAAGCTAAAGGGAATAAAACTTCCACATGGAAGTCACAGGATCAGATTCATACCTTGTATTTCTGACTCAGAATTGTAACTACCTAAGAGCTCTTTTATAATCTAAGTGAAAAATAATTTAAGATCACTTTTCCAGTCTGTGTGTGCTTGTGCGTATGTGTTTTTAGCTGAACAGGTGTGGTCAGCAGTACACTTGTTTAACGTAGGACTGTTGTCATGCAGACCTATGGAATTTGGCTTACATAATAAAGCAATATAACAGACAATCTCCAACCAGCCTTCGAGATAAACAGAGAAGAGTCATCGGGCTACAAGCTGATGTTGGCAATACATACAACATTGATTTATAAAGGAAAGAGGATTAATTGCTTCAATGTCTCTGATTCTAATGATAGATTCAAAGAAAAATGATGAGAACACTGTATCCTTGTAGAATAATCACTCCTAGTCAGTCAGTCCTAATTCATATTGAATGGAGTCACTGAGGCCATTCATTAGGTTTCTGTACAACTTGTGGGGTGCAAAGAACAGTTTTAGTAAAACTTTGATAAATGGCAAAGATTTACATAAAGTTCTAAGAAATAAAAATGTTAGGAAAACACAAATTTGAAATTCACAATTAGGAAACAAGATTTGGTAACTGGTTTTAATTTTTAAATTTTTGAACTTTAAAAAGAAGTGGAAAAAAGCCTATTTCACAGGTAATAATGTTGATAATAAAATACTTGCCCAGTCTTTACCACATAGTTATTGACCTCTGGTCAGAGAAGACTTATTCAGGTTTAACCTCGGAAATTCAGTGGCTAATAATAGTAATATTTTAATAATGATAATAGTAGTACAAATACTTTTTATAACAACAATAATAGCAGTAATAATAGTAATATGAATAATGATAATTAAACTGTATCAAGTGCTTCATATGTTCTTCCTTTGTGTCATTTAATTTTTCCACCAAGCCACATGGAGTAGACATCATTATTATACCACTTTAAGGAAACGTTTTAGTGGCAAATCACAGGCAATATCTGTTCTTGAAGAACTGGCCATGTGTGTGCCTTTCTGGAAAGAACAGGTAAGCAGCTTGAAAGATTTGGCCATGGTCCTCCCTTCCTTGAATCGTAAACCAAAGATAATTCAGAGGTAACTTATTCAAACTATTAGTCTTTTCAGAGCACTTTGCAGCTAAATGGATAAGACCTTTTAGCTCTCCACATTTTTCAAGGTACTTTTGTTACACTGCATCTGAAATTTCATCTAAACCCCTTGAGGTAGGTGAGTACTGCTATCAATACATGGAAGAAAACATTGCTTAGTGATCAAGAGCTATGGTGTCAGACTGCCTTTGCTGTATCCTGACTTGTTTGCATATTACCTATGTGAATTCAAACAAGTGATTCAACCTGTTACTCAGTTTTCCATTATGAAAATAAGAATACTAATCACATCATAAGTTTGACATGAAGACTAAACGAAATAATGCAGGCAAGTCTTTTAGAACATAGTATGAGCTCTATGCATATTAGCTCTCGTTAAACCTATTTTACAGGTGAACGACCTAAGGCAGAGTCCAATGTCCAAAAAAGTGAGTGTCAGGCTAAGAATCCATTACCATAACATTAAGTTCAACATTGTTTCTCCTTCCCAACCCCTATGTCAGTAGTTCCCAAACTTGACTTTTGGATCTCGTGGCAAGCCAAAAAATTATTTCAAGGGACCCTTAAGCTCATATAAAATAATAATAATAGCACCTAACATTTATTAAGCATGTACTATGTGTTAAGCACTGTACTAAATCTCTTACATAGATTATCTCATTTAATTCTCAAAACCCTATTTGATAGACATTATTAGTTTATTCCTTTACAGATGAGGAAGTTAAGAATATTTAAGTGATCAAATAACTGCCCAAGGACACAGCGAAAGTAAGTTCCTGAGCCAGGAATCAAATTCAGACAATATGGCTTCAAAGCTCAAGTCCTAACATTCGCTTTCACCTACTGACTAATTTAAGTAAACAGATAGCGTTTCACCCCTAGAGTTCATCACCCTCAAAAGCTGGACACACTACACTGCCCTTCACTATCCCACCATCACAAACCCCAGTGTTTTTTGTAACTATTCCTTTTCACGTTTGCAACATGGACAACTTAAAGAACTTACATTCTCTCTTTGTTCTGGAGCATTTAAGATAAACTACCACAATATACCCAAGAGTAGGTTCATTAAATGGAATTACTCTCCTTCATGCCTCCAATTAGAAGGCCTTCCCTCATATAAAATGTGAAAATGCTATGTTTTTTTACTTTTAAGGGTTTTTTTTGCATTTATATTACTAAACTTCATTAAACATGTACAATTTATGCTTCATTATTTTGATTTTAGGTTGTATCCTGAAGAAACAAAAGACATGTAGACATATTAACTTTATTTAATGCCTATTTAAATATATATGTTAGATTAGATGATATCCAAGATCCTGGTACTAAGATTTAATACTTCATTTTTTTTAATTTAGATTTTTTAAAAATTGGAAATATATTTACATGGTTCAGAAATTTTAAGGTACCAAAAAATATTAACTTAATGAAGAATCTTCCCCCTATTCTTTTCTTCTAGTCACACAATTCACTTTCCCACAGGCAACCACGTGTAAGGATCTTGTTTATATTTCTGTATACATTTACATACATGTAAAAATATTTGTACATTTATATGCATATAACTCCCCTTCTTCATTTTTATACTTATATGCCTTGTATGGTAGCATACTTCACAGATTCTCCTGTTTCAAGTTTTATTCTCTTTCTTTCTCTTTCTCTCTTTTCCCCTCTCTCTCTCTCTGTTTAATATATACACACATGATGCAGCAAGATCAAATATATATGTATTTTTTATAAATGCTCCATACTGGTATTAAAAACTTTGCTCTTTCCATTGGTAAATGCATATTCTACTTTGTGAGTGAACCACAAAATTTAAGCAGTTCCCTATTAATGGCTATTAGGTTGTTTTCAGTCATTCCATTACAAATGACTAACTTTGCATATACATCAGTTTGCACACGTGTGAGCGTAACATTTGTGTAGCACAAATTCCTTGGAGTGGAATGCTGGGTCAAAGGGTATGAGTATCTGTAATTTGATAAGTATCACTGAATTGTCTTCCAAAGCGTCTGTCCCAACTTATAATTATTACACAATTATGAAAGTGTCTCTTTCAGTTTTCCATTAACACTGGAAAGAATATTAGCATCTATGTTTCATGCTTAAATAAGGTTACACAATGCACATTCCGAGGATGTTGGCGGGTTGCTCAGCACCAAAGTTAAACAATATAACCCTTGATTTAAAAGAATAAAACCATGTCCATTAAAACAACAGCGATGAGAATTATGTTTTTTAACAGTTATCTAAGATTCAAAATCATAAATATGAATGCAAAAGTTCAGTGTTCTTGGAAGATAAGTTTTAATCCTAACAGGTCAAATTAAACATATTTTTCAGTTGTAGAAAAATCTCAATTACATTAATGATTTTATTCCTATAGAATTATTAACTCTCGTAAGTAATTAACAAAACATCCTAGTCACAATTTTCACTTTAACAGCCTAAAAAGAAAAATCTCAAATGGCAGAGACTCTGCCAAAAACTTTTTGTAAAGTCACTTCTACCACTTGTTGAGAAACAACTACATGGCCTACTTTCTTTATAAACATCATGCAATGCAATTTGTCCAACCACTTTATGAAGGTTAATAGTATCCATCCAAATTTAGAGACCAAAAAACTGAGACTCAACAATATTAACTAGCTCAAGGTGACACAACAAATAAGTACTGGCACGTAAGTGAATGGGTAAAAATTTCCCACAAATACTAGTCACAAAATAAATAGACAAAAACATTGTTGAATGAATGAATTAAATATGCAACAGATGTTTAATCCTGCTATAGCTACCTAAAGCAAATATCTTACCTCAAAAGCAAATGACAAAGAAGGGATGAAAGACTTCAGATGACCCAATCTACACAGCATTAGGAACACCAAGCAACGGAAAGTTTCCAGAACAGCTGCCTTAGGTCTGAAATAAAATGTCATTTACATGCATTAGCTTTATTTTGTTTTGTTTTGTTTTGTTTTGTTTGCGGTACGCGAGCCTCACTGTTGTGGCCTCTCCCGTTGCGGAGCACAGGCTCCGGACGCATGTGGGATCTTCCTGGACCGGGGCACGATCCTGTGTCCCCTGCATTGGCAGACGGACTCTCAACCACTGTGCCACCAGGGAAGCCCTACATGCGTTAGCTTTAAATATGCTCTTTATTACCTGGTATAATTAATAGAGTGATATACACTTATTTGAATTTTCAAGAAACACATAGTATTTTAATATATTTGAGGAGCATGTGCCTCTGAAGCTGCTTGAAAAAAGGCATTAAACTAAGACACAAAATGCATCTTTTAAAGAAAATCTATTCTTTATCAATTTATTGCTTAGTTTGAGAACTGCTGAATTAGGGTGAAACATTTTCAACTAATAAATAAAATATTAGACAACTAAATTTCTAGGGTTTCAAGACTAGACTCCCCTCACTGACCCAATACCTTCAAACTTCATTCATTTAATAAATGACTTCTTAGGAGGACTCACATAGTTAACGACAGTACTCTTAAAATAATGAATGCTCGAATTAGGAAATATTGGGAACATGACAATGTGTAGTTAAGTCTAACATGATAGGCAGCATAGATCTTTATGAATTATTTTGTGATGAATATTTTCATTATATATAGTAGTCTTGAAATTCAAACTCTAACATATAAAATAGGTATATGTATTTAAAATGGAGTTGAGGGTCACACAGATAGGCATTTATAAATTGCCTTATAATAATAGGAATGAACAGCTACTTTATCGGATTAAAATACACTTCATATAATAGTCAACCAACATTTATTGTATAATTAAATATTTTCCTAAAAGACAAATGGTATTTTTATGTAAGGTGAATTTTCTAATAAAATATTATGGAATTAATGTCATTATAATAAAGTTATATTTTATTTAGTTAATTTAGAATATAGAGGTAAAGAAAAGTATAGAAAAATCTAAAATAGTGTATTTATTAAGCTTAAAAAATTCTTCTGCCATCAATTATGACATGTTGTGGACTTCCCTGGTGGTGCAGCTGTTAAGAATCTGCCTGCCAATACAGGGGACACGGGTTCGAGTGCGGGTCCAGGAAGATCCCACATGCCATGGAGCAACTAAGCCGGTGCACCACAACTACTGAGCCTGAGCTCTAGAGCCCACATGCCACAACTGCTGAAGCCCGTGCACCCAGAGTCCATGCTCTGCCACAAAAGAGTAGCCACCACAATGAGAAGCCTGCTCACCACACCGAAGAGTGGCCCCCGCTCGCCACAACTAGAGAAAAGCCTGTGTGCAGCCATGAAGACCCAATACAGTCCAAAATAAATAAATAATAAAATTAAAAAAAATTATGACATGTTGTTTCTATAAAATTGAATATAACATTTTTGTGCAAAAATAGACAACACATTTCTACCAAATAATTTAAACTCAGTTAAAACAGGGTGACAGTTTATGATTCATTTGCATCCAAGTAATGTGATTTTTGTGTATGTGAAAAAAATGTTAAGAAATTTTTTCCCTTGTAGAATAATCTTATTTCATTACTGTAAACTATTAGTTTTTAAATTGATATTTGGGTAATATTCAGTGATAAAACAGAAAATAAAATTTCTAATTTAAAACATTTATTTTTATTAATTCTGTTCTATCGTTTACTGTTTAACTTTATATTGTGAAATGAAACATACATAGGGAGAAGTACACAAAACAGAAATATGCAGCTCAATGATTTTCAACAAATAAACAACCATATAACCACTACTCAATAGCAGCCCCCCTCCAAAGACATCTCACCTCCTCAATACTTCCACCCTCCCTCTGTTGCAAAAAGAATCACAACCTGTTAGTTTATCATTTATGCTAATCATACCATTTCTTGCTCTCTTTTACTTATATTTTTATTGCTTTAGCATAAATTTCTAAAAACTGTTCTTTTTTTTTAAAAACTGTTCTTTACTCATCTTTTTTACTTTTTGTAAATGAAATTATATTGTCTGCACCTTTTTGTATTTAGCATCTTTCAATCAGTGTTGTTATTGAGATACATCTACGATTCTGCATGCAGCAGTAGGTCATTCTTCACTTGTGCATAGTATTCCACTGTGTGAACCTATGAATATTCATGCATCCATTCACCTTGTGAAGGACATTTGGATTGTTGGCCACATTTGTTTATTAGGAACAATGCTTTCTGAACATTCTTTCACGTGATTTTGGGGTGCATTGTTAGTATATATCTGGAATTGAATGGCCACGTTATAGGGTATGTGTGTGTACATACATATATATATATATATATATATATATATACATACACACACACACACACACACACGCACATATTCAAATTTAGTAAAATTCTCAAACAGTTTTTCAAATTAGGTATCACAATATAAACTGCCTCCTTTAGGGTGTGAGCATTCCAATAGGTGGTATTGTCAATTCTTTTAATTTTAGCCATTTGTGATACAAAGTCTTTGTTGCTTATAAAAATTGGCAAATACCATCTCCTACCTGAGAATTTTACTTTTGTACTGTCTTAATAAGAGTTAATTTTTGAAGAACTGACTTTCATAATATTATTCTAATCTAATTCATCAGTTTTATCTATGTGATTAGGGATTTCTGTGAACCATTTAATATTTTTACCTACTCCAAGGTTATAGAGATATGTTACTATACTATCTGCTGGAATCTGTACTGGCTTTCCTCTCACTTTTAAATCTGCAATCCCCTGACCCCAGAATTAATTTTTTATGGTGTGAAATATTTGTCAAGTTTATTTTTCTTATTCCTCTGTGGAAATTCAGTTTTACTAAGACCATTTATTGAAAAGATAGCATTTTCCCATGGCTGTGCAGGGACACCTTTGTCACAAATCAAGTCCATATATATGCATAGATCTGTTTCTAGGTTCTCTGTTCTAATCTTTGTGCCAATAAAACATGTATAATTACTGTAGCTTTATAATAAATCTTGATAGCCAGTAACTCAACTCCTGCCATTGTAAAAAATTCTCAAGATTGTGCTGGCTATTATTGGGCCTTTGCATTTCCATATACATGTATTTTAGAAAGGTCCTGTCAAATTCCACAAAGAAGAGACCTTTTATAATTTTAATTCAAATTGTACTGAATATGTAAATCAATTGCTGAAATTATAATCTTTACAATATTGAGGATTCTAATTTATGAATAGTTATCTCTCCAATTTTAAAAATTCTTTATTTTTCACAGTATTTCAATAGTTCTATAGTGTAGTTTAGAGATTTTGTACTCATTTTTTTAGGATTGGTTTTTCTTGGTATTTGATATATTTGATGCTATTGCATAAAGTTTTATATTTCCTAGTACATAAAAATATCGTTGATGATAATTTCTTTAAAACTTTTCTGAAATGCATCCATTAATTTGAATAAATTCCCTATAGATTCCTTAGATTTTCTAATTAATTCACTAATTAGCTTTTAGATTAACATAAATTAATTTTCTAATTAATTTATTAATTCCTTTCAAATCCTTATGGCTTTTCTCTTTCCTTTCTCCACTGACAGTTTCCAGCCCAGTGTTAAATAATGAGCATATCTAACTGCTTCCCAGTTTCAAAGGAAAATTTTCAACATTTCACTATCAAATGTGAAGCTTGCTATAGAAATTCGTATAAACAGTTTTTACTTCACCTACATTTTTGCTGGATATAGAATTACAGGTTAGCAGTAATTTTCTTTCAGCACTTTAAACATATCATTTCATTCTCTTCTGGCCTCCTTTGTACAGCGACATACCTATATCTCAGTATGAGTTCCTAAATAAGGCCAGAGGCAGGGGAGACTTTATATAAATATATACAATAAGAATAGCTTAATGTATCATAGGATATATTGTGGTAAAATCAATAGCTTGCTTATTTGGCCTATTTATTTGTATCCACGGAAACAAAAAAACTTCATTAAAAACATAAAACTATGCTATTGTTATTGGCTGATTGATAATTTTACTACATATATGGAACCAACAGAACTGTGATCTTTAAAACGTGATCCTGATTCTTTGGATCTGGGTAATTATTTCAGATTATCTTGTGACTCAGTTTTTCATTTTCTTTTCTTATGGCTTAGTATGCCTTTTATTTCTAATATAGAAAAGTAGGGATGGATAGAAAGCCAAATAAGTTAAATGATAAAATAAACACAATTTTTAAACTATAGAAGGAAATACGTTTAAACTTCTACACACCATTTACATATGACTATGTGAAGTGTGCCAGCCGCATCACTCTACCAAATGTTTATAGCGAAGGCATACTGTACACAGCTCCATTAACCATTTGGACCTGCATCTTGATGAAACTTCAGAATCTACTGATATTCCAGAGCAGCTATTAAGCATTTCTTAGGAAAGTGACATGATATTCAATATAGATTAAATGTATGTTTACTGGACTTTTACATTTAAAATTTCCTGAAAGTAATCTGGTTATTGGTTACCTACTTGAAAAACAATTACACTACAACGATGATAAGATTTCAAGAATGACTGAGCTTTTTTGCCATTTTTCACAGTTACATGTAAATTCTATAATACGTGAATTCCGGGGTCAAATTGCTTGGGTTTGTGTTCTATCTCTTAGTGTTCTTCTGTCTGACTTTAATAACCTGTAAAATGGAGTTTATAGTAATTCTTATCTTAAAGTGTTACAAGAAATAATTAAGCATTCTGTGGCACATATTAAGTACATAAGTATTGGTATTAGTATTAATTTTAATGATTGATAAATACTAAGCAATAACAAGTGGGTGTTTTGCTATATACCTTCAGCCATAAAAGCAATTTAAAATTGTTCAAGTGAATGTATTTACTGGCCAGAGTAGTATTTGAAACTGGATTCATTAAATACTATTCTGTGTGAGGGTAAAGGACATAAACTTTAAATATGCAGTTGGCCCTCCATATTCATGGGTTCTGCATCTCAGATTCAACCAACTGCAGATGAAAAAATATTTTTAAAAAATTCCAGCAAGTTCCAAAAAGCAAAACTTGAATTTCCCACTGCCAGCAACTATTTACATAGCATTTATATTGTATTTACAACTATTTACATAGCACATACATTGTATTAAGTATTATAAGTAATCTAGATAGATGATTTAAATTTATGGGAGCATGTGCATAGGTTCTGTGCAAATACTATGACAGTTTTTTTTTTTCTTTTTTGTTGTTTTGTTTTTTTTTGCGGTACGCGGGCCTCTCACTGTCGTGGCCTCTCCCGTTGCGGAGCACAGGCTCCGGATGCGCAGGCTCAGCGGTCATGGCTCACGGGCCCAGCCGTTCCGCGGCATGTGGGATCTTCCCGGACCAGGTCATGAACCCGTGTCCCCTGCATGGGCAGGCGGACTCTCAACCACTGCGCCACCAGGGAAACCCTACTATGCCATTTTACATAAGGGACTTGAGCATCTGCAGATTTTGGTATGGGGGTGGGCGGGGCTAGGTCCTGGGACCAATCTCTTGCCAATACCGAGAGACAACTATATATACACTTAGGTGTATATTCTGAACTGTTCAATAGCAAAGGAAAAATAAATAATTTTTAGGTTTTATTACATACTCAGAGTTATACTCTATGTTTTGCTGACTTAATCACTATATTTTATAAGTTTTCTTAATATACTTGAAAAACCTAAATTTCACTTAAAGGGCTTAGATTTAAAATGGACCTTTGATTTAAAACCAGACAAACCACTACTCTGTCTCATTTAAAATGAAGGTGTGAATTTGTAGTTTCAACTTTATTTTTTTAATAACAAACATTTGCTGAATTTCAAAATTTCACATATATTTTTAAAACCACATTATAAAGTTACATAAAATGAAAGAATTTCATTTCTTACTTTTGATCCAGAAGAAATCCAATGGAGGTCAAAGTCAGGATAATGAAGCAAGCCCTCAGAAGGAGAGTGACCTGTGATAGTACCTGTCAAACAAACACAGAGACCAATGGATCTTTAGATGAGTCATCCAAAGGAGCATCAGAATTTAAAGCTGACAATAACAGACTCAATTTTATTTTGTTATACCATTTGTTACTGACATTTTTCAAGAAGGTTGAATATGCAGAGAACATTTTGGTTTTCCTAATGTCATTTAGTTATCTTGTTGGACACTTGGAGAATGAATTAGACAATTCTAATGATGTTTTGCTTAAAGTGTTCTTTCTAATAATTCTCCTTTGATGTTTTGGCTTTCGTAATTCTTTGAAACACGCCTCCACATATGGAGAAATCACTTACATTTTTATGAATAAATATCACATTTCAATGGTTATTTTTAATATCACCAATTCTTCGTGGTTTCAAACCCAAAAGTGTCTTTAATAAAGAAAATACTTAAAGGAGAATGTGTTATGAGTGCAAACACATACATGAAAGAAATTATGCACATCCACTCACATTTTTATTTGATGAAATCTGTATGTTCCTCTGTACATGTCAAGGGTCCTTTTTTGAATTAGTAACAAAAACCACATATTTCTTTGTTATAATTATAAATTAATTATGCATTTTGTTTACATGTAAAAATATAATAATAATATTTATTGAGCATCTACTGTTTTATAGCTTCCATGCTATGTGTTTCACACATGCTAATTCTTTTCATATTCCCAACAAACTTGCAGAGTAGGTATCATCATATATGCTTCATATGTGAAAAAACAAAGCTGGAATCAAAAGATGAAGTAACTTTTCCAACATCACACAGAAATAAATGATGCCTCTGAAATTCAAAACAGACCTACCTGACCCTTAAGTGTGACAATGGTAGAACACATATGAGCAACAAACTTAAAGGGGGCAGAAGCAGAGATCTATGCTGAAGTTACATAGCTCATGTTAGGGCCAGATGGTTACCACTTCAGATTGAGAGTGGATCAGTAAAAGCAAGGAGTTAGACGCACAGCCAATGGACGATTTCCCTACTCACTGATGGTATTTATGTTTCACCTTTATGAGAACACTGAAGGTTGTTTTATGTTGGCTAAAATAGTGATTGAATGCTCTCTCTTTTTTCTTTTTCCTGAAATAACTAGAGGTAATTTCAAGTCATTACTAACTAATATACACACCTACAACTAAGTAGCATCTGTCCAAAGTTATAAACAAATGTTTGTTACCAATTGCAATTGCTGCTCACATCCAATATCTCAGTTCCGTATCAACTTCTAAATCAGTGCTGTCTCTCATGGCCAACTTTTTACACCTCCCTAGTTACTTTCTAAATGCCTACAATGGCACCCAGAATTGCCAAGGGGCTTTAACCCTCCAGGACAATAGTTTAGTAGAAGAGTATTGTTGAGTGGTCAAAAAACTGAATAAAAAGTGTCAGAATGTTTAGGAATATGGAGACAGTGCTGGATATCAGATATAGGATAAGGAGTTCAGTGAACTCCAGAACGTTTGAATGGAGAGCAGGAGAGTACTATTTGGGTATGTGGAATTCCATGGTGGCTGCTTTGGGACAGTAAAGCGGAAAAACAAAAACAAAAACAAAACAAAACCAAAAACACACCAGAAAAATATTTTCTTGGTGGTAGAGGTAACTAGGTGTGCTTGAGTAGATTAATGTTTGCTTAGGGGAACTATTTTGTCTCTAAAGAAAAATGCTTCTTACACCATTATTGCTTCTTTTTGATCTTTTAGGGAAAAATTAATATGGAAGGGAGAAATGATTTGTGCCCCAAACCTATAGCATGATTTTAAATGCTCTATAAGAATGCAGCACTTGAAATTATTTGAACCTATTAGCCATGTAACCAGTCAAATTGTTCAGCATTTCTAAGCCTCTCTTATGTGTTCAGTATATCTGAAATAAAATATGAGTTTGGCAAATACTATAATAAAGTACTTAGAAGAGTGCTTGGCATAAAGTAAGAAGTCAATCCGTGATATGATGATTATCATTGTTATTATATTCAGGCTATACTAATTTTCTAAATGGCTCTTAGGCTAATCTTAATTAATTACAATAAGTTAAGGAAGCACAAATAAAAGGTTTATTAGCTTTTTCAAATATCACAGGAAATTCAGAGACAGGACAAAATATATTTTTTGTTTTGGTTAGGGAATTTATGATACCTGGACAGAAAAGAATAAAGAACTCCTCTCTCCACAAATTGCTTCCTGGCTAATGGTGTCTGAGTGAAAACCAACTTAATACAGCTATCTGGCTGCCTAGTGAAGCTTCTACTTGGCTATTACACATCTGAAACTTAGGCTGCCTAAAACCCTGTATTTGATTTCCTTCTCCACACCACACGCTCCCCACTTCTCTTCGTTTTAGGGATGGTACCCACAGTTTTTCATTTGCTCAAGCCGAAAACCCGTAACTCATCCTTGACTCTTTCTCTCACTATCTACTTCTAATACATCAGCACTATATTTGAAATACATCCAGAATAAAGATATTTGCTACAAACAGCACACACAAAAAATACCATGTTTCACCCCCAACATTATCTCTACTATATTAAAATACCCTCCTAACTGGTCTCTCTGATTCTAAATTGTGTGTCCACCTATCCTGGCTTCCCTCCCCTGGTATGTAGCCAGAGCTATCTCTTTAAAACTAAGTCATTAGTTTTAAACTAAGTCATATTATATCATTCTTATGTTCTAAATCCCCCAGGAGCTTGAAATCTCAGTAAGAATAAAGCTCAGAATCCTTACTCTGGCCTCTACACAACATACCCACTATTATCATATAATTCCTGAATCATTTCTGTCTTTCATTCTTATGCTACATCAGAAATTTTGCTCTTCCTTGAATATGACAAACATCCTTCCCATTCAAATCTGTTTCATTTGTCTCTTAGGCTTGAAATGACTTCCCACAGTGACCCTTATGGTTTATTCCTTCATTCCATTCAGGTAACTACTGCATGCCCTTGTTCATCCTGTATAAAATAGTACTTCTCCACAATGCTCTATAACCTTATTCTGTTGTATTTTCCTCCATACAACTTATCACGCCCATACACTTATACATTTGCTTGTTTGTTCATTCTCTAGCTGTTTGTTGTCTGTCTTCTCTCACTCCCTAAGAGAGGTTTTATCTTTTTATTCACTATTATATCCCAAGTACCTAGGACACTGCCCAGCACATAGTCAGTAGCTAATATGGTTTTTGAATGAATGACTGAATTATTGAATTATTTTACATTTGTGTTTATTATTCATACCTTTAATATAATTCTAATTGGCTTAATAAATAATTTAATATCACATTAATATTTAATTTAATATCAGTATTCTAGTCCTTAAAATTAAAATTATTTAATAATTTAATATACGAAATGCTTGTGTTAAATATTTAAAACATTAACTACTTTAATATTTCTATGTTTAATTTCTTAAAGAACAAAACTGTCCTAAAACTGTTTGAGTTTAAAGGAAACTAAGATTACCAGAAGAAGAAATCCAATATTGAACACATGCTTCCTTTAGAGTCCATTTTCCTATGAAACTCTTAAGTTTTTCCATATTACATCCTTTGATAGGCTAATCAGTTGATCTTCTCTGCCTTCTGCACATTCATTCCATGAATATGTATTGAGCATTTGCTAGGAACTGTGGTAAATAGGAGTTTAAGAGAGTGAGCCAGAAAGACAAAATCCCTGCCTAGAAATCACACTACTTTAATCCGTGCTGGTAGGACCATAGTCCAGCTACACTAGAGCAAGAAGGAGGGAAAAGTAGGGCTTCCCTGGTGGCGCAGTGGTTGAGAGTCCGCCTGCCGATGCAGGGGACACGGGTTCGTGCCCCGGTCCGGGAGGATCCCGCATGCCGCGGAGCGGCTGGGTCCGTGAGCCATGGCCGCTGAGCCTGTGCTCCGCAGCGGGAGAGGCCGTGAGAGGCCCGCGTACCGCAAAAGAAAAAAAAAAAAAAAAAAAAAACAAAGGAGGGAAAAACAGAATAGACTTTATAGACTTTGACCCCTGTAAATACTTAGCCTCCTGTCTTTTAAACAAGATGTGAAATGACATGAAGCTTGTTAATTTTTTATAACAGTACAATTTCATTTTTCATTGGGTTTACTACCATTTTACACCATTCACTGCTAGGATATCTTTCATGTAAGATATTGCTGTCCTAAAGTGCTAAAATGGAATTATTCTAAATTAGGCTTTGAATATATTATAAGTCTTTATCACAAAAAATGAGAAGGTCCATAACTATAAAAAGCTTATAAAGCAAGGAATTAATTTTCCTCCTTTAAAATTATCTTTCAAATCCCAAGCGGTTTGGTAGCTCTTATTTCCATAGGTTTCTCAGTGTGGGAATTGCTGTCCAGATTTTTATGCTTGAAAAAAGCAAACATCCCTGCAACTTTAAGTAGATGAGAAAAAATACTCATGAGGCAACGTTAACTACATAGGAACTCAAAAATTACAATTACATGTTTGATGCAATGTTGCTTAAACAATTAATGAAGGTGTGAGAAGTCCTCCCTTTGCCCACAGGTATATAAAGAAAGCCTTTTTCTTCTCGAATGGGGATATCACCCTCTTACTATTCCACAGAAAAATTCTGGTGATCAACATAATTACCTTTCATGTTTTCCCACCCGACAAATCTCACAAAGGGAAATATCAGACCCATACACTATGTCCTAAAATAATAGTGTCTGTATGCATTCTTTTTTAAAGAACTTTGTGTATTGTCAGAGGTAATTTGATAATATTTTCCATAGTTTTATTATAAGGATTTAGAAATGAAAATGTCTTGATTTTATTGTATCAGGGTTGTACATTTTTAGGATTTTCTGAAAAGATCTACTAAAGTCATTATTTTGACTCAAAATGTTCATCTTCCCAAACATCTGTAAAATAAGGTCAAAATTTTCCTAATACTTAAGTGTCTGTAACCTCTGATGTGAAGGCAGAAAATCTGGTTTGGGGCACACTTGCTCTGCTACCTCATCGTCCCTGTGACTCTGATGGCTCCTTTTAGATACCTTGTGCTGAAACCTAAGGCTTGAAGATGCTTCCCAATATTACAACATAGACACAAGAACAGAACTCAAGGTGATATCATAAAGCAATTTGTAATTCTATATGGATCTCAAGAATCTATATTGAAATAAGATCCTGTTTTTTAAAAAATATATAACAGTATTGACTATATTTTTTTCCAGTATTTTCAGAATGTTTGGTTACTGTTGAAGCATACATAAGGAAATATAATTAGAATGACCATTTTCTATAATTTCAAACAAGAAGCAAACTAGATAAATATATCAAAGGTGAAAATATATTGCCTAAAATGTATAACAAATATATAGTTCAGAAGCACTGAATTGGTATGGAATAGTGAGTTTCTACAAAAATGTGTAAGAAATAAAAGCAAAAAATTTTATTTTAAAAACTTTAAGTAACATAACTTGAAGAATAGTTATGTTGTAGTCATATTTCAATCTATGATTCCACTCTGTTAATAATGAATGTGCACCCAACTAAATAGAGAAACAAGGATTGATTTTCCCTCCCACTTGAAAACAAAACAAAACAAAGCAAAACAACATATCTGAAACAATTGTTTTCAAGACCCTGGACACCAGGCAACAAAGGTCTGTGATCCCAGGGAAACGGGATACAAATGACATGACCCGTCACTATTGCTCCAGGTTACTACCTTGAGAGAGTTTCTATGCTGCCACACAGAGGGAACTCAGAGGGGCCTGGTGGACTCCCTGATTTGAGGAGATGGAGCTGGGATTTGGGAGAAGCCAGGGAGGCTATTATTTGGAAGAGAGTACCAAAGAGGAGAGAGCTGCATAGACAGAACTCTATTCATCTGCAGCGGGTGCCCATCAAGTCTCGTATATCAGCTCATACATGTGAGGAGACTATCAAAGGTTAGAAAAGGACTAGAGCTTGCAATGCCCAGAGCTCACAACAGGGCCAGCTAGAGTACAAGTTCCCACCAGCCAGACTGGACAGCCTCAGGATTCACTGGGCATTGGGTAGAGAAATCTGTGCATTGACATATATACAATGGAATATTACTCAGCCATATAAAGGAATGAAATTCAGTTATTTGTAATGAGGTGGATGGACCTAGAGTCTGTCATACAGAGTGAAATAAGTCAGAAAGAGAAAAACAAATACTGTATGCTAATGCACATATATGGAATCTAAAAATTTGGTACTGATGAACCTAGTGGCAGGGGAAGAATAAAGATGCAGATGTAGAGAATGGACTTGAGGACACAGGGGTAAGGGGAAGCTGGGACGAAGTGAGAGAGTAGCATTGACATATATACACTACCAAATGTAAAATGGATGGCTAGTGGGAAGCTGCTGCATAGCACAGTGAGATCAGCTCAGTGCTTTGTGATGACCTAGAGGAGTGGGATAGGGAGGGTGGGAGGGAGGCTCCAGAGGGAGGGGATGTGGGGATATATGTATACTTATAGCTGATTCACTTTGTTGTACAACAGAAACACAACATTGCAAAGCAATTATACTCCAATAAGGATATAAAAAAAAAAACTGTGCATTGAGATTTTGAGTTTCCAAAGCTGAATTAAAGTATCTAATTTTTACATATTTTTAATAAGTCAAAATGAGATCTTAATTCAAATTATAAGCAGTTCATGGTTGGTTGTATTTATTGTATGATAGCTTTTAAAAGAGCTGCCTGATGCTAAACAAATTTTGAGACAGTACTAATAGTATGAAGATATATTTAACTTCACAGTTAATATTTCATTATTTGATGCAAATGGCATTTTTAAATGTTCAATTTCCCACTTTATTATATTTCAATATAGTGGACAAAAATAGATTTTTCACAGAAATTCACAGTGATCACTTTTCTAAGTTCCCAAAGTCTATGCTTATTAGACAGGTAGCTTTGGTTAATATCCTTCCTTTACTAATACACATTTATTACATTCATTTCATGGATTTAAATTATAATTGATGCTCAATTTAGCTCACATTTCTTTTTTCATATTACTTCAGTTACCACCTAAGAACTTTAGGAAATTAAATTAAATCCCAGTGGGCTGCACTGGAAGAAAACAGTATGTGCTGAATACTGACTTGAGAGGTTTCACGTAGGACCTAAGTTAGATCTAAATTGTGCAAGCGACACTCTCTGTTATGAGAGTACCACTAAATATATTGATTTTTCTAAGGGTCTATTAAAACATGTCAATATGAAAGCATTGGTTACAAAATTTTAGTGCCCATAATGTTTTACAGGGTACAGCAACCAGGGGAATTTAAGACTATAAAAACCTGTTTCCAAATTTATACTGGATATTCTCAGATGCCTCATATTGAAATATATCACCAAATAATCTGGGTTAGACATATCTACAGTAACTTTATTATATATTCTATTATAAGACCCTGTTAAATATTCAAACTGTTTTGAGTGTGTCTATTATTGAAAAGGATAGCATTGCCTTTACAGTTTTACTTTGGAAACATGCTAGTGCGTCCATATTTCCATTTCAAACCCATATTCATGATATCACCCCATGAGGTGGACCCTGGCAGCTGAGGAATTGATTTCCCAAGCATTACTAAACTAAAATCAACATAAAATACTGTGGGTCATATAACTAAACTAAACACTATATATTTAAATGTATACATTGCAAGTTTCAGTAAGAAAGAAGTGTGCCTTTTCCACCTTTTTGGTGGCCATCAAATTGCTATTTTGACTCCCAAAGTTATTTATACAGAACTTGCACACATTAAACAAGTAAGTATTTATCTACTCTGGTAAACGCATAAACAGAAAAGGCTGTGGGACTACATACAGCAGGGTCCGCAATTACACGTCAGCCACAACTTTTCTATGTGATTATTGGCTACAGTGAATCTGGAAAAAAAATATTGCTGTTGGATTTTAATGTCTTCAGATGCGTTTAAACATCCCTGAGACTAGAAAGAAACTATAGAATTTTGCAAATAAGCAAGCTTTTTTCCTATTTGTACAGCATGTTTTTAGCAAAGAAAAACATGTGTGGGAAACAAGCAAATGCACTTTTCAAAATTAATTTGTGTCAGGGATGAAGCTGTCTCCAACTCTAATTTTAATTTGAAAAGGATTTCATCACTTGATATTTCTCTTTGTCGACATATCTACATGAGTTTCTCATATAGTTTTTTTACGACAGTGGAAAAATCTTGTGAAAACCATGCTATGAGTTACATATTTTAACATACACCCTGTCTGGCTACATTTTAACCCAAGAAGCACTCACACATGCCTAGACCTTCAAATTCTCTTGGTGAGCTTAATATAAAGGCCTCTACTTCAAAATCAAAATGGGTAAATTTTCATTTTTATTTCTATGAATTAGGTTAATTTACTTTGAGACTGTATTTAGTACAACTAAAAAAAATTCAATAATGCAAACTGTACTCAGTATTGATCAGTATATCAAGAGTTAGATATTTAGATGTAGATGATATAGCTTTTCTTCTGGTGTTATTCAATTATCTAAACTCTATTAACGCAGGCATATTTTAATCATAACTTAGGTGAACAAATTAAAATAACAAAGTAGTTTAACAAAGTAATCAGTGATGGGTTAATTATGTAATACTTGAAGACATGATTATGAGACCTTAGGTTAAGCAATTAATAAGTCTAACCATTATGGTAGTTTGACATCTACTTGTGCACTGCTAAGAGTGATGTAATCCATGCTGCATTTAAGAAAGATTTGCTCCTGAAAGAAATTCTTGGGTTCAAACTTTGTCTCTTTTGAAGCTAAAGACAAATGAACCTGCTACAATTTGGAATTGGTGACATTAGTTGTAGTACATGTATGAACCAGCAAATAATAAGCCATTATATATTCTTCCATGATGTTTTCAAAGCATTTCTGGTCACATCATATCCTATTTCTTTTTTTCAGTCCACAAAATGGAAACCAGAATTTAAATCATTGTTTTCTCCTATGATCAGGAATGAGTTTTTCTGTAGTTTAAAAAAAAAACATTGTACTTGCGCAGAGAGAACATGTGAACTTGTCTAGTGTCCAAAATTGGAGTCACTATGTGTAGCAATTTGGGGTTATTAATTTTAAATGCTAAAAACACAAATACATATGGACAATACCAATCGTTAAAGACTTTAAATAATGTTTAAAATTGAAATGGCTTTCTTCAATATATTATCCAATAGTCTCTGCAGACATCTTGTAAACCTATTTTATTTAGTAGGACACACTGTGACATACACTGCTATTTGCCCAACCAGAAAATATCCCCTATATCTTCTATACTAATACTATGCTGATTTTGTCCAGGTATAAGAAAGGGATGTACTCAGAGGCAAAGTGAACCCTTTATCCCCAGGGCATGAATTATGCTTGGTATAATTCATTCATGGTTAATTCATGAACTAGTGTTAGTTATTCTTTCAGTGTGGGCATGTGAATCAGTCCTGAGCAATGAGACATGAAAGGACATTTGCTGAGAAATACTCTGGGACTTTTTTCCCCTCCTTCTTAAGCGAAATTTACAAGATGCTCTAGGAGAACTGAACTTGCTGCCTTTGGTCACAGTGTGAGGACATGATGCCTTGAGTTGCTGTAATTATGATGATGAAAGCCCAGAGAACTGTAGAGAAGCCTTTTTGGAAACTCCACATGTTTGAATTGCTGAACTAATCAATCCTGGAAATACTCACCTCTGAATTTTCAGTTATACTTAAGCCACATTTAATTGGATAATCTGTTTCTTAGAACAGAAGATATCTAATGGACACTCATATCATAGATACTTTAAAATGATATCCTACAGGAAGGTTTATTATGTTACTAAACATTTATGAGTGTTCAAAGAATATTCTTTGAAAAGAAGTTCAAATCACATAGTATTTAGGAGTGAGAAGGATTCATATAGATCTAACATTTGTTATTTTTGCCTACTTGAGTCTATTTCCTTTTTTCCAGAAACTATCATCTCAATATGTCTTTCAAGCCTTCCTATCACTGGCCCTGTCCTCGCATTGATAGATTAAATGGTCTGTGATCCAGGCCTGATCACTTTGATGGGTTCAGTGATACCCAGATGAACCCACCCATAACATCAGACTCCAACTTGGAACTTTCACTTCTGGAGTTCCTTGTGTGGAAGTATTTAAAGCTAGAGCTGCTGGTAACCATCTTGCTACCATGAAGGTTGAGAGCCTGTAGGAGAATCTGCTTTGAGAAATGCATAACTGCAGAAAAGAATGAGAAGATTCCTGATGAAGTTACTTGACTCACTGGATCCAGCACTGCCTGAAGAAGAAAAACCCCAGACTCTTCAGTTATATGAGTTAATAAATTCACCCTAAGTTGAATTTCTGTCATATACAACCAAAGAGTCCTTCTTAATACACTCAGTGACCTATTTTGAGTAGACTTATTTATAGAACTCACTGTGTGAGTCATATGGAATACTTAGAATTGTTCCAATAGAATATACTGTGATTTTTACAATGGTATCTAATTATTAAATATAATTCCATAGGCTTTATATATTAAAATTATTTTAAAAAACTTAGACTAATTTTTCTGTGTATATTATTTATTAACTTCTATTACGGAGCTTTCATGGACAGACTGACATCTTTCAATAGCGCTTACTTAATCTTTGAAAAAGGTAATTTATCTTTTTTGAATTCACTGCCTACTAATCCTATTTGTATTCATCTGCATTTTTTCTAGACTCTTGTATTATCTTAGACTTTTTCACACTATTTTTTATGTCTAAAGATAACTTCTGTTATGTTTTTTAATATCATTGTCTGTTCACACTGTATAATGGATACTTTTTTTGCTCTTTTAATGTACTAATTCTCGCTTTAGTTGTCTTTAAACTGCCAACGAAGTCATTGACTTCCTTATGTCCATTATATTTTTGTGTTCTAGAAGTCTAATTTGATTATTTCTAAATGTGTTTCATCATTGTTTCTTGATTTTCCATAATTTCTAATTTCTTTTTAATTTCAACTTTTGCTTCTTCAAATATATTAAATTTACTTAATTTATCTTTTAATTGATTTTATTTACAAAATCTGTTTTTTTTTTGAGGGTATAATTCTGTCGCTTGTTGTTTCTGTTACTGCTTTGTCATAGTGGCTTTCTCCTAGTGTGTTTCTGTGCTTTTTATCTCTCAGTTCATCATCACTGAGACATTACCTGGGGGGACTATGCTGAGACCTGAGTTTGAGGGGATTGCTCTAAGCATGATTTGAACATGGGTCTTTTAAACATGAGTCCTAATCTGAGACTACACACTTAGTTTAGGTTTATAAATCAATGGTTAGTGTAAATCCTGGATCCATATCTGAGTGAGAGGTGGTTTGTAGTCAAAAATTCTCAGGGAAGGCTTTTTTTTGCCTCCTCAAAGCCAAGTCCAGTATGGGTAAGTTTCCTTTTTACGTTTCTTTTTCTCATCCTCCTCCCCCTCCCCTTGCTGAGAGTATTTCTTTTGCTTTCAGTTGTTTTACTTGAAGTTTTTTAACTGACTTTCCACCCACGTAGGCTCTCAGCTTTGTTTCGAGTCCCTTAAGGTCTTGATCAACAGAGATTTTTCAGTGCCTGGGATAGCTGTCAGGAAGAGCACCTCATTGGATTTGCATTTTCTCAACATTTTTAGCCTCTAAGGAGTACCTCAATTTTTTTGCCTACTCATCTATGCAGTGTATTTAAAGGTTTTTCTTAAAAATTACATTTTGTCCAGCAATTTTAGGTGTTTGATATGCCTTAAAAAGAAGTAGGTGTATTTAACCCACCATTTTGCTAGAAATGGAAGTCCGCTTTCCCTGTTTCTTTAGAGTGTAAACATTACTCATACAGTGCTGCTATGTGAGGCCTCAACATCCCTGACTCGGTGAGGTTCTTTCATGAGGTACATACTACCTTGGTAACAAAGTGAGATACTGATTTTTCATTCTTCTGTCACCCTATTTTCAATTTCACCTACTTCCAAGTTAGTTACTTTACTATAATTTATGTACCGCTTTGAACTATTGTAAATCCTTTTTGGAAGAATATAATATGAATAAATCTGTGAAACAAAGCAAATATTTAAAAATACCTCTGTTTTTAATCTTTTTATGGTTTACAGTGCATTTTTACATATATTATGCTATTTTTGTTTTCTCCAAAATATAGGCAGTGAGGGTATTCTCATGTTGCCAAAAAATGATTCCCCAGGTGGTAATGCCCGAATCAGAATCCAGATTCTAAACCCTGGTCCAGTGCTCTTGTGCTTCAGGAATATTTCAAATATTTAGAAAGGACAAAATAAATGAAGTTAACTGTACATTGCAAACCCCCTGAACTCAAGTTATCAGGGTATTCTTTAATTGAAGATAAGCATGTTGAAATTGCTATAAAGTCTGCTTTCCCCAACACATTTAATTCTAGCTTCTGAAATACTTCTTTTTATTGTTGAAGAATTTATTTGTGACAAATCATTTCCTACTTATATTTTAGATCAATTATATACCATTTGATGGACATCTTATACACAACACTTTGGATACAATTAATTAACTTACATTAATTAAATTAATTCTAGAAGAATCAGTTTACCTGTTTAAATGTGAGACATTGCCAAAATTCAAAGATTATTACAGAAAAGAATAGAGCACAGCTATAATAGAGCTTATTTTCATCTTCAAAGTGACAGATAACTTTTTCACACTCTATTTAAAATGAGCACCACTTACAGCTTTATCTGTATAGGTCTCTTCATAAAATGTTAGTATCAGAGCAAACTGTACAACTGCATATGTCTTTAATAGCCGAGATGCTGCTGATGAGAAGGGAACTTCTTCCCCCTTGACCTAGGAAGATAAGAAAGAAGCCTTTCCATTATATTGTTCCCTTATCTCTCACATTGAAATTCACACTAAGTGAAGAGGAGATATGCAAAAAGAAATGAAAGGTTTTGCTATCTTTTTTAATCCTCGAAATGACTCTAACGTTTATTACTTTGGATAGAAAAAAATGTAAAAATTAGGAGACTTGTTTTTCATTTCAGAAGCATTATGATTCTGATCTACTCTGCTTTATATAGAGCACTGTAAGAATTGATACTGATGATTAACATAAGCAAAATGAACATGTAATATGAAATATGAAAATATGTCCATGATTATACATCAAAGTATAGCAAAAGAGAAAATGGAAGGTGATTTGGGATAGTGTAGATATTCATGCTTCAAAGGCAAATACTGTCTTATTGAAAACAGCTTTCCCAAACTACAGTTTCCCAGAAATAATATAATCCTATCCTTATAATGCAGATTTAGGCATCGATATGATTTTAAAACATTCACTTTGAATTATCTATTGCAAAAAAGGAAAATAATAAATGAACTGTAGCTGACTAGACTTTCTGGAGCTGAAATAAGCAAATTATTTTCACTTATATCAAGTCAGATCATTGTTATATAACTAACTGTGAACATAACCAAGTGTCTGGAAATTCCAACACAGCAGCTTTCATAAGTGGATGAGAAAATATCCTTATTCAGATCAGGATTTTTGAAAAATAACAATATTCAAATAAAACATATTTCATTTTCTTGAATACTGGCTAATTTTTATACTCATAATTATCTTTCAAATCAACAGTAGCTTATTGTTTCTATATTACTATCAATGACAGTTATTTTGATAAGCAATCTCAATACATATCCTAAATGATTGGAAAGAAATTCCTTTTCCTCCATTTCATAAGAGAAATTCCATATTGAAACTGTATTTTTCATTTGATTTTCAGTGTTTTAAACCTCTACCTTGTTTATTTTTAGTTTTTCATGGGATTTCTGTATTTAATGCTACTACGCCACTATGAAATGAATAAAGTTGTAATCTAATCTAATAACCACATCATTTCGGTATGACTTTAGACCTTTTATTCTGGAGACCTCAGTTTTTCATGGACAAAATGAAGGCTCGACTGAATCTTCTCTAAGCCTCTCTGTGACGGATCCATAAGTGTCTGTGTGGTTTCTGCACTACACAAAGGCTCTCGGCTGTGGGTCTGAGCCAAGAAAACCAGCCTCTGCTGCTCTGCCCCAAACCATGCTCCCTAGTAAGAGGCAGTGTCAGTCTGGGAGAAGGCACCCCTCTTAATGGCCCCTAGGTGGTGTCCACTTATTAATTTACACATTACAGGGCTGTATCTGCCTAAGGGAACATCTTTTTTCAGATTTGCATGAAGTCAGCATGTATTACAGGCCGGCTGTAGACCTGACAATATGAAATTAATCTTTGCCATCATCGAATTCGTGAACTTTATTTACCTCTGGAATTTCTTCAATCAGTCCAAGTCTTGGTTTACCTGGACCCCATCCTGGTCCTTTAAATATGACAGAAAACTTATTGAAGAATCCAGGTGTGGCCCAGAATGTAGTCCATATGGTAAGTAAATGGTGGAACTAGAAGAATAAAAATATAGTCTATTTAAGATAAGAAAAGACCATAACAAAAAAGATTAAATACATTAAATCATGGATTTTATTTTATTGTTTAATGTAACTTACAAATTATTCTTTAATATATAGGTTATGTATAATTTGCTAATATTGATTAATATGCAATTGCATTATAAATTGAAATTCATTCTATGCATTCTGCATACGTTTACATTTAAATGTGTTCTTGTCAATATTTCTGAAGCTCCACAAAATTATAAACAGGAAATTTAATAATAGGGCAATTGTTTAGAAAATTAGCAAAGAATAAAAAGTGAGTTCAGAGAATTTGCTTCCAATGGATTTAACTAGCAGCCTGTGCACTCGACAGCCATATCTCGCTAAATGGTTTTTAAAGTTGAACATGGAATCATACAAATATTGCATATCTGTTATATATTTTTAAAATAATCTTTTATTTAATGTATTGAATTACAGACAAACACCTCATTTTAAGAAAAAATGTTCAAAACCATTTCTGATGGTAGACCTCTGAGGATTAAATAGATAGACCACATTCTGTAATAGGAAAAGTTTGCTGAGTCAGAAGTTTACCTTGAGGCTTATAGCAGGAATTCACATTCTTTAAATAACACACATTTGATATGTATAAAGTTAAAAGTATGCCCACACATGACAAGGACTCAACAAATACTGGCTATTAGGATAAATAGCTATACATATCATATATATTATAAAAATGTATCATAGGATTAAAAATAATCCTAGATATTGGGCATCAGCTGTTGACTCTCGAAATGAGTTCTATTATACATGTAGTGATAAATTAATGTAGAAAGAAGTTATGGCTCTATCAGAATTTGTGGTCTCATTGGTATTTTCACTATCTCTTACAGAATTTAAACTGCTAGTATTATAAAAATTGTTTTTAAAATTACTTGAAATATTATAATAAGGAATCTGAAGCAATTAAGCAACAATGTAGGATTTAGCTGAGCAGATTTTAAAGAAAAAGGAAATGTTAGATGGAAACTTATCCTGAGGATCTGCAATAATAATAACATAGAAAATTAATGTTACAACACGCATTAATATACTTACCTGTTTTGTTATTTTAAAAACTGAGTACAAGACTTCCCTGGTGGCAGAGTGGTCAAGAATCCACCTGCCAATGCAGGGAACACAGGTTTGATCCCTGGTCTGGGAACATCCCACATGCCGCAGAGCAACTAAGCCCATGCGCCACAACTACTGAAGCCTGCACGCCCTAGAACCCACACGCCACAACTACCGAGCCCATGTGCCACAACTACTGAAGCCCATGCGCTCTAGGGCCTGCATGTCACAACTACTGAGCCCACGTGCTGCAACTACTGAAGCCTGTGCGCCTAGAGCCCGTGCTCTGCAACAAGAGAAGCCACCGCAAAGAGAAGCCCGCGCACCACAGTGAAGAGCAGCCCCCACTCGATACAACGAGAGAAAGCCTGCGCGCAGCAACGAAGACACAACACCACCAAAAAAAAAAAACAAAAAGAAAAACCTGACTGAAAATTTACTGCTATCATTCTAGACACAAACCATGAGAATACAGGGCTTTTAAATAAGGAGTACTTTCTCACTTACTTGTTTTCCAATGCCCTGAAACTCTTGGACTGCAAAGGAAAGCAAAATGAATGGTCTATACCTAGTGTCAAAGGGGAAAAAATCCTCTCCATCTAACAGGGGCCATCCTAAGGTGCTTTTGATGCCTCTGATGGGAGGTTGAGAAATTTAGCTAATATAAAGGAATACAAGTGAAAGTAAATACATGATTTTGTAGGTTTAGGAACTCCTAATTATTACAACTCGCTGATTTGATATTTCTTACAATATAAGTGAGTATGTAGGAGACTAAAACTTAGACACAGTTGTGACAACTATTATGCTAAAGGCAATGTTTACATGAGGGCAGATTTAGCAGCAGCTCATAAAGACCTATGACTGAATACTGTGTCTCCAAATCCTAATCATCCAACTCCTTGTGCAGCTCATGTGATGCAGTTTTCAACTTCTTATTGTATCTCGAATATGAACCCCTTTTCCTCCATGTGTGTACACTCCCAAAGTCTTGCTAGCTAAAGGATTGCCATGAACCAGCAGTGTCGGCATCTCCTGGGAGCTTGTTAGAAACACAGTATCTTGGCCAGATTTCAGACCTACTGAACCCTACTTTAATAAGATCCTCCCATGATTCATATGCACATTAAGTTTGAAAGGCTCTCTCCTAGAGGGTAGAGACCAAGCTGTATTTCCTTCTTAATCTCTACATTATGAAAACAAGACCACGCCCAGTGAAGAAGTGGCTCTCAATGTATTATCTTGAAACTGATTTCAGTTCTATAAAGAACGTACCTAGAAATGTTTATTATTAAGGAAGTACCTGGATTCTCCTGAAAAAAATCTCTCATATTCTTGGTAATGCCTAACCAAAAGAAAGAGAACCAAAGACAGAGAAAGAAATGTCACTAGTTGAGAAGAAAGAAGAGAAATAATCAACTTTTCTCTTCTGAACAGAGACATAAAAATGCCTTTCACTTGAAAATTGAGTTAATCAAGTTTGGGGCTTGGCCTTCAACCCACCCTACTTAGGTTAGCATCTGACAAACTGTGTTTAGGCGGGGGAATTATTTAAATCCTGAGAACCTCAGTTTCATCCACCAAAAAACTGAGGTTAAAAAGAACCACTACCTTATAAGGTTTTAGTAATGGTTAAATTAAACATGTGTGCTGTTAGCAATGTCCTGCACATAGTAAAAGTTCAATAAATGTCCATTTATTTTGTTACTTTAACTTTCTTTAAAAACCTTGAAGAAGTAGCTTTGAAAAGCAGACCCAACATGAACCTGTACTTTCTTCCCTTTCTGAATGCTGTATATCCAGTCCCCTGGACAGAGCTGTCATTGACTGATCTCTTCATTTTTTCAAGCATTTTTATCTTTTTCTCATTTATTAGTCCCGACCCCTGGGAGTGTCTGCGGTGCTCTGCTACTGACGGATCAGAGCTTCACAGACATTCCTTATTTCTCTAGTGCCAACCATTGAGACCAGCGAACAACCAATACCACATGTCTGACAGAAAACTGGTCCAGGGCAACAAGTCTTAGCAGGTGAGGCAACGTGCAAACCTAACCAACCCGTAATAGCTCCTGACACCTCCGTCCAAGAAGAGGAGGGCAAAGGCCTCACCCTGAATTTCTAACCAGAGTCATGCAGGCTTGAAGCAAATATTTTTCTTACTCTGGGATCAGCCTTAATTATACATTTTACTACCGCTCCTTCTGAATACATGAATATATTTCAGGTCTATTCTGAGAAAGGGTATGTTTGCTAAAGAGCTATTTCTTTTAATTCTAGGTAACAGACATATTTTAAAATTCTTACAATGAATTGTTTCCAAATGTATTCTGCCCAATTTGATTCAAGGCTTTGAGTGCCAGAGTTATTTCTAAATTCTTTTACAGTTAAAACATATATTTTTTAAGGCTAGTGTAATGTGCTTCCACCTTTCAACAGCTGATTTTTCTTTCAAATATAAAATTTATAAAAGGATGGAATCAATTCAGAAGAAATAAAACCAAGTACATTACCTGCACCTTGAAAGGTTCAAATGAATTAATGGGATGTGTTAGACCATATACAACTTTTTCCTTTTCTGCCTCAAATGTTCCTGGAAGATAAACAATAATGATATGATTTTTGACTTTCTGTGAATGAAGGAGCTAATTTAATTTTTTAAATGCTCATAGTTTTTACTTACCAAAAATTCTATCCCATATAATAAGAGTTCCAGCAAAATTTTTGTCTATGCAATAACGATTTCTGCCTATGAGACAAAATATTTAAAAAAAAATTTTTGAAAATGGAAGTTATACTTTTTGAAACAATGATATTCCTAAAAATATCTTTTCACTGACAACACTAGACTTTATTTGCTAGTAAACTGAGTATTTATTTTCCAACTGATTTTACTAAAAAGAGCAAAGACTTCCTTAAAGCCACAGATATTTAGAATTATCCCAGATTTCTAAAAAAGCATCGTTCACAATTTTTCTGGTCTTTAAAAATCTGGGATAATTCTAAGTAATTCTTTTTTTTTAGGACTATTAAAGAGTAATAATTAAAAATTAAATGGTCCAGAACAAAAGGCAATATGAAATAAGATAAATATCAATAATATACGCATTTTTTTTTTGATGTGATCTTTACACCTTTTCACTGCCTCTTTTCCAGGAAGAAAATTTTCCACTTACAGTAAGACTTTCCTATTTTTTTCATCACAAAAGACATAAGTAAAAATTAAGTTACCTTTGATTATATTCATTGACTCATAACATACATGATATTTTAATGCCCCAAATAAATAATAGTTTAAATTTAAAGAGTTGGACATAGTTTACTAATTTAAAAAAAATAAATAAACACAATCATATCCACATGATTGTAAATCAAAGGAAAAAGAATATTAATCCACCAAGCCACTACTCCAATAAATTCAACTGTCTCCACGTGTCCTCATTTCTTTACACATCTTCTGTACATGCAAATGTACACAGGAATGTAAAGGTACAAGGAAAATTCTCCCCTGGTACAAAAGTAGAGTGGGGCTGGCTACACAGATCCACCAACTCATTGCCACACGTAGGCTAAACAGTGGCCCCCAGTTGGGTGAGGGAGCACTTTGAACCTCAGGGAATATGTGGCAATGTCTGGAGACACTGTTAAGAGTCATAACTGGGAGGGGATACTATTAGCATCTAATACGTAGAGACCAACATCTTATAATACACAGGGCAGCCTGCACGCTCTCCCCACATTCCCAAGTGAAGAAGTATCTGGTCCAAAATGTTAATAGTGCAGAGGCTGAGAATGCCTGATATAAAGCAACATGCATGCGAAGGTGCTCTAAGGCCAAACAGGAAACTAGCAACTATTTCTTTTTCAATGTGGACATGTTTTTCTCCAGTCCTTGTGTTTCCTTTAATATGGAGGGAACAGCAAGAGCATAATGCTCTTGACCTCTGCACCAACTCAGTAATAATTCCCTGTGGTGGAGGTATGACTGTGGAGTTTGGAAGGGGAAACTGCACATGTGCAGCAGGACCCCACCCTCTCCCCACCTGGAGGAGCTTGTGCTTCTGCTCTGCTCCCTGTCCCAGGGAAAGGGACCTGCCCACCTTGGGAAGGCAGGCCTGACGTGTGCCAGTACTACTGCCTGTGATGCCTGGAAACTTATAAAAACAGAACAATAATATATATTATTTTCTTACTAGCTTCCATCTCTCAAAATGGCATTTGTGAGATTTATTCATGCCATTACATGTTATAATAGTTTGGACATTGTCACTGCGATGCAGTTCTCCATTACATGAATAGTCTACAGTGTATCTGTTCTATTGCTGACAAACATGCGAATTATATTTTTTTTTCCTATTACCTAATACAAATAATGCCAATATGCACACTCTTTACAGGTCTTTTGGTGAGCAAATGTAAATACTTCTGTTATTTCTTAAGTTAGTGTCTTCAAACCTTAGGCACTAGTCACATGGGATTTTTTTTCTTTGTCAGGAAAAAGCAGTGTATGTTGAGTTTGTTCATAGAATTTAGGCAGAAAGTGAAGTGTTGTTTATTAGGCTTTCCTTAAATACCAACAGTTTTTAAGACCAAGACACTATGACTGTACACAGGAATGACCCTCAGCATGGGGTCAAGGAGTAACTTTCAACAAGCTCCTCACAATATGAAGCGTGTACCCCCTCAGCTGGTTAACTCCTTTTTCCATTACATCTGAGGAGAGCTAAGCAAAAAGGAAATTCAAAAGTCAGCTATGGAGAGGATTTTGTTTTGTTTTGTTTTCCTCCAGTCCTTTCTTTATAGATGAGGTTTGTCCAGGTACGAAGGAAGAAGCAAATGCCTATTTGCAGTGTGTGGTGACTAGGTTGGGTAATTGTGCTGAAGTGATACAAAATAATAATGTCATTTTTCAAGAAATGAGGAAGGAATGAAAGAAGAGATCGAATTTCCTCACCATGATGAACCCTATGATGGCTAGGAGTATTAAGAATCAGTTCCAAAGGACCAAGGTTATCGATGACCTGTTTAAAAGAAAAGGAACATAGTTATTAAATTATATATAATATTTAAGTACTCACATTAAAATCCCATATGGGTTAAGAAATATTGCTAGTTCCACGGTTGGCATCAGAGTCCTAAGAAGGTTCTCTATCTTCTGGTGTTCATATAAAGATAACAATTAGCTCATCACGATATTCTAAGAGACAATATAGTATAGTAGTGAGGTTAAGAGTAGTGAATTGACTGCCTCAGTTCAGTCCCTGAATCCTCTATTTATTATTATGTGGTATTGGGGGAAATTACTTAAGCTTTTTATAAGTCAGATTCCTTATCTTTAAAATGGAAATAATAGTATCTACATAATAATGTTCTGAAGATTACAAATGTTAATGTATTTAGATACTACTATTGCCAAGGCATACTTCTTTAAGTTTCATGTCATTTTATGTTCTTCACCCATCAGCTATGTCTTTGATGACTTATGTTAACAGAGCATAACTAGGCGAAGGGAAACCCAGTATTATATTCGTTTTCTGGAGTTGGTTTCACCCAATAATCAATCATGCAGTAACTTAGTATTGCAGTTGCATTACGGTGATCCTTGCTTATTCAAATAGACTCCTAAATGTTCTCTTACTGTACATGCCCCATCTTCCAGTCCATTTCTGAGGCACGATTCAAAGTCAAATATGTAAAGGGGCTTTTTTGGAATTAAAGACCCTTTAAAATCACGTCTATTATTCTCTAATGTTCTCTCTCAACATTTCTCAGTAAGAACCCCCTATGCCAGAGTCTGCACACTCTAAAGAGTGTAGAAACCAGGTAGTTACCATAAATTAGAACAGCAGGCCATATTTAAGATATCCATTATGTCATACAGTTAATATTGGACAATGTGGGAACGCTTTTCATCTCAATTACATTATTCTTTCTTCCATCAACCATGGCAGATAACAGTCTTTTACTTTTCTTTAATCACAATCTAAATAGATCTTTTAGAGCCTATTTATGACAAAATCAATACATTGATATTTTAAGAAATTACTCACCTTTAAAGTTAACTTCCATTTAAAGGATATATAAGGAATAAAGTAATATGTTAAATGCTACTTAAGGGGAAAAATAGTCACTGAAATAGTAACACTGACATGAATTTGGCAACAAGTCAGTGGTACGAGAAAAAACAGGGAGCTGGGACTGCTTCAGATGAAAAGATATTTAAGATACATACAACCAAACGTATTGTGGGGATCTTGTTTAGATACTGATTTGAACAAACCAAATATAAAAGACATTTTATAGGCAATGAGAGAAAACTGATTATAAACATAGTATGACATGATAAAAATACTGTTTTATTAGGAGTTATGATGGCATTGTCATTGCATGAGAAAATGTAATTGTTTTTTAAGAGTTGTATAACTAAAGTATACGTGACATGAGATCTAGGTTTTGCTTCATCATATTTGGCAATGAAAAGGAAAAAGAAAAAAAGAATAACTGATGAAAATGAATCAAAATCATAGTGTTTTTATTGAAATATAGTTGATTTACAATGTTGTATTCATTTCAGGTGTACAGCAAAGTGATTCAGTCATACATATCTATTATCTATTATTTTTCAGATTCTTTTCCATTATAGGTTATTACAAGATATCATAATGATTTTTAAATTGAAGTTATGGAGCTAGAAACATTCATTCTATTATTCTACTTTTCTGAATGTTTTAAAATTTTTAAGACAAATTTAAATAAAAGAAATTACTACTCTAGTAATATACAGTAATGCTCAGTTAGTTGGTTGAAAATATTAATATTGATAGAGCCCTATAGTCCCAAACATACATCTATGTTGTAACTCTTTATATAGCAGGGTTTAATACTTTTCTGGCAACCTCTGACACTGAAACACCCAATTTGCAATTGCTCTGCAGACATGCAGAGCCGCAGGAGCCACACGGTCCTCAGCTTGTGGGGTCCTGCACGTTCCTGAAGGAGAAGCAGCAGCAGCGCTGCCACATAACAATGTTGCATCTCTTCATAGGGCAGGTGTCACCAGCATCTCCTTATTAGACTCACTGCACACCTGAAAGAAACAGTCCTTGCCTCCTTCCCTGCTGCCCAGCTTCTAAGGGGTTCTCGGTTTCCATTACGGTACAGGCATGCAAAGGATGCAAATGTTTGCAATGCAGAGGATATGTAATATGTTATCTCTCTCTCTCTCTCTCTCTCTCTTTCTTCTTGTCTCTCTTTTCTAATCTAGAGTTCTATAGCCATTTTTAAAGTTATCCATAAGAAATGTATTATGGGATCCAAACAACAGACTTTTTTTGTTGATCCATTAAGACTTTTTCATTGATTCATACAACAGAACTCATTTATACATGAAAAAAATCTCTGCAGTTTTTAATTTCAGGAGTTCAAAATACGGTGAATATATAGCCCTTATATCAGACCACAGTCCTGTGAAATAAGAGGCAAAAATATTATCCCACAAATGCACTATTAATGACCAGAAATTGGGAGGGGAGTAAGTCGAAATAACCCTTAATTTTATTGGACTACATTGCTTTGTACTGGTGGAAAAATATTTGTTGAGAAGAAGAATGGTGACGGATAGAGAACAAGAAGGGGGTTTCTCAGCAGTCAGGACATTGAAATCTGATGCTCTGCTCAGGCTTTGTATCTCTGGCAGAGAACCAGATGGGAAAGGAGAAAACCATTTTATCCTTGTTTGTGTCTTTGGTGGCTAACATATGTTACAAAAACAGACAACAAAAGGGGGTAGAGGAGACTACACTAACTGGTTTCTGCTACCCAGATGCATTTCTAATCCTTGGTCCCGGCGTGTGTGCAGCCAGATTTAAAGCCCCACAAATGGTAAGTGAATTCAGATGATTGGAGCCTTGGCTGCGGGCGTTATTTTTTTAATGTCAAGTACTTTTCCTCAAAGAAAATCTTTTGCTTCTGCAGGCTAAAGCATGGTGATATCAATATTGAAAATTCCTTTTTTTTTTCTTTTTTTAGTAAAATGCCAAGTATAACACAGGCAACCAGAGTTAAATTTCCTTGTAGTGCCTATGAGTACCTTGGAGCTGGGGAAGACCACCTTGGTGTGGGAAATGATTCATCACTCAGACAGCCCAGTCAGAACCTCTCTTGTAGTAAACCCTTCTGATTCAAAGTCATGGAGAAGTAATTAATAACTAATAAGAGCTGAGTGGGACGACTTATCACCCATTTTTGCAAATTCAGTCATTTAGAAATTCAACCACATCTAGCTTTGAATCACTTCCCGAAAATATTTTACTGTGAACATAACTGGAGCTATTCTCATTTTTAGAAGTTATTTGTCTTGCTTTTTTTTTTAGATTTAGATGAGTTAATTTAAATTATAAAATTTTAGAACATATAGAGGACTTAAAAATAATATAGTGCAATACTCTATTACAAAAAAGCATAAAACTGAAGCTCGGAGAAGTTAAATTACTAATCCAAGTTTAAACATCTTAGAAGAAGCCCTAAAGTCTTCTCAGTTTCAACTCAGTAATCCTTCTATTTTTCTATCATGTTGCTTTATGAGATATAGCACTTTTTCCATCAAATAAAAGAAATCTAAATTTTTAGAACTTTAACGGGAAATGATAACTAAGTGCTTTTTGACTACATTTCAAAATGAAATCCAGTTATTTAGAAAGAGCCCAGGAATTTCAGCTTCTACATTGCGCTCATCGTATTTTAGGCACTTCTGGGGCTTCTTAGGTCTCTAAAGCAACGGTCTGTGTCTTGTAGCCTGTAGTTTTCTATCAGGGTTTTATAATCTGAGGGCCATGGATGTCTAGAAGGGCCATTTATGGGCTTCAAAAGGCCAAGAACACCCTGAAGTGTCATACCAAATTTTATGAATATGTGACTATGGGTATTTTCTTGGGGAAAACTACTATTTTCACAATATACTCAAAGGGGTACATAAGTCCCCAGAGGTTAAGAATCAATGTCCTAAACAGAGTGCTTTAGGTTGTTGCCTTTGCCCTTCTTATTTATATTGTGTTTTTAGTTTCTGTATTATTAAAACTTGGGTGCTAATTTCCCACCCAATCTTCACGGACAGTAACTTTAACATTTTTTTCTGCCTATTTCGTGAAATCATTGTTTTCCAAAAAGATTGTTTCTTAAGCTGCTTTTACTTGTTTAATAATAAATTATTAAAAATAAATAAATAATAAAAGTAACAATTTTATAATTATAAGCTCCATCCATTCTATTGATTAACCTTTATCCAGCAGAAGTGCTCTGGACTGGATTTGCTGGAGTGGTCACAAACTCCTTATTTCTCTCTCCACAATTTATGGTGGATGTAGGGAAGAAGAGTTAAATGTAAAAGTAAGAGAACAGGAACCATGAGTTTCATCATGTCATTTCATCATGTCATTTCCTCTCATCAAAACTAAAATGAACTCAAATAAAAGGATCTTCATAATGAACTAAATAAAGTCCAAAACATCTGGAATTCAAAGCCGTTCACATTTTTCCTCAAGACCAATCCCAATGCTCTTACTTTTGCCTCTAAGATCTTCATGTCCCATCCTGACCTGCTGGAATCATGCTCTACCTCCAAGACCTAGTTTAATTTTCCAAGCACTCTTCTGGATTTTTCTAAAGGGAATTTTGTTTTCCTTTCTCTGAGTACATATCAAGATACCACTACTTTTTATGTCGGTCTGTCCTATGTCCTAATTATTTGTGTTCATTTCTGTGAAGACAGAAACTGGGTCTCACCCTTCTCGAAGTTTCTCACAGCACATACAACATTGGTTTGCACATAGTGATTTCTCAGCAAGATTATATTGGGTAGATAAGTCAACTTTACTGCCCTCCACACTTCTGCCTTTATAGTAGTGGTTCTTAAACAGGGGTGATTATGGTCCCAGGGGACTGGTGGCAATGTCTGGAGATATTTTTGGTTGTCTCAGCTGGGGAAAGTGCTATTGTATCTACTGAGTAGTAGGTTTTAGTGCCGCTAACCACCCCACAGGGCACAAGACATTCCCCGAAAATAAGAGTTATCTGGGAAGCAGCCGCATAGCACAGGGAGATCAGCTCGGTGCTTTGTGACCGCCTGGAGGGATGCGATAGGGAGGGTGGGAGGGAGGGAGACGCAAGAGGGAAGAGATACGGGAACATATATAACTGATTCATTTTGTTGTAAAGCAGAAACCAACACACCATTGTAAAGCAATTATACTCCAATAAAGATGTTAAAAAAAAAAAGAAAAAAGAGTTATCTGGTCCAAAATGTCAATAGTGCCAAGGTGGAGAAACTCTGTGTCATGGGTGTGAATGTCTTACTGTGCTCTAGTCTTGTGTAGTTCAGGAGGGAGGCTCTGTATAATTTCTGTCTTCTAATTGGGAAGTTGGAGGAAGGGGTGCATTAGGGAATGAGCCTGGTAGTTACTGCCAAGGCTAGAGGCAAAACATGAGTCTGGAGTGTCCTTAGAGTTTAAAGCCAGGAAAGTGAGTCCAAACATAATTTTTGTTTTAGTGAGGTGAAAAATTAAGACAAATAACTAAAAATAAAGGGGCTAACAACAACAATAATAACAACAACAAAAAAAACACACACAGAAAATCACAGAGGCTAGATGATGAGATAATTGAATTATGATAATCATCGGCAGCTGAATTTCTTGAATTACCTTTATGCTCTCTTAGCACCAGTTTGTGTGGGCTTCAGTTTCAATGAAATGAATCAGAAATAGAAAATATAGTTTCCATGTCATCAAGTGCTTTTGAAAGTTCCTTTGAGAATTCTCATGACACCCGCACCCCACCCACCCTCCAGCTACACTTTGAGTGAGCTGGATAACTTACAAGTCTAGAAGAGTGATGACACCTTCATAGTGCGTAGGTTACCAGCCTGAAATCATTTGGCTTTGCAAATTGATAAACTAAGTACACGTGGTAAATCAAATATTTAAATGTCTATTATGAACCGATTGCAATTAATTCTTTCCATGATATAGTTCTCAGAAGTTTTCTCACTACCTTACATTACATGAAAAACATACCTCAATAGGTCTTTCCAATTGAAACTGAAAAATCACTTACAGTTGAACTCTATAAGCATCAAAGTAAGTGTTTTAAATTAGTGTCTTGTCTGAAATTATTTCTTATAAAAGTAACTTAGTCCATTCTATACATTTCTTAATTAGTTTCACGTATTCTTCTGATTGGGAAACATGGGTTAGATTTTTATAGTTCAGTTAAGAATACAGAAATAATTACCGGATGGTCAAGTTGGATGACAAGATTTCCTTTCAACAAAAGTGATTAATTCAAGAGAAAAGTATTTTGTTTGTCTGTATTGCTTAGAAAATTGCCTCGTCTCACCTCACTTTGACTATTGAGGATAGGGAAGAGACTTTCTAAATCTAATTTTGAAAACTCTAATTCTATTTTTTCCCCAATTTTGGAATAATATGTGAATACCGTATTACATTTCTACCCTGCAGTTTTTCTATCTGCAGACTGGCACCAAAATGCTAAAATATATTATTGAAAGGCCACAGAAATCCTTATAACAACTTACTTTTAAGAAAGAAGGCATGAGCTTATAGTTATTTGTAAAGTTCTTTCCAAATAAGAGATGCTTACAAATATTCACGCACCCTGAGAGGAAAAAATTATAATAGGGAAAATATGTCTTAAAAAGCATGTGTTTTACAGAATTCTCATTATAAAAATGAATGTGCTAACAATATGATAAATGCTGAGGGGCGACTGGGTTGAGGGTGAAGTGAAATGAAATCTCCGTAGCAGAAAAATGCCTGCATTCAGATGAGCGTAGGTTACAGTGATGACATTGACTCTAAGTAATCAAGACTTCTCCTTACAGCATCATGCGTGATTGATGTTCCAGAGGGACCCATACCACTGCAGGCCTCTGGGTTTCACTGCATCAGTATTTAAGGGAAATGCTAAGCCAGCTCCCAATACATTTATCATCTGATATAAAAATCATTGTCATGTTATATTTAACTAAGAAACATATGCTTGAAGTGCAGACTAAAAACAGCAAAACTTTTCAGGTAAATTAGTGGCAAGATTCAGTGCAAACCCAAACTAAAATTAAATGGACTAACAGTTATATTATGATTACTTACCTTTTTCTTATCTAATTTTCTTTCTTTCTTCCTTCTTTCCTTTTTTCCTTCCTTCCTCTCTCTCTCTCTTTTTAACTTTTTCCTTCTTTCTTTCAACTATCTATCTATCTGCCTTTCTACCTATCTATGTATATGTCTATGCATGGGTGTTTTTGTATTAAAAATTTGGAGAATCTTTTATTTGGAAAGATCTTTATAATTAACTATAGGCTCATGCATATCTTTTTGAAAAGTAAGTGATTATCAATATTTCTATGACCTTTCAATAATGCCTTCCAGTATTTTAGTCCCATTTACAGATTAAGAAACCTGAAGGACAAAAATATTAATGTATATACATATATTTATTTCTATTAAATATATTTATTATATATATACTAAATATTAAATACAAACTCAAATACCAATCAATGACAATTTTAGGTACCAAACTACCAGTAAGGGTTTTCTATTAGGGTTGGAAATAATCTATTTCAGAGGATTAAAACCTGTATTTATAAGTCCTTATCAAAGTCTTTTATTAAAAGCTACTTGCAGAATAATCAGAGCAAGAAGTCTCTTGTCAGGGATTCCATTCATTCTGCAAACATTTATTGAATTTCTATGAACTTTACTAGGTTTTAGAAGTAAAAAGAAATAAAGCGAGATGCAGGTACTTCACATAGGAAGCTTATTTACAGCCCAATGGTCTCTTCAATGGAAAGGTAAAGCTATTTCAGAAACAAAGCTTTTCTAAAAACTTATCTTTCTCGTAAAATTTTGTGATTTTGCGGGAAGGATGAGAAAATCATTCTTTTTTTTGTCTTGTTTTGTTTTCAATTACAATGCACAGCAGAGACATTTGAGCTTACAATAAATTTGAATATGTAACTGGCACAAGAGTTATTTAACAAGAAGCAAATTGAGTTCCTTTTCCGGGTCTCAAGCTGAAAACTACCCTTAATAGAGATATATGCTTTTGCTTAGTTTTCTATAGTGCTGCTTTGCAAACAGTCCCATTGCTTGTTGCCAGAGAATGCTGTAGAGAATTCTCCCTTGTTCATAAACTTCATCTGACTGTATGGAAATTAAAATAACCTATGTGGGTTTCATTTATTCAATAGGTATTTACTGAGTGCATATTTTATGGAAAGTACTGTGTTAAGATCTTTTGAAAGGTCACGGAATAAAACAATGGAAATTACAATTTATTAGCAGGTAGTTTATTAATTTAAAGGTAGAATGAATGACAATGTTAGATTTTTATTGTTTGCATATATATATTTATGTACGAATAGGTTTTTCTCTCAAAAAAAAATCTATAGCAATTCCTCACTTAAAGTTTTAGAAAAAGGATAAAATCCATAAATACTACAAGTCAACATATTAAAATAATTTTACTTCTTGTTCTGAATTAGTTGATCTTTAAACACCCATTGTTTTCCTTATTAAAAACTTAATCAATCTGAACAGTTATGGATAAATTTATACTGTAAAGCATCTGGTGATGAAATGTAAAAATAAAATCTTAATTATACCCCCCACTAGATCTGCTGTGTTAATTCAAGACAACAGATTCAAGTATTTAGACAGATGGTAGTGGAGGCCATATTAGCCTCTTGATTTCTCTACAGGGAAGCAAGAGAAAGCAGAGCTCTTAGGATCTGGGCTTGTCTGCCTACTTTCACACTTTGAAATCCTCGACAAATGCTGATTTATTCACAGCCAAATGTTTTCCTATCTGATTAGGCAGTTTTCTACTTCAGTAAGCATGTAATATGGAGGTAGCTGAATTTCCACACTAAGGAGTGAAAAAACAATATTTATAGTTTGGAAATAAAACAATCTGGAGGAATCAGGACTGTTGGGATCATAAAGAGCTTCATAGGGAGTAAATTTTTGATAAATCCATACCACAGGGTTAAAGAGTTAAAAGCTTGGTTTTAAGAAGAATGAGACTAGGCTATGTTTATACAATAAACAAGGGTTTTAAAGAACTGTGTTTGTAATAAATTACCTTGAAGGCTGACTCTTGTCACTTATGATTGTATTATTCCTCAAACAAGAGGTGGACAAGTTAGCATTCTATTTGAATTCATCTCAGCTTACATTTTGAGTAACACTTTTAACTTTTCCTTAGAAAAATGAATGTAAGTAGCTGCTGAATGTGTTCCTTCAAAGGGAGGTGGATTCCAAGTGACTTCTATAAAGCAACACCAATTAAATTGACCTAAGAAAAATGGGAAATATTCATAAGCATAACTATGTAAAACTTCATTCTTGTGTAACATCATTTTATTTTACCAATTTGGTCACTCAGTGAGAAAAGGAACCACATTGTTATTAGCGGTAGTAACATCATGTTCAAAGAAGGTAACTGACAAACAGAGTTTAGGTAGTTCTTACACAAACTCCAAATGTTTGACTCATTCTAAGGCTCAGTACATTGTATCTGTCATGATGATCATATTCCCAATTTCAGTGTCGCTTTTACATTCATTAATCAACAAATGTCAGTGATTACTGACCATGTACCTGGCAGTTGCTAAGCATTAGATATAAATCTGCATTTTAATGTTTACAATCTCATAGGTCAGATCTCCTGTCACTCATTATAAATTTTAGTCTGTTAAATATTTGTAAATACCAATTGCTTAAAGTCAAATATCATAGCATGATTTCTCAATTAGTTGTTTGGAAGCTACAAGTATCTGTTTGTCATAAATTAATTTGTCCTGTTCCTATTTGCATATTTTCCTTCTAAGGACAAGCTAAAGGACAACTTCTCCCCTTGTCCCTCAGAATTTATTAAAGATTTATTTATTTTTTAACTGTACATCATGTCTTAGTCAGTTTGGGATGCTGTAACTAAATACAATAGACTGTGTGGCTTAAACAACAAACATTTATTTCTCACAGTGATAGAAGGGAAGAAGTCCAAGATTAAGGTGCCAGCAAATTCAGCATCTTGTGAAAGCCACCTTCTTTCTGTATCCTCTCCTCTTTGTCTCTTCTTCTATGAGCACTAATCCCATCATGAGGGCTCCACCTTCAAGACCTGATTACCTCCTAAAGGCTCCATCTCCAAATACCATCACTGTGGGGATTAAGGCTTCACCATATGAATTTTGGAGGAACACAATTCATTCCACAGCACATCCTCTCTGATCCAAATCTTTGCCATGGGTACTCTCTTCTTGTTTCTCCTTCTGCTTCTCTTCAATATATACACATATTATAAAGAATCTGGTTAACATGACCAGACAAGACAATGGGAAAACAAAGAGGTATAAAACATAGTCTTTGTCTTCAAGAAGTTTACTGTCACCTCCTGCATTCATTGTGCTCAAACTTCATCACAACAATGTTCAGTCTAATCTCTTGGGAAGCTTGCTCAAGTTTCCTACTCTTGCTCTCCAGAGATTTAGATTCTGTGGTTCTCAGAACGGGACCATGATTCTATTTCTTGAGTAAGCACAAATAGTTCTGATGCATGCGGGTGACTGGCAACAGTTACACCTGCTTCTATTAGCTCTGTCTCTGTGTACCAGTTCCAATATGCAGGGTTTGTTTTGTTTTGGTTGTTTTTTTGCTTTTTCATAATTGCTATCGGTTGAAAGCGTATTATTTTCCAGACTATATACTTAACACATGTTATTTCATTAATCCTAACAACACTCTTATGGGGTAGGTATGACTAGTTTCAGTTAACAGATTTGGAAGCAATGTCAGAGAGTTTAAATAACTTTACTAAATGTCCACAGGCATTCATTCAACAAACATGTCTTGAGCTCCTATTAAGTAGGTACCTTTTATATTCTGGGAACACACTAGTGAAGAAGATGTACAAACCTCTAACAGAGCATAGACTTCTCTTTCATTATAAAACCTTATGCCATTATGTTTTACTACTCCCTTGTTCCTGAAATGTCTTTCTCTTCAATTCTGGTTATAGATTCCGATCTTATTTCTTGTGTCTGAAGGCCTCCAATTCCAATCCTTTCACAACAGATATTTGAATATGGTGATCTATGAATTTTTAAACAGTTTATTGATAATCTTCAGGAAACTCAGTAAAATTCTTGATATTTTGTCAAGTTTTTTCCTTTGGCAAAGAGTCACCAGAATCCAACAGTTTCTGGAAGGAGGTTGTGATCCTCAAAATGTTAGTAATAAAGTGTGCCAACCCAGGTCAGAAAACTGGAATCGCTCTTTGGCCCAGAGTAGCTGCTTGAGAAATATTTTTTGAACATATGAACTTCAAAGAGATTTATATATCTAATACATGTGGAAAAGCATTACTAATTTATACAAGAATAAGCAGGGTGGGGGTGAATTATTTTAAAAGGTAACTGTAGAACAGAAGATTTCTTCTAGAGAGAACATGTATAGGCTACTAGAGAGATCAAGGAGTTGAAGGTGACACCAGGATTTGATCTTGACATTGTCTTCAAGTAGCAATGGAAACAAAGAACAGCTGACTTGAGGTGAGAAGAGCTGAACTGGAACACGTTTTAGAAATGTCGACTCAGAGTGGTGTCAAATACTCCTATGAATATGTTAAGTCAAACATTCAAAAGATAGATCTTAAATCCATAAGAAAATTCATATTAGAGCTATAGACTAAATATGCAATTACTTGAAGACAACCTAAAAATGGTGAAGTAAATTAAATTCTAAGAAGGAAGAATACTGAGAGAAGAAAAGAGAATTGGAACCGGAAATTCAGGAAGAAGTCAAACAGAGTAAGGGAGTAAGGAGAGCACAAGTGCTGAGAAATGTCTCAACTTATTTCAAGAACAAAAGGTTTATGATACTAGGTACTATTGGAATAAGCACTGGATAGAAAAAAAGCATGAAAGTTGATTTTTGTTAAAATAAGTATCTTTCAAAAGCATATATTTTGAAATAGAACTTACTCATTCCCCCAAGTTCCGAAAGTTATGTAATCATCACCCTCAAAAATTTACACTCTATTAGGGGAGATCCAGCATAAGTATATTCTAGATATAAATACAAGTACGTACACACATATGTTTATTAATATCTAACACTAATAATTATTATCAGCAAGTTACAGTTAATTGTCTATTTAAATACTGGTGTTTGTTTTTATTAAAGTTTGTATATATTTATATAATATATGTACACATACACGTAAATAGATGCTCACATAATAGATGAGGGACACTTTCTGCTATCAAGGAACTCAGAGAATAATGGGAGAAGCAGAGTTAAGCAATAAATACAATACAGTGGTGTAAGAATTAAACTTCACCATTATTAATTGGATGCTTCCTATGTGCAACAACTGATATGTTATCTCACTTATGCCCTCCCAACAGAGCCCATGCTTTTTATCATTAACTGCCAATATGGAAATAGGACACGGGGTAGTGTCAAGAAAAGTGCGCTCAACTTTAACTAAGAGGTGAAAGAGTGACATTCCAGAGGAAGTGGTAATTGAGTTGCATCGTGGGGAATGTCTGGGAAAAAGGTATCACAGAGAGAGCCTATGCTAATACAGAGGGAAAAAATGTGTTGGGCATGCTTAGGGAGCAAAAAGCAGTGTGGTTTAGCTGGACCGGCTAACTAATGGAATGAGACTGGAGAGTAAGCAGGGTCATATTGTAAGGCTGCTAAAATCTATGTATGTATTTAAGGTGTTTGATTCTATCTTGGAGGCAATAGAGAGCCATTTAAAAACTTCTGTTGCTGATGTTTGTTTCATGTTGGGTGTGCCCTGATACTGCTTGGGTTCTAAAATGATCACCACAGTTGTATGCAAATATATAGGAGAGGAAAGAGTCTGCAGGAATAAGAAAAAAAAGGAATTTTGTAGTAATCATCTATGTAACATGATAAGAGCATAAATTAAGGCGAGGCAGTAGAAACAAAAAGGGGAAGAGAGATGAAAGAGCTGTTTAGGAGGAAAACACAACAAGTGTACAATGAATACCTTAAGAGAGTGACAGGGTGTGCTAGTAAAAATTATGCCAGAAAAAAAAAAAGGTATACATTGGGGCTGCACCAGGCAAACTGGGACATTACCAAGAGATGTGAAATCAATGATACAGGATTTCAAAGGAGGAAAGGAGAGAGAATTGTTTACCAGGTTTTGAGCCACAGATCTACTATAAACTAGCTGCAACAACATTAAACAAGTTCATCTCTATGTAGTTCAATTTCTTCATTTTGAATGGGGACAACAGGGTTGCATTAGTAAATACATTGTATAATCAAATAAGTACATCTTGTGAAATACTTAGCATAGTGACTGACACATGGTCTGAGATACATATGTGTTTGCTCTTAATAAAGGAAACACTTTATGGAGAACAGGGAACTGAGTTGGGCCTTGCAAAATGTATAGAATAGCAACATGTAGAAAATATAAAAAGGAGAGGCACTGCAATGATCATATATCAGATGTATTTGGGAAATGGAAATGGTCTAGTTTGACTGAATTGTACAGAATGGAAAGTAATGGGATATATACCAGGAGATCTATTTGAAAGGCAGTGCGTGAGAAACATAAAATGCAAGAAATTTAGACTTAACTCAGCAAGCCATGGAACATCACCAAATAATTTTCAGCAGGAGCAGCCTGAGAATAGATTAAATTTTAAGAGGGACAAGTAGATGTGTATGAAGTTCACACAGCAGTTTGGTACAGGTAACATTACAACTGAGCTCTGTCTCAAGTAACCAATAGCCATGATCTTTTCACTGTACCATATTGATTCTTTATGAACCCTGTGGCATTCTGCCATGCTATACTGAGATGTAATCAAATAAAAATTTTGTTTGAAGAAGTACGATGTGTGAGTAATGGCAAAAAATTATCTCTGAGCCAGCTATGTTACCTTATATAAACTGTAGAATCTCAATATTCTTAGCTTTAAAAGGGATGGTGTTTGCTCACAGAGTTAGTGAATATAAAAATTTCAGTTTTCTAAAATTGTCTTAAATTTCTGGTATGGTTTCCTGCTGCATGTACTTCTATATGTTGTCCCCTTAAAATAAAGCTCCATTAACTGAAGTTATTTGAACTTACATTCATTCTTTACAACCTGTAAAAGTTTAATTGGTCTTTAGTGACTCAAATTATTTTATGGGAATTAAATGAAAAATTTTTGCTTGGCACATACTCAGTGCTTAATACATGGTAGCTATTTTATTATAACATTAGGATCAGAAATGACCCATCTATTGGGAAGCTGTATAGTGTAGTGGATGAGAACAAGGAATCTGGATCCTGACTACTGGATACAAAGCCCAGCTTTCACATTTACCAATCACATCACCCAGAATAAGTTACTTAGTATATTTAATTGGAGGAAATAGTATTCGTATTTCATAGAGTTGCTTTGAAGATTTAATGAGATAGTATTTGTTAAGATGCTTAAAATTTAATATTTTCAAACATTTTTATAATGCAATAAAATAAGGTAAATTTAATTTTAAAATAAATAATAAATCTAATAACTTAATAAAATGCTGAAAAACTGAGTGCTGGCTAAGTATATGATACACAAAATGAAATAAGTAAATAGACAAACAGAAACGTCATTTAATCATATTTTCCTTGGGATATCTCAGCCAATAACAACTATCAGTAACTGAGAATTATTGGCCTGGGATGACTGTAACTGTTTATTCTCCTAAACTTGTCTGTTTTTTAATATCTTTCAAGCTCAGATACTTTTCCTTCTTCCAGAATATTGCATCTCATTATTCCAGTCTTTAACCCAATTTTGTTTTTTGTTATTACATGCAAGAGTAGGAATGTAATAGGCTAGGCACTCAGTGCATGTCTGTGGGATATAATAATTAAAATATTTAACAAGATATACAGAACTTGGCAAATTTAATAATTTTTTATATTGATTAGTTTCTAAATCACACAAGAAAAGATATTAAAAAACCTGATCAATGCACTTCATGATAACAATCTGAAACTCTTATAGTGAAGAATGAATTTTTTTTCCCAAAGTAAATTTGTGCATTAATTAATTATTCAAGTTTAAAATCCAACTGCATGGGACTTCCCTGGTGGTGCAGTGGTTAAGAATCCGCCTGCCAATGCAGGGAACACAGGTTCAATGCCTGGTCCAGGAAGATTCCACATGCTGCAGAGCACCTAAGCCTGTGCACCACATCTACTGAGCCTGCGCGCTAGAGCCCATGTGCCACAACTACTAAGCCTGTGGGCCCTAAAGCCCGCATGCCACAACTACTGAGCCCACATGCTGTAACTACTGAAGCCCATGCACCTAGAGCCCATGCTCCACAACAAGAGAAGCCACCACAATGAGAAGCCTATGCACCGCAACGAATAGTAGCCCCTGCTTGCCACAACTAGAGAAAGCCCGTGCACAGCAACAAAGACCCAGCACAGCCAAAAATTAAAAATAAATAAATAAATAATAAATTTAAAAAAATAAAAAATCGAACTGCATTTATTCTTATTAGTAATTCATACTAAAGTATGTATTATATTAAAATTATGTCATAAAATATACACAAATAATTATAATGATGGCTAGGAATGAATAGTAAGTGACATCCAATAAAACAGGTATCTAGAGTGCAGAAATAGTAACATCAACAATAATAGCACTGAAAACATTTTTTAGTACTTTTTATGTGCCAACTGTTCTAATCAACAGATTGTAACATGAACTCTTTTATAATCCTCACAACAATGCTACGTAGTGTTACTATTTTTATTTTACATGTGAGGAAACTGAGGCATAGGAAGGTAAACAGTCCAAAGTTGCAGTGATGATTCACAACAGCCAAAACATGGAAACAACCTAAATGTCCATCAACAGATGAATGGATAAAGAAGATGTGGTACATATATACAGTGGAATACTACTCAGCCATAAAAAAGAAGGAAATAATGTCATTTGCAGCAACATGGATGGACCTAGAGATGATCATACTAAGTGAAGTAAGTCAGAAAGAGAACGATAAATACCATATGATATCATTTACATGTGGAATCTAAAATATGACATAAATGAACTTACCTATGAAATAGAAACAGACTCACAGGCATAGAGAACAGATCTGTGGTTGCCAAGATGGAGGCAGGGTGGGGGAGGGATGGACTGGGAGTTTGGGATTAGCAGTTGCAAGGATGGAGAAATGGATACATTTGGATACATAGGATGGATAAACAACAAGGTCCTATGGTGTAGCACAGGGAACTATATTCAATATCCTGTTATCAACCAAAATGGAAAAGAATATGAAAAAGAATATATATATGTATAACTGAATCACTTTGCTGTACAGCAGAAATTAACACAACATTGTAAATCAACTATACTTTAATTAAAAATAAACACACACAAAGTTGCAGTGATTGCAATAAATGAAGTCAGGATTTAAATTCAGGTAATTTAATCTCTAAGACCCCAAAAGGAAAAACACAGTTTACAGTATGCAAATGGTATTTCTTACTTTTACTGTGTTTCAAAAAAAGCACTTGAGATGAATAATTGTGTGTTTACAATACTCATATTTAATTTTAAATAACTATAGTATGTGAAATATTCAAGAATGTCTTCCCAGATGTCACTTTTCTTTATGCAAAATGAATATAAATCTGTTAATGAAAAAGACTTGTTGACTAGCTTAATAATTCCAATACATTTCCCACCTACACAAAGGGCAAAACAACAGCTACAGAGACTTGAGATAAACACGTTTCTCTGCAATTATGACTTAAAATTTATGTCACAAATATTACATATTTCACTCTTTCTCAATGGTTTATTAAAAAGATAGAATAAAATAGATATAGCTAGGTAAAAGAAAGCTAAATTTTTACACATGACTGGGTCTTGAGTAGACCTGATAAGATTTTGAAGAATAGATAAACACTGCCAAACTTCCATGAGAAGCATAATGTTGGATGCAAAAGGGCAATAAGCAAAATACTTTATTAGTTATATCATCAAGAATTCAGGTGTCCTAATTCTCTGCTCATGCTGCTACCACTCTATTGTTTTTGCTGCTATCGCATTACTTTTTCCTATTCTTCTCTATATGTCCTGGCTTCTGCAAACTTCTGGCTTCTATAGTCTCACTAGCTATATTGCTTCAAAATACCACTGTATGTTTCTCATGCTTTCTAACTGTGCACATTACACTCTGCAGTTCTCCTGTATGCCAATTTCTACTGACCCTTACTGTACAGGTCTATCATGAATATATCCACAGAGAAAAGATCTGATTGGGGCAGCTGCATGATTTTATGGTGTTGCTGATGAGAAGAATTTGTTTTCTTCATAGCTTGTCAACTAGATCACTGATGGCAAGTGATGGCAAAACAGTGATGTTTGTTCTTGGTGGATATAGTCTGCACAGTAGGATTCTACTAGAATGGCCACACTAAGTCATGTCCTGATTGCAACATACAAATTATACAGGTCCCAGAAGAAGAAGAGAAAAAGAAGAGAAAAAGAAAGGGTCTGAGAAAATATTTGAAGAGATGATAGTTGAAAACTTCCCTAACATGGGAAAGGAAATAGTCAATCAAGTCCAGGAAGCACAGAGAGTCCCATATAGGATAAACCCAAGGAGAAACATGTCAAGACACATATTAATTAAACTTTCAAAAATTAAATACAAAGAAAAAATACTAAAAGCATCAAGGGAAAGGCAACAAAAAACATACAAGGCAATCACCACAAAGTTAACAGCTGGACTTTCAGCAGCAATTCTGCAAGCCAGAAGGGAGTGGCAGGACATATTTAAACTGATGAAAGGGTAAAACCTACAACCAAGATTACTCTATCCAGCAAGGATCTCATTCAGATTCGACGGAGAAACTAAAACTTTTACACACAAGCAAAACTTTTACAGACAAGCAAAAGTTAAGAGAATTCAGCACCACCAAACCAGCTTTACAACAAATACTAAAGGAACTTCTCTAGGCAGGAAACACAAGGGAAGGAAAAGACCTACAAAACCAAACTGAAAGCAATTAAGAAAATGGTAATAGGAACATACATATTGATAATTACCTTAAATGTGAATGGATTAAATGCTCCAAGCAAAAGACACAGACTGGCTGAATGGATACAAATACAAGACTGGTATATATGCTGTCTACAAGAGACCCAATTCAGATCTAGGGACATGTACAGACTGAAAGTGAGGGGATGGAAAAAGATATTCCATGCAAATGGAAAGCTGGAACAGTAATTCTCATATCAGACAGAATAGACTTTAAAATAAAGGCTATTATAAGAGACAAAGAAGGACACTACATAATGATCAAGGGATCAATCCAAGAAGATATAACAATTGTAAATATTTATGCATCCAACATAGGAGCACCTCAATACATAAGGCAAATGCTAACAACCATAAAAGGGGAAATCAACAGTAACACAAAAATAGTAGGGGACTTTAACACCCACATTCACCAATGGACAGATCATTCAAATTGAAAATAAATGAGGAAACACAAGCTTTAAATGACACATTAAACAAGATGCACTTAATTGATATTTATAGGACATTCCATCCAAAAGCAACAGAATACACTTTCTTCTCAAATGCACATGGAACATTCTCCAGGCTAAATCATACCTTGGGTCACAAATCAGGCCCTGGTAAATTTAAGAAAATTGAAATCTAATAAAGTATCTTTTCCAACCGCAACCTTTGAGACAAGATATCAATTGCAGGAAAAAAACTAAAAAAATATAAACACATGGAGGCTAAACAATATGCTACCAAATAACCAAGAGATCACTGAAGAAATCATAGAGGAAATCAAAAATTACCTAGAAACAAATGACAGTGAAAACATGATGACCCAAAACCTATAGGATGCAGCAAAACCAGTTCTAAGAGGGAAGTTTATTACAATCCTGTCTCAAGAAACAAGAAAAATCTCAGATGAACAACCTAACCGTACACCTAAAGCAGTTAGAGAAAGATGGACAAAAAACCCACAAAGTTAGCAGAAGGAAAGAAATCATAAAGATCAGATCAGAAATAAATAAAATGAAGGAAACAATCCAATGATCAATAAAACTAAAATCTAGTTCTTTGAGAAGATAAAAAAATTGATAAACCATCAGCTAGACTCATCAAGAAAAAAAGGGAGAAGACTGAAATCAACAGAATTAGAAATGAAAAAGAAGTAACAACTGACAATGCAGAAATACAAAGGATCATGAGAGATTATTACAAGCAACTATATGTCAGTAAAATGGACAACCTGGAAGAAATGGACAAATTGTTAGAAAAGCACAACCTTCCGAGACTGAACCAGGAAGAAAGAGAAAATATAAACAGACCAATCACAAGCACTGAAATTGAAACTGTGATTAAAAATCTTCCAACAAACAAAAGCCCAGGACCAGGTGGCTTCACAGGCAAATTCTAACAAACATTTAGAGAAGAGCTAGCACCTATCCTTCTCAAACTATTCCAAAATATAGCAGAGGGAGTAAAATACCAAAACTGATTCTACGAGGCCACCATCACCCTGATACCAAAACCAGACAAGGATGTCACAAAGAAAGAAAACTACAGGCCAATATCACTGATGAACATAGATGCAAAAATCCTCAACAAAATACTAGCAAACAGAATCCAAGAGCACATTAAAAGGATCATACACCATGATCAAGTGGGGTTTATTCCAGGAATGCAAACATTCTTCAATATATGCAAATCAATCAATGTGATACACCATATTAACAAATTGAAGGAGAAAAACCATACGATCATCTCAACAGATGCGGAAAAAGCTTTTGACAAAATTCAACACCCATTTATGATAAAAACCCTGCAGAACGTAGGCATAGAGGGAACTTTCCTCAATATAATAAAGGCCATATATGACAAACCCACAGCCAACATCATCCTCAATGGTGAAAAACTGAAACCATTTCCACTAAGATCAGGAAAAGACAAGGTTGCTCACTCTCACCACTCTTATTCAACATAGTTTTGGAAGTTTTAGCCACAGCAATCAGAGAAGAAAAGGAAATAAAAGGAATCCAAATCGGAAAAGAAGTAAAGCTGTCACTGTTTGCAGATGACATGATACTACGCATAGAGAATCCTAAAGATGCTACCAGAGAACTACTAGAGCTAATCAATGAATTTGGTAAAGTAGCAGGATAAAAAAGTAATGCACAGAAATCTCTTGCATTCCTATACACTAATTATGAACAATCTGAAAGAGACATTAAGGAAACACTCCCATTTACCAATGCAAAAAAAAGAATAAAATACCTAGGAATAAACCTACCTAAGGAGACAAAAGACCTGTATGCAGAAAACTATAAGACACTGATAAAAGAAATTACAGATGATACAAACAGATGGAGATCATACCATGATCTTGGACTGGAAGAATCAACATTGTGAAAATGACTATACTACCTAAAGCAATCTACAGATTCAGTGCAATCCCTATCAAACTATCAATGGCATTTTTCACAGAACTAGAACAAAAAGTTTCACAATTTTTATGGAAACACAAAAGACCCCAAATAACCAAAGCAATTGTGAGAAAGAAAAACGGAGCTGGAAGAATCAGGCTCCCGGACTTCAGACTACTACAAAGCTACAGTAATCAAGACAGTATGGTACTGGCACAAAAAACAGAAATATAGATCTATGGAAAAGGATAGAAAGCCCGGAGATAAACCCACACACATATGGTCACCTTATCTTTTAAAAGGAGGCAAAAATATACAATGGAGAAAAGACAGCCTCTTCAATAAGTGGTGCTGGGAAAACTGAACAGCTACATGTAAAAGAATGAAATTAGAACACTCCCTAACACCTTATACAAAAATAAACTCAAACTGGATTAAAGACCTAAATGTAAGGCCAGGCACTATAAAACTCTTAGAGGAAAAAATAGGCAGAACACTCTAGGACATAAATCACAGTAAGAATCTTTTAGATCCGCCTCCTAGAGAAATGGAAATAAAAACAAAAATAAACAAATGGGAGCTAATGAAACTTAAAAGCTTTTGCACAGTCAAGGAAACCATAAACAAGACGAAAAGACAATCCTCAGAATGGGAGAAAATATTTGTAAACAAAACAACAGACAAAGGGTTAATATCCAAAATATACAAGCAGCTCATGCAGCTGAATATCAAAAAAACAAACAACCCAATCCATAAATGGGCAGAAGATATAAACAGACATTTCTCAAAAGAAGATATAAAGATTGCCAACAAACACGTGAAAGGATGCTCAACATCACTAATCATACAGAATGCAAATCAAAACTACAGTGAGGTATCACCTCACACTGGTCTGAATGGCCATCATCAAAAGATCTACAAACAGTAAATGCTGGAGAGGGTGCCGAGAAGAGGGAATCCTCTTGCACTGTTGCAGGGAATGTAAATTGATACAGCCACTATGGAGAACAATATGGAGGTTCCTTAAAAAACTAAAAATAGAACTACCATATGACCCAGCAATCCCACTACTGGGCATATACCCTGAGAAAACCATAATTCAAAAAGAGACACATTCCACAATGTTCATTGAAGCACTATTTACAATAGCCAGGACATGGAAGCAACCTAAGTGTCCATCAACAGATGAATGGATAAAGATGTGGCACATATATACAATGGAATATTACTCAGCCATAAAAAGAAATGAAATTGAACTATTTATAGTGAGGTAGATGGACCTAGAGTCTGTCATACAGAGTAAAGTAAGTCAGAAAGAGAAAAACAAATACTATATGCCAACACATATATATGGAATCTAAAAAAAAAAATGGTTCTGATGAACCTAGCGGCAGGACAGGAATAAAGATGCAGACGTAGAAAATGGACTTCAGGACACGGGGAGGGGGAAGGGTAAGCTGGGACGAAGTTGGAGAGTAGCACTGATATATATACACTACAAAATGTAAAATAGATAGCTAGTGGGAAGCAGCTGCATAGCACAGGGAGATCAGCTCGGTGCTCCGTGACCACCTAGAGGGGTGGGATAGGGCGGGTGGGAGGGAGATGCAAGAGGGAGGGGATATGGGGAAATATGTATACATATAGCTGACTCACTTTGTTATACAGCAGAAACTAACATAACAGGTAAAGCAATTATACTCCAATAAAGATGTTAAAAAAATAAAAAAGAAAAATGAAGGGTGATAATTTAAAAAAAAAGGGCTTCCCTTGTGGCACAGTGGTTAAGAATCCGCCTGCCAGCGTAGGGGACACGTTTTTTTGTTTGTTTGTTTTTGTTTTTTAACATCTTTATTGGAGTATAATTGCTTTACAATGGTGTGTTAGTTTCTGCTTTATAACAAAGTGAATTAGTTATATATATACATATGTTCCCATATCTCTTCCCTCTTGCGTCTACCTCCCTCCCACCCTCCCTATCCCACCTCTCTAGGTGGTCACAAACCACCTAGCTGATCTCCCTGTGCTATGAGGCTACTTCCCACTAGCTATCTATTTTACGTTTGGTAGTGTATATATGTCCATGCCACTCTCTCACTTTGGGGGACACGGGTTTGATCCCTGGCCAAGGAAGATCCCACATGCAGTGGAGCAACTAAGCCCGTGCGCCACAACTACTGAGCCTGCACTCTACTGTCCATGAGCCACAACTACTGAGCCCATGTGCCACAACTACTGAAGCCCCTGTGCCTAGAGCCCATGATCCATAACACGAGAAGCCACGACAGTGAGAAGCCTGCACACCACAATGAAGAATAGCTCCTGCTTCCCACCAACTAGAGAAAGCCCGTGAACAGCAATGAAGACCCAACACAGCCAAAAATGAAAACAAATAAATTAATTAATTAAAGAAAAGAACCCTAAAAAATAAAACAAGAACAACACAAGACAGGCCTTGTCCTAATATTAAAGACCACCAAAGATAAGGTATATGCCCTAGGACTAAAGACAGTACTAAAAGATGGATGTCCTATCAAAGTGTACATCAAAGCCTCCAAAAACACAAGACAGTTAGCTAATTATTTTGCTGCCTCCTACAATAAAAAATAAATGGTCAGAGAAACATAATAGAATCTAGAGTCTCTACAACAAGTTTTCCATAAAGATTGGCTAGTAATAATTTACTAAATATACAAAGAAGAGAAAAAAAGTGATCCATATTGAGGAAAAAAAAAGCCAATTGAAGTGCAAATGACTTGCACATGACTCAGATGTTGGACTTAGCAAACCAGAATTTAAGCATAATTATTATAATTAAGACTTAAAGGAAAAGATAGTCATAATAGGTGACAATTTCAGCAGAGAAATAAAAATTCTAAAACTTAAAGCATAATAACTGATGTGAGAAATCCACCTAGTGGGCTTAAAAGCAGATTCTTAAGAGCAAGTAAAAGGGTAAACAAACGTGAAGACAAATTAATCGAAATTATCCAATCTAAATAAGAAAAAAAAAGTGAAAATTTAAAAATTATGGAGCATTATTGATCTGTGAGTCAACATCAAGTAGTCTAATAAACATGTATTTAGAGTCCCAAGAGAGGAAAGAGAGAAAGGTATAGATATAATCTTTAAGGAAATAATGGCCAGAATTTTTTTCCAAAATTTGATTTAAAATACACTGTCTGTGAACTCTAACCAATAAAGCAAGAAAAGTAAATAAATAACATAAATACAGGAAAGAAAGAAATAAAAGGCCATAAAATCACACATGGGAGACATCCTAGAGAATTTTAGTTTACAACCTGTACAAACAATTCTTCCTATAAAGATACAGTAAGCTATAAAGTGAGGGATTTGTATAAGAGGAGACAAACAAATCAATGAAAGAGAAGACTAAAATTATATTCAACCACATATATGGTCAATTTCTTTTCAACAAAGAACCCAAATAACTCAATGGATAAAAGAAAGTCTCCACAACAAATAGTCCTGGAGTAAGAGGATATGTGCATAGAGATCATTATGAATTTTGACCCCTACCAAATGCCATTCACAAAAATTTGTTCCAATATTACAGACCCAAAGAGAAAATTAAAGTTCAAAAACTTCCAAAAGAAATCCTAAGATAATTTATTTGAAAGTTTGTGATAGTCAAATATTTCTTAGAGAAATACAACGAAAGTAACCATAAAATTTTTAAATGATAAATTAATCTTCAAAATTTAATATTTCTTTTCATGAAAAGTCATCAGGAAGAGAATAAAAAGGTATGCTACAAGCTGAGGGAACATATTTAAAATACATATATTTGACATTGATTCATATCTAGAATCTATAAAGAATTTCAACAAATCAATTAGGCAAACAATTATTTAATAAAAAATAAGAGTTTGAACAGACAATTAGTTAAAGCAAATGTATCAGTGTCCAATAAATACATGTAATACTGTTCAACATCATTAGTTATTAGGGAAGTATTACCAACAAAAGATAGCTCTTAACCCACATTAGACTGGGTAAAATTAATGTTAACATTTCATTGTAATCCTATCTGTCAGCCATCCTAAATATCCCTCCCCTGGGAAAACAGCTGGCTACCCACGTGTATTTCTAGAGTCATTTTAGGCATATATGAACATATAAAACATAGAGTTGTTTTCTTTTTTAACATATAAATATTAGTATACACTATACCCTGTTACATAACTTGATTTATTTGGAGATCCGTCCATATTAGTACATAAACAGATCACTCATGTTTGTAACTGAAAATAATGTTCCATGTAGAAGCTTCAGTTTAACACTATAAAAGTCATCGAATCATATGGTTCAAATCTTCAATACCAAGTAATTATTTTTATATTTCTCTGCTCAAGCATCATCTGATATGTATATGAACAATATGATAGCAAATTTAAGTTAAACCAAAGGTAACAGATAAAGTTACTACCGTTACTGTATTATCTAAATCAGCTGACACCCAAATATCATCTAATATCTTAAAAAATAATTCCAATATTCCATAGTTACTAAGTTTAAAACATGTATTAAATAAATATTTTTCTAATTACATTTAGCAAACTCAGAAGAAAAGTGTATAATTGACGATGAACTGCAGACACTTTAGATGAATGAACAATAAACAAAAACACTGTCATAAAAATTAAGCAACAGTGTACAGTTTTAAGCAGAATGTTTTGTAACTTTCAAAAAAAAGGAAGAGATAGATGCTATTGTTTCTTCATTGAAGTAACTCAAAACTAAGCAGAAAATTTTGTTATAAACTCTTTAGTTCGTTATATGACCTACTTTATCTCTCATTTACAATCTTTCAAAACCATGTTGTTAGTTTTTTTTCTTCCTCTTATCCTCATCTGATTGAAGTGAATAAACTTTTCTTCATTTTTAGAAAATCGTACTTCCTTTAGGCCAGATTCCCCTCAATGAAAAGTGATTTTATGGATGTCAGCAGAAGTGAAATAACTGTAAGAAATCAAACCTTCATCCAGGTATGTACAGGGCTCTTTGGTCAACACTGCCACATCTATGGCTCATATATTGTTTCTGTGAATGGAGACCCAAGTATGATGCCTGAAATTAAACAGTGCCAAAGTGGCCTAAAGGGGCTAACATATTTTAGAGTCACAAAGTGGGTATTTTTCTAGGCTGAAGGCCACTGTTTTCAGTTTTTATTTGTTATTTCTTAATCTAGTATGTATTAATCTCTAAAAAGTAGGGCAAAAGCATGATAATATATATTTTTTCTTTTAAAAAGGTTAAGTCTTCTCCTCACTCCAGTTCTTTGTATCACTTGCTCCTCTCTCCAGAAGCAGCCACTGCTACAAACCTCTTGGCTCTACTTCCTGAGTGGTTCTGTTATTAGTAAACAAATGGCAGTATGCTGTCTAGAATAATTAATGCAATTAAGTACACAGCTGTAAAAATTTTAGAAATGTATTCACAGTTCCAAGAATCAAACCTTAATTTCAGAAGGTATGCTCTTACTTCTGTGCCACTGAACTGTAGTAACTATACGCGTACAGTACTTGCAAAAGTCTAAAGCACAACACAAGTGAGAGGCTCTAATGCATTGCTTTCAAGTTAGAATGAAGCCACATGCAGCTTCTGAGCTTAAAAGGAATGTCTGACCACTGGCTTTCCTCTACTCCCCATTTACTTCTTAGGATAGAACTCAAGCCCTGGCTCATGGACTTCTCGGAGGGCCACAGGAAAAGGCGAAAGTTACTTAGGCACCATTATTCTGTATCCAGATTAATACCAGACCCAACACATGGCATGATGTGGAGCAGAGCTGCTATAAAAATGTATTTCTCCTTTAACCCCTCCATGTAAATCATCAGAAAGCTTCCCTCCACTGATTTAAACAAATTTGTCTTTGACCTCTAGAGTCACAATTGGCCTCAACAACTCTTTCAGATGGTTGTAGTATTGACTGTTTGATGTATGTCAGCTACCATAAAATGCAATACTATTTCATGACAGATCTTCAAATAATGCCACATACGTCCAAAGTCACGGTAACAGTCTTTATTCCAAGTAAGTGAGTAGCATGAAATACTGCAGATTAATGAAATAGTGCACTTTGTTGTATCAAGCTTTGGCATCTAATGCAGCTGTGATTTGTGGTAGTGTTCAACCAGTTGCAACACCTGTCAGCATGCTTCCTCTAGAACTTCAAAAGGCTTCCGATAAATACCAAATGCTTGAAAGGGTTCTAATGTGCATAAGTAAGAACTTTTCAGGGTCTGTGATTTTTGGTATTTAACAACCAGATCAATATGATAGTTCATAAAACAATCAGTTGCTTAATGATCTATCTGCAAACATTCAAGTCTGACAATTTGAAATACCACAGAAGACCCAAGAAATTATATTTGTTCACTTTTGTGGAAGAAAAAACTTATTGAGCACTCTTTAAATAAAACCTAAACTCTAAAACTAGAGAAAGGTTTCCAATCAAAAGATATTTAGATAATTTCTTTAAGCATTAAATGTTTTTCAAGGAGTTTTCAAGCAGTTTCCACCGATTGATATATATATGTATATATAACTAAAAATGTATAAACATTATATATCTTATATAATTAAATATTGTTCATTATATAACAAGAAATTATATTATACATATAAATTATTATAACTAGTATATATTAAATATATAAACAAAATATTCACAAATATATACATATATATAAATTTGTATCTCTAAATTGAAATGAATTTCAACATCTTTATGTTTAATAAACTGTAATACAGGAAGATATTGTATTGAGTACAGTATTAAAACATTTTGGTACTTAACAGTTCAAAAATTATTTTATTTAATTGAGACCAACTGGCCTCATTGCTTCTTATAAACGTTGCAATATATATTCAGTAAAAAGGAATAAAAATGAACACATGTTTCTCCTTAAAGAAGGCAAACAAAGGTTTTTCTTACACAATAAATCAGCTGCTAGTGGATTTCTAGGACATTGCTTTAGGCTATTTAGGTATAAAACTTAAGAAAAAAAATTACCTTTGTGTGGATCCAAAACTGGTAGAGGAGATTGAACTGAAGATGAACAGCATAGACTGAAGGTGGTATGAAGAGGGCCAGTGGAGAGTAGAATATCTGAAAGATTAAAACATTATAAATTTGCACATAGGACTTCTCAACATAACATATACTATCACTAATGATTCAATATTTTGAGTCTATCCTTCAGCAAATATGCCTTATTTTTAGCAAATATATCTTATTCTGTACATTTTATTGCCATGTTTGACCTTGCAACATTAATTTTTCCACATGATGATAAAGTTATAGACATGTTGGAGCTAAGTCCACTGGACTTCTATTTCACATTTAATATTGTCTTCTTAACAAAGCATACAATGTACGTTATTTCCTTAATCTTGAAAAGGTTGGGTGTATTTCCTGGAAGTAAAGAGGTTTTTTAATATATACAAAAATACACACTTTCTTTAAGTAAAAGAAATGTAGGAGCATGTGCCTTTATACCTTGACAGCTCCTAAACACTGTATTATTATGGCATTCTGAGTAACAAAATGCAATTATAGTAAAAGACAGTAACTTCATATGAGAAGGGGAAAGAATACATTTTCCCTCTTAAATTTTACTTTATTATTTTGTGGTTGACAATATCTCCTGATTTTTTTTTCAAAGTTAGTAAAGAAGGAGCTATGATACTGTGCCATTGTGGAAACAAGTTTTGAAGGTCCCTATTTCCTAACAGACGGAAATGCCTCTGCCTTGGGAAAACAACTTATTCGTAAACCACTGGTTAGAATCAACGAGTAAGCACAATCTGCTGTGTTCTCCCAATGACTTTGATCCCCAAGAGTGGTTTCATGTTGTAAGAAAACTTTTTATTAAATGAAAAACTAAACAACAAAATAGGAAGAAAAAGAATCAGACTTCAACTTTACATTTTGGGGTTTATAAAGTTAGTATTTCCAAAAGATGAGATATTTTAAAAACATGCTTTCAGAAAACTACAATTTTATTTCTGAATTATTTTAAAGCTTTTATTCCCAATTAGGCCAAATATCATTTCAACAACGTTTAGTAATGAGGATATATTTGAAATCAGACATTTCCATAAATTCTTATAGTTTTTGTCTTGAACTTTAAGTCATGAAAAATCTCAGCTGTCATCACAACAGGATCAGTTGCATTATTTATAAATTCATTATTAAGCAATGGATTAGATTAGTGAACAACAAAAGAACACTGGGCTCTTACTCAAGACATTCCCTTTTAAGCCTTCATTCTACTACAGAATGGCTCTGCAATATTTACAAATTTCTTAAACTTCTCTAGGCTCCAGTTTCCTCAAATGACTGGTGAAGGAGAAGACCATCTGAAATCTAGTCATCTTTTTAGTTCCAAAAAATCTCTAATATTGTGATTTGATTTGAGAATATATTAATATAGTTCTCTTACAATAGGTGAAAAAATATTTGAAACACATATATGACCAATGATTTAAGTATTTTAAGTTAAGGAATATTTTGGAAACTTTGAGATGTAAATAAAAATATAGAACAAACTTATCTTGATGCTTAATAAATAGTTCTCTCTAGAAAAAGAGTTCATACAAGATGACTATTTATAGTTCATTATAATTCCTCAAAGTGTGAAGAAATAGTCCTTTGAGATAACAACAGGTATTATGGAAAAGGGTGTTCTATCATCAGATAAACTGTGAAGAGTTGAGTAAGGCAAGTGAACTTTCCTTACCATAGAAATTCTCAGAGACTTTATCATGCTAGTACAAACCACAAGCCTGTTAGCCCATAGAACACTTTCTTAAGGAATTTCCCATAAGATTTCCTAAAAACGTATTTGATGAACCATGTTGTTGAATTGGAAGAATCAGTATTCTAATATGACCATATTACCCAAGGCAATATACAGATTCAATGTAATCTTTATCAAATTATGAATGGTATTTTTCACAAAACTGGAACAAAAAGTTTTTTAATTTGCATGGAAGCACAAAAGATCCCAAATAGCCAAAACAAGCTTGATAAAGAAGAACGGAGCTGGAGGAACCATGCTGCCTGACTTCAGACTATACTACAAAACAACAGTAATCAAAACGGTATGGTACTGGTACAAAACCAAACACATAGATCAATGGAACAGGTTAGAAAGTCCAGAAATAAACCCACACACTTACAGTCAATTAATCTATGCCAAAGAAGGCAAGAATATATAATGGAGAAAAGACAGTCTCTTCAATAACTGGTACTGGGAAAACTGGACAGCTACATGTAAAAGAATAAAATTAGAACATTTTCTAACACCATATACAAAAACAATCTTCAAATGGATTAATGACCCAAATGTAAGACTTGATACTATAAAATTCCTAGAGGAAAACATAGGCAGAACACTCTTTGACATAAATTGCAGCAATATTTTTTTGAATACATCTCCTAGAGTAATGGAAACAAAAGCAAAAATAAACAATGGGACCTAATTAAACTTAAAAGCTTTTGCAGAGCAAAGGAAACCATAAACAAAAAGATAACATATGGAATGGAAGAAAATATTTGCAAATGATGCTACTGCCAAGGGCTTAATTTCAAAAATATACAAACAGCTCAATGTCGAAAAAAAATCAAATCAAAAAATGGGCAGAAACAGACATTTCTCCAAAGAAGACATCCAGATGGCCAACAGGCACCTGAAAAGATGCTCAACATTGCTAATTATTAGAGAAATGCAAATCAAAACTACAATGAGGTACGGCCTCACACCGCTTAGAATGACCATCATAAAAAACTCTAAAAATAATCAGTGCTGGAGAGGGTGTGGAGAAAAGGGAACCCTCCTACTCTGTTGGTGGGAATGTAAAGTGGTGCAGCCACTGTGGAAAACAGTATGGAAGTTCCTTAAAAAGTAAAAATAGAGTTACCATATGATCCAGCAATCCCACTCCTGGGCATATAGCTGAAGAGAACTCTAATTTGAAAGATCCATACACCTCAATGTTCACAGCAGCACTATTTACAATAGCCAAGACATGGAAGCAACCTAAATGTCCATCGACAGATGAATGGATAAAGAAGATGTGGTATCTTGATACAATGCAATATTACTCAGCCATTAAAAACGAATGAAATAATGCCATTGGCAGCAACATGGATGGACCTAGAGATTATCATACTAAGTAAAGTAAGTCAGACAGAGAAAGATAAATATCATATGATATCACTTATATGTGGAACAAAAAATGTGATACAAATGAATTTATTTACAAAACAGAAATCGACTCATAGGCATGGAAAAAACATAATTACCAAAGGGAAAGGGGGGAGGGGGTTTGGATAAATTGGGATATTGGGATTAACAGATACACACTACTATATATAAATTAGATAAACAACAAGGATCTACTTTAGCACAGGGAACTATATTCGATATCTTGTAATAACCTATAATGGGGAAGAATGTGGAAAAGTATCTATATATGTGGATATATATATATATATACACTCATATGTATATATACACATATGTATATTTAACTGAATCACTTTGCTATATACCTGAAACATTATAAATCAACTATACTTCAATTTTTAAAAATTGATGAAACAATGTCTCAAATCTTACAAATCAGTAAATATAATGATGAACTTACAATTAGAAAAATGAACTCAACATAAATTACAAAAAATAACATTTCTAATAAGAAATAAAGATATATGTCAGGGAGTAAGTCACATGAATCATATTAAAATTAATTTCTTGTGATTAATATAATACTATAAAAAGAGTCTAATGATACAATTAAGGTTCCAATTTCTAAAATTGAAATCAGCTTAGTAAATGTCAACTAGTTCTGAGAATTCTTATCTTCTTCTCTACTTCCAAATCCTACACAGTTTTAAAAACTGGTTTAAATGCCACTTCCATCATAAAGCTTCAGATGGTACTAATTTGTCAGAAGAAATTTCTCCTTCCTCAAACTTAAACTCTTAGTACCTGGGCCAGAGGATATTATACTGTTTCCCGAATATATCCATTTCTGCCGTGCATTCAAACCCATGTTATTCTGCCTCCAAGGCTCTTTTGCCTTAAATTACACTATCTACCTTAGGTTATTTTATTATCTTTTGATAGAGGTCATATATAATAGGGTCATGAAGGAGAGAAACAACACAAATCTGTATGTGTGAGGAGAGAATAAAGATAGGTCTAGAGGTAACCTTAGGCTAATGGGGAGGAGATGAGTGGGTTTTATTCTGTTCATCAAGTAAATGGGGCAGGCAGGGGTTGTATGAGGAAGCATCATGAAGGAAAAAGCAACATGGCCTTGATGGGGAACCGTGAGTATTCTGGCACTGCAGAAGCCATTAGAGAAAGGGCAAGAGATTGGGGGGAACCATGGAATTCATGGATAGATCTTAAGGAGTCTGTGAACCCCCTGGATAGGACTATAATAAAGTGTGAACTTGTATGTATGGGGGAAATGTGTGATTTTCTAAAGAAACAATCTATAGCTTTCATCAGGAAGGCTCTGGGGAATCTGTGGCTCACCACAGCCAAACAAAAACAAAAGATAATTTAGACATTGGTCAAACCAGAGAGGGAGCATTTTAATGCCATTCTAAGGAGACTGGATTTATCCTAGGCCAGGAGGGAGTAGTTAACGTGTGATTTTTAAGCTTGTAAGAAATATAAAAGTGGTATGAAATCCTATTTGTATAGCCCAGTGAAAAATCATGCACATTCACCACAGCAGCAGCCATGGGAATGGAGAGGCAGAATATATACAAGAGACCAATGGATTTGGTAACTATTTAAACATAGGAAATGAGAGAAACAGAGGAGAATTAGAAGACACCCAGATACCTGGCTTGTGTGAAGGGTGATGTTGTTCACCAAGATGATGAACAGGAGGAAGAGTAGATTTATAAAGTTCATCTTAGGGTATACTGTGTTGAAGCCCTTGAGGAATATTCCAAGAAAGCTGTTGAGGAAGCAAATATGTCCCGAAAATATCAACTGAACTAAAAAACGACACTGGATTTGCAGCTATGGATCAGTGGAGCAGTAGGCCTGGAATGCAAACCTCAGTAAGTTGAAGAATCATTCAAAGGAGGTGATGAAACAGAGGTAGGTTTGATTTACTTCTCTCTTTCTCCAAGAACAAGGAAGGAGAGAGCTGGAGGTATTTCTTGAATAGAACATATGGATGAGGGAGGAGATATTGTGTGTGTGTATGTGCATGTGTGTGTGTGTGTTTTAATGTGAGAGACATGAATATATTTATGGTATATTCAGAAGGAGCCAGTTGAGAGGAAGAGGGACAAATGCCAGGAGTCATTGACAGGACAAAGTCCAACAGAGGAACACAGTAGGACCAATGTCACCAATCTAAGGATTAGACCTACTGAAGAGAGGTGAATATTTTCTGCAAAACTAGAGGTAAAGGATATGCAGTAGGTCCTTGTTGGTTATCTATGAACCTAAATGGGAAAAGAACTTGAAAAAGAATAGATACATGTATATGTATAACTGAATCACTTTGCTGTATGCCTGAAACAAACACAACATTGTTAATCAACTATACTCCAACGTAATATAAAATGTTTTTACTTAAATTAAATTAAAAAATTTTTTTTTAAGTATATGTACCTGTGAATTCACAAATCTTAATGAAAATATCTGAACAGAAATAGAGAGAGGGAAAACCAGAAAAACTAATTTCTCTGTGACGTTTTAAATTCATTTATTGGCTGACAAACAGGGGCAGCAGTGGAAAGATCTTGAGGAGACTGAGGAATTTTAGAAAGGCTTCTCCCAGGTAGGGGAGAGGCTCATGTTTATGGCTTAGTTAGCAGCATTGACAGCTCATTTGGGTTTGGAAGCCATTCGTGGAGGGGCACCAAACTCCCAGCTGGTGATGGAGGACACCCATGGCGCTCAGCAAGCTGGGTGTGGGAGTGAAGCAGGTGAGTGACCAGATTCAAGCAAGGCTTGGGGACTTAAGGGCAGATGTAGCAGAAGGAGGTAGCCTGTGCTTGCTAGCGTCATGGGCATTAAGCATCTTAGGTTAGATGAAGTAGGAAGGAAAGCCACGAGGAATGACAAGCTGGGAGAAAAAGCAGGGGTTGACAGAGGAGAGCTGTCCATGAATAAGCTGTAAGCAAAATGGTTGAAGCTCAAGGGTATAATTACTTTGAAAGAAATATTTTTTAAAAAATCTTTTGAGCTCCAGATTCATGTCTACTTTGATAAAGTAGTTTAACCTGACTAATAGCTGCACTTCTATGATTCTTGTTTATTTCTGTAATACTTTACAGACATTTTCCTTGAGAATTGAGAAACTAAAGATTGAATAATTCCTTAAGTCTGTGATTAGCAATGACAGACAGCCAATTCCTCTGATTGCAGGTAGAGTACTCATCTCCGTCCTTAAAACACATCTACTTAAATTGTGATGTTTGGAGAAAGTGCTTGTGTTTCCACTTAGAAAGTCTTCTTTAAGAAATCTGGGCCCACCCTTCTGTTCCCATTTCTGTGCTCTTAGCCATTTCCCCTTTTCCCCATTCCACCTTCTTATACATCCTGTATTCTAGCCATACTCATACCGTGATGGGTTGAATTATGTCCCCTAAAAAGGGAAGATTTGGACACAGAGACAGACATGAACCCAGGAGGAACTTCAGTGAAGAGGGAGGCAGCAATCGGAGTGATACATCTACAACACGAGGAACACCAAAAACTGCCAGCAAACCACAAGAAGCTGTGGATCTCATGCTTCCTCACAGCCCTCAGAAGGAACCAATCCTGCCGATACCTTGATCTTAGATTTCTAGCCTCCAGAACTGTGAGACAATGCACTTCAGGTGTTCTAAGTCACAGTTTTTGGTACTTTGTTAGGGCAGTTCTAAGAAAATAATACACATACCATACAGGTTACTTGCCATTCCCTACGTTTATCATATTTGTTCATAATTTTGTGTTTTCACAGACATTCTCCTTCTACATAATGTTCCACTTATAACCATATTCATGGCAAAATTTTTTTCTTCTTACGGATCGGGCTCAAGCCTCGTTTCTTCTGTGGTGCTTCACTTGACCCTCCTTGGTTCTCAGAGCAGACATCTCTCTCTAAATCCTTAACAATTTGTATTACAATGGCTGTAGACTTGATTGAATCCCTCCAAGGAAAGCAATCACCTTAAGAACAAAAGCTCATGTCTTACTTCTCTTAATATCCCCAACCTCTGCCACCATGAAGACCTCTGTCAGTCAAAAGTGTATATAGAAAAAAACAGGAGTGGATGTGTTTCTCAAAACAAGAAAAATAACATGTAAAGGGAGTGTTTTAGCCACTTGAACATTTTTTTTAAAGGCCAATAAGATAATGCTGTTTTATGTAGAGGTCTTCACTATGATACCCTTATTTATCTTTCATTATAAGGACTACAAGTGACTATCAGATTTCTGTAAAGAAAAATATCAAAAATCAGGGGAGAATTTTATTTTTACCAAATTTCAAAATGGCTTGGTAAGCACCAGAATAGTTCCATTTTGCTGATCTGTGCTAGAATCAAGGATCTAAAACTGGTCAACACACAAACTGGCAAAGTGCTTCTTTTATTTAATGTATGGACATAAACTTTGCCTTACTAATGTCTTTGAATGGAGGTTGAGGGTGGTGAAGGGATACCTTGGAGTTCTGAGGCAAGGTCCTGAGAGAAGTTTTGTTTTTTTTTACTTCATGGGAGGCTCAAGGCATGTTTTCCTTCTGTGACATAAGAGTTGTGAGAATTTTATCCCCACTGCATTTGACTGCATTACATCAAAGTTTTTAGTTTTTTTGTGTCTTTATTTGTTTGCATTTATCTTTATATAACTCCAACTCCCATATATTGAAAAATAGTCTTTGCTTATGTAGTTTGGCAGAGAGTATGTCATAATAAAAAGATCTGAGATTTCACTAAAAGTTCCTCTGTGGTTTTATGTGTAATATAAAAACAATATTACACATGTGAATCATACTTCATATAGTTCAAAGAATTTAAAGAATTTACACACATTATTTAAGGTGATCTTCCAATAACAATATGAGAAGGCAGAGCAAATATTAATGCCTAATTTCATGTTCAAAATCACTGAGATTCAAACATTACTTAATTGGTTCAGTGTGGCAAATCTAGCTAATAACTGATCTAAGGCTGGAACCCAGACTTCTTTTTTTCCAAGTGAGTTGTTCTCTACTGTTTCCTCAATGAAATTAATATGTATTTTGAAATTATTATGCTCAAAAATAATATCATACATTTACATATTCCCTAACTTACAGATATAAAGGTTTTCACAAATTGGTATTTTAACTGTATGTCTTTCCTCTGATACTGGTTAAAATTTACTTATTTTTAGATTGCTAATATGCTCTAAACTTATTTTACTAATTCTTGTAATATTGATAATACCAACCTAAAAAACAAGTACCTCTGACAGATACTACAGAGCTAAAAAAAATTACATAACCCAGTCATTTAAACTAACTGTTTATCATTTTTTACTGCTTTTAAAAGAAATACTCACCTACTGAAATGTAGATAGTGTACTATTTCCCATTCAATAGCTTCATATGTCATGCAAATATGTTAAAATATATTTTATTCCAAAAAATAATTAAGTTACTCATGCTGTGCTCTAATTTTTTGAGGATCTGTTAGATCATAAACATTTAAATGAATGACAGATTTAAGTTATTTCACACACTGGTCTTACCCTAGGTAACTTAGAAAAATAATTTGTTTGACAACTATTAAACTTTTTGTTTCATTCATTCATGTTATGTGCATTTATTAAGCACTGACTGCATGAGGCACTTTATACATGCTAAGTATGTAACAGCGAAAAAATAGAAGTAGGTTCATTTCCTTCAAAGTTTACATGCTGGTGTGAAAGACAACAATGCAAATAAGTATTATAATAGAATATGCAAGGCTTTATGGGAGGACAGAAAGAAAAAAAAAAAGTGACCTGGGGGAAGTTAGGAAGGTGGCTGTAAAAGAGAAATGAATCTTGAAGGATATAACAATCAGAGGTAAAGCATAAATAACTTTCTAGGCAGAGATAACTGTATGTTCAATAAAATATCAAGGCATTGTGTCATGGTAGATTTAGAGAATTGAAAATTAATTGTTAAACTGGATGGGGTGACAATGGGGGAGGGTGGAAGATGAGATTGGAAACAGGTTGGATCAGGTTTAGACCAGCTCTGCCTCTCTGACTTTATGAGGTTCCTTTCTAACAGCAATAAAGGAGTTTAGCTTGTTCAGAGCTGACATTTTGGAAAATGAGTGTTGGATTGAGAGATTAAGAATGGAAACATAGCTACTTTAGAACAACAGCCAGTTTAACAATTGCATGGCTGAATCATTGTTCTTTATGATACTCTAGGGGGTTCCAGGAATCAATGTCTATTGCTAATGGCTAGATCTAAGTTGTTTTTTTCTAGAGTTGGTATATGATCTACAGTGGCTCTGAGTTTGAAAATGCAGGTATGGACATGTAGCTCTATCTTTTAATGAACTATTTATTTTATAATAGATTTATACTTGCAAAAGGGTTGCAAATATAATATAGGAAGTTGCCACATTACCTCCCCTGCTACCCCCAGACTCTCTATTGTTAACATATTACTAAGCTGCATTGAAACAACTAAGGAAGTGACAGTGGTACATTACTTTTTTTTTTTTTTTTTTTTTGCGGTACGCGGGCCTCTCACTGTTGTGGCCTCTCCCGTTGCGGAGCACAGGCTCCGGACGCGCAGGCTCAGTGGCCATGGCTCACGCGCCCAGCCGCTACGCGGCATGTGGGATCTTCCCGGACCGGGGCACGAACTCGTGTCCCCTGCATCGGCAGGCGGACTCTCAACCACTGTGCCACCAGGGAAGCCCAGTACATTACTTTTAACTAAACTCCACTAAACTCTACACCTTATTTAGATTTCATTAGTTCTGTTTTTCTTCCCCCCTAATATTCTTTTCCTGCTTTAGGATCCATCTAGGATAAAACATTACATTTAGTTTTGTATCTTATAGTCTCCTCTGATCTGTGACAGTTTCTCAGACATTCTCTGTGTTTCATAACCTTTACACTTTCGAGTACTGGTTAGGTATTTTGTAGAATGTCACTCAATTTGGGTTTGACACATGTCTTTTCTTATGGTTAAACTGGGGTTATGGGTTTTGGTGACAAAGACCACAGGGGTGAAGGTCCATTCCCATGTATCTTATCACAGGGTACATACCAACAGCATATTTTTATCACATCTTATCAAAGGGTACCTGCTATCAATACAACCTGATGATGTAAACTTTGACCCGCGATTTATTGTGTTTGCTAAGTTTCTCCACTCTAAAGTTAAACTTCCACTTCCACCCCACCCTTTGTCCCTTTCCATACTCTATTCTTTGTGAAGGAGTTACTAGAGTCCACACTCAAAGGGCAATGGTAAAGGAGGTATTAACCTCCATTTCCTGGATGGGGGCAGTATCTGCATATATAATTTGAAATTCTCTTGAAATTCTTTAGGGGATTTCGTTTCCCATTTATTTGTTCCTATTTATTTATGTATTTAATCATTTATCTATGTCAATGTGGACTGATTTCAAAGATATTTATTTTATACTTTGGGTTATAACTTCACACTATGTTATATATTTTGTTGTTCAAATTGTTCCACATTTTGGCCATTGGGAGCTCTTTCAAATTGGCTCCTGTAACCCTTTGACTTATCCCATTCTTTTATTTTTTGAGCACTTCTATAACTATGTTTTGAATATAAAGCTGTAGCATTCAGATATTTTATTTATAAAGTTGGAAGAAAATGAGATGTTAACCTTGACCCTATTATATATTACATAATATTCATGAGTCTGGACACATTTTATTATTTGCAAAGTGGAGAGACTATCATGTTTAAGGCATTATATTAATTAAGATGTATAATAAAAGACTGAAGTAGCAAGCAAAACCATATATTAATTATTATAATTAATATTAATATATTTAATTATTGTAATTAATTATAATTAATTATAATGAATAAGCCTCACTTAAAAAGGTGCTACCAAAAGGGGCAATATAGGGCATTATATTAATTAATTAATATATATATAATTAATATAGGCATTATATTAAGATGTATAATAAAAGACTGAAGTAGCAAGCAAAACCATATATTTAATTATAATTAATATTAATGTATTTAATTATTATAATTAATTATAATAATTAATTATAATGAATAAGCCTCACTTAAAAAGGTGCTACCAAAAGGGGCAATATAGGGATAGGGGATTAAGAGGTATAAACTATAATTGTACAAAATAAACAAGGATATATTGTACAATACTGTTTTGCTGAAATCCTTCTTTCTGTTTCAAGGTTCGTTGGATTCACTGGCAAAATAACCACTCATCTCACACAACTGAGCAGACTTAATTAATTTTTTAATAGAAGATTATTTAACTTAATTTCAATATACAGGCATTAGAAGGGGATGAATAAAGTATTAGAGAGACATAACAGAGTATATATCATCAGATTGGTCCGACACCTACATCCAGATTCAAATAGCAGCTGGGAAGTCCCAAGTAACAGAAAGCTGGAGTCCCAGTTGGGAAGGGTCCCAGGCGGTGCATCCACCCCACAGGTGAGACTTCAGTTTGCCACTCGAAGGAGCCCGGTTTTTAGCACCAGGCCGCATGCTGATAACAATCAACCTACATGCAAGCTTGAAGCTCTGGTTATTGTCATAAATGCCTTGGTCTTAACTCATAAGTCTTGGAATGTTCTTGATCCCCAGGGGCTGGCCAGACCCTCAAGGTGCAAGAAGTCCCAGGACTTACTCTCTATCTTATCTAGTGGTTTACAGTGTGTGCTGGCGCCACACCTTTGGCCTGGGTGTAGCTCAGCAGTTTGGCATGCAGCCGGCTTTAGTGTCATTGTCAGGTCAGAGAGAGGCCTAGTGTGGCCTCTGAAGCCTGAACACGACTACTTTACTAGCTTCCCCAACAAATACAGGGAATATAGCTAATATTTTATAATAACTATAAATGAAGTATAACCTTTAAAAATTATGAATCACTATTTTGTATACCTGTAACATATAATATTGTACATTGACTACACTTCAATAAAAAAAAATCAATAATTTGGGGAAAAAAAGTTACTCCACTAATTGTAGCTCTTTGGGGATAAGTAATGTTAAATCACCTAAAACTGGATTTAAAAAATGCAAAAAGTATGGCTATAAATTCTCATCTTTAACTACTTTAAATGACAGGCCTGCCACCCTAATTTTCATAGTAATGTCAAAGAAAAGCACTCTGAGCTTAATTTTTCGTTTCATTTCACAATTTTCTCTCCAAAGACATGACCCATTTATTATTTGTTCTAAAATACATTGTTACCTTAGTAGCTACCAAATTATATGCCTTATATAGCTGTATCGATGAAAAGAATCTTACAAAAGATGCAAAGAAAATGAAGAGACCTGACAACTCTGATTTTAATGTCTAGAAAGACCTATCACAGACTGGCAACCATCACGGATCCTGAAACCATCCAAGTTATCTTCTGGCACACTTACAAATATTAACCAAGAATCCAGGCTGATTGACAATCTCTACCTTTCATGTCCCATACTGGAAATCCTCTCTTCCTCCCCATCTCCACCCCAAATTAAAAGCTGTAATGCGTTCCCAATGCTCATTTACTTATTCAGCATATTTTCTGTGTCTTTGGCAAAGTGATAAGAGGTTATAAAGGGAATTTAGTCTGGCAATAAATAGGTGTGAACCTGCATTTCACTTCAGTTTTCACTAATCTGTATCTTTGGATGCATTGATATAATAGGGGAAAGGACACAAGCTAGACCAGGATAAAGATGGGAGTAAGATGTCTGGACTGTTCCAGCCAACAATGTTCAATACTGGATGATGGGTGGGTATTCATTAGTCTTGTCATTTCCTTATGTTAAAATACTTTAGAGCCAAACTTTCTGTTGAGCATTGTACTAACTATGCTAATACATAGATAAAAAGCAATTAATTAGATTTTACTCAAGCATGCAGAAATGGGAACTGATTTTTTAAAAACTGTTTTTAAAAGTTTGTAATGAAATCTTTACATATATTTGAATTGAGATACATTGTCTATATGTCACACTCCTTAGTTGACAGTAAATAAAGAACAGCCAGCCACTTTCTCACCGTGAGTTTTGGGGCCTCAAGTAAAAGACTACCATTGGAAAAAACCACTTCCTTCATGTGTGTCTGGCTTCACAGAGGAGAAGGAAACACTTTAGTGTCTGGCCTTACAGAGGAGAAAGAAGCATTTTTTGTAAAACAGCTTCTATTCATTTACTTGGAGGAAACAGAAACAGTTGCGACTAAATGAAATTATATTATCACCTTTATTCAATTTCATAAACTTACCCAGGAAGTGTACAGTTGGAAGACAGACTGTCTCAGCGCTGTGGATAAGTTATAGTCTTCTGAACTGTGGTGTGTTTGGTGTGCAGCCCACATAAAATTAACCTCTGCAAAACACACAATTTGAAATGAGCCATGACAATAAGAACAAAGCAATTTTCATTTTCAGTTATGTATGCTGCTCTGTTGAGTGAGGAAGAAAAATCTCGAACATCTCTGAAAAACCTAGCCAATATAATTATAATTAAAATGAGCTGCCTCAAATCATTTTTGGAAGCAGAGATGGTATAAATTACAAAGAAATAAAAAAATTGAAACACAGCCAATAAATATGTATAGTGTATATGATATAATTAAATGCCTTCAGCAAACTGAAATGACTTCCAAACTTTACACTTTCCTAACATATTACAATGTGACAAATCATAAAAGCCAACTGGTAATGTTGTAACAAATACAGTCAATGCATTGTGATAAGTTTTCAGCATGTGATAACATATTTCTAATTAAAGAAGAGTACTCTGATGGGAGAAATTGGTGTATAAATTTTGGAATGAAATATTTCATAATATTCTTCCCTAATGGCTTTTTAAGAAATTTCAAAATCTGTCTATTGGAATAAGAGGCAAAGCAGAATAACATCTGGCCCTAAGATTTAAGGTTTCAGTTTTATTTACAGATATATATTAATAACTAATAGTTACATATAGTTCTTCCCATACCTCACCAAAACAGTATACCATTTCTAAAATTGTCCCACATAATTGCTGTTTGTCCTCAAAATAAAAAAGAAAATGCAAATTGTTAATTTTCACCGAACATTATGTAAATTGCCCTCGTACTGTCTTGAGATTCATATATACCTAAAGGAGAGTTGCTTGCCTTTTCTACAGCAAATGTGCCACTATAATAACCACCTATGTATATGGAATTTAAGAAAACAAGCCCACATTTTTCATTCTGCCCTCATTTTTCATTTCCTACCAGAATTACAGATCAAAATGCCATATATTCTGTTTTAGTAAAAGAAAGTATGCTCTTAGCTAAACTAAGTTATATTTTGTCCTTTGCTACAAATACACGAGATAGAATTAACCATATATGTGATAATTGTATCCCTGCCAGTATAGATTAGAAATTTAAAATTTTTTAGGCTTGGATGCATGGGAACTGAACAGTGAACCTAAAAGTGGAAATATTGAGTTATTGGTCTCTGCAGCTGCCATATACTCATAGTTAAAATACATGGCACATGGCAGAACAATTTGTTAGAAATGTTTAAAATGAAAAGCATGGATAAATGGAGATATAGACATAGATATAGTCATTCTGGGTGGACTTCTTGGCCATTCATTTAGGAAATGAAAGGTCTGTGGACAATCTATGTAGGGAGTTACCAAATAAAATGTGCAAAAGAGTTTTGGTAAACAAATGAGATATAAGAAAGACTTAGTTCTGTGAGAATGAGATTATGAACAGGATTATGAATACACAGCTCTATCAGAAGTCATTTCTATTAAAGTCATATATTTTCAAGTGGGGCAAGTATTTTCACAAACCATCAGTTTATATCTAACTTAGATCCTGACTGGTTTCATACTTTAATCATTCTAATCGTTCCTAGTAATGACCCTGTACTTCTACCCGAGCAATGAAGGAAATTGTTCTTACACAAATGAGAACTACTTCACCATAATGATCTCTAACTTCCCAAGCATAATCTCTGAAATAACCTAGAACCTAAATCTCTGGTTTACTGACTAGCCTATATAGCTATAAAAATAAGAGCGATACAAAGAATCCCATGGCACTTGAAATCTTCAGATGTTGTGTGGAATATTATTAAGAGGTAATAAATTTGATGAATCTCCTAAATCTTTTAAAACTTTTTACAGATTGAACATCTGAAGTAATCTAAACACCATTTTCTCTTTAGAACATACACATTATTGAACATTTCAGAATCTGTCACATAAAAACTTCATTACAAATAAAAACACTACTTTGTTGGGCCTTTCAGGATTTTTGTTTAAAAAAATTCATCATAATGTATCCATATTATGAGTTCACAAGTGGATGAGCTAATCAGATGGGGTTTAATTAGAGGGTAACAATATGCATTGGAACTACCTCCTTATAATCTCCACAGAAGCTAAATGGTGGAACAAAGAATCCATGAGGGTGGAGGTTAAAGACCTGTCTCTATAGTTGTTTTAAAAGCATTTACTTCCTATCACAAACTGTGTGTAACACAAGCCTTCATTCAATGAAGTACAGCTGTATAAACAGGGTGCAGTAACTGGATCCCACTGCCTTACCTCTGTCACTTTTCAGAATTGGGAAAAACAAGAAGAAATACAGAGGTTTTTTTTCACAGACTATATTCAGTTTACTTGAAGTAAATTATTTTCAAAAGTGGTTATAAAAATACATTTTATAGAAAATTGTCCCCACAGTTTTTTAGTAAATGAGGAAAAGTTAATAGTACATTTATATATATGTTCATCTTCCCTAATACTTGAATTGATGAGTTGTCTGTTCTAAGGAAGAAAACCAAATGTTAAAGAGAAAAAAATGATATTATCACAATAAACTTCTTTCTGTGAAAAAAATTAATAAAATTATAAGTTGTCAACAATAATAATTTTCTTCTTCTATAAGAAAAAAATATTGATTTTCTAAGCATATGATATGTTATTATGGTTTTTTAATTATATTAGAAATAATAATGCTACTTTCCAGTGCCAAAATATAGATTTCTTTAAATATATTTTATTAATACATTGACCAATCATTCAATTTGTTTGGCCAAAATTTAATGTAATATGTGTGTTTGTATGTATGTTATATTCCTGAGTTTGTTACCTTGTTTCTATTTTTTGTAAATTAAGGTACAACTTACATACAGTGAAATCCATCCCTTTTGATATTTAGTTCTATGAGTTTTTGCCAAACAAACACCACTGTGTAATCACTGTCACAATCAAGATAAGATATGGAACAGTGTTGATCACCCCTAAAAGTTCCCTGTTCCACTTTGTGTATGGCAGGCTGACTCTAACATGGCTCCCAGATTCAGATGATGAGATTCTGGACTTTGAACTGATAATGTAATGGGATGAAATGTTTAGGACCTTGGGAGAGGTGAGTGTGTTTTGAATGTGAGAGAAGTAAGAATCCATGGGACCCAGAGGATTCCTATAGGAGGCAGCCCCTAAGATGGCACCCAGTGATTCTTGCCTACTGGTGTTCAACCCCCTGTATAAACCCACCCCTTGGGTGTGGGCTGGATTTTATGACTCCCTTCTAGTAAATGTAATTTTGGCAAAGGTTATGGGATGTTACTTCTGATATTAGGTTATAAAAAGACTGTGGCTTATGTCTTAGGTGCTTTCTCTTGTACTCTCATATACTCTGTCTGAGCAAAGTCACCTGCTGTGTTGTGAACTGCCCTTTGGAGAAGCACATATGACAGGGGACTAGGAGAGGCCTCAGGTTAACCAGTTAGCAAGGAACTAAGCTCCTCAACCCAAACTCCACAAGAAACTGAATCCCAACAACAACCATGTAAGTGAGTTTGGAAGCCGATCCACCCCCACTTGAGTCTTCAGATAACACTACAGCCAGCAGACAGCTTAACTGCTTAACTACAGCCTCATGAAAGACCTTGAGCCAGAAGCACTGATCCAAGCTGTGCACTGATTTCTGACCTACAGAAGCCGTGAGAGAAGCCACGGATGTGTTACGAAGCAGTAGAAAATTAATACTGTGGTCAATTCTCCTTGACCTCATTCTCAGTCCCTAGTATCCACTGATTTGGTTTCTTTCACTTGCATAATGCATCACAGATTCCTCCATTTTGCTGTGTTTTTCAGTAGTTTGTTCCCTTTTTTGCTGAGTAGTATTGCATTTGTATGGATGTACCACAGTTCTTGTTTTGTTTTGTTTTGTTTTGATCCACTTAGTAGTTGAACATTTCAAGTGTTTCCAGTATTTGGCCATTACAAATAAAGCATCTATAAATTTTCTAGTATAGTTTTCATGTGAACGTAAGTTTCATTTCACTTTGGCACATACTCAGGAGTGAGATTACTGAACTGTATGGGATGTTTACATTAGGTTGTCAAAAACTGTCAAAACGTTTTCCAAACTGACCGTGCCGTTTTGTATTACCACCAGCAGTATACAAGAGTTAAATTTGCTACATATCTCTGACAGCACTTGACATTATTAATTTTATTTTAATTTATTTATATGATAACATTCTAATAGGTGTGTATTATTATCATATTGAAATTTTAATTTGCTTCTCTGCAATAGCGAATGACAATGATTACCTCTCCATGTGCTTATTTGTCATTTATATGTCTTCTTTGTCTATTCAAAATTAGTGCCCACAATTTAATTGGGTTGTTTTCTTATTATTGAGTTTTGAGATATCTTTATATATTCTGCACACAAATATTTCCTCCCAGTCTGCGGTTTGACTTTTCATTTTTTTTACAGTACCTAATTAAAACCACTGGGTTTTAATTTTGATGAAATCCAATTTATATACTCGAGAGTTACATTAAAAGATATTTTTAGTGTGTATAAGAACAGAGGTCACTTCCAAGAAACTTTTCAGAATGAGGAAAATTTGTAAGCAGAGTAAACTTGTAGTTTAGAAGCTAACAGATTCTATATGTACTATACATCTAAAGTATATCTAAATAAGTCTCTTCTGTCATTTCTTGTCACCTATGAGATGGAGAGAAATAATTCTTTAGGTTAATCTGAGACACAAACAAGGTCTACAAGGAATTTTACAGCTATATGATAGCTATTTAATCTTCAGTAGTGGACAGGAAGTCTTGGGGCATCCTGGGGGTGATGATGTTGCCTTCACTCATAATTTGGAAAACCTTCGAGTTATGAAGGAAAAAATGTTCAGGCATAGTTGCAAAATGTTGGTATTTGCACCAAGAAAGGCATGTTAGTAACACTTGATGGAACATTTAACATATTGTGTGGTAACTATGGAACATGAGAACTGCAAGGAGTTTATGAGGTTACTTAGTTCAAATTCTTTAAGTAATAAAAATGAAATTAAAAGGGAGAGGGAAAAAAGTTTCATTAAAGGAGAGAAAGCTTTTTAAAATTTTGTCTCTCTCTCTCTCAACAGTGATTTATTTGATGCATTCATTCCCCTCTTGGAGTTTTATTTCTCCTCCAGAAATGGAGGTGACTGGGACCAACTATTCTGTGAGCCCCAGATGACATGCATTTGGTAATTTCCAATAAGTAAAGGACATTAAGGAGCTCAACACACATTATTAAATGATGGTGCTAAATCTCTTGAATTGGAGCTACTGCTTACTGCCTTTTGCAGGAAATCTAACACTACAAAATACTGAACTAGTCTATTTTTGAATGAAAACAATTGTCACTCTGAATTTGAAAATATCAGTACCAGGTATAAGTGTATCCTTTAAAAATTTGTTCCATCTCTTTCCAACAGACAAGCATGACTGATAAATGATTTCAAAAAAGTAACTGAACTAAGCAATCAAAATATTAGTAACAGACTCGAACTGTCGAAGTCAAGTCTAAATGGAAAATTTAATAGCTGGTGAAATAACAAAGAATATACCCTCAATGAATGCACTGATGATGACATCATCAATTGTGTCATCACAATTTCATTCACTTCCTATATCAACAAATCAAAGTGATGATAAAATTGATGATATTGCTAATTCATTCAGTGAATAGAGATTGATAGTCTTTATTGAGTATTTTTTTCTAATCTATCCTTTGTCCACTTAATACCAAAACATAAATGACTAAATATATCTAAAAGTATCAAATCAATGAGAATAAAATTGATAAACTGGCTGGACCTCCATATTTTTGTTCAACACATTTTGCATATATCCAGATGTTCAGCATCATAGAAACCAGTCATCTGAAGGACTGACCAAATTTTCACTTTTTATCTATACATTTGGCAACATGTAGATATTAAATCATCTCTCTAGAGGAGGTAACAAATGATGGCTCTAAAATTGTCACAAACACTAAACTGTCTCTCTAATCTTTCTAGCAATCACAACTTTAATATTTTTTTTTAAATTTATGTTCACATGGAAGTCTTTAAAAACTAGCATGCAGAATTTTAAAAGACTAGTTCTCCATTCATATGTTTAAATTCTTTCAAAATTTAAACAAAAAATAAAAGATACAACTTTTTAGTATGAAGCAAAATAAATCCTTAAGAATGTATATCATCTTTTCAATCAAAACTTCCATTTCTATACAATGCAAAAGCAAGAAAAAATATGATGCTTATTATTGTTATTTGGATGAAATGTTAAAATTAATTGAAGATATAAAAGAATGTTATTTCCACCTACCATATCCACTATCATTAAAAATGAAAAATGTGATTTTAAAATTTCAGAATTTTGACACGTCCATAGTTAGTTCAGTTGTATTCTATTTTAAATCCATTTAGGAAAGTCTAAAAATTAAGATTATATTTGAAAAGATTTCATTTAAATTGTGTATTTTTTAAAAAATAAGGATTTATTTAGCACTAATTTATTGAATCCCTACTATGTATATCTTTGTGGATATTCTGATAGATAAAAGCATGCAATCAATCAAACAAACAAACAAAAAACATCCCTCAAAGAACCTACAACTAAATAGAAGCAAAAGAAAGATATAGAAAGAACTCGCTGATACAGGAAACTTTTACATCCCTTAAAATAAAAATAATTCTGTGTAAATTATACATGCCCTGCATCACTTTGTAGTCATTGTTTCATAACAACTTTTGAAATATTATAACCAAGGCTTCCATGAAATATAAGAAGACATTAGCTTCACTCTGTCTGACAGATTAAGTGACCCCTTCCCTACCTGTCTTTCTATATGTCTATTCTCCACCTTTTCTAGAAATGAGATTTTACAATATCTCATACAATTTAAATTTGGATCATTGCCTACTTACCTAATGGTTAGAAATGCTATGAGTTCCTCCTTGACTTTACTCAAAGATGAGACTGATTAATGATAATAATAATAATAATAATAATAGCAATGATTGTAAACACACAAAAGTGCTTATCATGTTTTAGGGGATATTTTAAACACATTATATGTATTAATTCATGTATTATCTAGAACTATACTAGAGGTAGATGTTTGTATAGTTTCCATTTTATAAATGAGGAAAGGGATATATGAGATTTAATAACTTGCATAAGTAATGATTATTTTTCTTATTACATATTAATAATTTTATCATTGGCAGAAATCATATTTTCCAGCCCCACTGCCCCTCAGTGGGTTTGTGTGTCTGATTCTCAATGATGCAGTGTAAGTATAAATAATGTGTGTCACCCCGGGAAGGGGTAGAGAACTGGTGTGATCCTTTGCACTCTCTCTGTTCCCCTCCAATTGCCAGACAGGATATTCAGTGGAGGACGCTGAGGCCTTAGGGTATGCAAAGAAACCAGACAGAAGGATCTTGGCTATCTGGCTACCAGGGTAGAATAGAAAGCTCCCACTGACCGTTATTTCACCAGGATGTGAATGAGAAATAAATCTATTGTGCTGTCACTGGGATTTGTTATCGCTCAATGAACTTATTCCCCACTAGTAATTTTTGCTCTTAATACATATGAATATGAAGCAAACCCCCCCAATATCAGTGACCTTATTCAGATCTATGTACTCTATCACTCAGTGTTTCCTATGGACTGACTTCTATGAGGAAATCACTTCACAGCATACTGGGTACCTGTGTTTCTAAAAGCAACCTCCAACTAGCATAGCTCAAAGTAATGTATTTTCTTATCATTAGCCTTCCAAAATGAGTGCTTCAAAGAGATGGCAATAGGGAATCCAGAACATATCCTGCAGATGTTTCCTCTCTCTCTTTCTTCTACTACCTTGAGTCTCCCCTCACTTCATTCTAATGAAAGGCTTGCCTTGCCTTGGGGCAGGTGTGTGTAACAGGGCTGGGAATGTCAAGGAAAGAGAAATGTCACATATCTTGTTAGTAGCATCTGATACCCCAGTCTCATTTCCATGCTCCTCCAAGAGTCCCCATTGTCTTCTCAACACTATTCCTGCCCTTATACTCCTCTCCTTTCATCACCACCCTGCTCTGGAAAGCCCAAGCCTGACTATTCACTTTCCTCACAATGCAGATGAATCTAAATTTTGCTCACCAAAGACCCACCATTTTATTAGTTATGTATGAACGTATTTCTACCTTTACTACCTAAATATATATAGAATAGGAAAACTTTCCTTGTTGCCTTGCCAGATCAAGGAGTAAGAACTTTTAGAAAACTTTAGCAGAACTGAGCTTTCCTTGGCAGAGGAGAGAAGCTATAGGACCACGCTCTCTTCCACAGGGAGTTAGACTACAATGCCAGGAATAAAGGCTCCTATGATAGGCAAGAGGTATTAGGTATAGGAAGGGAAGCAGACAGGCCTTGAGGAGTGATTGAAAGAAAGGAACTCATACTGGGCACTAGGATGAGTCCTGCAAAGTCTCTCACTTCCAATCTCTCGCTACACTTCACCATCTTCAACTAACCTTCCAGGTTAGAGCCCTTGTCCCAGACCAGAAAACACAAAACCAACCATATCTTGAAATTAAAGGTGTACTTCCTTCAGCCTAGGCCAGGCAGGTGGAACAGAAAGTGAGAGGGGGTTCCTCATCCCACTGCAAAGAAAGAGATGCTCCTGGCTTCCCAAGTTGAAAGGCTAAAAGCAGTTCCCACCTGAAATATTACTGAACATGGTAATTACGTCCTATAGAACAGTTTTCTTTCAGTTTTATGATGAACTATATGTCTTTATATAGGCAGATTTGAGAACCTAAGTTCAAAAGGGTGCATTTCTTTTTGAAAATGTGCACCTGTTCCTAAGAGCCAGTTTACAACCAAGATTTCTAAATATTGCTCACCCATATGAGGAAATTGCTCATATACATATTTTGAGAATTGAAACAGGGGAAGGATGAAAGCGAATCTATGAAGAGAAAAGAAAATGAGGTACATTTCCAATGTAATTTACACATAGGCGCACGCATATATTTACCGTACATTTGTGTGTATGCATGTTTATGTATTTATATTCAAGGCAGACAGATATAAAATACACATAGTTTCATATTACATTCCACATTTAGGTACACAGATACGAAGTATGGTGCTTAAGGCTCCACCGAAAGACAGAGTAGAAAGAAACAGTAGTGCATTTACACATGAAAGTAGAGAGTTCTACTTTGCAGTCTACTCCATCTCTGAGTAGACTAAGCTTTATTGTAGGTTGTCAGTCCATATAATCTCTGCAACACTTCCAACCCATGAGATAAACTGGTTGTCTACTAGCTTAAGAATAAAATGGTAATTTTTGACTTTACTGTCCACTCTATTAGAAGGTTATAGGCTGCCTGAAAAGAATGCTGTGAATAACAGTTTGATGTCATGCACACTCTTCCTTCTCTAAGCTCCATCATTCTCCATTTATATCCCTCTGCTCCTAGCCATTTTGGGCGTTGATACTTGCCAAGACTAAATATTCACCTAGATTTCTCTTCTTTCTCTTCAGATTAATATTATCTCGGCCCTAGGCCATGGGCCAAGTAATTTGCTAGAGAATACTGATTATATCCTTGGTAATCCGTTGGAAGGAGCTCTTCCTCACTCAATAGAAAAAGTGTTATTGAACTGAAGTATTAAGTGGCTTGAATACTGACATTTCCAGAAATACAACAGACTAGTGAAGAGAGATTTTTGGTTAAGGGAGATTCCCATACCTTTCAACCATGTGGAAAATAAGCTGTGTTTATAGGAAAACTATCCCTCTCTGCAGAAGTTGGCAGAATTAAATACAAATTCTTTGAAATAAAAGTTATCAGTATTACATTTTAAAACAATTATGAATTTGACAATTTTTATGTCTCTTTATTACCCATTTAATAAAACCAAATTCTAGTGCATGTGGGTCCTGGTTAGCAACAGCACAGTAATATCATGGTTTAGGTTTTGGGGGCTGTTAGTGATTTTATCACGAGATTTACAGATTTTCAGATTCTAAGGAATCCACATGCTTTACACAGAATAAAAGCAAGAAACCATCCAGAGGATTTAATGACATATATTTGGCATTCCTAATGACCTAACTAGCACAATCTGGGGGCAGAAATCGTGGGAGAAGAACTGTCTTTATGTCAATAGAGTTAGCTAGGATTGGCAAGCACTCCTTCTGTGCAGCATGCTCGCCTGTGGTGAGACCCAGTGAACTTCTGCTGTATTATGTTTGGAATAATGATTTCTATAATTTGTCTCCACAAGTCACAGAATCCAAGAACAAATTAACCTCCAAAGTTTGAAAGGAGAGCAACGTAAGGAAGTGAACAGGAAAGCAAAACAACCAGGAATTGTCAGGAAAAGACAGGAAAGCAGGAAAAAATGGCACTAAAACCACTAGTTAGAAGGTGGCTGCAATCTGTCTTTATTCTTCCTCTATTAAGCCTCCTGAGTGGATACAGATTACCCCTGTCAACAGCAACAAAACCTACCAGGATCTCTTTGCCAATAATAAGGGCTTTCTATTGGTCTTACCATTTGCCTTTGTGTTCTGAAACTAATTTTTACTGCTTCATAGCAAATGAGTTAGAAGCTTGGAAGATTACTGAATTTGCAAGAAATGTGATGGTGTCCAATGAAGGTGCCAGAGTGAATCAGCACTGGATGTCCCAACTGGAACAGGTCAGTCTATCCTTTGTGAATGGTTTCATTCTGACATAGATTGGCATTGTCCCTGACCTTTGAGGAACCAATCTGCATCTGATAGATTTTGTTCTACACATTTGTTCCTCACTCTCTTATTATCATTTGCTGACACATCATAGAACTGAACGTTATTTGTTACTGTGACGAGTTACTTTGCCCTTTCCTCTGTTCCCTGCAAAGTAAATGCATGTCTGAAATCTGAATATATGTCTGGTTTAAAAGGGAGGCCATCAATGACTACCGAGTCTCACTACTATTTGAGGAAGAGGTCTTGGAATATTCTTTGGCCACTGAGAGATGGAAGGGGTTGTGCAGGACCATATCCCCCATTATTCTAATAGACAAAACTTCATATTCTACCTCCAAAGTCCCCAACCATGACTCCATTGCTACATGACCTTCAAATCCAAATGCTATTTGTTAAATGAATTCATTGTTTTCTGCCTATGCTCCTTCTTTCTGTTTCTGACCTTGTAATATGACTACTGTACCTTTGATCAGTCCTTTTCCCTCCCTTGGGCCCCCACCAAGACTTCCCGACTGACTGCCATCAATCCACAAAATCACCTGATTTTTTCCTTTCCTATCTCATACCTGCTGTCCTGGATTAAGGCCTCATTGCCTCGGTACAACCAGAAAATATTCACTGTGTGATATCTATGTGTAAGATACTCTGCCCTTACATCACTCACAATCTAGTGCAGGTCAGAAAACTGACATCACAGGCCAAACTCCAGCCCACAAACTGCTTTGTACAGCCAACAAGCTAAGAATGGTTTTTACATTTTCAAATGACAAATAAAATCGGAAGAGTAACAGTTTGTGACACATGAATAGTACATGAAAAAATATGTATCTTCCTCTTTTTTTTTCTCATGTACCCTCCATTCTCTGGGCATCTTGAACACCCTCAACACTTTCCTGGTCCCGTCTTTGTGTGACCTGTCAAAATATCCTTCATCTTTCAAGAATAACTGCATGTGTCATTTTCTTCAGGAAATCATATTCAGCCCTCCCAGGTACAATTATTGTATAATTCTTATTACTCCTTGGCCTCTAATGTCACAAATAACTCTGCTATTTTGCACCCTCCCCTATTTTATGAGCTTCTTAATTCGAGGGATTAATTTGTCCATCGTTGTACTTTCCACAGCACCTACTATGATCTTTGTATAGTAGATCACTAATGTATTTTCTTTTCTATGCTTACCAAATAAAACTGTTTCATTTGAATAATCAATAACCAAATAAATAACTATTGATTTTATTTGCTAAATACATGTATTTTCATTAGCAAAATCAATGCTTTTTAAATTTTTCTTTTTCCTTCCCACTGATTCCATCTCCCTAATTGCAGTCATATCTAAACATTCCATTTTGTAAAACATGAACACTTGGCTTTCCCTTTCCTTAATTTGTTTTTATCTCAAACATCTTAAAAGAGCAGATTATTTACTTACTTACCACGCATTCATTCTTAAGCTCATTGTTAATACCACTTAGTTCTCTCCAAAATCATTCTTGGCCTCTTTTCTTGCCAAAACTAAAGACCTCATTTTAGATGTCGTCCTATTTGAACTTTCTGAAACATATGACAATTGCTTCTGTTTGAAACTCTTTTCTTCTGGCTTTAGTAACACCCCTTGCTCCCAGTTTTCCTCTTTATCCATCCAGGTGCAATTCCCTGACTTCCTTCCTGATTCTCACCCACCTTAAAGGGACCAACTCTTGTTTTCCTTTACCCCTCACTCTTACTGTTTTTCATGGTGTGCTACGACCAATGACTTTAAGAATCACTGATCCAAAAATTGATGGCTCCCAAATACTTCAGTCTACAGGTTTCCATGGACTCTGGGTCTGAATTCCTTTTAAGAATTCTATACATATTGTGCCCTGAGTCTATCTCATGATCTTACTTTCTGTCCCCTGTTGTCCTTCTTTCTTAATGGCATTACTACCACCTTGGCCACCCAGGCAAGGGAGATGACAGCCAGGGAAGGTCTCAAAGCAGAACTAGATCTCAGTGCTTTTTTGTATCCTTCTGACCTCTCTTTTGATATTTATGCAATGCTTAGCACATGATCAGGACAAAACCCAGTATCACTAAATGAATAAATTTTTTAAATGACTCCACATTAGTTTGTGATATTGTCTTCTAATACATGGTAGCAAACAGGCCTAAAAGTTGGTTTTATTATTAATAGGAACAACCATATATATAAAAAACATAAAGGGAAAACTGGAATGGCAAAGGTAACATAGAAAACCATTATTATTTGTGAAAGTCAACAATAAAATGTAAGATTCTTTCCTCAAAGATTTGACATTTTAAGAAAAATCCATAAGGAACAGTATATGAAGAAACTCAAAAACTATTTGACACAAACTCTAAAATAATGAGACAGCTTTTATACTACAGAAAATTTTCCTCTAATTCCTCAAGGTATTTTAAATATTATTAAATGGTGTATTACTGCCCCTCTAGTCCCGAAGTTAGAACATCAAACTGGGAGCCTGTCCACCTGGATGCTGTTTACAGATTTCTTAACCATCTGCAAGAAGTCATGACTAGAGTTATCTCACCTGCTTACAGTTAAGCTTACCTTATCATGAAGTTAATCTTTACTTGAACATAGATATTTTTGATATACTTATGAGGTTGGGAGAACAGGAAGGTGATACAGCACTTTAGCATTTTTTTCAGAAGCCTCAAACATTAAAAAAAACAAAAATCAAAGAATATGGCTACACAAAACTCCTTAAAAATTTTCAAATCCCCAAATGGAAAACAAAGATACTGTCAAAACACAAAGGGCTATCCCCGTGGTTTTGCTGCTAGGTAACCCACACTTGCTCGTGATATCCAAAGGAAGTTAAGGGCTCCATGCACTCCTCTTGCCCTTTCTTCTGCCATTCCAAATACGTGTGGTTGTTCTGTGAACTGAATTTAATTCTACCCCGTCAAATACAAAGGATCAGATATTTTATTGAAAAAATACTCTTCCCTAAGAGGACCATTGTATTTCAATATAATTTTGAAAACAAGTTGTTGGAAATGTTTTATAATGTCATTAGTATGTGGAACTGTTATTTTTAAAGTTATTTCGCAAGCAATGAAAATCAATTAAATAGGTTCCAGGTAAAAGGTCATGAAGCAAAATATTACCAAAGTTTAAGGCACACGTGGAACATTTCTCAGCACAATCTAACATCCAGGAGTCCACAATAACTGGCCTTGATCTCTGAGCCTTGCAGTGCAGTGTGAATTTAAGCAGCCATAAATCTATTAGCAGATAACATGACAAATTCATGTAGGTCAAAACAATGATTTGAACACATTTCGCCTAGTAATTCTCTCTTTTCTTGTGATCATCTTGTCTGAAACCTTGTCAAATGGCAAAAAAAACCAACAACCCAGTTCTGGTGTTGCAGAGTTGCATAACCTGATTTCCTATAATGATGTCACGGTTGATGCAGTAGACCATGTGAAACAGATTAACTGTGACCAAATTAGCATTCTTTTGTAAGGCCAGCTGATATGCACATGTAAAACATGAAACACCCTCATACTTTGAGAGGCAATTAAATGATTCTCAAACACTATGCTGTAAATAATTTAAACCTCATAAATATCTACCTTATAAAGTAGAGATTGCTTTTTATTTGTTTCTTTAAACAAGCATCATGACAACCTAAGTCATTTCAGTGCATTTTCATCTTTGGGAAACTTACTAGGAAAATGCTTTGGTGGCTTTTTTTTTTTTTTTGGTTGGATAATGCCTCGTTTGTTCTTTTTAAAGAGTTCTTATGTTCATGTGTTCTCGGCTGTCTTCTGGAAAGATTGATGTCTGGTGTCACTGCTAGGAAGTGCAAACTGTTCAGCCTCACTGCAATCTATGTCCTCATCCTCTTGCTCCACAGGATACCACATACTTTGGCAGCCAACATTCAGAAGGGAAGTGCTTTAATGGTAATAAGTGATGCCAATGAAACCTTTCCCCCAATGCTCAAAACTTAGTGGTTGGAGGCTGAGGAACCAAATGGAGGGACTGAGGGGAATAAATGACCATGTTAGCTGAAAGGGACCAATGTTGTTTATCTAACCAATGGTAAAAGAGATTTGAAATTTCCTCTCTCATTAAACTTTTCACCAAAATATCATCCTCATGGTAGCCTGGGAGAATCTGGATCTATTTAAGGATGTCTTGACCCTCTTTTCCCAGACATAAGAGTTTAGTGATCAATTGTGTTAATAATAGCAATTGTCAGTGTGCTTTTCAGACGTAATTTCCACAGTATAACATGTTCCAGCTATACCTCCACCCCTATGGAGAGTCGAGCAATAGGAGGGAACCCTTGCAATGTAAGTACAATGAAAGGAATTTATATAAGATGACATGAAACAGGTGTTTGAGACATGTTGAGCTCCTTAGTGCAAAAAAAAAAAAGTGCTATTGTGGAAGCAGTATGTTCAGAAGCTGTGTGATGGTGGCAAAGTCATTTAAATTGAAAGCCTGCAATGTTCTCATCTCAATGAGTGAGTGAGGGCATTGTTTTTCATGAAGAGCAATATGGCTACCTTTACAATATCAAGCAGAAATAGAATGTGGATTTTTCTTTCTTATAGATGAGTTGGATTCTGATTGATAGAAATGAGTTACTCATTTGATTGCCTCAGGTCACAAATGTAGTCAAAACCACCAAATCCAGTGAAAACAACTAACCACATGGTGATCTGACCTACCACATTGGTCTTATTATCTCCGTGCTTTAAACAAATTACCTAATTCTTTGAACTGTCCAGTGAAATAGATATCCAGTTGTTTGCAAGCAAAACCATTAAGCATAAAAACTCAAGTTGATCTTAACAGCCATGAGTGATTTCTCTAGTAGTTTAGATTGCTTTTTGTTTGTTTGTTTTAGTTTTTACCTAGGTCACTGCCAAGACTTTACCACATGTAAGTAAAATTCTACCAGGTTTTTTATATTACTTTTGAATTAGGGACACCAAAAAGCAACCATAATAAAGAGTGGTGGGTAGTAAAGACTAAAAAGAAATGATTCTTGCAAGCAATTGTGAGGAGAGGTAAAGGTAGTTTGAAGGAGAAATGAAAGATAACATACATTGAAGAGTGAAAATGTGTAGAGTTCTAGGCAGATACTTGAGATTATCCTTGCTAAGCTTAACAATGAGTTAACTCTTATTTTCTTTCTGTTTTAAAGAATAGGAAATTGAGGAAACAACTTTTTAAAATCACAGCTACAAAGATGCAGAGGTAGAATCTGAATCCAGGCCCATCTGGCCCCAGAGCCCACACTTTTTTCTGAGCTCTAATATAGGTACCTGGCCACAGCTCTGCATGACATAAAATGTACAGTGAGTGATACCTAGTGCCTACTTTTAAAAGTTTGTTCTTTAGACAGAAAGAGAAGATAAAGACATTCATACAAAAAAGTAAATATTAGAAAATAGTAAACCACTAGTTGCGTAAACATTGCATATAATGGAGATCAGGGAAAGATAATATAGCTGAGACCTGATTAGTCAGGTTACATCCTCAGAAAAGGTTAGGGTTGAAGCTCTGCCTGAATGTTAAAATAATAATTTCTAGAAGGCTGGAGTTTAGTATATTAAGAGAGCAACTTTCATTTAAAAAAAAAATATATCTATATATATAAAATGTAAAATAATTGTTAGAGTATGCCTTCCTTTAAAACAAATTCAAAACATTGACATTGAGATTAACCCAATTGAGGTATATTTTTTAGTTTTACAAAGTATTACTCAGTTTAAAAAAGGTAAAGTACTACTTGGTTTAAAATATCATTTTTTGGTGTATTTTTAGGAACTATTACTAATGTTCAAAGTGAAGAATACAAAATATGAACAATTTAATAATGTGTCATTTAGGGAAAGGAAAAATGGAATTCAAACATCACTTGTTTTAAATAAAGAAGGACCACTTAACACTTCATCACATCTTAAAAGCCCCTTTTCTCAAATTTTACAATAATTAGTTCTAAGACACAGACACTTAAATGAATTTCTGCTCAACTCTTTTTCCAATTTAATTTATGTAATCATGAAGCTTGGTTTTTCTTTAAAAGCCTCTGAAGTTTTAGTAAAATATCACAGATGATTTCTATTATTTATATCAACTAAATTTTTTTTTTTTTGTCGGTACGCGGGCCTCTCACTGTTGTGGCCTCTCCCGCTGCGGAGCACAGGCTCCAGACGCGCAGGCTCAGCGGCCATGGTTCACGGGCTAGCCGCTCTGCGGCATGTGGGATCCTCCCGGACCGGGGCACGAACCCGCGTCCCCTGCATCGGCAGGCGGACTCCCAACGACTGAGCCACCAGGGAAGCCCTCAACTAAATATTTTAAACTTTTATTTCAGTTAAATTTACTGAAAATACTATTTTTTCCTCAAAATATTTGCACTAATATTTTGAAATTTCACCAAAAAATATTTATTTAAGTGTATTTACTTAAAAAAAAAGGAAGAAAAGAACAAGTCCCTCTATGGATTTTAGAGTGAATATTTATGTAAATGAGATTATTCATCTTGGTTAATCTATTCACAACCACACACACACACACACACACACACACACACACACACACACACACAATGCAAAGTGCCTGATATTATTGTCAATGCATAAAGCTGTTGGATTCTGTACCTTTTCACCCATAAAATGTGCTCCCAGCAATCAAATGCTCATGAGTATATGTTGCTTTCTTTGGTTTTACTCAAAGGCCTGTTGCTGGCCAATTCACTCTCCTTTAATAGAATGGACCCATTTGACAATTTTTTACTTTTATTTGAAAAATACATTTAGGAATCAAAACGTGAAATACTAACAAGAAAATTAAACAAATTCTTTTATGCAATACTTTGGAAGGGGCAAAAATAAAATTTGAACAAAAATAAAGAAAAAAATCTTCAACAGACAATGTTAACTATTGTTACTTGTTTAATTACAGTGTTTTCTTGCAGTGAAAGATGAAGCTAAATATGTTAGGAAGATTGTTTAACATCAGATTTTACTATAAGAAGATAAAAATTTCAGCAAAGGATGTTTCAATCCTCTCAGCTCTTTTTAACCTGAATTGTAGCTGGGCTCTTACAGCCTCTTCATCAGGGAAAGCAAGCAATTCTCTAAGAGGGCTACATACATTATTTTTAATGGAAAAGAAACCGGATATGATATAAAATTATTTTCACTGTAATGGAAGCTATAAGGCTCAAAGAAGACAATGCTTATAATTTATTGCCTATATTTTAACAAGGTAAGAGTGATCCTAATAATCTTTCTATAATAGGACATGAGGAATTCTGGGTAATTAAATATTCTGGTTAACAGAGAAACCCACTCCTATGAATTATCCATTTTCAAAGAATTAGGCTAATAAAAATTGGCCACATGAAACTACAGTGAGATAATTACATCTTTCTCTGTTGTTTCAAAAAATGTGTAACATTGAAGTGTCTCAAGACCATGTCACTATTTCAGCAATGTTGGATGGCACATGTGCAGACAACGTGTTTAGTGAGAGGCCCAGGGTTACAGAGAGCTTCACACATTGCCTTTAATTTGATAACATTTATCTGTTATTATACTATGTTGAATGGCTATGGGGAGTTTTGTCCACCATTGAAAGAAAAGGGAACATTGACCTGTGCTACTGATTCACAGCTGCTTCAAAACACAATATTGTTAAACACTTTGAAATAGTATAAAGATATGAGTCTGTCTTTCCTTCCTTACTTTGTTTCCTTCATTCGTTCTTTCGTTTGTTCATTCTTCCTTCCTTCCTCCCTCACTTTTTTCTTTCTTTCTTCCCCAAGGACCTCCTGGGGACCGCTCCTTCTGTATAACCTTTGACCTCTTGGTACTATGCTCTCCGACATGATTATAAGGGACATTTCACTTTCAAAAGGGATACTTGAACACAGTAACACTCTATAATAAGGGTTTTTCTAGTAATGCAAAAGGCACTAGACTTTAAATGCCTCAAATTCTAGTATAAACTAACGCAAATCATTACATTATTATTATATTATTTTCCTTAATCATGTTTGGCTTCAGTTTCTTCATTAGAAGGACAATGGCATTTTGGCAAATGTTTGCAGGAGAGCATTGTATCAACAGGACTTTACATTCATTTGCACAAACACTCATGCTAGGAACAGGCTGGTTCTGATTTGGTCTGGTACACTCAAACAGTGGCTAGTAATAGCATTAGCCAGTAAAATTGATATTTCTTTAAGAAATTGGAAATTTGAACAAAGGAAAGAGAGAGAGAGACAGAGACAGAGACAGAGAGAGGAAGAAAGAAAGAAAAAGAAGGAAAAAAGAAAAGGGAAGAAAGGAGGAAGGAAGGGAGGGAGAAGAGAAGGAAAACAAACAAAAATTGTAACCTGATAATAGCCAAGTGTTAAATGTTATAGAGTTATTACAATGTTATTATCTAGGAACTAGAATCTTGACTCCCAATTTTCACTATCAGTTAAGGGTTAATATATTGCTTAATTTTGTACGTGAATCTCATAGCTTACTTTTGCCGTATAAAAAATAAAAATTAAGTTATTCCCCTTTGTATTTGATATATATTATACAATTTGCAAAAAACTTGCTTTTAGGATTTTCTTCTCCCAGTTATTAATTATTCTGGTCCTCCATGCTCTTATCTCACCTGAATGACAGTTTTTGCGTACTCTTATTTCTTGATGTACATTTTTCTTATTTGCTTTCCTTAGAATATCACTATGACAAATCTCCATGTCACCTGGCCTCTGCCTGTGCTTGTTTGTTTATTCTTCTCACTGCAATATATGCAATCCCTGGACATTATCAAGTTTTCACATAGAGAAGGAAAGTGAGACGCAGAGAGTGAGTGACTTACACAAAACAACTTGGCAACAAAACTAGACTAACAGTACAAATAATCACTTCTTACCTACGTGTAACAATTTATAGTGATCCACATACTTTACTATAGTTTATGTATTATGATCATACTCTAAACCAATCAACTATAATCTCAGTCTCTACAATTTTTATTTCTGTGCTTTTCCCATATAACATACTGGGTGTGGAATGCATTTTAAAGTATTCACCTTTTATCTCTCTGCCTGGACAATTCTAGCTCTATACTTTCTCAGTGGAATAAAATTCTATCAGAAGCCAATTCTCTAGTCATCTCACCCTCAACTCAGTTTAATTCAATAAATTTTTTCTGTGCAACCTCTATTTGCAAATCACTGTGTTCATCCTACGCACAAAATAACTTAAAATGGATCAAAATATAAGAACTACAGCTATAAAACTCTTGGAAGAAAACATAGGTGTATACCTCTGTGACCTTGGCTTAGGCAGTATTTTCTCAGATATGATACCAAAGCCCAAGCAAAAAGACAAAAAATAGATATACTGGCCTTAATTAAAAAGTAAAACATTTATGCATCAAAGGACTCTATCAAAAAAGTGAAAGACAACCCACAGAATGAAAGAAAATATTTTCAAGTCACATATCTGATAAAGACCTAGTATCCAGAACATATAAAGAACTCTTGTAACTCAACAATAAGACAGATTATCTGATTTAAGTATGAGCAAAATATTTGAATAGACACTTCTCTCAAAAAGATATACAGAAGACCAATACGCACGTGAAAAGATGTTCAACATCATTAGTCATAAGTGAAATGCAAATCAAAACCACAGTAAGATACCATTTCATATCTACAAAGATGGCTATAATTTATAAAATGGACAATAACAAGTGTTAGTGAAGATGTGTAGAAATTAGAACACTCATACATAGCTGATGGGGATGTAAAGTCATTGCTGATGGGGATGTGCAGCTGCTTTAGAAAACAGTTTAAAGGTTTCTCAAAAAGTTACATATAGAGTTACCACATGACCCTGTAATTATACTGCTAGATGTGTACTCAAGAGAATACACATGTAGAGAATATGTGCTTACACAAAAACTTACACTTACACACAAACACACATACCACAAACTTCCTCTCTTCACTTTCTCCCAAAAAGGCTGTCATCATTATTTTTGATAAAGAAATATTAAATGTGTATATTTTGTGACTTTGAAAATATTATGCACCACTGAGCTATGCAGCATATTATGAAATTTTCTTCTTCTTCCACATTTTGTTTACCTGAAATTTGCTTTTCTATTTATCAGTAATTTATCCCCAGATTTTGCTGCAGAAAGATTCTCTTTTAATACATTCAAATATATCAGGTAGTCTATGAAAGTTCTCTTTTATTTTTCTTTTTGGATATAGTTCATGAAGACTTTGGTCATCAGCTTCTCAATCCAGACTGACTGTTCTCAGGTTGGCTTCATAATTTTTGTCTGAGGACAACAAATTTGGAGTTTCCTTTAATGTCTCTCCCATTGCATTTCCTATTTCCTAGATGCCACTTCTTCCTCTTTCTTTAATTATTCTCTTCTCTTGATAAATACCACTTCTAGTCCACAGGAGGTAAGTTTTGATATCAGGCACATCTGAATATATTTTTATTCTATTTACATACTTGATTGATAGTTTGCTTAGGTATATGATTTCAGGTTGGGAATGATTTTTTTCTTCAGAATTTTGAACCCATTGATATACTAGCCCCTAGCATCTAGGTGCTGGTGAGAAATTTCACGCCATTTTTATCCCATCACCATTGGATGAGACTGACCTGATTTGTTCACTTTTCTGCAGGAACTCAGTGTATATTTTTATCCCTAATGTTCTGAAATGTCATAATGAAGTGTTTAAGTATGATTGTTATTTTCATTTACTTAACTGGAACATGCTAAATTTGGGAACTGCCATCCCTTAGGTCTCAAAAAATTTATTTTTTATCTCTTTGATAATAAGTTTCTTTCCATTTTCTCTATTCTTTCTTTCTGGAGGAAAAAAAAAGTTAGTTAATCAAAACCATACACAGACATTACAAGAAAAGAAAACTACAGACTGCTATCTGTCATTAAAGATAGATGCAAAATCCTTAACAAACTATTAGCAAAGTGACTCCAACAGCATATAAAAAAGAACTATACATCACAATCAAGTGGGATTTATCCCAGGTATGCAAAGCCTGGTTCAACATTCAAAAAATAATGTAATCCATCACATCAACAGGCTAAAAAAGAAAAATCACATAATCATATCAATAGATGCAGAAAAAGCATTTGTCAGAATCCAGAACCCATTCATGGTAAAAAGTCTCAGTAAACTAAGAATACAGGGGAACTTCCTTAATTAGATAATTAATATCTACAAAAAGGCTATAGCTAACAAGATACTTAATGGTGAAAAACTTGAAGATCAGGAATAAGGCAAGGACGTCTCCTCTTACAACTCCTTTTCAACATTGTACTGGAAATTCTAGCTAATACAATCAGACAAGAAAAGGAAATAAAAGGTATACAGATTGGGAAGGAAGATATAATAAAACTGTGTTTGTTCACAGATGACATGATTGTATGTGTAAAGAATCCCATAGAATTGATTTAAAAGCTCCTGGAAATAATAAGAGATTATAGGAAGTTACAAGAAACAAGGTTAACATACAAAAGTCAATTGCTTTCAAATATACCAACAATGAACAACTGGAACTTGAACTTAACGACACACACACAGATGTAGAAAACAAGCACAGTTATCAGGGAGGAAAGCGAGGGGGTAGGGATAAATTGGGAGACTGGTATTGACATATACACACTACTATATATAAAATATATAACTAATGATGGCATACTGTATAGCACAGGGGACTCTCCTCAGTACTCTGTAATGACCTATATGGGAAAAGAATTTTTAAAAGTGTGTATATATGTGTATGTATAACTGATTCACTTTGCTGTATAGCAGAAACTACCACAACATTTTAAATCAACTATACTCCAATAAAAATTTAAAAAAAATAAACTTGGTGACTTAAAACAAATAAAAAAGAAATTAAAAACACATTTCCATTAGCACCACCAAAAATGAAATACGTAGGTATAAATCTAATAAATTATGTGTAAGACCTATATGAGGAACACTAAAGAACTCAACTGAATAAAATTCAAGACAACTAAATAAATGGAGAGATATTCCATGTTCATGTATAGGAAGACTCAATATGGTTAGGTCAAGATGTCAGTCCTTCTCAACTTGATTTATAGATTCAATGCAATTCCAATCAAAATTGCAGCAAGTTATTTTATGGATATTGACACATCGATTCTCAAGTTTTGTAGAGAAGCAAAGCACCCAGAATAGCTAACACATTATTAAAGAAAAATACTGAAGAATTGACACTACCTGACTTCAAGATTTACTGTAAACTACAGTATTAAAGACAGTGTGGTATTGGTGAAAGAACAGACAGGTCAATCAATTGAACAGAATACAGAACCCAGAAACAACTCACATAAATATAGTCAGCTAATCTGTGACAAAGGAGCAAAGGCAATACAGTGAAGCAAAGATAGTGTTTTCAATAAATGGTGCTAGAATATTGGACATCTACAAGGAAAAAACAAAAAAAGAATCTAGGTCTTACAATCCTTCACAAATATTAATTCAAAATGCATCACAGACCTAAATGTAAAATACAAAACTCTGAAACTCCTAGAAGATAACATAGTAGAAAACTTAGATGACCTTCGGTATTGCAATGACTTTTTAGATACAACACCAAATAGAACATGAAAGAACTGATGAGATGGACTTCATTAAAATTAAAAATTGCTTTGTGAAAGATAATGTTGGGGGGATGAGAAGACAAGCCAGACTGAGAGAAAATATTTACAAAAGACACAACCGATAAGGGCTTGTTATCCAAAATGCACAAAGACCCTTTAAAACTCCAAAATAAGAAAACAAACAACCCAATTAAAAAATAGGCCAAAGACTAAATCCTCACCAAAGAAGATACACAGATGGCAACTAGCATATGAAAAGATCCTCCACATTATATATCCTCAGGGAAATGCAAATTCAAACAACAATGAGATATCACTACACACCTATTAGAATAGTCCAAATCTGGAATGCTGCCAACATCAAATGCTGGCGAGGATGTGGAACAACAGGAATTCTCATTATTTCTGGTAGGAATGCAAAATGGTGCAGCTACTTTGTAAGACATTTTGGCAGTTTCTTACAAAACTAAACATACTCAGCACAAGATCCAGCAATCATGCTCTTTGGTATTTACTCCAAAGATTTGAATACTTATATCCGCACAAAAGCCTAAACACAGACGTTCAGAGCAGTTTTATTCATAATTGCCAAAACTTGGAAGTAACCAAAGTGTCTTTAAGTAGGTGAATGGATAAATAAGCTGTGTTATACCCAGATAATGGAATATTATTCAGTGCTAAAAAGAAATGAGCTATTAAGCCATGAAAAGACATCTGAAAGTCTACATACTGTATGATTCCAACAATTTGGTGGTTTCTTACAAAACTAAACATACTCTTACCATATGATCACTGGATCACTTTTGTTCTTGCATATTTCTTTTATTTAGCATTCTATTCTTGTTTCATAAATACAGTACCTACTCTTCCTTCTCTAAAGACATAATTGTAATTTAATTATAATAGGATTTAAAAACTATTTCTTTTGCTCCTTGCATTGCATACCTTTGTATTTACTCAGAGGAGTTGAAGACTTACATAACATACACACAAAAACCTACACATGAATGTTCATGGCAGCTTTATGCATAATTGTGAAAATTTGGAACAACCAAAATGTTTTTCAGTAGGTGAATGGATAAACTGCGGTATATCCAAATAGAATATTATGCAACACCAAAAAGAAATGAGCTATCAAGCCCTGAAAACATATGCAGGAACCTTAAATATGCACATTAATAAGTGAAAGAAGCCAATCTAAAAAGGTTACATAATATACGATTACATTTATAGGACCTTCTGGAAAAGGGAAAACTATGGAGAGTGTAAAAAGATCAGTGGTGCCATGGTTGGAATGGAGGGAGGGGTGAATAGGTAGAGTTCAGAGGATTATTAAGGCAATGAAAATACTCTGCATTATACCATAATAATGGATACATGTCATTATACATTCATCCAAACCCATAGAACATACAACACCAAAAGTAAACTGGAATGTTCACTATGGACTTTGGGTAATTATGATGTGTCAATGTAGGTTCGTCAATTGTAACAAATGCACCACGTGGTGGGTCATATTCATAATGGGGCAGCTATGCATGTGTTGGGGGAAGGGGTACATGGAAAATTTCTGTATGTGCCTTCCTCTCAATTTCTTCTTAAATTTAAAAAGTATGTTGATTACACTAAATTAGACCTCCTGTACTAATCCTCTAAATTTTAAAAATACTTATTTCTAGTTTTTATTTTTTCCTTTTTGTTTTTATTCTATCCAGAAGATTTTCTCAACTTCATCTTTCAACCCTTGTTTGGAGTATTTTCTTTCTGTTCTCATATAGTTAATTTGTAAGAATTCACTTCTGTTCTTGCGTATTTCTTTTATTTAGCATTCTATTCTTGTTTCATAAATACAGTATCTACTCTTCCTTCTCTAAAGACATAATTGTAATTTAATTAAACTAGGATTTAAAAACTATTTCTTTTGCTCCTTGCACTGTCTTTGTTTCACCTAGGTTACTTTTATTGCTATTGCTGTTGTTTTGTTTTTTATTTTGATCTTCATATTTCTCTGACATTTTGAATATCTGTAGGTCAGGGAGAAATCGTCTTATTGTGGACCAGGAGGTTATAAGAACTCTCCAGATATTTTTGAAGCCAGTGGGGAAAGATTTCCTCAGTTTTCCTGTGTTCAGTTTAGTTATCTTGCCTTCAGTTCTATTTGCTATTCCCAAGTGCTAGGGCCTTCTGTTTCACTGAGATCAGAAAGTAAGCTTCCTGTCTTCTCCTGAATAAGGAAATAAAGTTCGCCCAGCTCTTCTGGGGACCTGGGGAACACTAATGCTTATAAGGAATTTCAACTCGTCCTCAGTTTTCAACTCCAACTGTACACCCTCTTCAGATGCACCTATGGTCTCCACTTTTTGAGACTTTCTAGGGTTTTCTCAGGCAGATCATCTTTATTCTTGGCTTCATACTCAATAAGTTTGGGTTTCAGCTTTCTTGATTCAGCAAATTAGTTTAATTCTTGTTCATCAACTTTCAGCTTTCAAGATTTTGTTGCAGTACTCTCCACTTGTTGCTCAATGTTCTTGGGGTTTATGGCTTTCTTTGTCAGTCTCTTACTGTCATTTTCATGAGACTTCTCAAAGAAGCAGAGATGAATGCAAGTGGTCAATCAGCCATGTTTAAGTGTAAGCAGTATCCATGATATTGTACTGTAAACTGGTATAATAATCTGTAAAGTTATCATTTAGTAATTCTTATCAATGTAACATACAATACTGTCTTTTTTTAAAAATGAACTTTAGTGTGCCAAAGAAAGTTTGGGATTTTTATTTTAAAACTATCAACTTTTCCAACAAACAATTTGAAATATCGATTCCTTTTGTGTATTATGTTTCAAAATCAGAGTTTTCTGAAATCTACTAGTCATTCAGTAGTCAGATAAATTTAATAAATGTGTATCCTCCTCCTAGAAATATCTGATACTTAGTAAGATAACAAAGGTTCGGAGTAAAGAAACATATTTAACTTTATTTAAACTTGGGTTTTCTTTTTTTTTTTCCTGCTGTATGCGGGCCTCTCACTGTTGTGGCCTCTCCCGTTGCGGAGCACAGGCTCCAGACGCGCAGGCTCAGCGGCCATGGCTCACGGGCCTCTAGCCACTCCGCGGCATGTGAGATCTTCCCAGACCGGGGCACGAACCCGTGTCCCCTGCATCGGCAGGCGAACTCCCAACCACTGCACCACCAGGGAAGCCCGAAACTTGGGTTTTCTTAACCTATTCAACAATTCGATAATTTTCCCACAAAGTTCCTATCAGTATCCAATAGAATATTTGTTCTGTGCAATACATTCTGAGAAACTCTGCTACGGGTTTAATATTTACCCTGTTAGAGTTTACACAGACATAGTGTGTAATTAAGGTTTACTGAAATTATTACCAATATTTTTAAATGTCTTAGAAAAGGGCTACAGTGGATTAGCTTGCCATGATAATACTACTTGCCTCAAATTTAGTTGATAAGTTTATCAAAGATAAGACTACACACCTAGTTCCTTAAAATGTATATACCTTTTATAAGATATATGACTACAGTAGTATCATTATTTGGACTCCAACTGTCAATTATGACAGTCATATTTTATGCAGAAGACACAAATATGAAGAATAAATTATACCTGCTTTAACTTAGTTTAACAGTTAATAATGAAATCACATTCTTGCCTTGTTATATTCTTTATTACAGATACACACACTTTTAAAATCTAACCCACCTGTGATATTCAAAATTGTAATTCCAATTATATACTACGTAATGAAGTAAATTGGGATAAATTTACATAAAAATATCTAGAACTAGGAAGCAAAAAAAAAAAAAAAGGTAATTTAGCTCATAGGACTACTTCTATTTATTCTCTCACTTGCCTACAAGAAAGCATCACTTGGATTACCAAAGTAACTATTTTTCTGCTGTTAGCTCTAAACCAAATATTGGCACCTACGAACACCATCTCTCCTTCAGCGGATCAAGCCAAGTACAACTACAGCCCAAAAATACATCCTGTCCCTCCTTCAAAAGCCAGCAGTCTTCCCTCACAGTTCCAAAGAAAAACAAGAACAAATATTTGCAAAGATTTTTGTCTTGTACTGAAAATGAGCATTAATAAAATCATGCTTGGAGGAAAGTGCTGAGAGAGTGTATAAAAATGATATTGTAATGTCAAAGTGGGAAGCATTAATTCATAATATGCAGGAATATTTTTAGATGGTACTGACAGTTTGCATGAAGCTTGGGAGTGGTGTGACTTGCTTTCATAGGAAAGGAATGGCCTAGCCTGGGAATTTTATTGGCAGATATCATAGCTTAAAAATGCACATGGGATGTCTGTCTTATAAAGCAACAAGTATAATATTTTACAGCTTTTTTCAATTTATGATAGGAATCAGTTATACAAGAGAAAAGTTTTCTTGTTTTTCTCATTATTCATCGTACTTTTGCTAGACAGTCTTAAACAGAAGTCTGCATATTATCTTGGATTTTATCGCTCTCTATGGTTTGCAAAGTACTTTCACATACATCACCTCCTTTAATCCTTGCAAGAACTGTTGAGGGTGTTATTAATACATCTGCTTTATCAAAGAGAAAACTGAAGATCAAAGGGGATTAGTGAGTTGCCTAAGACTACACAACCACTAAATAACAGAGCCAAGTGTGGAACCTTGAACTTCTGCTTCCAAATCCAAAAAGGACACTCCCCTCTCCCGCCCCTGTGACATGTTCTTTCTTCTTTTAATTAGCTAAACATGACTCAGGACTTTACAAAATGTCAGCCTACATTAGGGAGTTATTTTCCATTATATGACAGACTGAAGCCCACAAAATTACCATTTTTTTTTAGGTCAGAAGCAGGTGAGTATCAGCAATTGCACATAGTACGATCTAATACATACAGAAGCCCTGTAAAGATATTTGATAATTTGCAATACTGCTCACACACACATGTCCTGTTTTAAAACTATATCATAAAATTTAACGGTTTTTAAAAACATCAGCTCTAGCACTTTAAGCCGTGTCTATGCACACACTGGTTTCATCAATTTGATTGACTTCGTTAAGCCAAGGTAAATAAAATCATCCAATGAGTTGTTCTGACTTAAAACTCTGTTTGTTTTTGTTTTATAAGGAATGAATCAATAAACGTAGTTTAACAGGGTTCATTTAACAGTGTAAGTGGTACAGTGAGAAAGGTGCTTGTGGGCAGGGGTTCGAGGGAGTTCTCAGATGACAGAGGCCCTTGTGCAAGGGCCTCAGGATGCTGAGAGGGAGGGAGGAGTGGTCGTGTTCAGAATGCTCTCATTTCCTGCCCTCTCCCCGGGGAAGCATAGATATCATAAAAGGTCCTGGAATGAACCCTTCTGAATCTTAAAATAATTCATTTTCAACTTTTCAGGGATAGATAAAATTTAGGTTTGATCTTGCTTTGAAAAAGACATGATTTTCAGTCATTAAAAAAAGAAACGTTGCCCAAGCCATGAATAACTTGTGTTCATAGATTTTATGATGGTTCTAAACAAAGTGTATTTTTAAAAAGGCATAGATTTTTACTCAGTTTAAACTAAGGCAGAAAAATAAGAGTAAGAAGAGCAAGATGTCTATATGTCAAGCTATTTGACAAGGCAAACTCTAATAGTTACTCTTTCAGATACAGGTAGTCTCCTTCATGTTACCGGATTCTATAAGAAGGATAGCATGTTTTACAGGGCATGCTCGATATTGAATTTTAAGCAACACTGTGATTAATATTTATTAGAATTTTCCTTCATTGTTTCATTCATTCATCGATTAAATTTTATTTGTTCATAGTAAATACCTAATGAGTGCTTATTGTGGGTGTAGCAAGATTACTCAGGTACTTTGCAGTCCTGGGGGTACAACAGTGAACAAAAGAGACACATAAGGTTTCAAAGTGGCTATTTATCCAATTTCACATTTTTTTCTAACAAAATCTGTTTGTCAAACCTTAGATGCAAGTCCCCATTTTTCAATTGCTCATAAACACAATATCTATAACCACACATGTTCCAGTAATGTTTTATGATGAGCCTCAAAAAAGGACATTCATCATAATTATGGAAAATATTTTATCTTATCTAAATAAGATTGTGTTCAATTATACTTACTATATTAAAATGCATATGACTATTAAGTAATGGCTGAAAAGAAAGAATATTAATTTAATAAACTCTTCAGTGAGAACTGAGAAATTAAATATTGACCTTGGCTATATGCCATTTAGAAATGATTTTCGACTCACATTGACATGATTTAAAAATAAGACAATAGTGGGCTTCCCTGGTGGCGCAGTGGTTGAGCATCCGCCTGCCGATTCAGAGGACACGGGTCCGTGCCCCGGTCCGGGAAGATCCCACATGCCGCGGAGCGGCTAGGCGTGTGAGCCATGGGCACTGAGCCTGTACTCCGCAACGGGAGAGGCCACAACAGTGAGAGGCCCGCGTACCGCAAAAAAAAAAAAAAAAAAAAAAAAAGACAATAGTAAGAAAGTAAGAAACATTTGTAATCTGGAACTTTTATAGGCAGCTGATCAGAGAAAGTTGGAGCAAAAATAACGTCTATGAAGCAGCAGTTTAGGTAAAATACGAAATAAAAAGAAACAGTTGATAACTTCTGAACTAGGAATTAAACTGAGTTTTTGAGAAAGCTAAAAGTAATTTCTATGATTATCAACAAAATAAAGATTTTGATATATTAGTGTGTGATTTCTTCACTGAATTATAATCATAATGTTCTAGTAATTCATGCAACAGACATTTATTGTGTGCCTAGTGTGTAATACAGCCAGTGTTGAAGAAGAAAGAGGTAGTCCCTGCTTCAGTGGGGCCTGCTATTGAACAAAGGAAATGAAAGTTGTGTAAGTGTCCAGAGATGAGGGGACATCCCCAGCTAAAGCACGGGTCATCAAACCAGAAGTCATTGCTTCAAAGTAGCTGGAAATTTCTGACCCCGTTAACTGTCTCATTATAATGCTGCATGCTTTTGAGATTGGCATAGCATTTCTTTAAAATAATCATAAATATAGTAATCATAAATATCCCATATAATCATATATAGCCCACATAATCATAAATATATATATATAAACCAGCTAATTATAAATATCCTATATTTAACCCCGTGTATATAAAAATAACTTGATCACCCTTTCTGTTTTCAAAAAACACATGTTAAATAAAGGCTGAAGAGAAACAGCATCATTCATATTTCCTCTCAATGTTGCAACTTCATCTTTACCACCTCTAGATAATAAAAACAATCATAATGGATTATACTTAAAGTCAAGCATAAAGAGCTTCGGTAAAAAAACTACAGGCAATGGTGATCTACTTAGATATTAGCATAACCACCAAGGACCTGTTTTACCAGAGCTCGAACTTGTCTATTTCTGAGCAGTAGGGGTTTTCATTAACATTCATCAAATCCTCCTGCAGAGAGACCTGGGCTGCTAGTCTCCCTAGAAGGAGCACGTCTTTTGGCACTTTGTTGATCAGACCCCTGGGAGATCAGAAGGAAAGCATACTTAGTAAATGATTCAGGATTTTAGAATTCATTTCCCTTGCCAAGAAAGGAAAACCAGGGTCTTTGGGGGGCTGAGAAGCTCACATATTTACACATGTATTTACTCGAAGAAGTGTGGTGCAAATTCCCAGGACTCCTAGGAAAATAAGAATACTATTTTGTGGTTATATTTGGCAAAAGGACCAGAGATTCAATGTCATGATAGACAAATATTACAAACACTAAAATAAATGAAATAAGACCCCTTCTTTATTTATGCAGCACAAATGTTTGAAATAATTCATATTAGTTCTGCAAATGACCACAGGTCCACAAGCTTAAGGTTGAGTGATATTAAGCTGGACCCAGAAGAATCTTACTTGGAAAAGGTAAAAAATTTTCTAAAACAAAAAGAAGACACAAAATATGTAGGATAATTTAGGCCCATTTTATCACCTATATCAACCTAGAATTTCTAAGTAAAATAAGTTTTACAGCATATCAGAAAGCTAATTTCTTTGTACATATTCCCAGTACCCTAAATAATGCCCAACACACCACATGATCTCAATAAATATCAGTTGACATTGATGTATTGTAAAATTTTTGTAAAGTGAAATTATTCTATTCAAATTTATTTGATGTTCTACAAAAGATGGAAGGTTTCAAGGCTGTAAAAATAAAATGTTTTTATGTAACTGTTTCATCAAACATAAGTCATTGAGATTATTTATTAGTCTGCTGGAAAATCAATTCTACTAATGTCATAGAAGTTTTTTCTTTCTACAGTGTGCAATCACTGGCAGAGTCCTACAAATTCAAATATCCAATTAAGAGTGAAAATATACTAAGAATAACTTAAAAGAAACCATATTTCCTGTAGCAAAATGATAAGCCTTGACTACTGAGCACTAAAAATAAAAGTTTAATAGGCATGGCTAAATCACAGTCATGCACACTAAAGACATGTAGGAACTGTAGGTCTGTATCAACTCTATCCAAACCTGTCTACATTTCTGATTCACTTACTGCAAAAGTCATACATTTCTCTTTATAGAACTCTATCACAGGGACAAGAGCATACTAAAATCTATCATGTGATTGGCCAAAATGTCCTATATAAACATTTCATATGTCTGATCCATAATGGTAGAGTAATATTGATTTATAAATGAATTTATGCAAAATAGGGAGCATCATCTCTATAGCCACTCCCCATCGCTTGCATTACCACCTGAGCTCCACCTCCTGTCCGATCAGCAGCGGCATTTGAGCACGAACCTTACTGTGCACTGTGCATGCAAGAGATCTCGGTTGCACGCTCCTTATGAGAATCTAATACCTGATGATCTGGAGCTGAGGTGCTGATGCTAGTGCTGGGGAGCGGCTGCGAATACCGCAAATACTGCAAACCTCTCATTAGCAGAGAGGTTTGACTGCACAGAGACCATAATAAACCAATTGATTGCAGACTCATATCAAAACCCTATCAGTGAGTGGCAAGTGAAAACAACCTCAGGGCTCCCACTGATTTTGCATTCTGATCGTCTGGTGAGTTGTATATTATTTCACTATATATTACAATGTAATAATAATAGAAATAAAGTGCACAATAAATGTAATGCACCTGAATCATCCCAAAACCACCTCCTCACTCCAGTCTGTGGAAAAATTCTCTTCCATGAAACTGGTCCCTGGTGCCAAAAAGGTTGGGGACCACTGTCCTACAGGTCAACCAAGACAAATACAATAAACAGTTTATTATTGTAAAAACTACTCTGCACTATTGTAGAGCCTCTTCTAAATCAGTGTAAGATTCACTTTCCAGAACACAAATGGAACAAACACATTGGCGTACATTGTCTCTTTTATCTAATCATTCTAAACATTCTTCTTGAAACACCTAGTACATTTTTAATTCTCCTTTATAAGTCCGAGGTCCAAAAAGGAATGGAGAAGACCAAAACCTCAGTCCTCACGGATCTCATGCTCTATTACTCCAGAGCCTGTTCTGTAGGCAGCAATGTGCTAATTGCTGCAGGTACAAAGAGAATGATGATGGTGATGACAGTGACAGTAGCTAATATTTATTGAGTGCCTCTCCTTTAATATTCATAGAGGTTCTATCTTTATCCTGATGTATAAGTGTAGAAATGGGGCACAGAGAAGTGAGATAATTTCCCAAAGACACAGAGTTAGTAATTAGTGGAGCCAGGATTCAAATCCAGGTAATCTGAACCTTATGCTCCCTTCCTATCCTTAAGGATTCTTTCAGTCTAGTGCAGTAGACAAGAATTAATGTAAATAATCTTACAAATAAATATGTAACTGTAAACTATGATAAATAGTACAAAGGAAAAGAGACCTGGATTTATAAATGTGAACAACAGGGCATACTGGTCTGAATTCTGCATCTCTTCTACTCAGTTTGTGTACTTGACCTGCTAACCTGAGATATCCTATCTGTGCTCTTCCTGAAATCATGAGACCAAATTCATGAGACCACCCAGGTGGTCTGTAGCGGTGGCTGTTTCATCCCTCATGTGACTCAAGGATGCACATGGACTGTGTCTTACATCCAGGTTTTGCAAAGCACCTCTAACCTTTCACCTTGTATGTCTGATGTTACCTTCAAAGCAAGAGCCGTGGTAGATCTGCTTGGCACCCAGGTATGCACACAAAAATGTAAAGGCCTTAAAACCTTATGGACCACCTTTGACTAATGGAAACAAGAGCCAGAAGAATAAATTCTTTTCCCTTCCTAACCCTGATGGACCACTTAGGGAGCTTATCGGGACTCTTGGAAGATGCAGCGGGTGAAGGAGCAACCAGCTTGACAAGAAGCTAGGCCATCTGAGTAATGTACTCCCTTGCATTTACTATCTCTCTCCTTTAATGCCTGCCTTTCATTTTCCTCACTCCCTCTTCCCTGGGATTGCACTTCCTTAGAAAATGTCCAGCCAAATGGAAAAAACATACGCCTTTGCCTCAGGCTCTTTATTCTAGGGAGCCAAAGGGGTGAGGAGTGCTCACCCAGTACGAAGGTCAGGAAAGGCTTCCCTGAAGAAGGTACATTTGTACAGGTCTTAGCACATAGGCTAATTGGAAATGAAGGTCAAGAGGGTCAGAGGTAGAGACAGGGAGAATTTCAGCTTGCATGTGCAAAGCCCTGATTAGGGTAGGAACACAGTGCTTCTAAAGAAATAAAAGAAGGTCAGTAGGGAAAGTGATGTTGAAAATAACAGTAGTTAACACCATATGCCAAGTACTGCTCTAAGCATTTATGACTATTATCACATCTAATTTTCACAAATCTCTGAACTAGGTATAGTTAGCAGTCCTATTTTATATATGAAGAAAGGCTGAGAAAGGTTAAGGAAATTGCCCAAGGTTGTAAAATGAAGAAGTAGCATAGGAAAATTTAAGAATGCAGATTTTAGAACTAAACTACGTGGGTCTGAATAACCGCTCGGCTGTTTGAGAGTTGTGTGACTTTGAATTCTCTGTGATGCAATTTAATCATCTATTTAAGGGACTAATAATCATACCTTTCTCATAGTATTGCTATAGAACTAAATAAGTTAATATGTATAAAGCATTTCAAGCAGTTTTAAGTACTCCCATTTTAAACACTGTGTAAGTGTTTGATAAACAACAAAGTCAGTTTCAACTAAAATGCTGGGTCTAGATCCCATACTTCATAGGCACTCTACTGTCTTTTACTGTGTTAACAGTAGTAGATAAGGGTCACCAGGAAATAGAGAGGACAGGGATTAGTGATGACTTAGCAAGGTAACTACAAATAGGGGTATAAAACAGTATTTACTAACACGGACCTATTGATTCTCAAATACTGTTGCAAGAACATTGTCAAATATGGATCATAGAGTTTTACAGTACTGCTAAATGTAAAAACATAGAACAAAGATTGGAAGAATGTAAATGCTATTCAATCTAATAGTCTCCAGGGATTTTACCTGGAAAGCATGATCCAGACAACAATGAAATGTTGTATTCTTACTTGCCTAATAGACGTGTTGAATTTACTATGGCTCCCCTGATTTCACATGGACATGTGAAATATACTGAGCAGGAAAAGGGGACATTTAGGGAACGTTAAAGGCCTAAGAAGAGCAAGGGGATTCTGTTGTTGGAGGGAAACTTGGCCAGACACATCAGGCTTAATTTATGGGAAAGGAATGGCAGCTACAATATTTGTCCTGACAGTGTAAATGGTTACAGTATTTTTACTTGTTTGGACATAGGTTTTTCTTAATGAAGCTTGTTTTAATTGAAGGCATTATAGTGTTCTTTATCAAAAAAAAAAAAAAAACAAACAAACCCCAAAACCAGAATTAAAAGCATTTAAATGTATACAAAAGGAATAAAACTTCACAACAGTGCATGGAAATTTAATAATAGGATTCCTGAAAATATTTACACCCCAACACTGCGTCTATAATGGCTCTTCCAGGCAAATAGAAAATCCAGAATTTTACACAGGGTATTTGCACCATATTAAATAACAGGTATCTGTAGTTTTTGGATATTATTTCTGAGGCAGTTATGGGATTTGTTAAATAAATCTATATTTGAATTCACTAAGCCGTATTCATAATTCTATAATTTTAAGGAAATAAAATTAAAGATGAAGACCTTTAATCCTTTTAGAAGGGAGATTTTATAGCTCATGTTTTAGGAAGATGCTCGCTGTTCACTATAGTATGATCCTGAGATGCGGGTGAGGGATTTGTCCCAGCACTGACCCCTGTGAGGCCCCCGTCACCTCCCACACAAACTCAACTTCTCCTTTGACCTCAGCAAACCTAATAGTCTGTTTTTCATTTGTAACTCTTCCTTGGCCTCACTTAACAAGATGTTCTAACAGATCTAACAGCTCTCCTCCCGCCTCCTGACCAAATAGGTGGGCGATTCATTAAATTCTCATCTGTTTCTGGGATAACCCATCAAGAAGGTAGTGAGTTTAAATGTTGGCTCTAAATCACTAAACCAAAATGGTGATGGCAACAATACTATTACAACTGATATATCCATTGTAATATTCATACAAATGGCAACACACACAATGCAAAGATTGCTTTATTTTTGTTTTTATCTTTATCCTGAATTGTAACAGTACCAGACCTTGGTACCAAGATGACTATGCCAAGGATATATTTTCTATATAATACAAGAATTATTTTTTCTGAACATTCAAAGGCAAGATCATTCATGTTAGAAATTTCCTATACTGCTTAACAACTTCACTGTAGGAGAAATGTGTAGTCCTCTCAATTGTATAATTCTATGTACATGCATAATACATATATGTATGGGTACTAAATACATGTAATAATTACACATATGCATTAAATGTTTATGTATACATACAAGTGTATATGTATTTATGTACACAAATTACATATATATGTATATGTAATTTGTATACAAGCATATGTGCATATGTGTATGTGTGTGATTTTTTTTTTCTACACTTGGTAAGATGGTGCCTCAGAGGTATAAACTCAATTAATCTTTGAAAAAAATATATATCTCAACTTTTAGAACTCCCCTTTTATAAGCTATTTTAATATCTTATGACTTTTACTTTGTCTATTTGAAGACTATTTCGAAAATCTCATATATAAATATATAGCTTATTCCTCTTGTCAAAAGCTATGGAGATGGAACTTCTGATGAAATAATACAGTAATATCACAGTATCTTCATGTATGATAGCTGAGGAAAGTCAGTTAATATTTTATCCATAATGTCTAACACAGATTTTTAATCAAGTAAAAGCCCATGTAAGAGCAACAACAATTAACAACATCTACAAAACCAATTTTAACAAAATGAATGGATGGATTGTACCATTCGATATCTGACTAAAGAACAAGCAGTCAGAGAGACTCACTGCAGTTCGGCCACCTGGTGAGGCAGTTACCGGCTGTGTAACCTCGGTTGGTCAGCTGAGCTCCTTGTGCCTTACGGCAAGAAACAGAGTCTGAGCTAGGACCATAAGAATGAAAAGGGATGGGCAGACTCAAGAAGCTCTGGTAGTCAACTGACAGAATTTTGTGACTGGCTGAATGTGAAAGAGAATTAGAGAAAAGAGGCAACACCTTAACCTGTGAGATGCCTTTGAGATGGCAACATAGCTAATAGGGATATAAAGTACATGAGGAGAGCCTGTATGGAATAAGGTCTCATCTTAACACACATTAATTTTGTAAGGGCTAGAGGATATCCAAGAAGAAATGTCTAGGAGATACAGCTGATAAGAGAAATCTAGATCTCAGTAGAGAGGGGTCAGGTGTTATAATGCTCAACACACTTGGAAAGGCATCTAGAGAAAACCAAAAGAATGGATGATCTCATTCAGGAATAGCTGTCTTAATGGTAAATGGACCAAACAACAAAAACCTAATGGAAACAATTTTTAAGGTCTCCATTTAAAAAAAAAAAAAAAAGAATGGTGAATGACTAGAAAGGGTAATAAAGATGTAGGAGACTCGGAAGAGGTCTGAAATAGAAAGATGGAGTCGTATGGAAAGAGATCAAATAAAATAAGGTCTGGATATATGCCATGTAATTGAATCATTAGGAGATTACTTTCAACTTTTGTAGGAAGAGTTTGGTAGAGTGTTGGAAACTATATGGCACAGCTCTAAGAAGTATATAGCAAGAAATTTGAAAGTGAATATAACATTAATAGTCAAAATAGTCATATTGTATTACCATGACTTCAGTTTTTTCACATTTAAAAAACTGTATCTATTACAGGGGCTTATACATCTTCCAACAGTAGGAAATAATAGACTCAATCTGTTTCTATAATATTACAACTTCAGGTATCCATAATTAGCCTGTTAATAGATTGACTTTCACAAATTAAATCTCAATTTGAAGTCTTATTATATTAAAATATGGGATAACTTTAGAATACTCTTACGTGACCTAAGTGAAACTGCTCCTCTCTAACCTATGTAATACAAAAACTAAACTTTAAGTAACCTTAGATCACTTAAAAACGTTGCTATTTTTTCTTTCCTTTTTTTTAGTGGGGTATAGGTGCTTTACAATGTTGTGTTAGTTTCTGCTGTACAGTGAAGTGAATTAGCTATATGTGTACATATATCCCCTCCCTCTTGGACCTCCCTCCCACCCCCCTCATCCCACCCATGTAGGTCACCACAGAGCACCGAGCTAAGCTCCCTGCACTATTTTTTAATTGTTATTATTTTTGTTATTTTAATTCTCAAGGACAGCAAACTACAGGAACATAAACATTTAATAATATATATACTTACAGAGCTTTTTAGAATACCCATATATACAAATACTTACTTCAAATGTACCCTTTTCTTTTGGGAGTGTGAATAGGTAACACATTTCTTTTTATTATATATAGCATGTATATATTTTTATGAATAACTAAACATATTCATAATCTTAGACCTAAATTGTATATTTTTTAAAAGAATAACGAGATCCTTCCAGGACAAACAGCTGTCTCTACGTAAAAATTAAGCACTTGTGGCGATATATTTGCCCTCTGGATTTAGTGATCTATTGCAACTCCAACACATTCAGACGAACACATTTCCTTAAGTGGTTTATTTATACCTCTAGACTAGTGTGCACATAAATCAGAATCATATCCAATTGTCATCATTATCATTTCCCCATTTCCTCTATAATTCTTTGTATTGATGTTGCACACTGGTATGATCTCACAACTTTGCAAGCTGGAGATGAGATATTAAATACCACAGACATTTGTGAACAGAGGTAACCCACTGAAGTACAGGACTTTAAATTTAATATTTTCTGACTTCACTGTATTTCTAGCCATAAACTATGATACTAATAGTACCCCCAAAAATGAGATAATAATTATAGGTCTACATGAAACCTCTTATGAGCATAGTCTATTCTGTATAAGAATGAGAGCATGGCCCAGGATCCTTCTTTCTGCTTTAATTATCAATGAATAATGTCATGATTGTCATGTCTCAGCCATACTCGGCAGGGCATGGAGGGGAATCTTTACTCTTGAATATTGTTTAGTAGCTTAACTATAAATGAGGATTACACCACACTAAAGCAGCATTGTTTCAGAGACAATGTTAACTTGGTGATTAATGAGGTGATGGATGAGGAACATATGACTGTTTCCAGGTTCATTCCAGCATTTTTCTTAACTTCGACCCCAGCCAAAGCTGTCAGCACTAATGACAAGATGACCAGATAATGTTTCACCTGCAAGTGGGGATCTTGACTGCAATTTAAAATTTCCAAAACTTCCACACGGCACAGCTCTTATGTAAAGCCAAAATTTTCTTTTTTCTTTCAAAAAGCTTAAAAACAAATGGGACAGCAAATCTCTGAGGAGGAAAAGCAGCAGATCGGTTTGCACTTTTGGAAGTCATGTAAGTATAGACTGATTAGCAGAGTGACTCGGCTGCCCAGAGACTGGAGCATTCAAACAAAGAATTTCGTATTAAAAAAATGATACAAATGAACTTACATACAAAACAGAAATAGACTCACAGACACAGAAAACAAATTTATGGTTACCAAAGGGGAAAGGGGCATAGGGATAGATTAGGAGTTTGGGATTAACATATATACACTACTGTATATAAAACAGATAACCAACAAGGACCTACTGCAAAGCACAGGGAATGTATACTCAATATTTTGTAATAACCTATAAGGGAAAAGAATCTGAAAAAGAATCTGTATGACTGAATCACTTTGCTGTACACCTGAAACTAACACAACATTGTACATCAATTACACTTCAATAAAAAATAAAGTCCCCCAAATAAGAATTCTAACAATAAAGATGAGCCTGATTCTGAATGATTTAGTCATTCAAAATGCCTGCGCCCATAATTTTTGATGAAAAGTTTTTGAAAGACGTACTGAATTTTAGCAGCTTGCAACACGCTTCCACACTGTAAACTGAACTCTCATACGTTTGTCATTTATTTCTTTAGCATAGCCAAACCTAATTTTCCTCAGAGGAAAATATCAAGAATCTGTAAATCTACAATTGTACTTACTAAGAAAGAACTTAAGTGTATTGAATGTAAATCAAATGATGCTTTTCCTCCTTATTTAGAATTTCTAATGTTGTAACTCAGCTAGACATGACTGTAGGTGAAAAAATAAAGAAGGAAAATGATTTGAGATGCAGGACTTAAAGAGGATTTAACTGAGCTGTAAATGTAAATGGTTGTATTTTCCACATCAGATCTAAAAAAGACAGATAAAAAATCCATTTCTGTGAGCCCTTGTTTTCAAATCCTGAGGTAGAGATACTTCCAAATCATCACTTAACAGAGCATCAGCGATGCACTGGTGTTTAATAATCAAAGCAAGTGAAGTGCTGAGTCTGGTTCAAATTGGACTGAGGCAAAACTTCTAGGCAAGTGATAGAAGTGTCACTTTAAGAGGAAGCTTATTGATATAAATATGTACAAAGTGGGAATACATTTCAAAGTAGAAATCTCAGTTCACTTCTGTTTTGCCTTTATCCTTAAGGACTAGAAGATGACCTCAATTACCAAGAATCATTGCTGTTTGAATAAGCAGAGGATATTAAGAAGGAATTGTGGAAACCAAGGTAACAGTTTTCCAAAACAGGATCTCACATTACAAAGATTTCTGTGAGGGTACATTAATCCACAGATGGATTGTATCACTCTTGACATTTTACTGAAAGTAGTGAACTATAACATTCATGAAAAATTCAGTCTCTGAAGATATCCTTTCCATGGAAGGCTTCTTCAAGCCCCAATGTGTGTTTATTTGACAGGAAGCTCCATGGAGGGCAGGACATGGATAAAGGATATTGCTGTTTTGTCTTTGTCTTTCTATGGGCATAAAGTATGTTATTTTATCTACAACTTTCTCTTTCAAAGTGGATTCTTTTCGAAAAATTGGGAGAAAGATAAATCTGTCTTTGTGGTGGTGGTGATTTTAATCTTTTTTTTTTCTTTTCTTTTTTTGTCAAGAGTTCTTTCTGACTAGTTGTTGGTTTGTGTTCTCTGCGAGGAGAATAAAATGATAAAGAACCAAAGAGCTGTTTTCCTTTTATCAAACTTCAAAAGTTGTTGATAATGTTATGTCTCCTGGACTTTAAAATATTGGATGCCCATTTCCAAATACTGCAAAACGTATGTAAAGCAAAGTAAGTGAAAGCTTGCTGTATTTGAAGGACTTCACATGTCACATAATTTAATTCTCACAACAGCCCTCCAAGATTAATTTTATTATTATCATCCTCCCAATGTTATAGATGAGGAAATGGAAACAAAGTAACTCACCAATTGGGCTGGGATTTGAACCCCAGCAGTCTGAGTCTCAAGACCGCCTCTTAACCATCATGATCTACTTCCAACCAGAGGGTGTAGCTACACAAAGCCCCCAGTCATCTGAAGGTGTTTTTTTTTCACTGAATTACATCAGTTTGTGCTAAACAAATTATGTCTATACAACAAAATTATGTCTGGCATTAACTATCCATTCTGGAAAGTGCTTTTTTAAAAAGATAAATTCTCCGTACGGCTTTATGTGTTAGGCAAAGTTGAGAATCTCAGATTAAGGAATGAATGAAACTTAGAAATAAAGCACTGAAGATGAAAACGACCTAGAGCAATGTAAAAACAAGAAAGGATCGCTTGGCTGCAGTAGCTGGATGCCACTGAAAAAAGTAACTAAACTGGATTACAGAATCTTCCCCAGAGACAACAGCGCAGGTTTTCATCAAATAACTGTTACCTACGCATTCACTCTGTCTCCTTGCATAATACTATCATGTTTCAAGGTATAACTATATTCGGCACAGCAGTATACGATGAATGTAAATGAATAAGAAATTGGGGCAAGGAAATGAGAAAAAATTGTCTATTTGCCAGTAGAATAAAAAGTTTCATAGTTCACAAACTTTGAGAGGAAAAATTAGGCAATTCTTGGGGACCGCCTAATATTTCTAGGTAGCTGGTATCTAAAATGCCAGTGAAGTATGACTAGCTCTCTGATGCTCAGTGAACGTGTAAGATAACTTTTTTTTTCCTTATTGGATTCCAAATTTCTTACCATTAATTATCACAAGAAATAGTAGCACCTTGATACTCTACACCCTCAAAAGTGATGTTTCCTTTCTTTTTTGATTTTATGTTTCTTCTTCAGAATCACTGCTATGAGATTGGTTTTCTCATACAGGAAAGCAGTTGAATGATTAAGTCAATTTCGGATTTTTAAGTCAAAAAGTCTAACAATAAAAAGGCAAGTATACTTAGAGGTTACTAATTTACAGTGAGCAATTTTAAGCTATTTACCTAAATGTCAACATTTCCCCAGTCACTCCTTTTATAAATAATGAACACATCAGCTTAATCACTCCTTCCCTCCCTCTGCTTTGAAAACCATAATTTTAACTTGGAGCTCATGCTTGACACTTTGATGAAATGTAGGAATTATCATGAATAATCCATAAAGACAATTTTTATAGATGATAATCTAAAGCTTTGTTCCCCTAGAATTTCAGTGTGGTATTTCAAAGTTTGAAATTACTTTCTACACACACGTTTAAAATGTTACAACTGTTCCAAGTGATGTCACTGCCCCTTAGGTTAGGGCAAGAAGACCAGTAGAGAAAAAGAGATGTTCTACACTTCCCAGGCATAATGCAGTCCTAAAATACACTTGTCCATTCCTGATGGCTGTTTAGCTGCATATTATGGAGAAAATAATACTTTATGAAAAGAGCAGAAAAGCATGGACTTGTCAATGTGGAGCAAACTTTCCAAACTTTATTGAAAGATGTTACACGACCTAAACATTTCCAGTTGTAGCGCGTAGTGTTACAAAGGCTTATGCTACAGCAGAAAACCACAAACAGCTGAGTCCTCCTTCCACAAAAGCTGTGAGTCCAAAAACTGACTGCAAGTCTGAATTACCTCAGAACATTAAACCAATACAGATTCCCTGATCTTGCCAACAGAGATTTCGATTCTGCTGCTCTGTCATTACACTTGAGAATCTATATGAACATGTAAATAAATAAAAACATAATAGATGAATAAATACATAATCATATAACCCTTGGTGATTCCAATACCCAGCCAAATTTGAGAAAGACTTCTGTGCAGGATGTCAGTTGAATTTGGGCCACTGTGCAACCACGTTTCTTATTTTGGATGGACTCCCCAAATATAAGAGGACGAGCCCTTGAACCTTTCCCCTGTGCGTATTAAAGAGACATATAACCTCCAGAGAAATGCTCCGTCTTTGACCAGCTAACATCCACTCGTGGGTACGGAAAAGTAAAGCCTCTTTGTAGTGACAGTTTAATCATACATATGAATTAAATACAGCTCTAGTCTTAATTGGAAATGAGCAGAGACAAGGGGAAAGCCTGGACTCTGAGTTAGGAGAAATTAAATTCATATACCTAACAAATGCCCTAATTTGATATGTGACCTTGAGCATGTCACTTAATCCCTCTAGCCTTTAATTCCTTGTCTATAAAATGGGTCCTTCTATAAGAGGAAGGACCACTTCTCTCAAGTATCGTTGAAGACATACTGAAGTACAAGGAAAATGTTTCATGGGTTTTTTCTTTCCAAACTCAGTGTGGAGCAGACTGTAAAGTGATCACTGAAGCAAACCAGCCAATACACTCTACAAAAACCAGAACAGTGAGTCCAACACATGCACACAACAGGCTGTTGACTTTCCTGTCTGCTGACAGGCATCAGATCTCGTCACTAGTACAGTCAATGGGGTGCAAACTCCTCTGGAATTTGCTGAACTGAACACCACGCAGAGGATGGGAACCTCGGACACTGGCCATGGCATGTGTTGTCAATGCTGATCGTGTTCCTGTTCTCAATCCAGGGCCAGCCAGAGAGTCTGTTATTTACATTAAAGACAAGACTCTTCATATCAGATAAAATCTTAAGCAATTATTTTGACTTAAGACCTCCTCTTTTATTTTCGAGTCAATGATTTGGTTTTTGAAAAATATATACCCCGGATACACAGTTTTATCCTAAATTTGGTGCCCTAGAACTTTAATCTATCATGCGGTTCATCATCCGGGATAGGTAGCACTGGAAATGTAAGTTTGTATAGTAACTTTATATCATGTGATGTCAGACAAATGAGCCAATAATATTGTGCCTGCGAGTGATACAGCTCTGAGGCTGAAGAAGTTAGACCCACAATTGCTCACGCATTCTAACTGATTTCATTAGAATCAATATACTTATCTGTAGAGACAAATCAAAGATGCATGATTTTACATAATCATTTGCTCTGCAGAAATGATAGTGATTACAAGACATTTAATTGGTATGGAAAATAAAGGACATCCCAAAATAAGAGTCCCTTTTATGTTTGTGATACCAGAGTTTAAAATGACAAAAGTGAAACGAGGCAGGACCAGGAAAGGGAAGAATCCAATCAGAGCGCAGAAAAACAGAATGGACCTAATACAAACACAGGTGATCTGAAGCTCAGTCTAAATCCATAGAATTGTAAAGCTGAAAAGACCTGAGAAAGACCTAGAAGAAAATGAGCTACTGAGACATTAGGTGATTTGCTTAAATTCACAGGACTAGAACTAGCATCTCCAGACTCCTGAGCCAATGTTCTTTCCACTGTAGTCCATAGCTACAGTTTTAAGTTATTAAGTAGCTCCACTGAATATAGATGGCTGAAAGCAGAAAGAGATTACCATCTTTTTTTTTTTTTTTTTGCGGTACGCGGGCCTCTCACTGTTGTGGCCTCTCCCGCTGCGGAGCACAGGTTCCGGACACGCAGGCTCAGGGGCCATGGCTCACGGGCCCAGCAGCTCCGCGGCATGTGGGATCTTCCCGGACCGGGGCACAAACCCGTGTCCCTTGAATCGGCAGGCGGACTCTCAACCACTGCGCCACCAGGGAAGCCCAAGATTACCATCTTTTTGCATGGACTACCATGGGATGTAAACAAAGAGAACATTGTGGTTTGGGTTAACACTGACAGACATAATTTAGTGAGAGTCATTCAAATAAAAATTGACCCGTCTTGTCATGCATCTTTCTTCTCATGCATTCCATCTATACTGAGGGCTTACCCTATGCCTGGGCATCTCCTCTCTATAAGGGAGACAAGGAATATAAATAGATAGCTGCAAAAAGGTATATGGTAGGAGTGGTGATGAGCAGTTAGTAACAGGGCCGGGATTGTAAGAAGGACCCAGATTATGAAGAAGTTGTTCTTGGTAAGGATTTTAAACTATATTTTTGCAGCCAAGAGTCAGTGGATGACTTTAAGCAAAAAAGTGACATGAACAGGTTTATTTAGGAAAATTACTCTGGCTTGTTGATAAGGTAAATGGACAAGAAAAGGGAGTTTAGCAGGGTGACCAAATCAGAAGCAGGTACCATAGCCTGAGAAGATGGTGAGCTTGAAACAAAACAGATATAGAAATGTTTCTGTCAGTAGTTACTTCTGAGATGGAACTATTAGTCTCGTATGGTAATAATTAGAAAGTGATCATAAACTGCTGGTGCATGTAATAAAGGAAAATTCATTTCTTCAGATTAGAGTATGGGTGTTTCAGTCATGTGGAGGAAAGTATATGTTTATGAGCATAGAGAAGTTCTGTTCAAAGCATCTTCAGTTTCAAGTTCTAGGAGAAAGGTAATGATGTCTTGAGTCAGTTGAACATAACTTCCTAAAGTTTGGAATGGGGGAATGGAGTAGAAATGGGGAATTGAGTAGCCTTAAGCATGTGGTTGATGCAATGGGGGGCAGAGGAGAGCACTACAGGCGATAAAGATACAGAGAAAATCATACAGTTTCATAGAATAAAAGTCATAGCATTTCCTATCACTAAGCAGCAAATCAATAACGGGATATCACAAGCGGCATAAGATTAGATTAAAAATTTTAACTGCCCTGATTTTGGCTGCAATTCTCCCTCTGGCTCCATACTAATTCAAACACTTCCCCCAAATTAGCTAAATTCTTTAGCATCAAAGTGTAAGGCACTTTTAGATGGAAATTTCTTTATTTCCCATTTCATAAGAAAAGTTTATAGTTTGAATCTTTTTTTGATTTCCCCCTCATTTATTATTTATTTATTTATTTTTGGCTGCATCGAGTCTTAGTTGCAGCACGCAGGATCTTCGTTGAGGCACGCGGGATCTTTCATTGCAGTGCGCGGGCTTCTCTCTAGTTGTGGCATGTGGATTTTCTCTCTCTAGCTGTGGGGCATGGGTTCCAGAGCGTGTGGGCTTTGTGGTTTGTGGCACGCAGACTCTCTAGTTGAGGCACGCTAGCTCAGTAGTTGTGGCACGTGGTTTGCTCCACAGCATGTGGGATCTTAGTTCCCCGACCAGGGATCAAACCTGCGTCCCCTGCATTGTAAGGTGGATTCTCTACCACTGGACCACCAGGGAAGTCCCTATAGTTTGAATCATATAGTCCATATTTTTTCTGAGTCTTGCCATTACATATAAATATATATATTGGAAAAGTCACCTGTTACTGCCACAGGAAGGTGATGACAATTATTTGAAGCCTCAATCAAGCCCCACCTAAGGTTAAAGTGAGTGAGAACTAAGTGTGTGTTGGTCATGATGACTGATTAACGAATAAGAAACCCTCGCAGCTACAGGGTCTTAGGTGTCAGAGAGAAATGGGAGCAGATACAGAATTAATATACATTGCCACATCACAAGACTGTGGACTCAAAGGAAAATTACTTTGAGTCCACAGTGTCAAAGTGGACTGTGAAATTTTAATAGATTAAATAGATTTAATTTATTAAATTATATTTAATTTACTTTCTACATTTTAATAGTTTCTATATTTTAATAGTTCTTCTTTACTGCTTTACAGGAAAATAGTGGCATATAAAAGGAAAAGGAAATAGGGGAGACAATATGACGGTTCTGAATACAAAGTATTTTATTACAGGGATCCTATCCACAGTTCCTAATAATGGGAAGGTCTGGAAAAGTGCAATGGAATCTTTTTCAGTAGGAAAGGACTTTGAGAACACTTTGAGAGTGACATAAGTGTTGGGAGTTACCACAGAGTCCTTGAATCTCTGCCAAAGATATCAAAGCTGAATGTGAAGAACTAGACAGTTTCCTTGATTCTAGAAGGTCATAAAACATCTCTAACAATGAAGAGGAATATTTCATAATGATAAGAAGATCAATCTGTAAGGAAACTCTGTCTTAACTGTATATACCTAATAGTATAGCTTCCAAATTTTTAAGCAAAAGAAAATGACAGAACTAAAAGATAAATAAATCAATCTATATTCAGACTAGGAGATTTAACATACCTTTCAATAACTAAGACAAGCAGACAAAAAAAACTTAATAAGGATATAGAAATTAGATCAAATTTGTTAATTTTGTTGTTTAGGATCTAGCAAAACAGAATTCAATTCCTTTTGAGAGCTCCTGTAGCAATTCTGGGGCTAAATGGTGGACCATAACCAAGTTTAATAATTTTCAAAAGACTGAAATACTTCAGAGCATGTTCTCTGAACACAGTGAGATTAAGCTAGAAATCAAGATGAAAAGTCTAACTAGAATACTACCAACTTTGGAAGTTAAGCAATACACTTATAAGTAACACAATGGTCCAGGAAGAAGTCACAACAAACTAAATGATAATAAAAACATAGATCACACTGTGAGATATATATAAAGCTGTGCTTTGAGTGTAACTTATAATTTTCCACAAATTAATAAAGAAGGTTGAAAATCAATGATATAAATGTCCATATTAAAAAGTTAAAAATAAAATTAAACTCAAAGAGAGGGGAAAGAAGGAAATAATAAAAGATCAGAAATAAAAGAAACATAAAATAAATGTACAATAGAGAGACTCAACCAAAGTAACATGTTCTTATGAAAAAATTGAAAAAATGATGTACCAGTAGCAAGACTGATCAAGAAAAATATAAGGAAGGCACACATTACCTATATAAGGAACAAAAAAAATAAGATACTCTAAATTCTACAGTTTAAAAAAATGTGAATAGGGTGATACTATGAACAACTTCATGGCAACATATTTTGAAAATTTAGGTAAGTTGAACAAATACCTATAAGCGAAAACTTACAGAAAAAGAAACACTATTAGAACATCTGTATCTTGGTATGTGTCCTAAAGAAATTAAATCTGTAATTAGAAATAGCCCCAAACTAAATATCCAGGCCCAGATGTTTTCATGAATGAATTCTATCAATCAGTAAGGAAGAAACAGTGCCTGATTTAAACACTTCTATATGCTAGGGAAAAAACAGGGATACTTCCCATTTTTATTTTGTGGTAGCATTTCTTCTGTACCAAATTCTGAAAATGAAATAATAAAAAAGGAAAATAAAAGGGCAAAATCTATGAAAATAGATGAAAAACACTAAAATATGAGATGTCTCAGAGCTGGAGAAAAAAAGTAATATCACATAATTAAAAACATTATTGAGGACCAACCTGTTTAAAAGGTCTTATGATTTCTATGCAGCTAGGTTTACACATGAATTAAATATGTAGGAGGTGGATGGGAACTACTAAAGGCTGGCCGCTATAAGAAGTAAATGAGAGATTACATAAGACAAAGTGATATGAGTACAGAGAGATACAAGACAGATGGTGATAAGAAAAAGATGCTTTGTTTTTAAGTATGGGAAAATGAAAGACTTAAAGAGAAAGAGAGAGAGAGAGAGAGAGAGAGAGAGAGAGAGAGAAAGAGAGACTGACGGCCAAAAATGTCAGCTCAGAAGATAAAAACAAACCCAAGAAACACATATTTAATTTTACTCAGACTTTTTATTGTACTTAAGTAAACACTGATCAGACCACAGAGGCTGGCACAGAAAAGGAGTGGGCAGAGGGCTAGGGATGCTAAAGATCAGGTCTCCAGCACATCTGTTCAGTGTTCCTCTTCTAATTCCAAGTTCTCCTCTTGCCCCTCAGGGACCACAAGGCACAGCCAGATCAGGTCTCCCCACAGCAGTGAGTTCTTACAGCTACCGAGGGGCGAGGTTGGTAGGAGATAGGTCTGTATACACGACCTGTATCTGCAGGCATGAGCTTTGAGCAGCCTTCATCAATTTTCTCATGTTCACCTGGGGTCTCTGTGGTGGTTTGTGCTTTGGCGGTGAGGGAGACCTGCTCAGTGTTAACAAATGCACATTGTAACTCATTTCTTAAAGCATAACAGAGATATTTCTCCCACTTTGGTAGGGGGTATGGGAGAAGTTGGGGCCTGATGGAGATTGATGGCAGCCTTGGAAGAAAACTTAGATGACAAATTACAGGTTTCACACTCCTCACAAGATGCCCTCTTGATCACTACCAGGATTGTTACTCCTTCTCACTATTCTTTTTTTTTTTTTTTTTTTTTTTTTACTGTACGCGGGCCTCTCACTGTTGTGGCCTCTCCCGTTGCGGAGCACAGGCTCCGGACACGCAGGCTCAGCGGCCATGGCTCACGGGCCCAGCCGCTCCGCGGCATGTGGGATCTTCCCGGACCGGGACACAAACCCATGTCCCCTGCATCGGCAGGCAGACTCTCAACCACTGCGCCACCAGGGAAGCCCCTCACTATTCTTTTTTTAATTGAAGTATAGTTGATTACAACATTGTGTTAGTTTCTGGTGTACCGTAAAGTGATTCAGTTATACATATATATGCATATTCTTTTTCATATTCTTTTCCATTATGGTTTATTACAGGACGTTGAATATAGTTCCCTGTGCTAAACAGTAGGACCTTGTTTTTTATCTATTTTATATATAGTCGTTTGTATCTGCTCATCCCAAACTCCTAATTTATCCCTCCCCCATCCCCTTTCCTCTTTGGTCACCATAAGGTTGTTTTCTATGTCTGTGAGTCTGTTTCTGTTTCATAAATAAGTTCATTTGTATTGATATCATATGATATTTGTCTTTCTCTGTCTGACTTGCTTCACTTAGTATGATAATCTCCATGTCCATCCATGTTGCGTTACTTCATTCTTTTTTATGGCTGAGCAGTATTCCATCTTCTTTATCTATTCATTTGTCGACGGACATTTAGGTTGCTTCCCTGTCTTGGCTACTGTAAATAGTACTGCTATGAACATAGGGATGCATGTATCTTTTCCAATTAGAGTTTTGTCTGGATGTATGGCCAGGAGTGGGGTTGCTGGATCATATGGCAACTCTAGTCTTAGTTTTTTAAGGAAACTCCATACTGTTTTCCACAGCGGCTGCACCAGTTTACATTCTCACCAGCAGTGTAAGCCATTCTTACTATTCTTATAACCAAGGAGGACTAATTCTTTTGTTTACAAACAAGGCTACCTTCTCAGTGAAGCATGCTTTACTTCCTTGTATCAATGTCTCTTTTATAAATAGGACTTATTTGTGGCTCTAAGGCATGAAATATTCTAAGGCTACTGGTATACTACAGAGACATTTTTTGTTGGTCTTCTTAAGTGAAGCTCAATTCTACTTAACTGCATTTTTGCAATTTCTGTGTTTTGTAGGGTTAAGAAACACTTATCGAGAGCAGTTGTAAATTTCACAAACAGAATAGTATGATTGCAACACAACCACTTTTTCCACTGTACCATGCATTGTATTCTTGCTGTATCCTTTGGAGATAACACAAGCCACCTTTCATATGTGCAGAAGTGTTGCTATTCAATGTTTGAAAGCTGACCTGGGCTGTAAAAGGGCTGCTCAGTATCTAGATTCTATCGCCCAACCTCAGTGGTCTCCAGAAACACCTCAACACAAAGTCTCCAGACAGTCAGGGGTGTAATTTGGATTTAGGAAGCAGAATATTGTTTCTAGAGAGTGATGTGGCCTACGTGCAGTTCAATCTTGTGATCCTGGATTTATGAAAAATACTGTCTCCGTAACTGAAATAAGTTTGAGAAAGTGACAACACCTACTAAACATGAACACATGGAGATTTTGTTTGACAGAGGAAAACATTCAAATGACTCCTGAATTTTTGTAAACCATTCTAAATAAACACATAGGGAAAAAAATAGCAAGTTAAGTTTGTAAAAAGGAAAAAGTAAATATAGAGAGACTGACAAAATGTGGTAGTTAAAAAGAAATTGTGCTGTAATTAATTTAAGAAAACTTAAGCTAAATTATAAGAGCCCAATTATAATACACCCTGCATGGTAATAGTGATTTTATTGTCATGACAAATAAAATTAACAATACTCACTTTAGATTTCTGAAAAAATACAGTAATACTTCTTTATATCTTATCTCAAAAAAAATCATGATTATTTTGACTAAAGTATGTCCTTTATGGAAAATCTCTTACTCACTGGGAAAAAAATGGGCAACATTATTTTGCTTTAAGTAACTTGTTTGCTCTACGTTATGCTGCACAAAAATATACACAAGTGAGACGAAAACAAAGAACCACTGACAAGAGTATCTTTCTTTGCTGCCTTGTTTTCTTGACAACCACCAGACACCTCCTCCATCCCTCCCATCCTGTATGGAAGATCTGTCAAATCTCATTTGGCCTAAGTACATTAAAAAAAGTTAAGAATGAATGAAAACAACAGGGAATTACTTATTATTAACTGCTCCAAAATTGACTCTAATCTATTATATTTAAAATAATGGTGGATTAAAGTTTTTAATAAAGATCCTAAATAAAAAGTTGTATTTTATGCTCCAACTTGGTGAAAAAAAGAAGACTTAAAATGAATTGTAAAAAATAATACAAATGTGAAACAAAACAAAATCACCGACAATTAAATTATAATAGGAATTAGAGACTAGCCATGGAATGGAACACAAATAAGTCAAAAGCCATATATGGTCACATAAGCTTTGTGACTAGAGCATCTTATGACCTCCTGTGCTGGCAAATTTAATAATTTAATAAAATTAAATAAATTTAATAAAATATTAAAAAATTAAAGCAAATTGAATAACACACTTACATTTGTAGAGATGAGGAGCTAAAGAGTATATTTTCACTTTCATAATAAGTTTGGTATCTGATCAATTGGACAGTGATTCTGTTTATACAGGAAGTTTTGTTTGGGAAATTCACTTAGATATAAAATTATTTTTTAAATTACATTTTAAAATTGCAAATTTCCTAAACACACAAGAATCCAGTCTCTCCTGAAACACTATGAAAAACAGTGAGAAAATTTACTATTTTATTTAAACATGTTTCCTAATCACACTTTCCATTTTATATTTAAACCATTTTTGCCAAATGATGTCAGACATTTTGAGGAGAAAAGTATATAAAATGGGCAGAGCTTTCAAAAGTAATGAAAACTATATTCAGAGCCCTTAAAAATATTTGAAAATATCTTATTAATTCCTGGAATGTCGATTACAACTAAAATGTATTTTCACCTGCAATGTGATTAGAACAGACACAGAATAGAACATCAGCTTCTGGGGATAATGACCTAACGAATTAAAAATCTTAAAAAAAATAAACAGCAAGAATTAAAACTTTAAGTCATCAGTGTTTTATCTCCTTAACAATATACATATAATTTCCCCCAAGATCTACTTAGAATGAAGCTGTTTCTAAGAAGAGAAGGACGCGGCACATTTTATTGCTGGCCCATAAGCAGAGAACAAGGCATAAAGCCACTAAGTTTATTGAAATGTGGAACACATTTTTCCCAACTTTCAAAAGCTATTCAACTTGAACTTCAGCTAAACAGAAGGTAGAAAGTTTTTAAATATTATACTCCTAGTGAAGCCATTTAGCCTAGATTATTAAAGATGCTCTTTGGAATTGTAGTTTCTCAGGCAAATGATTTTTTTTTTTTTAATAGTTTTGACTCATTGATCATTCACAACGGGTACTTACAGCCAGATACCTTATTACAAAAGAAGAGGACTTTTGTTTTGTTTTTCGGGGAAACGTACTAAAAAGGTAGTTGACCTCTGTCATACTCTTTATCTTCATGGTAATATTTTTTTGGTAATATCTGAAAGTGACTTTAAGGAACCAGACTCAACAAATTTTAAACAAGCCCATTCTTGACATTGTCGTGGGCCATACAACATAAACCTTGTTTTATCGTCTATTTGGCAAAGTGTGGGAAATTATCGGGCTTGGATCTAACCTTAGAAAATCATTAAGGATCACATCACATATTCGTTTAAGCTACAAAGCACCTAACAGTGCTGAATAGTTAGTAGGTATTTAATAAATATTTAAAGATTATTGAATTTGGATTCTCACAAACTATTTCCAGGATAGTTTAGAACTGCCAGCAAGAAAGACTATATGTTTGACCTGCTCATGCCCAACGACAGGTACATAAAAACACAGTCTGTTATGATCCTTACACTATATGTAAACAATATTAGAAATATAATTTGTGCCAGTAATAATATATTTTTAAATGGATGGAAATAAATGACAATATTTGATAAACTGATTGTGTGATAAGTTGGTTTATTAAAGCTAAAGATTTCTAATCAAATAGAATGGTTTGGGAAATAGTTACAATGTAACATAATCACTTTATCCTTACTTTCATTTGTAGTAATTGATAAAATATAAAGAATTCAACAAATTATATACTGTGTCTTCAAACTATGACCACTACTATTAAAAAAGGTGACGTCTGTAGTTGTTAATGATTGTTTTTGAATTTAGGAAAGGCTCTTGAACATGTTCAACATAAATAACTGAGAAACATTACTTTCATAATGGCCATAAAAATAACAATAAAATAACTAATATTTATTATAAGACCGTAGAATCATGTATTATAAGACCGTGTAGAATCATGAGAAGCCTTTCATTGGGGAAGGAAAGCCCCAAATGACAATAAAAACTGTACAACTGTAAGAATTTTCTTTAATGCAGAAGAAAAAGAAGAACCTAAAATTAAAACTGTTATTAGAAGCAGTTGAAAGCAGGCAGGAACTGAAGCTGTGCCTTGCAGTCTTGGCTATTGTTATATTATTGCAGAGTCCCATAGGCAATCCTCACACGTACAGTACATCCTGGATCTTTTGATTCTTTTGTCCACCCTCCAACCTACACGGCCAGGAACTTTCAGCCAGGAAAGATTTATGGAGCCCCCACTAACAGGGTCAACCCTGTTTTATCACCAGAGGCCTTCTTCGTAAAAATAACATCCATCTACAGCTCTGTTGGGCTGATTCTCTTGGCATCAACATTTTGTGTTTATCTTAACAACCAGTGTACACTTAAAGCCCTGGTTGCAATGAACGCCGTCATCAATTCTATTGGGCACAGTAGTCCAGACTCCTGTGGTTTGTCAACCCGATGTCATTCAACGTAATAAATAGGTCAGAGCGTGTGTCCACTTTGAAAGGTTGATAGGGTTTGCATTTTAAGATGAAGATCGTGAGTTTTAGGGAGAAGAATTTTCAACAAAGAAAGCAAACCTACTTCAGTATAATCATGAGTAAATGGCCCCAAGCACAATGGGGACAATTTAAAATGTTACAAATAAATAAGTGGAGGAAAGTTAAAATATTTTTTAAAAGAAATTATTTTTAGAACTTATGCTACTCCATGCACATGGCACTCTGAATTTGAAAGATGTCTAATTTCAGGGTACTATCAATAAGTTATTTCAATGTTATCCTTGTTCTACTTTTAGAAGGCTTACCTAAGCTATTTTAAAATATTAGATTTATATAAAAATAGACTCCTGAGTTGTAAACATTATATACTTTTAGATGGAAAAGACTCACTGTTAGCAATTTAGTATTTGAGATATTTTATGGATCAACTAAATTATTGTTTCTGAAATGCTGATAATTTATTTAAATCATTCATTTTACTTGCTGGTAGTATAAATTTGTGAGATTTTACAAAATGTTTTGGGATTTCCTCTTGGAAAGGAATGTGCATAAAATCCAAAGAAATGCTCAATATTTTATTATAATTGCATAAAGTAGTTCTCTCAGAAAGATCGTTCTTAACAATCTTAATCCCCTGTGCTGTGATGAGAGAGGCTTTTCATGGGTATTTGGACAAAGGTTTTTTTCTAGAGTTAATACTCCCACTCTTCTTCCTTACGTGTCTTGGGATTTTTAACATCCGCAACACAGACAGGAACTTGGTTTTATGCCTCAAGAAAAGAATGGATCTTTTTTCATATAATAATCTGCAGTGCAATTACCAATGAAAAAGTAATATTGTGCACCATAAACTGAACAATCTGCAAGGAACATTTTAGTAACAGACAATTCTAAACACAGGGAGCATACAGAATTTAAATCAAGTAAAGAGGGAAATCAATACAAGAAAATAAAAAGGAATCCCACCATTTCTTATACAAAATAAATGTGGGGGAAAAGACAGAATACTGTTGTCTGCCCCAGACTTCGAGGTCATCAGAAACACGTTTTCCAAAAAAAAGTCTTATAATTTTAAAATCAAAATTTGTAAGATGCTTGAAGACAGTCAGTAATCACCTCTATTGATGAAACTAGTTATCAATAGTAGCTTAGCTCAAGAATCAATATTTTCGGGGGCTTCCCTGGTGGCGCAGTGGTTGAGAGTACGCCTGCCGAGGCAGGGGACACGGGTTCGTGCCCCGGTCCGGGAAGATCCCACATGCCGCGGAGCGGCTGGGCCCGTGAGCCATGGCCGCTGAGCCTGCGTGTCCGGAGCCTGTGCTCCGCAACGGGAGAGGTCACAACAGTGAGAGGCCCGCGAACCGCAAAAAAAAAAAAAGAATATTTTGGTAAGAATGTCACCTACCATCATGATTTCATGCCAAGTGGAGGCATAAAGGAGGATCCTGATGGTTCAGTGTCCATAAAACTGAGAACTCTAATCTGCTCAATCTTATAGTTGGGTAGGATTACATTTACTTACTGTTTCTTTCATTTCTCAGTCCATTAATTAACAAAGATGTATCAAACAACTACTGTATGTCCAGGCCCTGGAATACACAGAGATGATGGAGAAAAAGTCCCTACCACCAGAATCTCTTAGTGTAGCTGGGGAGACAAACATGTGAGCAAGTAATAATTTTTCAATGTCATGTGTGTGAAATAGAAAAATAAACTACGGAGGGTATTATGAGATAAGTAGTGCTAGGAACAGTCTCAATCCCACAGCGATCTTAACATCACTTGCTGAAATGGTCTCACTCATATTTATTCTGTTTGCTCTCCATTAGTTATGAGACTGAAAATAAATAAATTCACCCAAGTTTCTGCTATTAAACACTTAAATACTTATTATGTGTCATACCAAAAAATAAGCATTACATATAACATTCTAAGGACATGAACAATATTAACTCATTTATTTCACTTCATCATACTAGTAACAAAAAATAAAGTACCATGTCTCGAGGCTACACTTTAACAGCACAACCCAGGATGACATCCCAGAGGCAAATGGATTCTCTTATGATCCATCTTAAAGACACGGCATTCATTAGTTCATGCGAAAGTCATACTTCTGTTATTTGTGAGGACCAAAGAGCACACCAAAGGGAATCTAGAAGATGGAGACAAAAGAAGACTTCTCTCTGGGCAGTTTTTTTTATATTTGGAGCAAATAAACAATATGTATATCTTCGCAGAGGAACTAAGTAGCCATTTTCTGAATCTTAAAATCAGACAGACTGAAGTCTATCATCTTTCAGCTGGTTGAGAGAAGGAGAGATATCGTCCTGGCTTCACACCAATTCCTCTAGTTAGCCAAAGCTAGGAATATTTGCACTACTTCTAGAATAAATGATCTAGCCACTAAGACCTTGCACAGTGGCAACACCAACAATGATGGCAGTATTAAAACATCATATTTATGGAGCGTTTCCTGCATTCTAAAGTGCTTTCAGACAGAACATTTTATTTGATAAGATACTCATTCTAGGGTTGTAAATAGAGCAAGATGTGTTTTTCATTTGGGGAAACTGAATCTCTGTGAAGTGAAATGACTGGCTTAATACACAGCTAGAACCCGATTGTCAAAGTCTAGTCCTTTTTTACATTCTACTCCACCTCAGGGTTAGTACAACTCCTTTCTGGAGATAAGGCAGTGTTCTTCTGCTAAGCTACCAAGGTGGATAAATGCAACTTACTGCAGTTTGTAGCAGGTCCTTCTGAGACCCAATACAAATAATAATAATAAATAATAATAATTCACTCACTAGCAATGGAAGTGTTCTGCTTTTCCACAAGGGTACACAAGTTCTGTGGAGCCAGAAGTGGAATTGTGTAGAATTGCAGTTTCCAAATTGTTCCTTAGGTACCCCAGGCCCCTCACAGCTGTACTTGACGTCTGTCTGATACCATACAAATTACTAACTCAAAGCATTCATGGGTCCAACGTTACATTGCACCACATTACTTTCTAAGACATCCTGTCTTGGTGAAGTGGGGTTTTCATAAAACACAAGTACCATGCATTACGCAATACAGGAAAGGAAATGAGAGCATTGGTGTACAATCTGATTCCCAGATTTGAGAAACTGTGCAGTGCCCAATAGACACACATATCCCATTAGAAAGTAATTATGGTTTTTTAAGAATGAAATAAATGTTTTCTGTTTATACGTCTTATCTCTTCAAACAGCTACTAAGGTGTTAGGACATAAATACTTTCAAGTTGATTTGACGTACCTGCCTAATAAACAGGATGGTTGGCTATTTCTCTTAGCCTAGGGATGCCATGAAAAAGTAACTGAGACAGTAAGAGCATCATAAGCCAAGAACTTTGGGAACTTCTGTCTAGAAGTTCAGAATGACTCTCTAAATTTCTCAGTAAATGACTTCTTCAGGTTCCTCTATTAAGGAAAAGGAATAACTCTGCAAAATGGAGGACATAGGAAATCTTAACTTTATTAAATTATTTTTGACTCTTTCACAAAGTGGTGGATATTGGACTTATGAAAAACTAAATTATTTTTCTTTTCACAAAAGTGGAATATGTTCACTTAGTAAAAATTCATATAATCCACATGCACTTACATTAAAGAATACCCTTCCCTTTTGCTCCTGCATGCACCCTGAATGGGTCTGACCACAAATATTTCTGACCTTCTTTATGTTCTTTCTTACTCAAAGTTTTTATATCATTAAACACTCTTAACCACCTTCTTTTGTTGTTATTATTTTACTAGACCATTAGCTCAATAAAGGGACGTTCCTTACCTAGTTCATCATTATTTTCCCAATACTAGTAAAGTCCTTGGGACTTAGTAGGCATGCAATAAATACACACTGAATTCATAGAGAAATGAAGGAAGGAAGGAAGGAAGGGAGGGCAAGAGGGAGGGAGGAAGACTGCTTCCAAAACTCTGCCTTAATCCTGGTCCTTTTATATCTTTTTCCTCTGGTCCTACTTTGGTTTGGTTTGGTTTTGGTTTGGTTTGGTTTGGTTTTTTGCCAGACCTTTTGCCTCCTACAAATGAAATTTGTCATTTCTGACCTCATCACTTTCTTCTCTTGTTATGAGATATTTAGGATGTTTTTCAAGTGTTTGGTACTATAACCAATGCTGCAATAAACAATTTTCCAATTATTTCCTTAGGAGAGATGCCTAAGAGTAAAAATTTTGTTTTAAGCTTCATTTATAAACATCTTAAGGATCTATAATTAGACATTGCCAAATTGCTCTAATAAAATTTTATATCAGAGCTTTATTTATGCTTGTTTTTAAAAAAACTTCAAGCTTAGTTAAAAATTTCAAACAAGGTACAAGAGAGATGCATATAATCATTACCCACACTGACCAATTGTTTTGCACTTGCCCCATTTATTATTCTCTGCCTTTCTCTCTCTCTTTTGCGCGCACACGCACACACATACACACACAGCAGATTGTTTTCTGACCATTTGTTAGTAACTTGGCGGCCTCATGTTTCTTTACCCCTAAATCTTCTCATGTGTATTTCCTAAGGACCAGTATATTTACTTACCTAATCCCTGTACAAAGATCAAAACTGGGACATGGTTTTACAGATATTTGTTTGTAATGCATGTTTCTTATTTCTTCCTTAACACTAAATTAAGGCTCTCAAGTTCAATGAGTGAATCCCACAGCACTGTATACCTTCAGAATCTGGCAGAGTATATTTACTCATAGCGGGGACTGAGTAAATTCGTCCTGATTACTTTCTTAAGACAAAGAGAAAGGGCCTTTCACAAGGCACTGCTCTACCAGGTTTTGATTTGAAAACAGAGGCTCATCAAAATTAAAACATAAGGGGTTCAGGATACTTGAGCATAGTTATTCACAGGCTGAAGCATATGCGAAAACTGAATTTAGTACCAGATCGAGCGCATTATGGTTGAGTATATTCATGCTACAATTAAAATAATTACTTCATTTAAAAATTAATGTACTCTAAGTATGTTTAATGACTGAAATTAAAATGTGCAATTATAGTATAAATACATGAAATGACGTTGTAGTGTGTTTATACTAATTACCATGCGTCAGCTGAAACAGCTGTAGTGAACACTTAGGTAAGGGTCCAGTGAAGTTGTTCACAGTCCCTCTAGCAAAGGTGCTTCTAGACCAAGCTCCACATGGGAGAAGCACGTTCACCCTGGTTGGAGGTTTGAGCAGAGAAAATGTTGCTTTTTTCCTCAGTAGTCTTGATAATTATGCAAGTAAGTAGCTAGTTTACAGAAAGTGTTAAATGCATAAATATCCTCAAGTATTATGGAACAGTTCTTGAATCAAGAGCTCCATTATACAGGAGCTTAGAAATACAGTCACAACCTACCAGACTAAATACAGTGTCCTACAGAAACTGTAATACTGATGCGCAGTCACCTCCCTCTTGTGACTCTACTGACCAATCTTTATAAATCGGATAAACAGGCAGCTGTCACTAATTATAAATAAATTCTAAATAATTTTGCCTCACTTCTGATGCCTCTAGGACCTAAGAAATTTTAGCATGGCAGTATAACCTAAAGTATGAGTTTTTTATTTGTTTACTTTAGTAAACAAAACTTTGGCAAATACAACTCTCATAAGAAAAAATAACCATTGACGCATTGATACCTTTGCTAGTACACACTTGATTTATAGCATTTTGCCTCGTGCTTCAAATATTTAAGATTCTGGCACCTTAAATTCCAGGACTCAGAAGCCTCTGGTTGCTCCTCTAAATAGTAAAACTCCCCTTCTTCTTCTCAAGCTAACTTGAGTGCCCCGTAGGATCTGGCATCGTTCCAAACACTGCCCCTTCCCCTTCATGTTTATGCTCCAAAGTATTTCAGAGATAATTTGGTCCATATGTTTCTGATTCATTTACCCTTATGTCATCAAAATATTGTTTGCTTAGAATTACTTGATGCCCAAGTAGTCTTACCAAATTAGTTCATACATCATTTCTCTTTAAAATAGAAGGAGAGATTTTGTAAGCCTTACACAGTAACTAAAGGGGAAAAAGTGGTTTTGATTTTAAATTCCTATAGTCCAGAGCTTCCCATAGCTCTATTTTTAAGCATGTCTACTGTCTTAGACTGCTCGGGCTGCTATAACAAAATACCATAGATTGGGCGTCTTGAAAAGTAGATTTTTATTTCTCACAGATCTAGAGGCTGGGAAGTCCAAGGTCAAGGTGCTGGCAGATTTGGTTCTTGGTGAGAGCACTCTTCCTGGTGGGTAGATAGCTGCCTTCTCAGGGTGTGCTCACATGGCCTTTCCTGGGTGCAAGCACATGGATCTCTTCCTCTTTATATAGGCTGCAATCCCATAATAAAGTTCCTACCCTCATGACCTAAAATAAACCTGATTATCTTCCAAAGGCTCCACCTCCAAATATGAGCACAAAGGGCTTAGAGCTTCAACGTATGAATTTTGAGAGAATACTAACATTCAGTTCATAATACCTACAAAACACTAAAAGCATATTAAAGAAGCAATATCATTGAATATTGTCTCACACAGCCTGGGCGACATGCAAATATCATCACACCCATCCTTAAGGTGAATGGAAAGACTTCAACTCCCATGGGAGCCGACTACCATCTTCAGAGGGTAACCACACAGGCAGTGAATAACAAATTACTACATTTCAGATAGAGATTCTCTTTGACACAAAGGGAAAGGATGCTTACTGACTATTATAAAAGACTTGGGTTCCCTAAAATCAAAGTCTCTCTCTTGCAGTGTAACTCACTCTGTGTTCTGATGTCATCTAACACTTTCTTCCTGGCTTGTAGGAATCTGGGCTGGAGGAACCAGTGGAAATGCTAATACCTTACCTACTGCAATTGCTGTGAGATGATTGGACAAACGGGTAGATATGTGATAAAGCAAATATAACAAAAAGGCAATTGTAGGATCTAGGTAGTGGACAGTTATATGGGTGTTCACCAGCATTTCTTTCAACTTTTCTAGGTGATTGAAATATGCATAATAAAATACTGCTTAAATATATGTTTTCAAAGTCCTACTTCAAAATTAGTAGTAGTTTAGGAATTTAATGAAATTAGCAAGGCCCATTTGAGTTACTTCAGCCCTTGTGCAGTATTCATTTATTCACAATCATTCACTATTTTATTAATTACTGATCATGTTCCCAGTTACCCCAAACCTCAGTGGTACTTCACAGGCCTGCTGTCCCTCACAATGCCCCTAGCCTTGAACCTATTTCTCTACTCTCAAAACTTATCTACACTGTATTCCATTCTTGCCCAGCTCTCTGCTAGCTGTAATATCTGAAATAGATCTGACAGCAAGCAAGGGTGTGCTTGAGAGGAAAGAGCAATGAACTCTAAATCAGAGAACTGGAGTCCTCACCCTAGTTGTCCCATTTATTTGTGCAAATAGCCTTTGTTGAGCACTGAGGTGTTTATTAAAATCATTTAAACACATTTAATCTTCACAACAACCCTACTGTTCCTATTTTTCAGATGAGAAAGGGTGAGCCAGAGAAGTAAAATATTTTCTCAGGGATCCATGATGTAGCCAAGATTTGGAACTGACCTGTCATGCTCCAAAGCCTCAGACTGTAACCACTTGTTCGTATGGTCTCCCAAGCAACATTACCTCTTTGAGTTTTTGTTTCTACAATAAAACCATCTTATTTCACATGGATTTGTTCTTTAGCATCAAATAAAAAACATAGTCGAGAAAGTGTTTTAAATTGTAAAGAACTCTATAAATACAGGTATAAATATTAGCAAGGAGTAAAGAATCTCTTAGATGGCTTTGACAAGTGAAATGAGGTGTCACATCTCATAAAGGAAAGCTGTAAAAGAATATCTCCTTATTTAACCATTAGACATCCATTCCTTTGATATTTACAAATAGTGAGAGTGCATACACATTCAGGGGAATTAACTCTAAAGCTCAACTCTGAACACGATTATTAGATTCTTTTTAAAACCATGCCTTGATGAAGCAAAGAAAGTATGAAGAGACAGGACACTTACAGAAACACAGAGAAGCCAGGTGAACTGCAATAAAAGCATCTTTTGCTGCACTGATATTAACACTGCCTGGCACTCACCTGACTTGCGAATCCCAATACAGTCTATTTCCATTCATAGGGCAATTGCAAATTAACAGAGGGACATAAAGATTATAGTTCCTTAACTCAGTGGTTCCCAAACTGAAAGCCTATAAATATCAACATTAAAAAAATTATTAAGTTTTGTGTTTGTCTCTAGGAGATTCTTAGAGTAGGTTAGTGGGACTTGAGAAACTGAGTGTTTAGAAACCTTACTGAGAGATTTTGATAAACAGCTTATTTGGAGACCAATGCCTTAACTAAAAGAAATGTTTGGAACTATACATTTGCAGGCCACCATTCCATGCTTGATGGCAGAAATGTTCGGCAGCAAGAAGGCTCTTCAAATTATACTATGTAGGCTGCCCCTTCCACACACTTTGTCTATATGGAAAGTTAGGTCGTTTCCCCTCAGTGAATTAGATGGCATTGATTAAACATAATTTGTCCCCAGACTTACAGAGACTATTAATGTGGCTGTCTGAATGTTAAGTATATCTACTATTACAGAAGAACAAAACAATACAAGCTGTCCAAAAAGATAGAATTAAGAAAAAAGTAGTTGAGATTTCTTGGCACTCAAAAAATAAATGGATATAACTCCTTGCAAAAGTTTTTCCTGTGGAAAAATATGATAGTGATAATTTACTTTGTATATTAACCAAAAAGGGTAGCATAAAGGGACGATTTAATGGTTTTGAGAGTGACTCCAATTTTTGCATCAGGAAACTGAAGATTGCCTTTTTTGGGAGACATTATTCTTATTTATATTGTTTAAGTCACTTGTATACGTAAAGGAAGCAAAGAATGACTTTTCCATTCCTATGTCTCTGCAGTTTGTTACAGATGAAAAATAGTTTAATTTTGTGTGCTCAGAATAAAAGAGGTTAGAAGGTTACAAATCATGTTTGTATAAGGTATTACAGCATCTCTCTAGTCAATTGGAAAATTAAACTTACTGATGCAGTGACCAAATCAAAACAATGTGCTTATTTTTTTCTCTAGAAAATCTCCAGCCCAAATAGCAATTTGGCTTCCTATTCCTTCACTTACAAAATACGTTTTGATTTACCACAAGTGTCTAATTTAATCAGAGGTACAAACATGTAAAGGGTGTCTGGTTCTTGTTTCATTGTGATTTTAGAATATAAATGAGAAACAGTGAGAAATGCACTTTCTGAAGACATCTATTGTATGTTTTCCCAGCAGTGTTTATAAATTGCAAACTCTTTTACAGCAGTTTCTAAAATGTAAGAACATTTTATCTGATACCTAAATATGAAAAAAAATCTCTGTCTGATATATATAAGTCATGTCATCCTCAAAGAACATTTGCACTTACATGAGTCATGAGTAGTTAGAGAAGAAAATATGAAGATTCATAGACTCACAAGTATTCTCCTATCCTTGTTCTTAAAATGAGTAACACTTAAAGTTTTAAATCAGGATTCTCAGATCTTTTCAGAGAAGACCATTATTAAGTGACCACCAGGAAGTGATAAATAAATACTTCAGTGCAGCACATATGGACCCTTCATCCTCTCTGGTGGTAAGGTAAGTTTGAGAACAATGCTGATGATGCTTTCATTCCATTGCAGCCATCTATCTAATAAAATGTTTACCCCAGGCTCTCCCTTCATGTGTGCCTTCTGCCTTACACAGAACTGAACACAGCTTTGAAGAAAACACTTGCCTCGGAAAGGGTTTATTGGGAGATAAATGTGCATAGAAAACTCATAATATACATGAGCATTTATTCTACCAACCACAGGTGCTCCAAATGCATTTCTATGCCATTAAAATTGCTTCTGAGATACTATTTTCACCTATCAGATTGGCCCATATTTAGAAGTTGGACAATATACTCATTTTGGAGAGGATGTGAAGAAACTGGTGCTCTGTACAAGGGTGATGTGTATACAAAATGGATCAATGCCACTGGAAGGGAATTTTACAATAACTTGATAGTTATTGCATATTCATTTTCCCTTTGTGGTCTCCTTTAAAAAAAACCTATGTTAGATATACACTGCCAAGAAATAATAAAGAATATATAGACAAGGCTATTTATGGCTGCCAAAGACTGAGATAATCCAAATAACCAACAACACTGAACGGCCTGGATAAACTATGATACATCCCCACAATGTACTATGCAACTGTAATCAAACAAGGCAGATCTCTTTAAGCTTTTTTAAAATGATCCCCAAATATATTAAGTGAAAAAAGCAATGTACAAAGTGATACTTAACCATAATCAAGCAATTTTTGTGAAGAAAAGGAGAGAATACAATTATATATACACATATATATATATACACACACACAAATATTTTTTTTTCTGAAAAGAAACATTTGAATTTTGAAATAAGAATTCATAAAAAAAATGTTCAGGCAGATGGGAAAGGACAGAACTCGATGTGTGTACATGTGCGTTATATTAAAGCGAATTCTTTCTGAATGTGTGTTGACATACTTTTGACGTTGGATGCAAATATTTTATCTAATTAAGAAACAAGATTAAAATTTTAAAAAGCAAAGTTTAGAAATTGAAAAAATTAACAAGTGGGATTAACTGAATACCCAGATAATGGAATATCAAAGTAACTTTATTTCTAGTGATTTTAAACAGAATATTTTGAGTGTTTATCCTTAGTGAGATATATCCAAATGACAAAAAGAGCCACAAAGTAGTCTAAAACTGCATTAAGGGGCCTTGTTTTTAAAGAGAGTAGGATACAGTAGATAAGTAATTACATTAATTTTATTAGGAAGCAAAATTTTCATTTTAAGTGAAAAAGATTTTAAAAATCCAAGAAGCAAAACCCTACAATATTTATTTTTATTTGCAAGTATCAGTATAAATTCATATGTTGTGTTACTTTTTATTCTGATATTACACCAAACTTACAGAAAAGTTTCAAGTGTAGTCCAAAGAAACCCCACAAACTCTTTCTAATTTCCTATATTTCTTTTTTTAAAGAAAGAAAAGTATTTCATAGTTCTGTCCACTAAAATGGCCTATAAGCAGTGACAATCTCCTAGAAATGAACATCATAGCACCTGGACTGTGTATACTACCTACTTTAAATGAAATCAGAATTTTTTGGAAAAAAAACTAACTCCAGATTTGGGTCAGAAAATGTACACTATGAAGCTAAGTCAGCTTATCTTGCCTGAAAGCAAAAAGTTTATCAAAGACCATTAAGGTCATATCAAAAGGTCACAGAGGGGCTTCCCTGGTGGCGCAGTGGTTGAGAATCTGCCTGCTAATGCATGGGACACGGGTTCGAGCCCTGGTCTGGGAGGATCCCACATGCCGTGGAGCGGCTAGGCCCGTGAGCCACAACTACTGAGCCTGCGCGTCTGGAGCCTGTGCTCCACAACAAGAGAGGCCGTGTATAGTGAGAGGCCCGCACACTGCGATGAAGAGTGGCCCCCGCTTGCCACAACTAGAGAAAGCCCTCGCATAGAAACGAAGACCCAACACAGCAAAAATAAATAAATTAATAAACTCCTACCCCCAACACCTTCTTTAAAAAAAAAAAAAAAGGTCATAGAGGTACTCCAGTACGAAAACAAGTGATGCCTCTCAAAGATTTAAAACAGCAAATACATTTTAGAAAGCTCATAAAGCCAGGATTTTATTACAATATTCCAAAAGAAAGGTACACTCATGGATCACCTTTGCTAAGACATGAATTCATGAATCTGAAAATTAACAGGAACAAAACAAGCAGTTACCTGCCTTTCCTGAACAAAATAGTTGGTTAACTAGTTAACCATACATAAATATATAGTAAGGGGAAACTTTTCAATGAAAAGTTGTTCAATGCAGGAGAAGTAATACACTTAGAAAATTGCCATTTGACAAGTCCTGATGAGATCATTAATTAAGAAAGGCCTGACACTGGGTGTTATAGTTCCTAGACTGAGAGCTGATGTGGACCTTCAAAATGGATGGATTAACCTGGCACTGGACATGATATGTTAACATAGGTGTATATATCATCACCTTGGAAGTATCTTTGTCCTTCCCACCTTCCCGCAAAATTCAACTTAAACCTAATCAATTCTCTAGATTTAATTATGGCTTTCATGAAATATTAGGGTGAAAGAAATTAAAGGTTAATGGTATTGAGAGAATTAAATATGCGAAGGTCTTGGAAAAGAAGATGACACATACTTTTTCAACAGAAAAAGGGTAGATTGTTATAGAGATCTTAAAAGGCTATAAAACATTTGACGTAAATGCACCATTTGACCTTACTTAGATTCTAATTTTTACAATCAATTGTTAAAAACAAACACAAACTGTTCATTAGATGCTATTAAGGAATTATTATAAATTGTGTCATGTGGTAATGGCATTGTTATTATTTAAAACAAAAGTGTTGTTACAGTTGTGAACTGAAATATTCATAGGTGAAATACAATGTTTTGGTTGTTTTATAACATTTCAGGCAAAAACATGTGTGCTTGTGATGGATGAAATAAGAATGGCTGAATGTTGATAATTCTGAAACTGGATAATGAGTACCTTGATGTTTATTGTTGTATTCTTTCCACTTTTGCATATATTTGAAATTTCCATAAAAATTAAAAGAGTAATAATAAAGTATGTGACTAAATGACTCAATCACTTTAATGACTGGGTTTAGGTCAAATCAAATTAGTACACAAGAACTGCATTATTGCATCCTACAGAGAAAGGAGTGAGATGAAATGAGGGAGAACCCAACGAAAGTTTCGTAAGTGATAGATCTGTGGTGACAGTGGAGAAAGGGTATCAGCAGCATATGAGTTTTTAAAATCAAGAGTAGACTCAGGACAGTAATTATAAGTTTAATAGGAAGGCAAGTGTAATTGAACAAAAAAAAGTAGAAAGCATAAAAGAAGAAAGACAGGAAATCTCTGTGAAAAGTAGAGTCCATTAAAATGTTATAATCCAAGAGTAAATAATCCCAAGGGAATATATCAAAATGAACTGCAGAAGAACCTAACTGATTTCAAGGATCTTTCCCATTAAGGTGGCTAAATTAATTCTATATTTAGCTAATATTGCAATTTCATTGTGCCTTTAAAATAAATTTTACCAAAACTACTCAGCAAGTATAAATAAAAAGAACGACTCGGGGGCAGTAAGGTTTCTCCAGTATTGAAGTTCACAAACCTCAGCACAAATCTCATATTTTAGACAACAGATTAATCCACTTATCCTCTCTGGGCATGTATTTTTTCTCACCTTCCAAATGAGGGTTTTAAGTCAAATATCTTAGAATATCATTTGTTCTAGAATTAACATTCTGTAATTTGATGACTCAATTTTTTTTTTCTTATCTCTCCAAAATTCCCTGATCTTTCACACCTTTTCAGATTAGAGATCAACTGCATGCAGCCCTGCCCCTCTTCCCTCATTTCTAAACATTCTTTCACTACCCACCCCTGCCCAACCCCCTATCCACACACATTCTGGTAGCATGGGTGAGTGCCAGAGACAGGATGCTGGGAAGTAATTTATAATCATATATACTGCTGCTGTCACCTCGGAGAGGGAGACAATTTATAATAAACAATGGACCTCTTAAAATTATCAAAGCAGTGGTCCTCAGCTCACAGGGTCAGTTCTCCAGAGGGTCACTGATGGTTGCAAGGGTCTGGCTAATATTTGCATCCTGTGTTGCCTCCTCATAAAGTTCCCTCTCATCTCTTCTCCTGGATTCTGTAAGGGCCACCCTAGGAAATGCCTGGGCAAATTATTCTAAGGAATAAACGATGAACTGCAGAAAGGAAGACTTCAGTTTGGCAACTAAGATGAAAAATAATGTTTTAGGTAAGTATATGTTAGGTAGGTAGAAACAAAAATATGGAAAGTAAATGAGGCAAATATATTTAGAGAAACAGAAAATTCCTTTCTTATTTCATTTAGTCTTGAATGGGCAGGACAGTGTTAAGTGTGATAGAAAAAAGAACACTGAATTTGATGCCTGAAGATCTGTGTTCATATGGGAACTCCATCATGTATTCTATTTCTGACTCTCTGCTAGGAACAGAGGTTTAAATTTAGGCACACAAATGATAACAAGAATAACTTCCCTCACACACCTTCCTTTATCTGTCCACACCACTGCCCTAAGCCACCATCATCATGGTGTTATTTTTGGATTTGAGGCACTGATTCAGAAAAGGACAAATCAGAGCCAAAGTGTCCACAACTTCTAAATTATTCATTTATTCTCTCAATTTATTTATTCATTCCTTTCTCTGAGGCAGTTTGGAAGGCCTGTCTCTTAATCTAGGATAGAGATCATCATCAAACAAATTGTCAGTGCTAAACACCTATTGAGTCACTTACTGCTCACAACCACCTGGATAAGGAGGTTTTATTATCACAATTTTACAGACGAAAAAAGTAGGATAAAAGAAGTTAAATTATCCTTGACCATCCAATTGTTAAATGACAGAGCAGGGAGTTGGGGCCAATTTTGCTTATTCTATCTAGTATTTATTGATTTAACAATTAATATATTTTTCAAGAATATCACTCAAACATTGCATTTAAATACCATTGAAATAGACTTAAAATTACAAAAGAAACCTTTTGTACAACATGAATCAAGGCATGCAATAAATGTAAACATTGATTAGTATTCTCTAACTGACAATATCACAAACATTTCTCTAAGGTCAATGATAGGAAGTAAATCATATTTCTTGCCTCCCCATTTCAAAAAATTAATAAAAACTATATTATATTTTTGTAATAAGTAAGATAAGCTTTTATTTTTCAGATTACATAAGGAGATGTTTCTGTGTAGTTTTAAAAATCATTCTTTCTTTCTTCAATTCTCCCCAAAGCAATCATAGAGGCACCCCAACCAATTTATGTAAAAGCCCTCTAATTCTTCCACAAGACATGTAGGCGTGTACCTTAATACCAGCAGAGGGAGTGGAGATCTAAGAAGACATTTTTCGATGGAATATAAGGAAACATTTTAAAAGGAAATAATGATTTTCTTACCCAGCACATCAATTGCAAAAATCATGATTTTAATGCATAAATTCTAACATAAACATTTTATCTTCTCTTTCCATCTTCAGTTGAATGCATCAAAATTTATATCTAGAAAGTTTATAATGATAAATGTGAGGGGAAAAAATTAGTATCACTACTTTCCAAAGAACATTTGATATGTTCCAACCCTGGGCTTCTCTGATGGTTTCTACAGCGCCACGTGTTAAGAAGGAAGGCTTTAATCTGTAAAGATGAATTTCAACCTCAAAACCCCCACTGGTTTTAATGGGAGTTACACAGCTAACATGTCACAACAGACTCTGGAAAGGTACCCCTGAGTGTCCAATTAGTTTAAGTGCTTTTCCTATTCACTGTCGCTCAACTGATCACAGTGGATTTATTTGGCAATAACATTCCTCTGACATGAACTTCCGGAGGAATTGCTCCATAATTCAACCCTAGTTAATGCTGCCTTAAAAATTAAGTGTTTCCGTAAGTTTTAAATAGATAACAGTACTTTCTAACAACTACATTCTTGGATACAAGTTTATTACTTAGACAGGATTTTAAAAAATCTGGTAAGAAAGATTTTTCCTTTTCTAGCTAAAATTTAAAAAAAGGTTAAAACATCCAGTCATAGGTCCCAGAAAAAAGTCCCCAACCAGGAATTATTTTCTAATATTGCCTCAAAAAAATGTAAAACACTCAGTTCAATATTCATCTCTTTTTTAAAGAAAAAAAGATTATTGTTTTTAGTATTATTAGTAAGCATTTCTCCTTCTTCCCTAATGTGTTTTTCTAGGATTATTATGTGTTCCAAGGCCTGAAGTTTATAATGTCAATGCTAATTTCATGATTATTATAAGAGGCATTAATCCAGTTCCCCAAGTATGCTCTCCAGTGGGCACAGACCTATAGCTCTAGGTTTATTCATGCTTCACATCAAATCCCCTACTGCTAAGCTGCTGCTTATTTTTTTGTAATAATGAAAATACAAATGAATGGAATCTTTTCATTCTATTTAAAATAAGAGAGATAGTGTCTATTAAAAATAACAGGAGAAAATGCTGTTTGCTTTTCTTTTTGTTCTTCTCAAGGTCATCAGGATTTATGAGCAGTATAGATGATGGACCATACAAACAAGCTAGAGTGAGGCACAGACCTGGTATTCACCGAAGATAATATGAAGCTAACATGCATCTGTCTGGTTGAAAGACAGTCAATAATTTAGCAGAATTTATAGATATGTGTGCTAACTCAAGTCTACAGCTAAAACTACTTTCTGCCACTTCAACCAAGTAGGCAGATGTTATTTCCATATAATCCAAATGAAACCAAGGACTATGTCGCTCTTCCTTCCAATTAGTTTCTTATGTTACTAAAATAAACAAAAACAGGCATTGAGCATCTACTTGTTTTACAGAGTTGCAAGAGGTCTTGAATTTTTATTCCTGGAGACAAAGAGGAGTTGATATGAGCATAATAAATACAACTACTTCTATAAAAATCAACTGATATTAAATCTCCATGCAGTTGAAACTTTAAAATATTCTGGATAATTCCCATCTCTTTATGATTTTTGGAAATATTTTTCTTGTTTACATTATTAATAACAGAGAGGGTCTAAGAAGTTCAAATATACTTTTTATTTCTGTTTTTAAAGAAGAAAAGTAAAACAAAAATGACTATCAGATGAGTAGTCTGATGACTTTAAAGCTTAATAGCTTCAGCATGATACAAAATTCAGTATTTTAAAATGAAGTGTCCACCTACATAGTTGGCAAGTTGCCAAAGTCTAAACTACCACAATGGCAAATTTACAGAGGGTCAGGAAAATACAATTTTAATCTTATAAATATCAAAGCTACCTAGAAGGAATATTCATTTTCATTTGAACTATAATTTGTCTGATTTTAATTAAATTCAAAAGTAAAGTCAAATTACTAAATTTACTTGGAAAGACACTTTGAGCTCTGTAACTGGAATTTTTCTCCAAGCCTCTAAAGATGAACCAAGTGAAGTTTCAGTAATTGAGCATTTACTACATGCCAGGAATTGCACATAAACGATATAAAGGTAGGTACTGTTAATTTCTTTTTATAAATGAGGAAACTGAGACATAAAGAGATTAAGAAACTTGCCCAAGTTTCAAAAATTCTCAGTGACAGAGCTGAGATTCAAACACCAGGCATCAGATTCCAGAGTCCGTGCTTGGAACCTGTGCTATACTTGCCTTCTATGACACCATTTTATGACCCTGCTGTCCTCTGTGGCCATTTGTCTTTATTCCAGGCACCTGCATTACTCCCTGAGCATTGACAGATAACTACAATGTAGTAGTTATCTATCAAGAGTATTCGTGTGGGAAAAAGAGACACAATTCCTTTAACAAATAAATTACAAGGGGGAAAGAAAAGGAGATAGAAGTGGAATTTATAATTAAAAGATTTAACCAATAAAGGAACCATTGCAATGTAAGGAGTTTATTGCCATCCTTATGAAAACAAGTAAGCTCAATAGTGTTTCTGCCTGCTTTTGTTTTAAACTTCCTGTAACTTTGTGGAAAAAATATAAAAATAAAGACAAGTTTCTCAAATAATATTTGGCACTAATATTGTACCTGAAACTGTCTCCTTTGTCTGCACATTAATTTTAATGCCACTGTAGATGTAGAAACTGCTACAGAGCATAGGAAATGGGAAATTCAGGTAAAAGTAGGAGAAGAAAATAGAGCCAGATCTCAGAAAGTATAAGGTGATATTGTGTGTGAGTATATATACACACACACACATATATATATATAATAAAAACATATTATATAAAATACATAATATATATGAAACACATATATATTGACATTTCATAAAAAAAAACAACGAAAGAGAGAGCTCTAGTGCTGTGAGGTTGAGAGAGCTATAATAGCACACCCTTTCCCCTGAAGTTAAGGAAAACTAAGTTTCCATAAAATGAGTAAAAGGATCATGGTCTCATATTCCAGAGATTACACTGGGTCACTGAAGAAGGAAAGGAAATCAAATTTCTGTCAAGTTTATTAAAAACAATATTTTATTTCTAAAAAAAGAAAAGGAATAACACATTTAAGATACTCAAGGAAAGAAAATGTGAGCCAAGGATTTTATAAGCAGCTAAACTAACTTCCAAGTATTAACGCCAAGGAAAAACTGTTATCAACATACAAAAAGTCAAGAAATATTGTTCCCAGAGGAATCTACTGAAGAACAAACTTCAGAAAACCATAATGAATGCAGAGACATTGATAAAAGGACTAGTCTTAAGATTATGAGTGCTAACCTCACAAAAAGAGAGAAAACACAACAGTATGTTCCTCCTGACAAAAGAAAATAATACCACTTATAAAGTGACCTTGTGCCCCCAAATCAAACTTTAACCTTACCCAGCCTCTAGATCCTACCAATAATTCAGAGGAATTACAGAGGACAGAGGAATATGTTAAGCTATATAGCACAGGGATGCAATCAGCAAAACCCAGAAAAAGAGACACAATTCCTTTAACAAATAAATTATAAGGGGGGAAAAAAAGAAGAGAGAAGTGGAATTTATAATTAAAAGGAATTTAACCAATAAAGCAACCATTGCAATGTAAGGACTTTATTGGTATCCTTATGAAAAAACTAAGCTCAAAAATGTTATGATATTCATGAGACAATGAGAAATTGGAACACTGAATGGAGAGCACATGATATGAAGCAATTCTTTTTAACCATTTTTACATGTGACATTGGTCAGGTAAATATATAAAAGAAGGGAAAATGGCTTATTCTTTAGATATTAAATTAAATCATTAACAGATCAAATGAATGCACTGATACAATGTCTAAGTCTTGCTCCAACACTAATTTGGATGGATATGGGTGTGAAAGCAGTAGGACAGTCACGGGGTGATGTCTGTTGGGTGGATGATGAGTGCTAGGTACCTATTTTTGTCTGTGTTAAAAATTCAGCCTAATAAAAATTTAAATGGGAATGAAATAGAGGCTTTTTCAAACAAACAAAAGTTAGGAGAATTCATTACCTACAGGTCTGTGTTAAACTAAAAATAGAACTACCATACCACCCAGCAATCCCACTACTGGGCATGTACCTTGAGAAAACCATAATTCAAAAAGAGTCATGTACCACAATGTTCATTGCAGCTCTATTTACAATAGCCAGGACATGGAAGCAACCTAAGAGTCCATCGACAGATGAATAGATAAAGAAGATGTGGCACATATATACAATGGAATATTACTCAGCCATAAAAAGAAACGAAATTGAGTTATTTGTGGTGAGGTGGATGGACTTAGAGACTGTCATACTAACTGTGAAGTAAGTCAGAAAGAGAAAAACAAATACCGTATGCTAACACATATATATGGAATCTAAAAAAAGAAAAAAAGTGGTTCTGAAAAACCTAGGGGCAGGACAGGAATAAAGACATAGACATAGAGAATGGACTTGAGGACACGGGGAGGGGGAAGGGGAAGCTGGGACGAAGTGAGAGAGTGGCATGGACATATATACACTACCAAATGTTAAATAGATAGTTAGTGGTAAGCAGCCGCATAGCACAGGGAGATCAGCTCGGTGCTCTGTGTCCATCTAGAGGTGTAGGATAGGGAGGGTGGGAGGGAGGGAGATGCAAGAGGGAAGAGATGTGGGGATATATGTATATGTATAGCTGATTCACTTTGTTATAAAGCAGAAACTAACTCACCATTGTAAAGCAATTACACTCCAATAAAGATGTTAAAAAGAAAAAAACGAATATGGTAACAAGACTGAACTCAACCTGCTCCTCAAGGGAAGAGATACAAATGCCAAGGAGAGCCCACCAACAAGAATGCCAACACAAGACACGGCCTGTGCACATCAAGCCCAACAACAGATTCTTTTCCGTTTTCACCCCTCACCCATACTAACCTTGACTGAGTGTAGAAAAGTGTGTTTTTATAATGAGAGTAAATAAAATTTCGCCATATTTTTGGCATATTTCTATTTTTTATGTCATGTAAATAATAATGTGTGAAAATTTAACGTAGAGATATATCTTAATACATTCCATTCAGGTAAATGTAATTAGATCTAGAAAATACCTTCTAGATAATTTAGCTTCTTTTGAGAACATGGATCAATAACAAAAAGAAACCATCAATCATGCTAAAAATGAACAGAATAACCTTGTTTCTGTGGGAGCTTCAGAAGCTCTGCTTGTAACCACTTCTTAGAATTGGGTAGCCCTTAACAGCCTGACACAAATCCCCTCAAATGAGTCCTGTAACAATCTAATCAGAAGGGGAGCGTTTTATTATTTCTAATTTTTCGTTAAGGGAAGGGAGGTTTTGAAACAGTAAGTAGCTTACTTAAGGGCAAATAGTTAGATACTACTGATTCAGAAAAGAAAACAGACGAAATAATTTACATAAATTAAACAGAACTTATTTTGATGCAGCACGCATCATTCACCTACACGTTGCACACTCAGAATCACAAATTTAATGTTTTTTGAATTTACTAATCTCTTGTATTGTCTTTAAAAATAACTTCAGCAAATAATATTGATTTCTCTCATTATAATTCACTTATGATGAAATTTGATATTTCTTTTTCAACTGAGAAATATGTAAATGAGAGTTTTGCCTACACATTTAATAAAATTGATTATTTGGGGTCAGTAATTTATAGGTCAGTGTCTTCAGACAATATTTTCTAAGGCTTTTCCCATTTCAATAACATTTTCATTTATTTAGAAAATTTTTGAAGTAATGTTAGGATTAGCTCCAGGAACTATGAAGTTTTAGAAAAATGGTCCTCTTCAATGTACATAAGACTTCACTCTATTCGTTTTTATATCTTTTCTTCCACGGTTTTTACCCCCTTTTTTTCTCTAGGCTACATTCTTTATAGTTTCTTTTGCTCTACTACTGAAAAATATCCTCTTCTGCTTCATACATTCTGTTATCAAATCTGAGTACACAGTTTTTAATTTCAAATTTGTAGTTTTCATTTCTAGAAATTGTATTTATTTTTGCAAATTTGCAATGCCACTTAAAATTGTTTTCCTAATATGTCTATTTATTTTCAACGTTTAAAAAATGTCTTTAAACATAATAAGTGTACTTGCTAAAATCTGCATCTGATACTATTGGTGTCTGAAATCTGTGCAAGTGAGTTCCATTTGTCTGTTGTTTTTCCTGGTTGTCAAATATAATTGCTTGCTTCCTTATGTGCCTGATTTTCTGTGATATGTGCTGGTCATTGGTGTTGAAAAGTTGAAAAAATAATTGAGGCATAGATAAACATCACTGTTTCTCCAGAGGCATTTGCTTTAGTTGGCAGGTAGCTGGAGCACCACTTTAAACTACATTCATGGCCTGAATCGTCTTGTATAAACCTGGCAGTGCACATTTTGACTATAATTATGTTTGGGCTAGTGTTTGATTTACAAACTCTTAGGGATCAGTTTTTTTTTTTTTTATCTTTCTTTATTTCCTCTATTTTCCCAGCAACCAGACAATTTCTCCCGCACTCTAGTGGGAGTGTAAGTGAATGGGTGGGTTTATGTCTGTTCGACTCTTATGTCTTGAGGTCTCAGCTTAATTGATAGAGTCCCCATCTTTGGGGTCTCTACCCCCTTGTGCCCAAAGACAACAAAAATCACCATTCATTTTAACAGCTGTTTCTTCAGGAAAAAAAAACTAACAGAAGCCCACACAATAAAAGTGGATTGGAGTGCTACCTTAATTTTGGTGTCCTTGCTGTCTTCAGTATGTGACCTGGTGATTCCTCACTATTTGGACATGTCTCTGAAGCTGTTAAGACCGTTTTTATATTTCATCCAGCAGTTTTAGTTGCCCTCAGAGAGGAAGTTAGTCCCAGCAACCTGGCCTACTATTCCTAAATCAGGAATCTCTCAGCACTACTTGGTACAGTTCATCATGACCTTCTCCTTGATATACATACTTTCTTCGATTTCTTCTGTGACTTTTCTGCTGCCTTCCCAGTCTAATTTGCTGGTTCCCCCTTGCGTGCCAAACACAAATAATGGAACATCACAGGGCTCAGCTTTTGGAGCATCTTCCCTTTCTAGATTTACTCCTTTGGACCTCAATCTCTCCCATAGTTTTAAACACCATCAGTATGTTAACAATGTGCTCATTTACATTTCCAGCCTAGACCTCCTCCCTGAACACCAGTCTTATATAAAACTTCCTCCTTGACATTTCCACTTGAGAGTCTAACAGATACCCCAATTTCAACATGTCCAAAATGGAACTCATAAATTCCTGGCTCACTAAACCTACTTACTCCGCTTCTCTTGAAGCAATTCAAGACTAAAAGATGTAAGGGAAGGTATTATTTTAATTTTTAAAAAAGATAAAGTGTAAATGCAAAGTAGTACAATGACTAGTACTCATCTAGAAGATTAATTCAGAAGGCATTTATAAACATGTAGAATATACCAATTAGTAATTGATGTTGAATTTTCCAAGATGAGTAAGACAAGATTCCTGCTCTGATCCTCTCACATTCCATTCCCAGAAAGTGATGGAATGTAAGTTTCATACTTAGAAGTAGTTGTTTAGAGCACTCTGCTGAAAAAGATTCTGAGACTGTATGGCATCAGTGAGACAAAGCACTACAGTCAGTTAGCACTATCTTTTACAGTCTGGAATTCCTGAAATAGTCATCATATACTTACCATATAGTAATTACAAGAAGTATCATGGATAAGGTATGTACTGTGTGCCAGCCATCAAACACATAATTATTTCATTTAGCCTCAAAGCACTTTGAGGGGTGTATAATATTAATGCCCATTTTACAAAAAAGTAAATTGAGACTCAGAAAAATTGAGTAATTTGTACCAGGTCACAGTAATTAATAGATGATGGAGTCAGAATGTGAAATCAGGTCAATCTGTCTTTAAAACCTCTCCTCTTCACATGAAAAGATGATCAGCGTTGCTAATTATTAGAGAAATGCGAAATCAAGACTACGATGAGGTATCATCTCCCACCAGTCAGACTGGCCATCATGAAAACGTCTACAAATGATAAATGCTGGAGGGGATGTGAAGAAAAGGGAACCCTCCTACGCTGTTGGTGGGAATGCAAATTGGTGCAGCCACCATGGAGAACAGTATGGAGGTTCCTTAACTAAAACAGAGCTATCATATGATCCAGCAATCCCATTCCTTGGCATATATCTGGAGAGAACTCTAATTCGAAGAGATACCCGCACCCCAATGCTCATAGCAGCACTATTTACAATAGCCAAGACATGGAAGCAACCTAAATGTCCATTGACAGATGAATGGATAAAAAAGATGTGGTATCTTGATACAATCGAATATTACTCAGCCATTAAAAAAAAATGAAATAATGCCATTTGTAGCAACACGGACGGACCTAGAGATTATCATAATAAGTAAAGTAAGTCACACAAAAAGACAAATATCATATGAAATCACTTATATGTGGAATCTAAAAAAAAGATACAAATGAACTTATTTACAAAACAGAAACAGACTCACAGGCATAGAAAACAAATTTATGGTTACCAAAGGAGAAAGAGAGTGGGGAGGGATAAATTAGGAGTTTGGGATTAGCAGATAGAAACTACTATATATAAAATAGATAAACAAGGTCCTACTGTAGAGCACAGGGAACTATATTCAATATCTTATAATAAACCATAATGGAAAAGAATATATATATGAGCACACATATGTATAAGTGAATCACTTTGCTGTACACCAGAAACTAACACAGAATTGTAAATCAACTATACTTCAATTAAAAAATAAATACATAAATAACCTCTCCTCTTATCCTCTGTGTGAAACTGTCTGACAATGAAGGGCATCTGAAAACTAAGAAAGGAAGTAAATGAATGTCTTAGAAGAGTATACGAGTATATGCAATGCTTTTACATCTTGATAAAAGAATTGTCATATGCATTACTTCTTAATGTCAGTGAGGGAAGAAAAGAAACAGTTTTAGTGGTACATTTCATGAGAATAACTAAATTAACCCTTCTATCCAACACCTCTCTCTTATGGCCTTTAGAGGTATTGATTAAAGTGTGGACACTTTGCCAGGGACAGGTCAACATTTTGGCAGCTTGCTTCCCACCCCTCCACCTCTGCACTCAAACACAAATAAGGGAAGGAGGGAAGCAACATCTCTGTTAGCACTGGGAGGCTGTTCTGGGAGAGGGAAGACACTGATGAGCTCTGTGATGCTTGAACCCCTTAACCAGGGTTGAACTCCTCTTTCTGTGGTTGCCCCCCTCGTCCTCCCACCAGCTGTCTACAACAGGAGGAAGTTAAACCCCAGAGAGGTAGCTCCTCCCTTGGGTGCATTTACAAAGGATGAAAAGGAAGTGCTGTGACTTTTAAAGTTTCTCTTCCAATGTGAGCAATCACTTTCTGTCGGCTTATGCTCCTGAGACGACTACAAGATTTCGCCCTGGTCCAACTCTCTAGTGAATTTCCACTGACAAATTTCTCATTATTAAAGGTCACCTATTTCACTTCGAAGCAACTTCCTATTATCTGAGCAAGTTATCGCACTTTTACTTTGGACATCACTGTTCTCTCCAAAACTACATGAGATTTAGGGACACACGGAAACCAAATGGCTTCTTTCTTCTCCCTAGTTGTATGTTGGAACGCAGCCAAAGAAGTGTCAACTTCAAATCCCAGAGCCCTTTAAAATTCCCGAATTAGGATGTGCTTTGTCATCATTCCCATGGATGTATGTTTTGGCTTCTAAGAAGCATGCAAGGCATGGTAACCATGTAGAACAAAAAGAATATTTTGCTGCATATAAATGAATATTTGAATGAGGGCAGTATCTATCCTATGCAGGAACAATAGCTTTCTCAGGTAGAAAATACTCCATTTTTCATACTACATATTTTAAGATATTATCCATACTAGTTTGTAAGACAGAATTAAGAAATATACTGCTAAAGGATGACATCGTTCTGTAGGATTTAGAAGCAACAAAGTAATTTTGCTACTTTTCTTTAACAGTTTGCCCTAGCCTGTGGTAACTCAGAATATTTGCAAGGTATTTTTGAGGATGTTTAGTACTGTCTAAGAAAGACGAGCAAGAAATTTGTAGGTATAGATGAGTAAAGGTTTAAAAAAACAGTCTACTTTTATTTAATGGTAAAAACAAGTTCATCAAAAATGTGCAACCACATATTAAAGATAATAAAGCAAGAATTATCATATTCTAAGTCCCCATTTGATTTAATTCAATCTATGATCTTTCTGATACGGTTTTACTTATATAAATTTTTTTAAGCACTGCTAAATAGCATAGAGATGAAAAAAGTATTTGCTACTTTAAAATCTTGAAGAGTCAGACTATAGTTAATAGTTGTTATGTATTTACTATTTACAACTTCCTCTCTAAAAATACAGGTATTGCATTCCTTGTCTTAAAATGTAACCTTATACATCTGTTGTGCACACATCTGGACATTTAGCCTAACTCATCATTTCCTTCTGTATGTCTCAAAACTGTCAGTTATTTCAGCCGAGATTCAGCCCTTGGGAGAACTGAAAAAGTTACATCCTTCTTTTGTCCAGGTTTTATAAACTCTCCTTTACCTTTTTCCCCAGGAAAATATATCAGTAAGTATAAAAATAAGCAGTCTGAATTCCTTCTGGCTCTGGAGAAAGGAGCACAGGAGGACGAGGGGCATCTGCTCCATTAACATTTGCTTCTATAAAGAACAAAGCCTTCATCTGAAAGAACAGACATGGACCGTCCACACAGTTATAAAACAAGCACTTTTTGGGGGGCAAAGGAAATACAATTTGAATATAAGAAGGAGGGAGCTTGAGCACCAATGAAGAAGATTTGTACTTTCAAAAGATAAGGATCTCACACTTCATAATTTAAATTTTTCAATTCATCAAGAAAAAAACATGTACTATATGACATAGCAAATAATTAAATACATTAATATTATTTCATGTCAAGATTTTCAGTGTAAGAGAATAAAAATGCAAATATGAAAAGTGAAGAGAATAATGCTAGAGAGAGGCATGGACATATATACACTACCAAACGTCAAATAGCTAGCTAGTGGGAAGCAGCCGCATAGCACAAGGAGATCAGCTCAGGGCTTTGTGACCACCTAGAGGGGTGGGATAGGGAGGGTGGGAGGGAGGCACAAGAGGGAAGAGATATGGGGATATACGTATATGTATAACTGATTCACTTTGTTATAAAGCAGAAACTAACACACCATTGTAAAGCAATTACACTCCAATAAAGATGTTAAAAACAACAACAACAAACACAACTAAGCCCAAGCTCCTTGCCCAGAGATTCTAATTTAAGTGGTTCCGTTTCTAGTCTAGGTATGAATATATTTTTTAAAGCTTCCAAAAAGAGTACTCCACAAAGAGTATCACAAGTCCATCAGCTAACAAACACTGTGCTCTAGGCTTAAAAGGACAGCAATATGAGTATAATATTGATTGTATGAGAGAAAGAGGGTAAGCCTCTTTGTATCCTACTGGAGCTTAATTCTCATTTTCAATAAATTTTTTGACACTTTAACAACCAAATTACTAAATTTAAATTTTCTTTCCTACCAAATATTTGAGGATTTATATATGTCAACAACAATCTAAAATAAATAGATTGGACAGATGGTAATATTAGTATATATTTTATTTAATTAAAAGTTAATTTTAGGGCTTCCCTGGTGGCGCAGTGGTTGAGAGTCCGCCTGCTGATGCAGGGGACGCGGGTTCGTGCCCGGGTCTGGGAGGATCCCACATGCCGTGGAGTCTGGAGCCTGTGCTCCACAGTGGGAGAGGCCCGCGTACCGCAAAAAAAAAAAAAAAAAAAAAAGTTAATTTTATTAAGAGGCTAGAGTAATAACAAAGCCAAGAGACTCAGATCAATGGCCCCCAATCAAAATATTCAGGCTGTGGCACATCAACTCTGAGAGCTGGGCAAGTTACTTAAACAATATTTGTTTTAGTTTCCTCTTTTGTCAAAGTGCTGTGATAGAAGTCATCTCCTGGTTGTTTTAATTAAACATGAAAATGTATAAGAAGCACTTAGAAACACTGAGAAAGAACTCAGTAAATGTTAGGCAGTATTAATATTATTTCATAAAGTGACAGGTTTTCAATGCCGAATAGGATGACTTCTCGTCCTATTAGGTCTGGTACTTATCTGGCCTTAATATATTCACAAATATTTTTGTTTACTATACTTAATTCAAGTAAAGAAGATTCAAACTCTGGAGTCCCATAGAATTTAAAAATGGCAAGAAGACTTCCTGCCACCTGTAGAACATCCTACTTACATTTAAATTTTAGTGAAGTTCAGTGCTCACCCTTCACTCACAAACTTTTGGCAAAACCACTCAGAGTGATATCTTTTAGTTCTCCCTGCTGAAGTTTTTGATCTGTGTATATGCTGAAGTATGCATTTAGAGTCACTAAAAAGATGGTGGGTACTTAGGATCTAAGGAAATATGTATCATCCTTCCAAGAAGTTCATGTTATACTGTGGCTACGTATTTCTTTACATTGCAATATTCTTATTCATCTCCATTTTCATAAAATAGTAATCAACCTCTTTTCTTTACATTAATAATTATATCTACCTTTTTTCATATCCCAGTTTTCTACTGATCTTCATCTAGTCTAAAAAATAAGCTATGATGATAACAATGTGCCTATATAACCATTATCTGGCTTTATTCTTAAATTATATGACTGCTTGCACTGTTTCTTTTTAATAATTTTTTTAAATTATTGATTACTGTTATAAATACGATTTATATGTAACTGCCTGCACTAAATATCTTCTACTCAAACTCATTTGCTTTCTTTGCTTTCTATCAATACTTCTGACTCATGTGGCTTTAGGTCACTCTATTCTTTGAGTTATTTTTTTTCCTGAAGCAATATTATCACCATGATGGAGCCCTTAAAATTCTGCATAATGACATATTTTCCCACTATATTTCAAAATTTCTAAAGAAAAAGGGAGTACTGCTAATGAAATCTAATACAATGAAATAAAATTTCTTGTTGATTTAACTACCACCTGCACACCCGGTGCATTTTTCTGGGACTTGTCTGTACCGTTTAACTCACGGTATAAGCGCTTCACATTACAGGACGTGTCCCCTTCAGTGCTTCAAACAGCTCGAAGGCACAAAGCTGGCACTGAACATTTGTTTTTAAAAAATGATGCAGCACAAGCTACATACTGCAAAACCCTACAGTTGTGGAGGGTATTTTTTTTGCATTATCAAGATTTGTGTGAATTTGGAGAGGGGAAAAAAATCAAACACATACTTTAGAAATGCCCATAACACAAAATTACATTTTGGAAAGCATTCTAAGAAATACGAGGCTTCAAATTGTAAGAAAAAGGACAAAGTCAAATTACCTATTAGTGTAAGAGAAGAAGGAACAAATCTGTTTTAGTGATTTTTTTCAAGTCATTTTCTAGGTCCTGGAAAAGAGATTTCAATCTCTAAGGAAAAAACTTTTGACAAATTAATATTTAATTAAGCTGAGAAGGCAACAAAAGAAACTTTAACATATAAATAAAATTTATAAATTCTAATAGATTTTGTTTCTTCCAAAAGAACAAGGTAAAAACAATGATGTTTGAAAGAAAAAAGAGTATGAATAAGTTTGACCTACCAAAAAAAATTCAAATTATATGACATTCACTTGAGGAAAGAAACAATTTTAAAAGCAAAGGATACTGTAATTTTATTCTTATAGTTGACAACTATTCATTTAGGAAAAGATTGTTAATATCATGTCTGTATGAGTGGAAGCCTAAAACAGTCTTTCAGTGTTCCCTATTGTCTATATATCTGACCTGGTGGTGAGGCCTGAAATGTTCATTTTCCAATACATGCACCTTATTAAACACAGAGATGATTTTGTTAAAATTGATAAATCAAAATCCACATGACCTGTTTGATATAATCAGAATTCTCTAGCTTTAGTATATATTATATATTTCTACATATACCCAATGATACAAATATACAGAACATCTTTACAAGATCCTTCATGAAGTATTATTATTATCTCCAGGTAACAATAAGAAAAAATTGAGTTTGTATGAGGATAACTAAACTTAATTATGCATTTTGAGAAAGATAATTATTTTAACAACTAATATATTTAAGTATCATTTAAGGAAAAGATGATAATTTTCATAATATTATTATATATAACATATTAACAGAGAGACCTGACAACATAATAGTTAATATTTATTTTTTTACTTAATTATGTATCAGTCTCTGCCCTAAGTGTTTTCTCAATTGCAATTCATTTAAACCTCACAATGATCTTATGTGGGTTACACTATTGTTATTTGCGTCTTACAAATAAGGAAAAATAAAAGGAGGCATAGCTTGCTCAATAGTATACAGTAGGTAGTAGAGCCAAGGTCTGACCCTAGGCAGTTTAGCTCCAGGGATCATTCCTTACAATCTACTTACAGAGGTTGTCTATAATAGTTCTTTGTATATTTTAGAGAACAGTCCATTATCAGATGTGTATTTTGCAAAAACTTTCTCCTATCTGGCTTATCTTCTCATCCTCCTGACACTGTCTTTCACAGAGCAGAAGTTTTTAATTTTAATGAAGTCCAGCTTATCAATTTTTTCATGGATCATGCCTTTGTTGTTGTACCTGAAAAGTCATCTCAACACCCAAAATCTTACAGGTTTATTCCTATGTTACCTTCAAAGAGTTTTATAGTTTTGTTTGCTATTTAGGTCTGTGGTCCATTTTGAGTTAACTTTTGCGAAGGGCTGTTAGGTCTGTATTCAGAAGCATTTTTTTACATGTAGATGTCCAGTTGTTCCAGCACTATTTTTTGAAAAGACTCTGCTTCATTGCACTGCCTTTGCTCTTTTGTTGAAGGTCAGTTGACCATAGTTATGTGGATCTATTTGGGGGTCTCTAATCTATTCCATTGATCTATTTGTCTTTCTTTTGTCAGTACCACACTCTCTTGACCACTATAGCTTCATAATAAATCTTGAAGTAGGGTAGTGTCAGTCTTCCAACTTTGTTCTTCTCTGTCAATATTTTGTTGGCTATTCTTTTCTTCTCTGTCAATATTCTGTATTGGCTAGTCTTTTGCCTCTCCATATAAACTTTAGAATCAATTTGTCAATATCCACAAAGTAACTTGCTAAGATTTTGATTGGGAATGAATTGAATATATGGAGCAAGTTGGAAAGCACTGACATCTTGAGAATATTGAGTCTTCCAATATTCTGGCTTCAAAATCTACGTTTTTCTACCACTATACTTGTTGCTTCTCCAATGGCTTTCAATAATAGTTGATTTCTACTTATTAGTATTAATATTAATACTACTACTAGCATCATCATTTCAGGAATATGAGGGGTTTTTTTTAATAGATCTTTATTGGAGTATAATTACTTCACAATACTGTGTTAGTTTCTATTGCACAACAAAGCGAATCAGCCACGTGCATACGCATGTCCCCATATCCCCTCCCTCTGGAGCCTCCCTCCCATTCTCCCTCTCCTACCCTTCTAGGTCATCACAAAGCACCGAGACAATCTCCCTGTGCTATGCTGCTGCTTCCCACCAGCCAACTATTTTACATTTGGTAGTGTGTACATACCGATGCTACTCTCACTTCGCCCCAGCTTCACCCTCCCATCCCATGTCCTCAAGTCCAATTCCTATGTCTATCAGTTTATTCCTGCCCTGCAACTAGGTTCATCAGTACCATGGTTTTTTTTTTCTTAAGATTCCATATATATGTGTTAGCACACAGTATTTGTTTTTCTCTTTCTGATTTACTTCACTCTGTATGACAGACTCTAGGTCCATCCACCTCACTACAAATAACTCAGTTTAGTTTCTTTTTATGGCTCAGTAATATTCTATTGTATATATGTGCCACATCTTCTTTATCCATTTATCTGTTGATGGACATTTAGGTTGCTTCCATGTCCTACATGTTGTAAATACTGCTGCAATCAACATTGTGTTACATGTCTCTTTTGGAATTATGGTTTTCTCAGGGCTGGGTCATATGGTAGTTCTATTTTTAGTTTTATAAGGAACCTCCAGACTGTTTTGCATAGTGGTTGTATCAATTTATATTCCCACCAACAGTGCAGGAGGGTTCACTTTTCACCACACCCTTCCTAGCATTTATTGTTTATATATATATATATATTTTGTTGTTGTTGTTGTTTGTTTGGTTTTTTTTGTTTTTTGCAGTATGCGGGCCTCTCCTATTGCGGAGCACAGGCTCCGGACGCACAGGCTCAGTGGCCATGGCCCACGGGCCCAGCCGCTCCACGGCATGTGGGATCTTCCTAGACCGGGGCACAAATCCGTGTCCCCTGCATCAGCAGGCAGACTCTCAACCACTGCGCCACCAGGGAAGCCCCTATATTTTTTGATAATGGCCATTCTGATTGAGGTGAGGTGATACCTCATTGTAGCTTTGATTTGCATTGCTCTAATGATTAGTGATGTTGAGCAGCTTTCCATGTGCCTCTTGGCCATCTGTATGTCTTCCTTGGTGAAATGTCTATTTAGGTCTTTTGCCCATTTTTTAACTGGATTGTTTGGTTTTTTTTTGATATTGAGCTCCATGAGCTGTTTGTATATTTTGGAGATTATCCTTTGTCTGTATTTTCATTTGCAACTATTTTCTCCCATTCTGAGGGTTGCCTTTTTGTCTTGTTTATGGTTTCCTTTGCTGTGAAAAACTTTTAACTTTAATTAAGAACCATTTGTTTATTTTTGTTTTTATTTCCGTTACTCTAGGAGGTGGGTCAAAAAAGATCTCGCTATGGTTTATGTCTAAGAGTGTTTTTCCTGTGTTTTCCTTTTAAGAGTTTTGTAGTGTCTGGTCTTATATTTAAGTCTCTAATTCATCTGGAGTCTATTTTTGTGTATGGTGTTAGGTAGTGTTCTAATTTCTTTCTTTTACATGTAGCTGTCCAGTTTTCCCAGCACCACTTATTGAAGAGGCTATCTTTTCTCCATTGTATGTTCTTGCCTCCTTTGTCATAAATTAGGTGCCCATGTGCGCGTGGGTTTATCTCTGGGCATTCTATCTCGTACCATTGATCTATATTTCTGTTTTTGTGCCAGTACCATACTCTCTTGATTACTGTAGCTCTGTGGTATAGTTTGAAGTCAGGGAGCCTGATTCCTCCAACTCCGTTTTTCTTTCTCAAGATTGCTTTGGCTATTTGGGGTCTTTTGTGTTTCCCTACAAATTGTAAAATGTTTTGTTCTAGTTCAGTGATAAATGCCATTGGTAGTTTGATAGGGATTGCACTGAATCTGTAGATTGCTTTGGGTAGTATAGTCATTTTCACAATGTTGATTCTTCCAATCCAAGAACATGGTATATTTCTCCATCTGTATATGTCATCATTGATTTCTTTCATCAGTGTTTTATAGTTTTGTAAGTACAAGTCTTTTGCCTCCTTAGGCAGGTTTATTCCTAGGTATTGTATTCTTTTTGTTGCAATGGTAAATGGGAGTGTTTCTTTAATTTCTCTTTCTGATTTTTCCTTGTTGGTGTATAGGAATGCCAGAGATTTCTGTGTATTAATTTTGTAACCTGCAACCTTACCAAATTCATTGCTTAGTTGCAATAGTTTTCTGGTGGCATCTTTAGGATTTTCTATGTATAGTATCAAGTCATCGGCAAACAGTGACAGTTTTACTTCTTCTTTTCCAATTTGTACTCCTTTTATTTCTTTTTCTTCTCTGATTGCTGTGGCTAGGACTTCCAAAACTATGTTGAATATGAGTGGTGAGAGTGGACATCCTTGTCTTGTTCCTGATGTTAGTGGAAGTGCTTTTAGTTTTTCACCATTGAGTATGATGCTTGCTGTGGGTTTGTCATATACAGCCTTTATTATGTTGAGGTAGGTTCCCTCTATGCCCATTTTCTGGAGAGTTTTTATCATAAGTGGGTATTGAATTTTGTCAAAAGCTTTTTCTGCACCTATTGAGATGATCATATGGTTTTTATTCCTTAATTTGGTAATGTGGTGTATCACACTGATTGATTTGTGTAAACTGAAGAAATCTTGCATCCCTGGGATAAATCCCACTTGATCATGGTGTATGATCCTTTTAATGTGCTGTTGGATTCCGTTTGCTAGTATTTTGTTCAGGATTTTTGTATCTATGTTCATCAGTGATATTGGTCTATAATTTTCTTTTTTTGTGATATATTTTCCTGGTTTTGGTATCAGGGTGAAGGTGGCTTCACAGAATGAATTTGTGAGTGTTTCTCCCTCTGCAATTTTTGGAAGAGTTAGAGAAGGATGGGTGTTAGCTCTTCTCTAAATGATAGAATTCGCCTCTGATGCCATCATCCTGGACTTTTGTTTGTTGGAAGATTGTTAATTATGGTTTCAATTTTATTACTTGTGATAGGTCTGCTTATATTTTCTAATTCTTCCTGGTTCAGTCTTGGAAAATTGTAACTTTCCAAGAATCTGTCCATTTCTTCGTGGTTGTCCATTTTATTGGCATATAGTTGTTTGTAGTAGTCTTATAATCTTTTGTATTTCTGCAGTGTCAGTTGTGATTGCTCCTTTTTCATTTCTAATTTTATTGATATGCGTCCTCTCCCTTTTTTTCTTGATGAATCCGGCTAAGGGTTTATCAATTTTGTTTATCTTCTCAAAGAACAAACTTTTAGTTTTATTGATCTTTGCTATTGTTTTCTTCATTTCCATTTCATTTATTTCTGCTCTGATCTTTATTACTTCTTTCCTTCTTCTGACTTTGGGTTTTCTTTGTTCTTATTTCTCTAGTTGTTTTAGGTGTAGGGTTAGATAGTTTATTTGAGATTTTTCTTGGTTTTTGAGGTGAGATTGAATTGCTATAAACTTCCCTCTTAGAACTGTTTTTGCTGCATCCCATAGGTTTTGGATCACCGTGTTTTCATTGTTATTTGTTCCTATGTATTTTTTTATTTCTTCTTTGATTTCTTCAGTGTTCTCTTGGTTATTTAATAGTGCACTGTTTAGCCTCCATGTATTTGTGTTTTTTACAGTTTTTTTCCTGTAATTGATTTCCAATCTCATAGCATTGTGGTCAGAAAAGATGCTTGATATGATTTCAATTTTCTTAAATTTTCCAAGTCTTGTTTTGTTACCCAAGATGTGATCTATCCTGGAGAATGTTCCATGTGCACTTGAGAAGAAAGTGTATTCTGTCACTTTTGGGTGGAATGTCCTATAAATATCAATTAGATCTATCTGGTCTATTGTGCCACTTAAAGCTTGTGTTCCCTTATTTATCTTCTGCTTGGATGATCTGTCCATTGGTGTAACTGGGGTGTTAAAGTTCCCTACTATTATTGTGTTACTGTCAATTTCTCCTTTCATGATTGTTAGCATTTCCCTTATGTATTGAGGTGCTCCTATGTTGGGTGCATAAACATTTATAATTCTTATATCTTCTTCTTGGATTGATCCTTTGATCATTATGTAGTGTCCTTCCTTATCTCTTGTAACAGTTTTTATTTTAAAGTCTATTTTATCTGATATGAGAATTGCTACTCCAGCTACCTTTTGATTTCCATTGGCATGGAATATCTTTTTCCATCCCTTCACTTTCAATCTGCATGTATCCTTAGGTCTGAAGTGGGTCTCTTGTAGACAGCATATATATGGGTCTTGTTTTTGTATCCATTCAGCCAGTCTGTGTCTTCTGGTTGGGGCATTTCATCCATTTACATTCAACATTATTATCAATATGTATGTTCCTATTACCATTTTCTTAATTGTTTGGGGTTTGGTTTTGTGGGTCTTTTTCTTCTCTTGTGTTTCCCGCTTAGGGAAGTTTCTTTAGCATTTGCTGTAAAGCTGGTTTGGTGGTGCTGAATTCTCTTAGCTTTTACTTTTCTGAAAAGCTTTTGACTTTTCCATCGAATTTGAATGAGATCCTTGCTGGGTAGAGTATTCTTGATTGTAGGTTTTTCTCTCATCACTTTAAGTATATCCTGCCACTCCCTTCTGGCCTGCAGAGTTTCCACTGAAAAATCAGCCTGATACCCTATGGGGATTCCTTTATACGTTATTTTTTGTTTTTCCCTTGCTGCTTTTAATATTTTTTCTTTGAATTTAATTTTTGTTTGTTTGAGTAATATGTGTCTTGGTGTGTTTTTCCTAGGGTTTATCCTGTATGGGACTCTCTGTGCTTCCTAGACTTGGGTGACTATTTCTTTTCCCATGTTAGGGAAGTTTTCAACCGTAATCTCTTCAAATATTTTCTCAGACTCTTTCTTTTTCTCTTCTTCTTCTGGGACCCCTATAATTCGAATGTTGGTGTGTTTAGTGTTGTCCCAGAGGTCTCTGAGACTGTATTCAATTCTTTTCAGTCTATTTTTCTTTTTTCTGTTCCTCGGCAGTTATTTCCACCCATTTGCATTCCAGCTCACTTATTTGTTCTTCTGCCTCCATTATTCTGTTATTGATTCCTTCTAGTGTATTTTTCATTTCAGTTATTATGTTGTTCATCTCTGTTTGTTTGTTCTTTAGTTGTTCTAGATCTTTGTTAAACATTTCTTGTATTTTCTTAACCCATGCCTCCATTCTATTTCGAGATTCTGGATCATCTTCACTATCATTACTATGAATTCTTTTTCAGGTAGATTGCCTATTTCCTCTTCATTTATTTGGTCTCGTAGGTTTTCACCTTGCTCCTTCATCTGTGACATATTTTTTCGCCATCTCATTTTTTTCTTTTTAATGAATGGGATTGTGTTCCTGTCTTACTGGTTGTTTGGCCTGAGGCTTCCAACACTGGGGTTTGTAGGCTATTGGGTAGAGCTGGGTCTTGGTACTGAGGTGAGGAACACTGTGAGACCTCACTCCAATGAATATTCCCTGGGGTCTGAAGGAATATGAGTTTTTAACATAATTCCATTTGGTTTTTATATAACCACTTTGAAAAAGGTTAATCAGCATATTCAGAAGTTTGGAAATTTAAGAACTAATGCCAATGAGAAGGACAAAGTTTCTTTTGTGAATTTTAAGAATTCACTCCAAAATCATCTTTGCACTTCCCCTATCATTATTGTAGTTAATTGTTAATGTCTTTTACCCATAATAAAATGAACAACTGGTGTTCACATATGTTATTATCCAAGCTACCTCTGATGCCTAATATAGGGTTCGTATAAGATAGATGGTCATTAAACATTTGTTGAAAAAGTTAATGATGAATGAGTAGATGCATGAATGAAAAGATTATCATCATAGAAAGAAGTCTCTAAGTTAGTTAATGATTCTTGCTGGAATTTTCACTTATTTTCCTAGTACTTCACCATGCTTAGTCTCTTTTATTGTAGATTTTAATATTATGACACTAAATTCAGTCACAATTACACTTGTTTAATAAGTGAAAGAGGATAGATTCCAATTGATTTGGCCTTTTGTGGTCTAAAATGCCTTTGCTCATAGATCTTATTTGCTAATGCATCATATGCCTTTAGTAACAGAAACTTTTTCAAATTCTCCTTTTGAGCAAAAATATTTGGCACAAATGAGACAAATTTGTATGGAAACACAAAAAACCCTGAACAGCCAAAACAATATTAAGAAAGAAGAACAAAGCTGGAGGTATCACACACCATGATTTCAAACTACACTACAAAGGTAAAGTCATCTAAACAGTATGGTACTGGCACAAAAAGTATGGTACTGGCACATCTAAACAGTATGGTACTGGCACAATGGAAGAGAATAGAGATCCCAGAAATGAGCCCACAGTTATATAGGCAATTAGTCTACAACAAAGGAGGCAAGATTATACAATGGGGAAAAGATATCCTTTTCAATAGATGGTGCTGGGAAAAATGGACAGCTATAAGCAGAAGAATCAAACTGAACTACTCTCACACACCATGCACAAAAATAAATTCCAAATGCATTAAAGACTTAAATGTAAGACCTGAAACCATAAAAAATCTAGAAAACATAGGCAATACTGTCTTTGACATCAGTCTTAGCAAAAAAATTTTTTGAATGTGTCTCCTCAGTCAAGGGAAACAAAAACAAAAATAAATAAATGGGACTACATCAAACTAAAAAGCTTTTGCACAGCAGAAGAAACTATTAACAAAATGAAAAGGCCACCAATGAATGGAAGAAGATATTTACAAATGATATATTTGATAAGGTGTTAATATCCAAAATATACAAAGAACTCAACATAGAAACTCAACATTAAAAAAAAAAGCAACCTGATTTTAAAATTGGCAGAATATTGTAATAAACATTTTCCAGAGAAGACATATAGATGTTCAAAAGGGACATGAAAAGATGTTCAACATCAGTAATCAGTAGGAAAATGCAAATCAAAGCCACAATGAGATATCATCTCATACCAGTCAGAATGCCTATTATCAAAACTACAGCAAATAAGGAGTGTTATCTAAGATGTTAAAAAAGAGGAACCCTTGTGCACGGTTGGCGGGAACATAAATTGGTACAGCCAGTATGGAAAACAACATGGAGATTCCTCAAAAAATTAAAAATAAAACTACCATACAATCCAGCAATTCCACACCTGGGTACTTATCCGAAGAAAACAAAAACAGTACTTAGAAAAGATATATGCATCCCTATGTTCATTTCAACATAATTTACAATAGCCAAGAAATGGAAGAAACTTAAACACCCATCATAGATGAATGGATAAAGAAGAGGTGGTATATATATATATATATATATATATATATATATATATATATACACATAATGGAATATTACTCAGCCAAAAAAAAAAGAATGAAATCTTACAATTTGTGACAACATGGATGGACCAAGAGGGTATTATGCAAGTGAAATAAGTCAGACAGAGAAAGGCAAATACTGTATTATTTCACTTATATGTGAAATCTAAAAAAACAAAACAAATATAACAAAACAGAAACAGAGTTATAGATACAGAGAACAAACAGGTAGTTGTGAGGGGATGGGGGTGGTGGGGAGGAAAGAAGTAGGTGAAGGAGATTAAGAGGTACAAACTTCCAGATTCAAATAAATGAGACATGGGTATGAAATGTACAGTGTGGGGAATATAGTCTATAACTATGTTATATATTTGCACAGTGAAATATCATTTTTTTCCAACTAGCTTTCCATCACAAGTCAAAAGTCTTTGAACTTATGAGTAAGCTTCATAGCCTGAAAGTGGTGAGTGTTTTTCCAGAAGGTTTTCAGATTTTTTTAATGCCTGCCTTTACTGGACTTGGTTCAAAATTTTCTAATGGGAAGCATACTTTAAACAGCCTTGATTCCATGTTTTTAATATATTATTTTACTTTATTGCTATTCCCTGAGAGCCCTTACAATCAACATATTTTTTAAAGTTTTATATTTGGTAATATTCTGTTGGTTCTTTGTTTCCTGTTATAATGGGCTTTCAAATATTAAGCAAATTAGCAGATTTTCCAAACACACACATCTATACAGGACAGTGTGATATTAGAAGGTTCCTGAAATTAAGTAATACAATGTAAATGCTTTCTGCATTACCCATTTGCTGCATAGAAAGTGAGGAAAATTGCCAATGGGTTTATTTTAGGGAGAAAACTACTATTTTGAAATAAAATACCAAGTTTACCACATCAATCCTATTTTATTCTTAATCATGTTCAATTTGGGAGTATCCTCTTACATTTATATATAAGGAAATGATGTAAGGAGCTGACCTATTATTTTCAAAGACAAAGGTTATCATACACAAAATAAATAACTTTTTCTAGTTTATCTGTTCACTACAAAGTTTTTAATGAATTAACACTTTTTATAGTCTCATTAAATGTACATGTTTAAAGTGCTTAACAAAATAATGCCATGTTTAAAGTTTAACTGCCTTAAGCATAATGCTGTCCATGCTACTCCTATTTCCTTCATCCTTGCTTGGGAAGGATATTTGGTCACACATACTCCTACACACATAGCTCAGTTATTCACCCTGATCTCAGAGCTCTTCTTTCCACCTCCCATCTATTTTTTATTATTATTCCAGGTTTCTTCCTCTTCCTTCCTTCCTCCCCACCCACTCAACCCAACTACCCACTGAAATCCTGAGTTCTGCTCTTCAGTAGTTTTTCCAAATTAGCACTTTCCTCCGTTTCCCTTCAGCAATATTTTGCATGCCTAATTCCTCCTTAGAGACCACTTGTTCATCTTAGCTCTACAATCATTCTCCAATTTCTGCTTATCTCACGAGAGATTTAGACAGCTCCATGCTCTTCCATTTTCCATTCCATAACAAAACATTTCTTTGGAAGGTGTGGCCAAGAATCCCCAAAAGCAAGTTCAGTGAACCAGTACCGTAAGAAGGCTTTGTAGCAGATGAGAAATTTTGCGAAGCTGTGGTCACACTAAAGTGCATTATGGCTAATGCCTAGCTGATTGCATTTTCATTTGTAAATATGGCAGTACTGCCAAGAACATGAATCAGGCTTACATATGACAGCAGGTTACCTAGGATTCCATGCTGTTACAAAGCTCTTCTGAAAGACCCTTGATAATTGGGGTGTGGAGTGATGCTATAGTCAACACTTTCTAAATGGTTTTAAAAATAAATTATATACAAGGGGTGTGAAAAATGTACCTCTATAATTTCACTTTTTTTCAACAATGACTTCAGATTGTTTCCATTTAAATTACAAATGAAATTTCATTATTAATCTTTAGATGCTGTAAAATAAACTAAGTTATTCATCTAGTCACTTGTTCAATAAATATTTACTGAATACCAGCTATGTGGCAAACACAGTTCAACATAAGTTGAGTATCAAAAAAGTCTTGGTTTTCAACTTACCATGAGCCATACGATGAAACCAGTAGTAACCAAAGTCAACTCCCAAGAAAGTTAAATACCAAGTCCATGGAGAATCCCAAGGCAAACTGATAAGCCTGTAGTTCTCCCAGATATAAATGTAACTGGTCAGTTCAATGCTCCTAGAAAACCAACTGGAAAGATACAATGTATAAGCAATGATTATTCTATATTTTAGATGTAAAATTATGCTAAACCATTTTAGATAATATTTAAAAATTAATATGTTCATACATAAAAATAAAATCCTTTCCCCCTTTCTCTTGGCTTCTTACTGCTCTATCATACCTTTGAAGAGGCTCAATTTCCTTGGTATCAAAATGATTCACATGATGTTTCCTTTTGCATAACAGGCATCATGGATGTCAACTATTCCCCTATTTCATGGAATTGAGGAAGTTCCCTTTATATGTCTCTTAAAAATACTTTTCATGGAAACCATATAACATAAAAATGACAAAACTATGACTTATTTTCTGTGACTGTCATTTCTAAATCTTAGTAAAGAACACAAGAAGGGTACTTTTTAAAGGAAATGTAAAAAGTAGAAAATTATAAATAGCATATTTTTTAAAGGGACTGCAAAATGACTACTGCCTTAAAATATATTAATCCCATAAAATTTGCCTTTAAAGTTGCTTCTGACTGACTCTATTCTCTCTTCCTGTCTAGTCCCTCCTCTCTTTCACACACACACAAACACACACACACACACACACTCTATGTTTTCTAGATATTATTCTTAAGACTACAAATTGGATTCTCATAGCATATCAGTATTTCTTACAGTAATATAAACTATGGATCTCAAAATATAAGGGAATAATTTTTCCCTAGAAATAAACAATTGTTTTTAAAACCCAAACAGCATATCTCTTACCACATATTCTACCAAGCTTCTATAAATTCTTATGTCAAGAAATTTCAAAAATACACATAATATACTTCAATTTTATAAAGAGTAGTATTTTTTCTTTTAAATCTCCTGTGATCAAATTTAGGATCAGACTCAAGATAATCATTCCTTTTATCACTTTTATAGATATGATTGAACTGACTTTTTCATTAATATTTTTCACTCATACATAAAATGAATTATTCTACTTAATAAAGATTTATTTATAAACCATGAACAAGTGAGAAAGTTCTGAAATATTCTAACTTTAAATAAAAGTCAAAGAAGCAGCTCATTAGTTTATTGTTAAAATTCATTATTTCACTAGTATTTCCCTTTACATAGTCATCATCTATGAATTAGCATGTTACTGGTTTTGTTGGAGACCCAGATGTTTACTTTTAATCTAATGTTGACATTAGTTATGATATGACTTTAACTGTGATTTAAAAACTTTAAAATTGTCTCACATTTTGAATCCTTCAAGTTATTATTTAATCAGTAACATAAAACACTAGGCTTCTTCACAACAGCATTAATATAAGTAACTAAAAGAAATGCCAAATACCTACACTTTGAAAAAGGATTACACATCATCAGATCTTAAAACTCAGTTTTCAATTTAAGATTACTCTAGGTTTGTAAATTGGTCCCCATACACGGAGGGTAAGAAGAAACTAAAGAAAGAGACAGAACACTCCAGACTGGGAAGTGGTAGTTTTAACAAACAAGGAACTTAGAGAGGAGGTTTGTCTTCTGTGGCTACAAGACATGTAAATGTCCATACTCGCACTCTAGAATGTTAAAATTTTCTAGAAAGGTCTTAACTGGGTTCAAGTCACTTATTCAGTCCAGATGGTCTCAACAACACCTTACTCTCTCAAGACTGCATCCTTGAAACAGCTGTTAGCATGGGACTGTAGGTGGAACTTACATTCCATGGACAGGGGAGAGAGTAAGGGAAAGGGGAAGGGGAAGTAAAGTTCAGCTTATAGGTCAACCAGGGTCGCATCCTCTCCACGACCTCCTCCAACAATTATATGGCTGGAAAGAGCAATTTTGTCCTTAATTGTGAGTCCTTGATCCAAGGAGACTACCTACCCAGCACCCCTGTCACAACTCAGGCAATGCCCTGAATACTTCCAGAATCCCCTGTCAAGTGGCCCTGAGCCTGCTTTCAGGACTGCATGGGCCTCTTTCCTGGTCCAGGCCTCCAGAGGGTCCACCTATGCATGCGTGTAAAGTCCTCAACATGACAAGGTAGACAAAAGTGGCTTCATTGGACGTGTAGACAGAGCTGGGACGAGCAGTCTGGGGTGTGCACACACAGGTGTGTGAGGTCCCTCATGAGACAGCACAGGCCTTGGGCCAGGGGCTTTCACCCTGTTCTGGAACTCTGAGGAATCCAAGAACTTGAAATTTGAAAGGTGTCTTCCAATTTGTCATCCAGGTTATTTATCAGGGTAGGGGGAATAGAACAAATTTTATTTTAAAGCATGTTAGCTTGGTTGGTAATTCTTACACATCTAGACTAAGGCTTCTGAACAGTGTCATTACTGACATTTGGACAAGATAATTCTTTGTAGTAGGGGTCTGTCCTGTGAAAACTATTACCCAAATTATGAAACCTTGTAATTGCTCCTTAATACTCATTAGTAGAGGATTAACCACATAAAATTCAAGTTTTAGGGAAAAAAATGGTGAATAATATCAATCTTATATGATTATAACTTATTATTACTTAATTTTTCTAAAACAGAAATTCTAAAGTTAGACACTGCTGCTATTTGGGCCAGATGATTCTTTGCTGTGGGGGCCCATCCTGTGCATTGTAGGAGGTTTAGCAGCATCCCTGGCCTCTGCCCACTAGATGCCAGTAGCACAGCCTTCCACCCAGGTGTGACAACAAAATGTCCAAATGTCTCCCAGGGGCAAAACTGCCCCAGTTGATAACCCTAAAAAAGATTGATCTAGAAAGAAAAAATTAAAACTTAGGAAAATGCAATAGAAAGTTGAAATAATCTAGATTTTTTTATATCCGCTTTACTACATGGTGTCAAAGCAGGTCAATTCATGGATTCATTCAGTCATTCAAAAAATTCATATTAAGTGCCTGCTAGATTCCAGGCACAGCACAAGAAAGGGAGGACACATTGGTGAAGAGGGCAAATACAGCCACCTGCCTCATCAATGTCCCACCAATTCAGTATCTCTTTTTAAAGCTGCTGTCTTTCTTGTCAGTTTTCTAGTGACAATTGAAATAGGCTTTCAGATAACAAAACTTCAATAATAGAAAGAGGGTCCCTGGAAAACTTCCATGTGTAAAACAAAAAGAACCTGCCTGTAACTGAAATACTTTATTTCCTGTACAGGTGCCAGGTCTTGAGCAGACACCCAATTTATTATTCTGTCAACTTACTTATTAGGGTTGACACAAATCGAGCTGAAATATGCCTTACATACTACAGGCAAGGCTGTTTCTTTTTTTTTTTTTTTCACACCTTAGCACAAAGCCAAACTTTCCTCAAGGTGAAGGGAAAGAGTGGAGAAGCTGTGGGAATTAAATTCCCGGTTCTCTATCAGCAAGATGAATATGATCCTCTTCCATCATAAATGGGAAAAAACAGCCATGGAGTGCCCACAACTAAAAACAATTCGGCAAGAGATACACCTGGGAAATGATTATCAAGCTCTGGAAAGCCCTTGATTGCAGGAAATAGCACCTATATTTTCAAAAACGTTCCCACCAGACCTTGAATCATAAAACTAACCCTCTTCCTCTTTCTCTTCCCAATTCCTTCATTCTCTCCCAGCCCCCAATCCCAGCATATGACTCTGCACTCTGGAATTCAAATGACAACTCTAACCCCTATCCTGTAGAAAGAGACATATGTAATATGCATATATAGTGAGCTTACTTTATCATGTGGAGATGGAAATTAGGTAGCACAGGGGCTTTGAATAACCAAATGCTAGATCCGTTTTATTCATTAAGTTTGAATGCAAGACTGAGAAAATAATCTAAATATAAGGAGGCATTAGACTCCTCTAATTAACAACCTGTATGTGTAGAGACTCCCCTCCCATTTTGTCCTATATTCTTTATAAATTCCCCCCAAATAACTATTTCTCTTGGGTCTGAAGTATATCTTCTGGCAAATGAAAGACAGTTAATTTTTCATGTGTTTTATGTAAGCTTTTCTGTCCACACTAGAAATTTGTCCTGTCAGACTGGTGGTTGCCAAGGGGGAGGGGGTTGGGGGAGGGATGGAGTGGGAGATTGGGGTTAGCAGATGTGAGCTTTTATATATAGAATGGACAAACAACAAGGTCCTACTGCATAGCACAGAGAACTATATTCAATATCCTATGATAAAGGAAAAGAATATTTTTAAAAAGAATGTATGTGTGTGTGTGTGTGTGTGTGTGTGTGTGTGTGTATGTATAACTGAATCATTTTGCTGTATAGCAGTAATTAACACAACACTGTAAATCAACTACACTTCAATAAAAATAAAATCTGTCGGGCTTCCCTGGTGGAGCAGTGGTTGAGAGTCCGCCTGCCGATGCAGGGGACACGGGTTCATGCCCCAGTCTGGGAAGATCCCACATGCCGCACAGCGTCTGGGCCCATGAGCCACGGCCGCTGAGCCTGCGCATCCGGAGCCTGTGCTCCGCAACGGGAGAGGCCACAACAGTGAGAGGCCCGCATACCGCAAAAAATAAAAAATAAAAAATAAAATCTCTCCTGTCAATGTTTACTGACTGTAAAATCTGGTAAGATACCAAAATAGTATTCCAGTACTGATGGTGGATTTTTAAAAATATAAAGTTACCTTATAATGTTGAAATTTTTCAATAATCAATAAATGAGAATAAGTATTATTTGAGGATTGAGAATTACAAAGCTAATTTGTTATCAAAGTCATCTGAGTGTGAATGTTCCCATCATCGAAAGTAGAGAAAGGTAACACTGGACAGGTCGTTCACCATCTCACTATCTCTCAGCTAATTTGACATGAGAGCATTAGGCTGAATAGACCTTAAAATTATCTAGCTCTCAAAATACTCTCATGCTCTAATCATTAATCAAGCAAATGAAATTTGATGTAAGGCTCTCATTGCAAACTGTTAAAATTTCAAAGCAACTTTCAGAGTAAGTTGAATTACGTACTCAGTGTTCACAGACATCTGCCAACTTGTACTATTTTATAACTGTCATTAGAGAAATTTGGCCAGATTATGCAAAACTGAAAAAAATAAATTAGACTTTTTATTTCTAAAAATCTTGTCATAAATTAGAAAATAAACCAATATTTAAATGAGATCATTTGAAATACCCTTACAAGTTTCACGAAGTTATAAATAAATTAATATATATATAACTATATGTTATATATATAACTATATATATATTGATTTTTCTGAGAAATTGCGTTGTTTATTTCTAAATCTCTTATACCTGGCCCAGGAACTTGCACTCTCTATCTGTAAAGCTACTGCCACTTTTGCTCCATCTAGTGGAATATTGATTTTTGCTCAGTAATAACAAAATACATAACACAAGCTCTACCTTCTGCAGGCAGACATTTGTACTGCTATTTCCTACTGTGAAACGACATTTATGAAACAATCACTTAATTTAATTTCTTTTTAAAACAACCGCAAAACCATAGACTTTTGTAAACACAATGTGGTAGATCTGGAAGAAGTAAATGTGCTACATTTTTTACTTTGCAAGAAGTAAATTACTTCAAGTAATTCAATTACTCTACTGAATAAGCACGCAAAGCCAGACTAATAAGTGCAAGGAAGCTTGCATTCATCATTTGGGAAGGATAGTCTAAGAGCTAGCTCTGAAGTCACACCATTACTAACAAAGTCTATTTATAAGGTTTCTAAGGTAAAAGTTAAGGGGACATGTAAAAGTTAAGGGGGCATTCTCTCTAGCAAAAATAACTAACAAACCAGCAGGTTTTTTAGATATATTTTGTTTGCATGGGGTGTTCGTTTCATAATTTTCTAAGTTAATAAAAATATGTTAATATTCATAATAAAATACCATTATTAACATTACATAAATAAATTTATCTCTTACTTAGGACAATGAATAACTGTTGACTAAAGTCATCATCCCAAATGACAGGTACTTGTTTGTCAGAAGCCCACGTTGCCAAAAACAGTATTGCCTCTGCTACTAAAGTCTAGTGGAAAAATGCAGTACACAATTTTCCTTTATTCTCTAGTCCCACCCCAAGGAGTCAAAAGTATCTCAAAGAAGTTTAATATCCTCCTCTTTAAATTTTTTTTTTTTTTTTTTTATGAATTGAAACTTTCTTGTCAGGAGTGGAAAATTCCATGGCAGTCATGGCCAGTAAAACTGTAGATACCTTTGGTCCAACACTGCAGACCTAGCTCCACAGTAAAAATTGGCAGGGACCCATGTGTATTAAAAGCAGAGTGTCCCCAACTCATTTGAAAATTTACCTACTTAAATTATCCCTCCAACCTATTGCAATTTGATTTATAATCTGCTGTTTCAACAGAATAAATGAACCCATTAAAAACAAACATACTGTAGATATTTATATCAGGAATAAAATTTCTCTGGGGAGGATGCAATTTATGAAAGCAGAAATATTGGAAGGAAGTAACAAATTGAAGTCCCGATTTTCTAATGAAGGATTGGAAACTGAGCTCTGCTTCAAAAAGCAAGAAAAAAAAAAGACGTAATTATTTTTCACTCATTAGCATTTCAGTCAGTAGCAGAATATTTCAGAAGTTTCAGATAGATTTTTAAAAATTGATTTAGTCAATATTTTGTTTAGTTTAACTTTTTATAGTGACAAATGCAAGTAATTGATAGAAAGGCAGATTATCTGCATATGATACAATGCATTTAACTACAATAAATACACATATCTGTCTATAATTTCAGGACTAGATTCTGACTAGGAAGTCTGCCTACTGGATTCCAGAAGAGCAAAACAGATGCAGGCCTGCCCAGAATCTGGTTCTTAGGACAGATGGACTTTTATTACATATCATGGTCTGTCCGACAGGCTTGTAAACAAGGTACAATCTTGTCTATGATGAATATTTTCCTTACATAAAGATTTGAAAAGATACACATACATCTTTTCCATCAATATGGTAAGTATGCTACCAATCTTCAAGGTACTTTGACTTTTATGTAATAACGAAATTGAGATCCTCAAATAAACATTGTTTTTCCTCAAAGTCTGCACACAGCATTTCCATTACATGAATGGCAAAGTGGAAAAACATGTTCATGGTTGCACTTTGATTTCCCCAACTTCTTTTTGCAGAGGCCACATGCCTATTTCAAATTATTATCCAAAGTATAATTCCTCACAAAGGGATTAACAAATGGTATACTACCATTTTTCTTGCAATCATGTATTTTAAAGACGTGGCAAGCCCCTGTTGTTGGTATAGAAAGTGAAATTAGTCCCTCGGAGAGGGTATGATCAATGCTGTGTTAATCTAACCTTCAGCTGTTAACGATTTGCAGGAGGATTCCCCTTGATGCTGTGGCTTCAACTGAAATATTGTTCTAAGAGTTTCTGTCAAATCCCCCTTCTCGTCTTGTGCTGAAAGGGGATTGAGGGGCGTGCATCCTGAGGATCAGCTTTCTCTGCTTATATCTATGAATTTTTTTAATAGCAACAAAGTAAATGAAAATATTTTAAAATTTTATTTTCAAATAATTAGCTTTGCTGAGATCTTTCACATAAGACTATGAAAGATAAAATTCTTTATAAAACTTACAAAGTTATCCACATTTCATAATTTAGGATTGTGAAAAAAAAGAAGCAAGATGCTGTTCTCATTCAAAATACAACTATAGAAAAATATGCTCCAAATTCAAGTTCACAACCTTTTCCCTTTCTTTCAAAGGGCACCAGAGTTCACAGCTTGTGTTAGCTTAAGGAGTGTTATGAGTAGTGGGATGTGAAGAAAAAGAACTGCAGGCTTATCCCTGAAGGACTGGTTTGTTTTGGTTTCTCTCTCTCTCTCTCTCTCTTTCTCTCTCCCCCCCCATTTTCCTTATATTTGGGGGTTTCTTTTTTAGCAGAAATATCTATTTACTCATTGGGTCTCCTGTTAGAACTCTGTACCTTTTTTTTTCTTTTAATCACAGTGTTGAACAGAAATAGAGTACTGAGGATACAGTTTATATTTCTAGTTGTTACAATATTATTAAGTTTGACCAAAGTCAAACTTAAAAAAGTAAAAGAAATGCTGAAGCATTCATTCAACTTGATGTCTCCCTGAGTTCTTAATAAATTCATTCCAGCTCAACAAAATATGTGATCCATAATTGTACCTGCAGGGCACTTCTCAGTTATCAAGTTATTTTGACAGTTCATCAACCGTCCAATTTCCATAAACCTATACACTTAACTTTCTCAGAGTGAATTATTGTAACCAACTGGGTATTTTTCAATAACCAAATATACATGTCCCTTGAGTATGTTGAATGTATTTCTTGTTCAGTTCTATTCAAGGGAGACATGAAATAGAGGAAATTATGGGTAGTTGTAAACTCTTAATTAGAGTATTCTGGAAATTAACTGAAAATAATTTGAGATACTATTCTCTGATTCTGACAGGAATGTGCAACCATATGAGTAGTTTTTTAGAGACTCTTTTATGATGACTATTACTATTATTATTTTATAACTATTATCCTACCTTTTTCATAGTAACATTTATGAAAAATATTTTACATTTAGGTTTACTTTCTATCTAAACAATTTTATGCAATTATATGAAATTAGTTTACCTTTCCTCAGATACCATTAAGTTTTCATTTTATTTTTAAAAAATCCACCTTGGCTTCCCACTGGGCGGTTCGTACAAACATTCCAAAGCAATGAGCACTGGTTAGAAGTAAAGCTCTTAAAACAGTAAAAGAAGCAATGGGTGGGAAGCAGGAATGAGAACATTCTTCAGCAACGCAAAGCACAGACTTCTAAGGGAATCTTCCCTCACCCTCTGCTCTTTGGAAAACTCTCATATACTGAAGAGCCTTCCATTCATTGGTATCTCCTCTAAACACATTACAATTTACTTTCTAAACAGTAGTAGGTCATTTATTGTTTACTGTTTTTTGGTCCCTTCATCCTCAGACTTCACCATCAACATAACACTATAGGAATGTTAGGTGTTTTTATTTTAAAAAATCGACCATGTATCAGACATCATTCCAGGCACAGGAGTTAAAACTAAAAGGACACCTCTGTTTCTCAAGTTGCATGCAAGCCTGCAGGAAGGGCTGGGAGGCAAACAGGTGAGTTTAATATCATGTGACAATTCTATTATGGGGTAAGCACAATACACCACAGCGAATAGAGCCCATAGTAAAGTGGTGCCTAAAATAGGGTTGGAAAACAGGCAAGATTTGCTGAAGAGCATGACTCTTTAAGAGAAGTCTATGCTTAGACTTAAGAAATGAATAGGAGTTGGCCACTCGGATGACCACGTGAGACATCTGGGTAATGGCAAGTAGCAGAGTATGGAGGGAACAACTACTGCAAAGGGGGAAGAAGAAAGAAGGGACCAGAAGCAAAGCTGGATAAACAAAGGCCTCCATAGATCAGGCAAGAAATATTCCTCAGGCTATAAGGAACCTATGAAGAGTTTCCACCAGATTCACATTATGGAAATGTCTGGCTGTAGATGAAGTAGGACTAGAGACAATGATACCACTTAAGAGACCACTGCAGTAATCCAGAGCTTTGTATGACTTTGAGTAGGGAGTGTCTGCACCCCAGATTGCTACAGCATGTGAATTTACCTGAGGCCAAATTAATTTTCCAGTAGATAACTAGAACATCACTCAGGCCTGGGACTAGCGTAATACAAGTAAAGCACTTGTCTTGGGCACAAAATTTAAGAAGGCACCAATAAATTCAGTAATTAAGATAAATAATACTTACAGCAATATTTTTAATAACAAATGTAAAAAATCCATGATGAACAAAACATCAAAAAGTTAAATAAGGACAGTGACTGAGTTCTTTGGGGATGTATGTGAAAATAGACCAATTCCCCATACAATGGGTTTCTTTTCCATCTTACTTGGAGAATTTCAGTTTATTCACTCAGTGTTGCTAACCAGCTAACTCACCTCGGAAGCCGAGACAGAACACCGGCTGATATGGATGTTAAGGCATCGTCCAAAGGACCTGATGGCTTCCCTTTGCGAATCCAGCTGACAACCAGTTCAAGCAGCATCAAGGAAATGAAATATGGAGTTGCCTGGAGAGGAAATTGCAGAAAAGAGATGCTATTGTGCTCGGTATGAAATTCTTCCAAGTTTCCTGATTAGTCATTCCCAAAGTGGGAGGCCCAGAGTGATAGTTCATAGCAGAAAAGGTATATACCTATCCTAGAGGATCATTTCCTCCCAACAGGCAAAGAAATCTGATTATTTCAGACACGCACTAAACAGATGCTCAAATTCTATCATCCAGTTTGGACATGAAATATAACTATGGATGTAACGACGATAATTCTGCCAAGAAAATAAAAAGATTAGGCAGGATGTGTTTCAAGTTAGATCTAAAAAAATACATCTGAAAAGAAGTGCAATAATCAGAAGTCTATTATCTACATGCCTAAGGCCCACTTTAAAAGGCTTTCCTTAAGGATGCACATGATTCTAGTTTTTCATATTAGAATTACAGGAATCACAAAATTGAAACTGTAAGAACAAAATATTTGCTTCTGAGTATTTCAGAGAATGAGGTCATTTTAAATGCTTGTTTTAGGCATCAAGTTTTATTCATACAGTATTTTTTTTATATCACAGAAAAAAATTCTTGTCATCCACAATTGATGACAAATATTGGACTAGGTTTGGTATCATAATATTAAAAAATGATTTATGAAGATGCGAGTACCACATTTTTTTCTTTAAAAAAATCAGAAAGAAGGAGTGATATCAAATCCTGAAAAAGTTATAGGTTTCACTCATTTGGAAGCTGATCATGAGTACTGAAGTTTTCTAAACTGAACTCCCAAGAACATATTCTCTGATGTCATTTTCTTTTCTATTTCTGATCTCAACTAGTAAGTGTTGTAAGAACAACTTTGACAGGGTGGGGAACTTAAACATTCAAGTTCTAATTCTGGATATTTCCACTTCCAATCATAGGCAGGAACCGGAAGTGCAACATGCCTCTGAACACCTGAGTTTCAAAGAAAACTTGGTTTAAGCTGAGACTTGGGAAGTCAGGGTTGAACTCAGTCAGCTGTGTATTCATTCTGCAGAACTATGCTGCTAAAATAAAGAGCAAATCGTTCCTGGAAGGTGGTAGACAAATTTTCCCTTTAGAAACACAACTGTTACAAAGTTTAGTGATGTCACATAACCACTAGCTACTGAGCTTCTAACAGCTAAATTTGTAAGGCCACTGTGTCCAGGAAAACTTTTTTAAAGTTTTATCATAGTCTGGAGTAACATATCAGAGAAGACAAGTTTAATAGGAGAAGATGGTCATGCATACTGCATGGAGGTTCAATTCAAGTGGAAATTCTACTTTTGCCCCATGCTTTTTTTTTTTTTTTTTTTTTTTTGCTGTATGCGGGCCTCTCACTGTTGTGGCCTCTCCCGTTGCGGAGCACAGGCTCCGGACGTGCAGGCTCAGCGGCCATGGCTCACGGGCCCAGCCGCTCCGCGGCATGTGGGATCTTCCCGGACCGGGGCACGAACCCGCGTCCCCTGCATCGGCCGGCGGAATCTCAACCACTGCACCACCAGGGAAGCCCGCCCCATGCTTTTTTGAAACTATTATTTTTTATTAGAATTATTTGAAGAATGGACATGAACGAAACCCTAAAATGTGTTTAACTTACTTCTTATTAAGAGAAAAGCAAGAGTAGCCTCTTCCCGGAGAGTCTCACCCGTTTTTGTTTTTTTAACATCTTTATTGGAGTGTAATTGCTTTACAATGCTGTGTTAGTTTCTGCTGTATAACAAAGTGAATCAGCTGTACATATACATATATCCCCACATGCCCTCCCTCTGCATCTCCCTTCCACCCTCCCTATCCCACCCCTCTAGGTGGTCACAAAGCACCGAGCTGATCTCCTTGCGCTATGCGGCTGCTTCCCACTAGCTATCTGTTCTACATTTGGTAGTGTATATATGTCCATGCCACTCTCTCACTTCGTCCAAGTTTACCCTTCCCCCTCCCCGTGTCCTCAAGTCCATTCTCTACATCTGCATCTTTATTCTTGTCCTGACCCTAGGTTCTTCAGAACCTTTCTTTTTTTTTCAGATTCTATATATATGTGTTAGCATACGGTATTTGTTTTTCTCTCTGACTTACTTCACTCTGTATGACAGACTCCAGGTCCGTCCACCTCCCTGAGAAAACCATAATTCAAACAGAGTCATGTACCACAATGTTCAGTGAAGCTCTGTTTACGATAGCCAGGACACAGAAGCAACCTAAGAGTCTCACCTTTTGAACATAATCAGGCACCTCTTCCAGGGTTTCAAATGACGTTTCATTGGGTTTCATCACGTAAAACAGCATGCGAATTCCCTGGGAAACCGAAACATCCTGTTGGGCTTCTGGGTTCTTCATCTCTGCCCTTGTCTGACTCCCAGCTGGAGAGTATTTGTGATTCTGTGGTTGAAGCCAGAGGCTGAACAAAGAGGACGAGATGTGCTGCACAGATCAAGCCCTTTGTCAGAGAACAGCTAAAAACAAAGCGCCACAGAGCACAGCCAACAGCAGATTCTGTGTGGAGAGACAGGAAAATACAAGGATCAATCAGGAACGAGTTCAGAGTTCAGAGACGCTGTCCCAGAAACAGTGCACTTGGGGAGGGGGAGGGGAGGAAGGGCTGCTGCCCAAATCAAGGATAAACAGTGGAGTCTGGCAGCAGGTGGAATAATTTATCATTAAAAAAGAAAAAAGACAAACAAACAAAACCACATGATACCTCCTTGGAAAGGAGAAGAAAAAAAGTGATAGCAGGTGAAAGTTCGCTCTGAAAAAGTGGGTGGAAATTCAAAACTCGAATCACATGAGGAAAATACATTTTTTTCTCTCCCTTTTGAAATTCACATTGTGTTCAGGTTTGTAGTCTCCCCAAAGAGTCACATTTCCTGAAAAGCCAAGGTGTTCTAATCTCACTTAATAAGACTAAGCTCAAAAGTCAATAAGCACTGGATATATCTTACTGGTGACTGCCTATATATTTCTGGATGTGTATCATGTTAATGTCTGAATGTTTGAAAACCAATTTAGGGGCATGTAGCTTCTTGCATGATTTGCATTGTTTAATGGATCTCAACTATTCCCATCTGTATTCTTCTTAGCACTAACGGGGACTCTGAAGAAGCTGTTAAGATGCTGCTGAGAGACCTTTTCTGTTTTCCAGGAGGAGTATACGTTGACTGTGCCTCTTAGGTAGACTAGAAGGCCCTTAACTGGTTGCATCACCAGTGAGTAAGCAGAGCTTTCCTGATTAGCCCTCCACCTAGAAAAGCTGTGGTCATGCTTTGGCTACCACCTCATCTTTTAAAAATGTTTATGTAGATTTAATTAGGTTATTAATACATGATTGTTTTATGAGAAATAAGTAGACACTATAGATAAGCAACAAATAAGTTACTACCCAGAGACACTACTAACATTTTGATATATGTATAATCAGTTCCACTATCATATGACATACTTGTTGCTAAAAAATCACTGCACTATGCAAGTTTGTGCAATAAAAACCATGGAGCTAATGAGAACTTTAATGCAAAGAATTAATTACAGAGATGATGAAAGAAGTAAAAAGCCAAATGGGAATAAAGAGGCAATCTAAAGGTTAATATCAATAGGAAGCCACTAGCATCCTTAAACTATAGATGGAAAAAGAGGTTATGTGAGTAGAGCTTGGGGGCTGTGGTCACCCAGGGAAAGTTAGAACCATGATGGGCCTGTCAAGGAAGAGCACAGAGGGGATGAAAAAAGTACTTCCTGCCAACCAATCTCCCAGCAGTACTTCCCCTTGGCCTAAAGGAGTCCAAAGCCAGGTGAGGGAGGATCCTAGGAAAGGAAGTCTGCAGGGGGCAGCCCCTGGAGAACACAGCAGGGAAGGAGAAGGTGAGGACTGGATTTAAAGAAAAAGTCAACCAAGGGCCAGCACACCATCATAACTTACTTAACTGTTTCTCCATTGTTGTGCAATTAAGTGTAGTCTTGCAGTTGGGCTAATAAGTTTAATGCAGCAACGAACATCACAGTATAAATATCTTGTACACTTGTGCACATTTTCAAATTAGATTTCTAGCAGTGGAATTACATTGTTGAAGGTTTTATAAAATTTATATTTTGATAAGTCATGCCAACTTCACCTCCAAAATTGCATTTCTCTCTTGCTAACATTGGCTACTATCAATCTTTTACAGTTTTTAGCCAATTGATTGGTGAAAAATGACATCTTGTTTTAATTTGCATTTCCCCAGTGACTTTGAAAATCTTCTCAATACATTTATTAGCCATTTGTTTTTCTTTGTGTGTGATTTACTTTTTAATGCATGTTGCACATGATTTTATTATATTGTCTCTTTGTATTGATTTATGGGCTATTTCTATTCTATATATGTATATATTTCTCTCATCTATGTGGTAAATGTTCTCTCATTTTTTATTTTATTTTAACTTTGCTATAAATATGTTGTCATACAGCGATTGTAACTGTGTGTGTGCTATTATCTTTTATTTTATTACTTCTGACTTTGGGTCTTGCTTATAAATGTTTTTTTCACCAGAATTCTGTAAAAAAGATGTCTTATATTTTCTTCTAGAATGCTTTCTTCTAGGATTTTTAGGCATCATTCCTTTCATCAACTGGAATTTAGTTTTGTAAATGTTATGAAGTCATTATTTCATGTTATATCTTCCCTAACTCCCTTTGATAGATCACAGTTCTTCCCGTACCATTAGTTAGAGTCAATACTTTTCACACTAGTCTTCTACTTAACGGCACTGTTTCCAGGCTCTCCACTCAGGTCCACTGATGTATGTGTCTATTCTTGTGCTGGTACCATGCTGTCTTAATTACTGTATTATCGTAATAAGTTCTGGTAACTTGTAGAACAACTGCTCATTTATGAATATTGTTTTTCAGAAATTGTACACTTTTTTTCACATTTGCTCTCATGAATCTATTAAGACTAAACTTGAAGGAATTCTATTGGTATTTTACTGGAACTTCACTAAATTCATGATTGATTTGGAAGCATTGACATCACAGGCATTCAGTAAACTTATCTGGAACAAATGAATCTATATACTACAGTCACTTAAACTTATTTAAATGATGCTAATGCTCACTACCAATCCTTGTATTCCTTATTTTCTCCATTCTTTTTTTTTGTACTGGCTTAGATTACAAGTTTTCTTTCTTTTTTCCAGAAGTTTACATATATGATCGCATGTTATACTATAATATTTTCTTACCTATATATGTGAGGAGTAACTTAGCTAAATATCAATCTCTAGGTCAAAAATTTGTCCCGCCACAAAAAAAATTCAACAGAGACAAACACTTTCACTGGAAATCTGTCAGGTGAAGCCAAGGTATGTAGAACAGAGGATGTTAAGCCTTTACCTGAACTAGAAAGAGGAAGCCCAAGATAGTTCCAGGTGCCTTTCTGCCCAAATATCGCAGTCAGAACTTCCTAGTCAATGGGGCCTTGCTGGCAGTCCCTTCTTTAATCCAGTTAAAGTGGAAATGCTTGGGAAGAGCCTGATATGAGTAACAAGCATCTCATGAGAATGCAAGACACGAAAACCTGCTACTCTTAGTGCCGCATTTGCAAATAACTCAGCACAAAAAGCCATCAGAAACTTTTTGTAAAGAAAAATCACTTAAAAAACTGATTGGGAACCTCTAGTGATATTGATAACTATCCATTCCTATTGATATTAGGAACCTCTAGTGATATTGATAACAAAGAGAAATCACAGTAATTTAAACAGGGAAATTATAAAGAATTGTCAGCTATAATTGGGAATTGGAATAATGACAAAGTGACCAATAAAAGTTAAGGAAACTAGGAAGAGCATAGAAATAGCAGATGAAAGGGGCAGGCAGTACCTCTAGGGCTGGACTAAGGAACTTGCCAGAAATTGTATTGGAGGAGGACAAGAATGCTGGTTGACCCACTAGCTTTGACCCAACTGGAGGCACTCAGAGGCTCCTCACCTCCTCCCCTGTCCTTGGAATACATATACCTTCTGCCCACCCCTCCCACAGCTGGAGCCATTTTCAAGGACACAGTCTTGAGAGAGCAATGTGTTGTTGAAACATCTGGACTGACTAGTGACTGAACCAGTCAAGACCTCATATAAACTTTTAAGATTCTGGCAGATGGGTGCAGAGATCTACTTGTTCTGTGGCTGCTGCAGACAAGCCTTGTATGTAAGTTTTCTTGCCTGTTAAACCTGCCACCTCCCAATCTGGAGTGGCCTCTTTCTTTGGTCTCCCCTTGCCCTCCGTGTATGGGGGACAGTTTCAGATTTCACCTGGGAAGTTTCCAAGGATTCAAACCAACAAATCTGCCCTCTAGGATGACTAAGAAAGCTCTTTATCACGGGCATCTCACCAAGGCGCTTCCCTAGGAAACCACCTGAGGGGGTAAAGGCTCTGGCTTCCAAGCATTGCAGGAACTGGGCACTGGAGAATCCCGATGCTGCACAGTGCTGTGTGGTACTGCCCAGTGAGCACAAGAAACCAGAGAGGAAAACCTCTTCCTTCAACAATGACTGTGCAGGGCCCACTCCTGGTAAAGCCTAACGTTATGTCAGCTAGCACACGACCAATATTTAAGGGCTCAGATCCATTTTTGCAGATCAGGCAATGAAGTGTGAACTTGGATATGAGAAGCAATACCTTATAACTAACACTAAACATAACACTCTTTAGTAATTATAAAAAATTTTCCTCATCATAGCCTCTTATGCATGTGACAGTTTCAATGTTCATGAAATTATAAATCACGTAAAAACAATTTTTTAAGATGTGTTCATTGTAAGAGAAGGGGAGGGGGAGAGTTTCTATGTAGAGCTCTGCATTTTCTTTCAGTATTTAACATTTCAGATTAATATGAAGTCTGAGTTCAACTTGACTTTTTTTCTTCCCTAGGTTAGCCATTTCTGTCTCTTGGATGTTCACGGAATACTTTTATGCCCTTGAAATTAAATCATTTTGGTGTGTTGTTTCTTTGATAGGAATATTTTAAAGAGGTAAACCTTCTTAAACCTCAGATTCTAATCTTCCTTTCCTTTAAGGAAATTTTCTCTAATTGTATTTTTGGCTATTATTTCTATTCCATTTTTTAATACTTATTCACAAATATGATTTATCTGTTTAGCAGATCACATTTGTCTTTCACATACATATATTGTCTCTGACCACTTTCATCTTTCATTTTCTAATGTGCTCTGATTTGCTCAAGGTTATGCTTTAGGTGTATTTTTCTTCACTGTTTCTTTTTTCCTTCTGGTTCTACTTTAAATTCTACAGTAGCATTATTTGTTTTCTTAAATCCTTTCCTTAACTCTCTTAGTATTTCTATTATGTCTATTTCTTATCATATAATCTCTTTTTTCTTCAGATTTATTTCCTATTTAACTTCTTCCTGTGCATAAAACAGTGCTGCCTAAAATTCTTAATTACCTGGGGATGGTAATACTCAGGATACTCAAAAGAATGCCCTTCATCTACTTTTGGCAATCTCTTTCTGGGCCTCATCCCCAATTTGTTTATCTTTGAATGGGTACAGGTCTTTTTGTGCTTTTAATCCCCCAAAAAGACACATGTGGATGATTATTCCTTGGTACTATATCTTCAGGCCTATGTGGCATTTTGGAGATTAGGTTTATCTTGTTAATTCAACCTGCGGGGGGAAGAGGAGCTCTGAATATGACAAGTCTCCACCAGTCTCTGCCTGTTTTTTCAGCCAGCTGGAACTGCTGCAGCGGCGGCCAGCTTTCCTCATCTTGACCCTCTTCTTGACCTGTATTGCTTGTCATACAAAAAGACCATTTAAGGTATTTGTCCCGTAATTTCTCTTTATTGAGGCTGGAGTTTCCATGGCCCATCATGAAGGGCTTCCAGTCAGAAACCTTGTCTTTTGATTTTGGACAATTTGACAACTGGGAAAAATAAGAATTTGTTTATGGAAAAGTTTCTCAGCATTTGGATTCTCTCTTTTGTGAGAAATTCTATACTCCCCTCCACCCTAGATGATCCCATCCTCCTCTGCTGTCTTTGGCACCAAAGGCCAAAATGACTCCAATTAGACTGAGTCAATCTTAGCCGTAGTTCTCACCACCAGTCCTGACCGCATGCAGATTACAGGGTTCATCCACCACAATGGAGGAATCAAACTCTGTTTTTGCAAAACTGGGCTGGAGAAGTAGCTTATTGTGTAGTCATCTTTCTATTAAGTGTTAAAAATCACACATTAAGTTGAACTTCAATGTGGATGCAAGAAAGGACACTCTCATTTTTTTCTTGGTGCTACCACAATTTTATCCCTCTGAATAAGGGGATATTTAGTTTGCCATTTACTCTAGAACTGATGAAGTCCTTTCTCTCCTATATTAATTTGCTAAAGCTGCCTTAACAAAATGTCATAGACTTAGTGGCTTAATCAACATAAATTTATTTTATCACAGTTCTAGAGGCTGGAAGTCCAAGATCAATGTGTTGGCAGGTTTGGTTTCTTCTGATGCCTCTCTCCTTGCCTTGTAGATGGATGTCTTTTCACCATGTCCTCATATGGCCTTTCCTTTGTGTACATACATACTTGTTGTTTCTCTTACTCTTATAAGATCACCAGTCCTATCGGATTAGGGCTCCACCCGTAAGACATCATTTAACCTTAGTTACTGCTGTAAAGGCCCTATATCCAAATACAGTCATATTGGGAGGAAAGACTTCAACATATGAATTCTGAGGAGTCACAATTCAGTCGAAAACACCTCTTCATATATCCTTTCTTTTAGTCCTTTGAGTGAATTTCTGGGAATTGGACTGGAAACGTGATCTTATATCACCCTCTTTAAAAGTTTATTTTTCTAAGGTCATAAAAGCAATATAGGTTCACTGTAGAAATATAGAAAAATGTAGAACATGCTTAAGAAAATAAGTAAACCATCATAATCCCACTAATCAAATTAGAGACTCATTAACATTTTAACATATCAATATATCTTATGTTTAGGTTTTTTTCAGGGACATTATTTCACATAAATGAGTTCACACTATGCATAATTTTAGGTCCACCTTTTTAAAATCTGGAAGTCACATGATGAATGACAAAGTCTCAAAATGGAAGATGTCTTGGTCTTTGAGTCACTACTCGGAGGAGAGTTATCCATCAATCAGAATATTCTGTAAGCAAAATTTATCATTATAATGTGTTTTGTGTTTCATTTGTTATCATTTGAGGCAAATGGTTGCCCAACCAATATAGACAAAAAGGCATTGGAGGGTTTTGATCAGAAGAATCACATAATCTGACATCAGTCTGGTTTCTATGTGAGGAATAGGCTTTAGAGGAGGAGAATGAAAGCAAGGGAGTGTTCAGAAGTGATTGATACAGTCCAGGAACTACACGTGGGTGACTTACACTAGGAAGGTTTCAGTGGAAGTAGTGAGAACTGGAAAGATTCTGGATACATTTTGATTATAAAGCTGACAAGGACTTCCCTGGTGGCACAGTGGTTAAGAATCTGCCTGCCAGCACAGGGGACACAGGTTCAAGCCCTGGTCTGGGAAGATCCCACATGCCGTGGAGCAATTAAGCCCGTGTGCCACAACTACTGATTCTGCTCTCTAGAGCCTGCGAGTCACAACTACTGAGCCCACATGCCACAACTACTGAAGCCCACGTGCCTAGAGCCCATGCTCCGCAACAAGAGAAGCCACCACAATGAGAAGCCCACGCACTGCAACGAAGAATAGCCCCCACTCTCCACAACTAGAGAAAGCCCGTATGCTCCAACGAAGACCCAATGCAGCCAAAAATAAAAATTAATTAATTAAAAAAAAAAGCTGACAAGGTTTACTAACAGACTGGATAAGGGAACAGGCATAGTTTCAAAAATTTGGTTTAAGTAGATGAAAGAATGTAGTGGTTATTAACTACAATGGACAAACTGGGGGATTTGGCTTTAAACATGGTATGAGATGGCTAAAGACATCTAAGTGGAGATGGTTGTAGCAAATGGGTATATAAAACTGAAGTTCAAAGCTCAAAAGAGGAGAATTAGTTATGAATAGAAAGGAAAAAGTACTGACAAGAATAGAATAGCTACAAGCCAAACATAAGAATGATTTCCATATATAGATTTTTCAACCATGTTCATATGCATAAAAAATACTCATTTTTAATTTGAAAATCATGGTTAGTATATTTATTTTATTTGCATGACAAAAATTTTATAGTTCAAATAGAGAAAACATAAAATATTATAATTTGCACATTATTATAAATAATCTCATTATGGAAGTAACTGAAAGGCTATATCATGTTCCTATGTTAAATATTAGTAGGCACATCTTTTTTTTTCAAGTATTAAGAGTCTCATTTTCAGCTGCTAGAAAGTCCAGTGTACTTTTCTTTTTGAATTTTATTTATTTTTTTATACAGCAGGTTCTTATTAGTCATCAATTTTATACACATCAGTGTACACATGTCAATCTCAATCACCCAATTCATCACACCCCCACCCCCACCACCCCGCTGCTTTCCCCCCTTGGTTTCCATACGTTTGTTCTCTACAACTGTGTCTCAATTTCTGCCCTGCAAACTGGTTCATCTGTACCATTTTTCTAGGTTCCATATATATGCGTTAATATACGATATTTGTTTTCCTCTTTCTGACTTACTTCACTCTGTATGACAATCTCTAGATCCATCCACGTGTCAACAAATGACCCAAATTTGTTCCTTTTTATGGCTGAGTAATATTCCATTGTATAAACATACCACAACTTCTTTATCCATTCGTCTGTCGATGAGCATTTAGGTTCTTCCATGACCTGGCTATTGTAAATAGTGCTGCAAGGAACATTGGGTGCATGTGTCTTTTTAAGTTATGGTTTTCTCTGGGTATATGCCCAGTAGTGGGATTGCTGGATCATATGGTAATTCTATTTTTAGTTTTCTAAGGAACCTCCATACTGTTCTCCATACTGGCTGATTCAGTTTACATTCCCACCAACAGTGCAAGAGGGTTCCCTTTACTCCACACCCTCTCCAGCATTTGTTGTTTGTAGATTTTCTGATGAGGCCAATTCTAACTGGTGTGAAGTGATACCTCATTGTAGTTTTGATTTGCATTTTTCTAATGATTAGTGATGTTGGGCAGCTTTTCATGTGCTTCTTGGCCATCTGTATGTATTCTTTGGACAAATGTCTATTTAGCTATTCTGCCCATTTTTGGATTGGGTTGTTGTTTTTGTTTGTTGTTGGTTTTTTTTGCAGTACACGGGCCTCTCCCGTTGTGGAGCACAGGCTTCAGACGCACAGGCTCAGAGGCCATGGCTCACAGGCCCAGCCGCTCCGCGGCATGTGGGATCTTCCCAGACCAGGGCCGAACCCGTGTCCCCTGCATCGGCAGGTGGACTCTCAACCACTGCACCACCAGGAAAGCCTGGGTTGTTGTTTTTTTAATATTGAGCTGCATGAGCTGTTTATATACTTTGGAGATTACTCCTTTGTCTGTTGATTCGTTTGCGAAAATTTTCTCCCATTCTGAGGGTTTTCTTTTTGTCTTGTTTATGGTTTCCTTTGCTGTGCAAAAGTTTTGAAGTTTCATTAGGTCCTATTTGTTTATTTTTGTTTTTATTTCCATTACTCTAGGAAGTGGATCAAGAAAGATCTTTCTGTGATATATGTCAAAGAGTGTTCTTCCTATGTTTTCCTCTAAGAGTTTTACAGTGCCTGGTCTTACATTCAGGTCTCGAATCCATTTTGAGTTTATTTTTGTGTATGGTGTTAGGGAGTGTTCTAATTTCATTCTTTTACATGTAGCTGTCCAGTTTTCCCAGCACAACTTATTAAAGAGGCTGTCTTTTCTCCACTGTATACCCTTGCCTCCTCTGTCATAGATTAGTTGAACATAGGTGCGTGAGTTAATCTCTGGGCTCTCAATCTTGTTCCATTGATCTATGTTTCTGTTTTTGTGCCAGTATCATATTATCTTGATTACTGTAGCTTTGTAGTATAGTCTGAGTCAGGGAGTCTGTTTCCTCCAGCTCTGTTTTTTTCCCTCAAGACTGCTTTGGGTATTCGGGGTCTTTTGTGTTTCCATACAAATTTTAAGATTTTTTGTTCCAGTTCCATAAAAAATGCCATTGGTAATTTGATAAGGGTTGAATTCAATCTGTAGATTGCTTTGGGTAGTATAGTCATTTTCACAATATTGATTCTTCCAAGATAATAACATGGTATATCTCTCCATCTGTTGGTATCATCTTTAATTTATTTCATTAATGTGTTACAGTTTTCTGCATACAGGTGTTTGTCTCCTTAGGTAGGTTTATTCCTAGGTATTTTATTCTTTTTATTGCAATGGTAAATGGGAGTGTTTCCTTAATTTCTTTTTCAGATTTTTCATCATTAGTGTACAGGAATGCAAGAGATTTCTGTGTATTAATTTTGTATCCTGCAACTTTACCAAATTCATTGATTAGTTCTAGTAGTTTTCTGGTGGCATCTTTAGGATTCTCTATGTATATTATCATGTCATCTACAAACAGTGACACTTTTACTTCTTCTTTTCCAATTTGTATTCCTTTGATTTCTTTTTCTTCTCTGATGGCCATGACTAGGACTTCCAAAACTATGTCAAATAATAGTGGTGATAGTGGACACCCTTGTCTTGTTCCTGATCTTAGAGGAAATGCTTTCAGTTTGAGAATGATGTTTGCTGTGGGTTTGTCGTATATGGCTTTTATTATGTTGAGGTAGGTTCCCTCTATGCCCACGTTCTGGAGAGTATTTTTTTTTTCTTGCGATACGCGGGTCTCTCACTGTTGTGGCCTCTCCCGTTGCGGAGCACAGGCTCCGGACGCACAGGCTCAGCGGCCATGGCTCACGGGCCCAGCCGCTCCACTGCATGTTGGATCCTCGTGGACTGGGGCATGAACCCGTGTCCCCTGCATCGGCAGGCGGACTCTCAACCACTGCGCCACCAGGGAAGACCTGGAGAGTTTTTATCATAAAACAGTGTTGAATTTTGTCAAAAGCTTTTTCTGCATCTATTGAGATGATCATATGGTTTTTATTCTTCAATTTGTTAATATGGTTTATCACATTGATTGATTTGTGTATATTGAAGAATCCTTGCAACCCCAGGATAAATCCCACTTGATCATGGTCTATGATCCTTTTAATGTGTTATTGGATTCTGTTTGCTAGTATTTTGTTGAGGATTTTTGCATCTATATTCATCAGTAATATTGGTCTATAATTTTCATTTTGTAGTATCTTTGTCTAGTTTTGGTATCAGGGTGATGGTGGCCTCACAGAAAGAGTTTGGGAGTGTTCATTCCTCCTCAATTTTTTGGAAGAGTTTGAGATAGATGGGTGTTAGTTCTCTAAATGTTTGATAGATTTCACCAGTGAAGCCATCTGGTCCTGGACTTTTGTTTGTTGGAAGATTTTTAATCACAGTTTCAATTTCATTACTTGTGATTGGTCTGTTCCTATTTTCTATTTCTTCCTGGTTCAATCTTGGAAGGTTATACCTTACTAAGAATTTGTCCATTTCTTCCAGGTTGTCCATTTTATTGGCATAGAGTTGCTTGTGTTAGTCTCTTAGCATGCTTTGTATTTCTGCAGTGTCTGTTGTAACCTTTCCTTTTTCATTTCTACTTTTATTGAGTTGAGTCCTCTCCCTCCTTTCCTTGAGGAGTCTGGCTAACAGTTTATCAATTTTGTTTATCTTCCCAAAGAACAAGCTTTTAGTTTTACTGATTTTTGCTATTGTTTTCTTTGTTTCTATTTCATTTATTTCTGCTCTGATCATCATGATTTCTTTCCTCTAACTTTGGATTTTGTTTGTTCTTCTTTCTCTAGCTTCTTTAGGTGTAAGTTTAGATTGTTTATTTGAGATTTTTCTTGTTTCTTGAGGTAGGCTTGTATAGCTATAAACTTCCCTCTTAGAACTGCTTTTGCTGCATCCCATAGGTTTTGGATCATCATGTTTTCATTGTCATTTGCCTCTAGGCAATTTTTGATTTCCTCTTTGATTTCTTCAGTGATCTCTTGGTTATTTAGTAACATATTGTTTGGCCTCCAAGTGTTTGTGCTTTTTACATTTTCTTCCCTGTAATTCATTTCTAATCTCATAGCATTGTGGTAAGAAAAGATGCTTGATATGATTTCAATTTTCTTAAATTTACTGAGGCTTGATTTGTGATCCAAGATGTGATCTATCCTGGAGAATGTTCCGTGCGTACTTGAGAAGAAAGTGTAATCTGCTGTTTTTGGATGGAATGTCCTATAAATATCAATTAAATCTTTGTGGTCTATTGTGTCATTTAAAGCTTCTGTTTCCTTATTTATTTTCATTTTGGATGATCTGTCCATTGGTGTAAGTGAGGTGTTAAAGTCCCCCACTATTTATTGTGTTACTGCTGATTTTCTCTTTTATAGCTGTTAGCAGTTGCCTTATGTATTGAGGTGCTCCTATGTTGGGTGCATATATATTTATAATTGTTGGACTGATCCTTTGATCATTATGTAATGTCCTTCCTTGTCTCTTGTAACATTCTTTATTTAAAAGTCTATTTTATCTGATAGGAGTATTGCTACTCCAGCTTTCTTTTGATTCCCAGGTGCATGGAATATCTTTTTCCATCCTCTCACTTTCAGTCTGTATGTGTCCCTAGGTCTGAAGTGGGTCTCTTGTATACAGCATATAGATTGGTCTTGTTTTTGTATCTATTCAGCAAGCCTGTGTCTTTTGGTTGGAGCATTTAATCCATTCACGTTTAAGGTAATTATATGTGTGTTCCTGTAACCATTTTCTTAATTGTTCTGGGTTTCTTTTTGTAGGTCCTTTTCTTCTCTTGTGTTTTCCACTTAGAGAAGTTCATTTAGCATTTGCTGTAGAGCTGGTTTGGTGGTGCTGAATTCTCTTAGCTTTGGCTTGTCTGTAAAGCTTTTGATTTCTCCATTGAATCTGAATGAGATCCTTGCCAGGTAGAGTAATCTTAGTTGTAGGCTCTTCCCTTTCATCACTTTAAGCATATCATGTCACTCCCTTCTGGATTGTAGAGTTTCTGCTGAGAAATCAGCTGTTAACCTTATGGGAGTTCCCTTGTATGTTATTTGTCGTTTTTCCCTTGTTGCTTTCAGTAATTTTTCTTTGTCTTTAATTTTTGCCAATTTGATTACTATGTGTCTCGGCATGTTTCTGCTTGGGTTTATCCTTATGGGACTCTCTGTGGTTCCTGGCCTTGGGTGGCTATTTCCTTTCCCACGTTAGGGAAGTTTTCCACTATAATCTCTTCAAATATTCTCTCAGACCCTTTCTTTTTCTCTTCATCTTCTGGAATCCCTATAATTTGAATGTTGGTGCAAATAGTGTCCCAGAGGTCTCTGAGATTGTCTTCAATTCTTTTCATTCTTTTTTCTTTATTCTGCTCCTCAGAAGTTATTTCCACCATTCTGTCTTTCAGCTCACTTATTCATTCTTCTGCCTCAGTTATTGTGTTATTGATTCCCTCTAGTCTATTTTTCATTTCAGTTATTGTGTTGTTCACCTCTGTTTGTTCTTCTAGATCTTTGTTTAACATTTCTTGTATTTTCTGAATTTGTACCTCCATTCTATTTCTGAGATTCTGGATCATCTTTACTATCATTACTCTGAATTATTTTTCAGGTAGATTGCATATTTTCTCTTCATTTATTTGGTCTTGTAGGTTTTTACCTTGCTCCTTCATCTGTGACATATTTTTTTGCCATCTCATTTTTTAATTTTTTTGATGGGTACGATTGTGTTCCTGACTTACTGGTTGTTTGCCCTGTAGCTTCCAGCACTGGAGTTTGTAGGTTGTTGGGTGGAGCTGGGTTTTGGTTTTGAGATTAGGATCTACAGTTGAACTCACTCCTACAAATATTCCCCGGGTTCTGAGGTTCTCTCTTAGTCAAGTGGTTCAGACTTGGAGCTCCCACTGCAGGAGCTTTGGCCCAACCCCTGACTTGTGAACCAAGATCCTACAAGCCGCATGGGGTGGCAAAAAAAAAAAAAAAAAGAAAAGAAAAAAAGGAGCAGAACAATAACAAAGAGTTAAAAAAATAGACTAGAAAACTAACAGATATGTTAGAAAGAATATAAAAATAAAAATATAGATGAAACAACAATCAGAAGGTAAAACAGAACCACAGTAGTAAAAAGGAGGAGGAAAAAAAAATTGTGGAAAATGCCTTGGTTGTGGGGGGCGAGGCTTAGGGTGGGCGGGGTTTAGGCAGTGTGTGTGGCCTATGCTTAGGACCCACAGGGCTGGAAAAGGCCCTGGGGTGGAGCGGGGAGGGCTTGGGCTCAAGGTAACAGAACAGGCCCAGGCTTGCCTCTGATCTCAGATAGGGGAGGACCCAGCCTGGGAGCCCAGCAGGCTTCCCTGCGTGAGTGGTCAGGTCTAATGCCCTCTGTGCCTCTCCTGCTCCTCTGGTCCTAGAGGGTCCCTCCCGCATGCCTCTCCTGTTCTCCCCTGGACTCCCTCCTATGTCCCCAAGACCCATGTGGCTTAGAGGGGGCCTCTGAAGGCACAGGACCCGGCCTGAGAGCCAGGCAAGCTTCCTGGGTTGATTGGGCAAGGGAAACGCTAGGCATGCTCCCCCCTGATCCTAGCCCCTGAGGGTCCCTCCAGGCATGAGAACCCCTCTCCCCTCCCAGCCACCCCTAAGGGGCGCCAGTCCTGTGCAGCCTCCATTTCTCCACCCCTCTCAGTCCCCCCACGTTTTAGACGGTTGCTTGGGGGTTCCTCCCAACTCCTTTGGCATTGAGGTCCCCCACCAGCTTCCAGCGGGTGCCCTAGTTGTGGGGAGATGCGAACACTGCACCTTCCCATGCCGCCATCTTGACTTCGCCCCTCCAATGTCAAGCGTATCTTTTAACAGTAAGAAACTGCCTAACTGTTTTCCCAAATGTATGCATCATCTAGCAGTCTCACCAGTATGGAAGTTCCAATTGTTCTGCATGCTTTATAGCACTTGCTATATCCAGGATTATTGTTATTTTTTATTCTCTTTTTCAGATCTATACGGCTACATAATTTGTGTAGAATAGGTAAGTTGTCACAATGCAAGTTTATTATCTTCATTCCTATTTTATTCCTATGTATTTGGAGGGCAATTGTTTTTAGAACATAGCTATGTGTTGCCAAATTTTTAATATTGTCTCTAAGAGTCTTTGAATCCTTTGTATTAATACATTTCATTAGAAAATGGCAATATATGAAACTTAATCTCTCTATTTTCTTAGATCAGATTTTATTACTTTTGGCCAAAGTCCTTTCCACGACTTAGAAGGCAAAGATCAGGTACAACATGATCTTTAAAGAAATTTATGGCATGCACGTCAGTTCAGAGCATAAAAAACAAATAGTATTTCAGAAGTTATTTCTTTAAAATCCCATCAAGCTAATACATCTCATTGTTATTTTAACAGTAGTCAGTGCCAAAAGTGCAACTCAAAGTTCTGCACTCATATCAGTGTCAGAATGTATGTAACTCGCTCTTTACAGGATTGATTTTGAGTCAATGTTGGAATTAAGCCAAATGCACAGTACAGAATAAAAGAATGTGGAAGATCTCAAGAGTATTTCTTGAAAGAGCTCATGAGAGTCTCTGCAAAGAGAGGTTTTTTTTGGAAAATAAGTTTGGAAAATAAAATAATACACATAACACTTAAAGATAAATTTTGTGTGTAATAAATATTTTAAAGGTTCTGACAAGTCCAGCAACAAAGAAATTTATTTTAATTTGTTCAACTTGCAGTTTCCCAGCTGTAATTTACTAGAGAACTCCTGTTAATCTAACAGTTGCAAATAGCTCTGAGAATGTGTATGACACGGTGCATGATTTGGGGATTGCTATCTTACTTAGGGCCTCTTTAGGGCTGTTCTCTGGGGGATGAGGGGGAGGAAGAATGGAAACCTATCTTTGGTAACAGTAATTAATGCCCACTGATTTGAGAGAAAAATCATGATAAAAGACTTGCATATTTCTGAAAATAAGTAAAAAGGCTAGATTAGTGTTCTATACCACATACAAAAGTGTGTTTCTAGTAACACCAGCAGATAAGGCAAAGTCCTTTACCTAAATATCCATCACAGGAACTGCTGTCTGCTGATGAAAGGACCTGTGAACCTTCTTTTATAAAACAGAGTTGAAGCAATTCATCGTAGACATAAATTCAGTTCTTATCATTCTCTAGGACACATGGTTAAGAATTTCTCTCTAGTTTCAGTACCAAGAATAATGTGTTTCTCCTGAACAGCATTCACATTATTTAACTTTATGGATGCTATGAATCACCTGACTAATCATGTTTCCCACTTCAGATGGTTTAATATGTAGCTTACTGCCAGATCTATGACATAAATCTAGCAAGTGTGTAGGATCCAACTGGTGGCATACAAAACTCACCCCTGGATCCACGTTGATTCTACCCACATTTTTCTTGCTTAATTTTTATCACCTATTTCATTCTGCTTTATTAAGCTTTATTGAGTGTACTGGTGTAAGATGTTTTTATTTCTTCTTGTCACAAGGTAAAGAATTTTTAATGTTAATAGATTATTTAATGAGTGAAAAAAGCAATTCTCTAGTAGTGCCCCATTTTGATAGCCATTCTCAGGAGACACCTGTAAATTTTTATTATCCTCACAAAAGCACAGATTGCAATTAAGAAGAGCCAGCATTGAATGGGATGCTGGTGATGCCAATGGAAAAAAACTGAAGAGTTTTAGGGCATCAATACGTGATCCCAGCAAACTGATATATTTTTCATTTATTTTTAATTTTTATTTCAAGAATCATTCTCCCAAAATAAAGAGATCACTACTTTTTGAATCATAGTTGACTTTTACTTCAGACTTTTTTCTTGGGAGAAAGGGATTAAATTTATTCAATATCTTGTATAAGGAACTATACTGCTCTATACTTCAAACATGTAACTGGGATGTCTGGATCTTCATTTGGGGGTAGAGCAAATAAGGCTATACCGTAGCATCAGAACAAACAATTCTCAGTAACACATATGCTTCTGCAACACTTCCCCATGTCCTCCTTCTCCAGGAAGTTCAGGAATCTTACTTGGGGGTCAGGGTTCCTTGCTGGAAATGGACAGTCCCACCTTGCTTATGTAACGTAAACATAAAACTCTGCCCTTGAGTCTGGATGACTCCATAACACTACCAGAACTTGTCTGCCTTATAATTAATCACTGTGCTGTTGTTGCCATCACCTGGTCAAGAATTCTTCTGTGCCAACTGAAATCAGAAATTTCTCAAAGATATCTTCGGTTCATTTTTGCTGATGCCTCTGGAACACTACTGCACATCACTGTCACCTGCCCTGTGCAAAGCAATGAATTTGATGCCTATGATCTGCTTGCTGCTTTCTTCATTTATGAAGAAAACTCTGGAGTCACAGGGGTTCTTTAAAGTAAAAGAATATACCTCACACAAATATATCCAAAGCCACATACCTTCTGCACCTTTCCCACTCCCTCAAGAACTATATCAAAATTTTACATTTCCACTCTTCAAAAGTCACTGTTAAAAGAATCAAAAGATGACCCCAGACTACGGAAAAGTGTTTACAAATCCTGTATTTATTATGAGAACTGGACCCGGAATAAACAAATAACTCTAAAAACAAAACTTAAATGCAACCTAATTTTTAAAAAAGTGGGCAAGAGATTTAAAGAGACACTTCACCAAAGATCATTCAAATGGCAAATCAGTACTTAAATAATGCTCAATGTCATTAGTCATTAGAGAAATGCAAATTAAAATCATTAAATACCAATTAAAATGGATTTTATAAGACTGGTGATAATGAGCATTTGTGAGGAGGTGGAGTAACTGTGGTCATCGTATACTACTGGTGGGCATGGAAAATGGTACAAATCACTATGGAAGGCTGTTTCACAGATTCTTAAAAAATTAAACATAGACTTACCTTATGACGTACCCATTTAACTCCTAGAAATGTACAGAAAAAAGGAAACCATATATCCGTGCAAATAGTTGCACACATGTTAATAGCACATTTGTTGGTATTTATAACAGATAAAACACACTAATCCATAGATTCACCTTACAATATGCAGGATGTTCCCATTTTCACAGTGGCTTTATGGGGAATATTCAGCTGCTCTGTCAAATTTCACTGTAGAGCATACATCTGGGGATCTACCTTGATGCTTCCATTTTTCTTACTTCCCATGTCTAGTTTAACATCAACTCCTGTAAGTTCTACCAGCAAACCAGGGTAGGATCACAACCTACTAGTGCGCTGTGAAATCAATATGGTAGAACATGAGTAGAATTTAAAAAATAAAACAGAGCCAAAAAAAGATAATAAAATTACTTCAAAATGTCATCATTCCTGACCAGGGATAAAATCAAGCACCATTTCATGATTTTTTTTTTCAGTCACATACACACAGCTCACAGACATTCACATCTCACAGGTTGAAAATTTACATCTAAGTGTAAATTGCAGTAAAAAAAAAAAAAATTGAAAACCATTGATCCAATTCTGACTCCTTCTTTCCATTTCTCTCCAACAAGCTTGAATCCACTGCTCACACAGCAACTAGAAAAATCTTTTAGTATGTCAATCATATCAATCCTTTCTCCCCCTTAAAATTTTACATTCCCTCTTTTGGGTGGGGCTAATGGCAGACTCTGGGAGGGCTCATGCCAAGGAGTACTTCCCAGAACTTCTGCTGCCAGTGTCCTTGTCCCTGCAGTGAGACACAGCCACTCCCCGCCTCGGCAGGAGACCTTCCAACACTAGCAGGGTCTTGGTGCTCCAGCCAGGTGTCAGGCCTGAGCCTCTGAGGTGGGAGAGCCGACTTCAGGGCACGGATTCACCAGAGACCGCCTGGCCCCTTGTAATAGCAATCGGCGAGAGCTCTCCCAGAGATCTGAAACTCAACGCTAAGACCCAGCTCCACTCAATTACCAGCAAGCTCCACTGCTGAACACTCCATGCCAAACAACTAGCAAGACAGGAAAACAAGCCCACCCATTAGCAGAGAGGCTGCCTAAAATCATAAAAAGTTCACAGACACCCCAAAACACACCACTGGATGCGTTCCTGCCCACTAGAAAGACAAGATCCAGCCTCAACCATCAGAACACAGGCACCAGTCCTCTTCACCAGGAAGCCTACACAACGCACTGAAACAAGCTTACCCACCGGGAGCAGACACCAAAAACAACGGGAACTACGAACCCTCAGCCTGTGAAAAGGAGACCGCAAACACAGGAAGTTAAGCAAAATGAGAAGACAGAGAAACACACAGCAGATGAAGGAACAAGGTAAAAACCCACCAGACCAAACAAATGAAGAGGAAATAGGCAGTCTACCTGAAAAAGAATTCAGAGTAACGATAGTAAAGATGATCCAAAATCTTGGAAATAGAATGGAGAAAATACAAGAAACATTTAACAAGGACCTAGAAGAAATAAAGAGCAAACAAACAATGATGAACAACACAATAAATGAAATTAAAAATACACTAGAAGGGATCAATAGCAGAATAACTGAGGCAGAAGAACGGATAAGTGACCTGGAAGATAAAATAATGTAAATAACAACTGTAGAGCAGAATAAAGAAAAAGAATGAAAAGAATTGAGGACAGTCTCAGAGACCTCTGGGACAACATTAAACACACCAACATTCGAATTATGGGGTCCGAGAAGAAGAGAAAAAGAAAGAGACTGAGAAAATATTTGAAGAGATTATAGTTGAAAACTTCCATAATATGGGAAATGAAAGAGTCAATCAAGTCCAGGAAGCACAGAGAGTCCCATACAGGATAAACCAAAGGAGAAACATACCAAGACACATATTAATCAAACTATCAAAAATTAAATACAAAGGAAAGTATTAAAAGCAGCAACGGAGAAGAAAAAATAACATATTAGGGGATCCCCATAAGGTTAACAGCTGATCTTTCAGCAGAAACTCTGCAAGCCAGAAGGGTGTGGCAGGACATATTTAAAGTGATGAGAGGGAAAAACCTACAACCAAGATTACTCTACCCAGCAAGGATCTCATTCACATTCAACGGAGAAATTAAAACCCTTACAGACAAACAAAAGCTAAGAGAATTCAGCACCACCAAACCAGCTTTACAACAAATGCTAAAGGAAATTCTCTAAGTGGGAAACACAAGAGAAGAAAAGGACCTACAAAAACAAATGCAACACAGTTAAGAAAATGGTCATAGGAACATACATATCGATAACTGCCTTAAATGTAAATGGATTAAATGCTCCAACCAAAAGACACAGACTGGCTGAATGGATACACAAACAAGACCCATATATATGCTGCCTACAAGAGACCCACTTCAGACCTAGGGACATGTACAGACTGAAAGTGAGGGGATGGAAAAATATTCCAGGCAAATGGAAACCAAAAGAAAGCTGAAGTAGCAATTCTCATATCAGACAGAATAGACTTTAAAATAAAGGCTACTATAAGAAACAAAGAAGCACACTACATAATGATAAAGGGATCAATCCAAGAAGAAGATATAACAATTGTAAATATTTATGCACCCAACATAGGAGCACCTCAATACATAAGGCAAATGCTAACAGCCACAAAAGGGGAAATCGACAGTAACACAATAAGACTAGAGGACTTTAACACCCTAATTTCACGAATGGACAGATCACCCAAAATGAAAATAAATAAGGAAACACAAGATTTAAATGATACATTAAACAAGATGGACTTAATTGATATTTATAGGGCATTCCATCCAAAAACAACAGAATACACTTTCTTCTCAAGTGCTCATGGAACAGTCTCCAGGATAGATCATATCTTGGGACACAATCAAGCCTTGGTAAATTTAAGAAAATTGAAATTGTAGCAAGTATCTTTTCCAACCACAATGCTACCAGACTAGATATCAATTATAGAAAAAAAACTGTAAAAAATACAAACACATGGAGACTAAACAATACACTACTAAATAACCAAGAGATCACTGAAGAAATCAAAGAGGAAATAAAAAAATACCTAGAAACAAATGACAATGAAAACACGAGGACCCAAAACCTATGAGATGCAGCAAAATCAGTACTAAGAGGGAAGTTTATAGCAATACAATCCTACCTCAAGAAACAAGAAACATCTCAAATAAACAACCTAACCTTACACCTACAGCAATTAGAGAAAGAAGAAAACCCCAAATTTAGCAGAAGGAAAGAAATCATAAAGATCAGATCAGAAATAAATGAAATAGAAATGAAGGAAAGAAGTAGCAAAGATCAATAAAACTAAAAGCTGGTTCTTTGAGAAGATAAAGAAAATTGATGAACCATTAGCCAGACTCATCAAGAAAACAAGGGAGAAGACTCAAATCAATAGAATTTGAAATGAAAAAGGAAAAGTGACAACTGACAGTGCAGAAATACAATGGATCATGAGAGATTACTACAAGCAGCTATATGCCAATAAAATGGACAACGTGGCAGAAATGGACAAATTCTCAGAAAAGCTTCTGAGCCTGAACCAGGAAGAAATAGAAAATATAAACAGAGCAATCACAAGCACTGAAATTTAAACTGTGATTAAACATCTTCCAAGAAACAAAAGCCCAGAACCAGATGGCTTCACAGACGAATTCTATCAAACATTTAGAGAAGAGCTAACATCTATCCTTCTCAAACTCTTCCAAAATGTAGCAGAGGGAGGAATACTCCCAAACTCATTCTACGAGGCCACCAACACCCTGATACCAAAACCAGAAAAAGATGTCACAAAAAAGAAAACTACAGGCCAATATCACTGATGAACATAGATGCAAATATCGTCAACAAAATACTAGCAAACAGAATCTAACAGCACATTAAAAGGATCATACACCATGATCAAGTGGGGTTTATCCCACTTGATCATGGTGTATGCAAGGACTTCTCAATATACGCAAATCAATCAATGTGATAAACCATGTTAACAAATTGAAGCAAAACCATATGATCATCTTAATAGATGCAGAAAAAGCTTTTGAGAAATTTCAACACCTATTTATGATAAAAACTCCCCAGAAAGTGGGCATAGAGGGAACTTGCCTCAGCATTATAAAGTCCGTATATGAGAAACCCACAGCCAACATTGTTCTCAATGGTGAAAAACTGAAACCATTTCAACTAAGATCAGAAAAAAGACAAGGCTGCCCACTATCACCACTATTATTCCACATAGTTGTGGGAAGTTTTAGCCACAGCAATCAGAGAAGAAAACGAAATAAAAGGAATCCAAATCGGAAAAGAAGAAGTAAAGCTGTCACTGTTTGCAGATGACATGATACTGTACATACAGAATTCTAAAGAGGCTACCAGAAGACTACTACAGCTAATCAATGAATTTGGTAAAGTAGCAGGGTACAAAATTAATGCACAGAAATCTCTTGCATTCCTATACACTAATGATGAACAATCTGAGAGAGAAATTAAGGAAACACTCCCATTTACCACTGCAACAAAAAATACCTAGGAATAAACCTACCTAAGGAGACAAAAGACCTGTATGCAGAAAACTATAAGACACTGATGAAAGAAATTAAAGATGATACTAACAGATGGAGAGATATACCACGTTCCTGGATTGGAAGAATCAACATTGCGAAAATGACTATACTACCCAAAGCAATCTACAGATCTAATGCAATCCCTCTCAAACTACCAATGGAATTTTTTCACAGAACTAAAACAAAAAGTTTCAAAATTTGTATAGAAAACACAAAGGACTCCACATAGCCAAAACAATCTTGAGAAAGAAAAATGGAGCTGGAGGAATCAGGCTCCCTGACTTCAGACTTTACTACAAAGTTACAGTACTCAAGACAGTATAGTACTGGCACAGAAACAGAAATATAGATCAATGCAAAAGGACAGAAAGCCCGGAGATAAATCCACGCACATACGGTCACCTTATTTTTGATAAAGGAGGCAAGAATATACAATGGAGAAAAGACAACCTCTTCAATAAGTGGTGCTGGGAAAACTGGACAGTTACATGTAAAAGAATGAAATTAGAACACTCCCTAACACCATACACAAAAATAAACCCAAAATGGATTAAAGACCTAAATGTAAGGCCAGACACTCTAAAACTCTTAGAGGAAAACATAGGCAGATCACTCTATGATATAAATCACAGCAAGATCCTTTTTGACCCACCTCCTAGAGAAATGGAAATAAAAACAAAAATAAACACATGGGATCTAATGAAACTTAAAAGCTTTTGCACAGCAAAAGAATCATAAAAAAGACGAAAAGGCAACTCTCAGAATGGGAGAAAATATTTGCAAATGAAGCAACTGACAAAGGATTAATCTCCAAAATATACAAGCATCTCATGCAGCTCAATATCAAAAAAAACAAACAACCCAATGCAAAAATGGGCAGAAGATCTAAAGAGACATTTCTCCAAAGAAGATATACAGATTTCCAACAAACATTTGAAAAGATGCTCAATATCACTGATCATCAGAGAAATGTAAATTAAAACTATAATGAGGTATCACCTCACACCTGTCAGAATGGCCATCATCAAAAAGTCTACAAACAATAAATGCTGGAGAGGGTGTGGAGAAAAGGGAGCCCTCTTGCACTGTTAGTGGGAATGTAAACTGAATCAGCCACTATGGAGAACAGTATGGATGTTCCTTAAAATACTAAAAATAGAACTATCATATGACTCAGCAATCTCACTACTGGGCACAGACCCTGAGAAAACCATAATTCAAAAAGAGACATGTACCACAATGTTCATTGCAGCACTATTTACAATAGCCAGGACATGGAAGCAACCTAAGTGTCCATCAACAGATGAATGGATAAAGAAGATGTGGCACATATATACATTGGAATATTACTCAGCCATAAAAAGAAATGAAATTGAGTTATTTGTACTGAGGTGGATGGACCTAGAGTCAGTCATACAGAGTGAAGTAAGTCAGATAGAGAGAAACAAATACCATATGCTAACACATATATATGGAATCTAAAAAAAAAAAAAGGTTCGGAAGAACCTAGGGGCCGGACAAGAATAAAGACGTAGACGTAATAGCATGGACTTGAGGACACGTCAAGGGGGCAGGGTAAGCTGGGACGAAGTGAGAGAGTGGCATAGACTTATATGTACTATCAAATGTAAAATAGGTAGCTAGTGGGAAGCAGCCGCGTAGCACAGGGAGATCAGCTAGGTGCTTTGTGACCACCTAGAGGGGTGGGATAGGGAGGGTGGGAGGGAGACGCAAGAGGGAGGAGATATGGGGATATATGTATATGTATAGCTGATTCACTTTGTTATACAGCAGAAACTAACACACCATTATAAACAAATTATACTCCAATAAAGATGTTAAAAATTTTTTTTTTTACATTCCCTTTCATTGCTTTTGGAACAAAATGAGAACACATTCCCATGCCCACGTTACCTGGATTTGAGTGTGGAACATGAACTGACCCAAGCCTGTCCCAGCAACAACCTCCCTGAGTGCCCCACCCCCTTCACTTCACTCCTTGTGATTTTGTCAGTATCTCAAATACAACTCAGCCCCCTTGAGGCTTATTTTTGCCTCTGCCTTGAATACTTTTCCCCGCCTCTTAAAATCCTTGGATCCGTCTCATTCTTTTTTTTTTTTTTTTAATTAATTTATTTATTTTTGGCTGCATTGGATCTTCGTTGTGGTGCGTGGGCTTCTCATCGCAGTGGCTTCTCTTGTTGCAGAGCACGGGCTGTAAGCATGCGGGTTTCAGAAGTTGTGGCTCGCAGGCTCCAGAGTGCAGGCTCGGCAGTTGTGGCACACGGGCCCAGCTGCTCCGTGGCATGTGGGATCCTCCTGGACCAGGGCTCGAGCCCGTGTCCCCTGCATTAGCAGGCGGACTCTCAACCACTGCGCCACCAGGGAAGCCAGATCCTTCTCATTCTTCATGAATAGTGTAAATAGGCCAATCTTCAACTGATCTTCTTTGAATACACACTGACTCCTGTATATCCCTACTCGGATACTACAGACATATTTAGAACTTAACATGTCAATATTGAGCTCATCATTGTTTATCCCTGATCCTCTCCTCACATCACTATTATCAAGGCTGTGTATCTTTCCTATGTCCTACCCCTGTGAATATTGCCACTTTTTAAGTATAGATATTTCTCCAGTGTAGATACATCCTGAGTATTCCCACTCTCACATCCATTCTATCTCCAAGTCTTGTCAATTCTACTTCTCCTGACACTAGCCAGGTAGATGTTGTCAACCAAAGAGCTTAGTATGTCAGTTTTTCATGCATGACAAAAACAGAGACAGAGAGACAGGGAGACAGAGAGAGAGAGACAGAGAATGTTTGAAGCACACAATTGCTCAGGATTTTCCAACTTCATTGGTATTATTATTATTATAATACTATGACCTAATATGCAAATATCCATGCTATCTCTAGGACTATACAATGCCCTACTGTGTGATCCATGGCTTGGGTAGCGGGTTTAGAGACTAGGTCATGCCTGCTTTAGGGCAGAGGCCTCTAAGCCCAACAGCAAAAGGAGCAATCTGGCAAGTTCCAGCTCCATGCTAGCTCCAACCTGCACTGGAGCCTCCTACAACTAGGCAGCAATGATGGGCTTTTCCTCTTTTAAAACCATTAATACATGATTTGTACTAGTCTTTATCTTGCTTTTATCTTTAACTTTTTCAATATTCTTTTAAGGTAAATGTTTGGCAGCTCTGTTTAAACTATCAGCCAATTTAGATATTTTTTTGTTAAATTTATTTGTAATATTCCGTGGAAAAATTACAAATTTTTCTTAGAAGTTCTCTAAGAAAGCAAATTTGCCCGTTCATGTACTTAATACTTTACCTATGAAACACTGAATATTCCTGAGTCTTCAAACATGTAGTGTCTCTTTGATAACTCCACATATCTTGAGGTAAATTAATAATCATTACCCCTCCTGTACAGACAGTAAGGCCACCTCTATTAAAATTTTTAATGACAATCCAATTAATGATACAGTATTAATTCCTGCTGCACACATATCATTTGGCATTCCTATGCTAATTGATATCAAAGGAAAAACATGGAGATGTCTTACAGATGAAGAACCTCATCTTCATCTTAAAGAAAGCAATACAGAGTCCAATCCTGAGTTCGTTGCCAACTAATTTTTGATAGTTTCCTTTATTCATTCAGGAACTTTCTTCAGTTATAAGCACTTTGTAAATTAAATTTTTATTATTTGTATTTAAGTTATTTTTATTATATGTTAAATATTTAATGACATTTAATTTTTGTTATTTTCTTAAATTGCCATCTATAGAAAGTATTCTTTAGTATGCATTCATGTTTGTAATACAAAGTTTCTTCTTTAAATGGTTGTATTACTTTTTTTAAGATTTTTTTTTTGAGGTGGACCTTTTTTTTTTTTTTTGCGGTACACTGGCTTCTCACCGCTGTGGCCTCTCCCGTCGCGGAGCACAGACTCCGGACGCGAGGCTCAGCGGCCACGGCTCACGGGCCCAGCCGCTCCGTGGCACATGGGATCCTCCCGGACCGGGGCACGAACCCATGTCCCCTGCGTCGGCAGGCGGACTCCCAACCACTGTGTCACCAGGGAAGCCCAACGTGGACCATTTTTAAAGTCTTTATTGCATTTGTTACAATACCGCTTCTGTTTTATGTTTTTGGGGTTTTTTGTTTTTGTTTTTTTTTGGCTGGGAGGCATGTGGGATATCAGTTCCCCGACTAGGGATTGAACCCGCACGCCCTGCATTAGAAGGTGAAGTCTTAACCCCTGGACTGTTAGGGAAGTCCCAGTTGTATTATTTTTTAAATGCAATTAACTTAAAGACACTTAATAAATGATTGGCCTGGCAGAATTTTCAAATTTGATACTCACATGACTAAAATTTAACTAATATTGTATTATGTTATTTAATCCTTGTCTCCCAAGGTGTATATTTTTATCCCATTTTACAAATGAGGAAGTTGGGGGTCAGAAGGCGTACTTAAATTATTCAAGGTCATATTTATAACTAAAAACGCAACCAAAGTCGAAGAGAACTATGATGAAGGTAAATACAACATTGTTTTGACCATCACTATGAATTAAAGGTGGCAAAGATAAAGAACCTAACTTTGAGGAGCTTGCAGTTTTGTTACTGACAACCATGTGAGCCCACCCTTGGGATATAATGTGCTCAGTGCCTTAGCAGAAAGGACTGTAAAGGGAGCAATAAGAAGGCGGTAGAATATAGTCATATTGACCCTCCTGGGAGGTGAAAACTGAAACAGTGAAGTCTGATTCAAACAGCCATATTTTAAAAAACAATATAAATTTAAAAGTAAAAATTTTAAAAAAAACTAGAGTTTTCCCACCTACTAACTTCAGAATGCTTCACATTAAATCCATTTAGATATGTAAATATCTAGAAGACATAATGATATCCATCCAACTTGAGTGGGACCAGAAATTTAGCCCACTTGGAAAGCAGGCAATGTTCTCACTTCTCTAGGTTATTTCTAACCCATCCACACTTCAAAGCAGAGAATCCCCACATGCTTCCTGCTTGAGTTTCTGAATCCTGGACCTCAACTAAATGCAACTCATGAAGTGCAAATTGGAGAGAAGCTATAGACAGAACAACGTGAAATAAGCAGCCACTTATTACATTTGAAATCCTATTCAGAGCTGAGCCAATGCAATTTATTTCTGTCATTTAACATTATTTTGTAATATTAAATAAGCTAACAAAAAAGAGACCATCCTTGAAAAAGTGACTCTTATACTGTTTTTCCAACTGTTTGCAGACTATATCAAAATTGGCAGTGGTCTATTTTTAGAGATTTATATGACATTTATTATTAGTCTGGCTACCAAGTGTAGCACAGACTCAGTACAGAGAATGCCAAACCAAAAGCTGCATTTTGGCCAGTACCTATAGGTTAGGGGTGTGTGTATTATACTTAAAAATTTATATATATGGCACTGACATATCTAACAGAAAATGTAATATGCTTGGATTAGGCCATCATGACTGAGCCAGGTTGCTTGGTGAAGCTTCAAAGGCGATGGTAAATCAAGGCCTGGTTGAATCTCACTCCCTAACATGCTACATGATAAAACTCAGGCAGCCAGATTCCTGGAGGCTGTAAGAATGTGAAACATAATAGCTACCACCACTGGTATCAATTTCCTGCAAGTTTTTTTAGAGGAAAATTGGGCCCTGAAGATCAATAGCATGTTACTCACAGAGCTGTAGCGTCCTCTAGGAAAGGAGCTGTAAAGAATCAGCCCGTTAATCGGGGATGAAATGGACATTGCCATTATTATTCTGGAAGACTGTTCATGGGTCAGACATAAAGTCCTTTCCTTGAAGTCAAATAAAACCAGACTAATTTAGAAAACAAAACTCGTAATGCTGAGCTGTCACAGAGAGTTGACAGGCTGTTTCCTAGTGTCACACTAGGGCATGATGTGAATTCCCAGGCTTTGGGCTCGGCCAGATGTACATTTCAAACCATTTAGTGATTCTAACACAACTCTGAAAAAGTTGCTTAAAGTTTCTGATGCTTTGCTTCCTCTGTTTCTCAACTAAAATAATTTTATTTAAATGATATTTATTTCTTCAACGACTCTTTATTGAGGCTTTTCCATTTGCCTGGCCCTCTACAAGCAGGGCATGCAGGATGACTGCAATGGTCTTGTTATCATAATTCATACCTAGGATTATTATAAAGATTAAATCAAATGATGTGTGAGGCAAAAAGTAGGCACTCGAAAAACATTAATTTCCTTCCTTCCCTTTCTTGAAAAGGGCACTTACTACCAGACTGTAATTCTGTTTTACAATAGAATAGGTGGAGAAAAATGAAGTTGTTTCAGATGAAATTATTTAACTGGACCCACAAGAATATCATGGCAGCTATACATTTACTTAATAGTTATTGAGCACCTACCATATGCTAGACCTTGGACTAAACATTAGAATATAAAGAATAAACAAAGCCGGACTTCCCTGGTGGCGCAGTGGTTGAGAGTCCGCCTGCCGATGCAGGGGATACGGGTTCGTGCACCGGTCCGGGAAGATCCCACATGCCGCGGAGCAGCTGGGCCCGTGAGCCATGGCCGCTGAGCCTGCGCGTCCGGAGCCTGTGCTCCGCAACGGGAGAGGCCACAGCAGTGAGAGGCCCACGTACCGCAAAAAGAAAAAAAAAAGAATAAACAAAGCCTATAAACTCAAGGGGATCAAGCTTTACAGACTCAAAGTATCATTATCATGATAGCAATGCATATGAGTTAAACCACAACTCATATAAAATAGTTGTTTATTTATATAAAACATACAAAATAGTTGTTTACTTATATGTTATTAATTATATAATTTTATAATTATTTAATATATTTTCCAGTATATAATATATAAATATATTTAAATTATAATATAACAGAAGCAGATCAGCAATCTACTCAAAATTGATTCAGGAAAAAAGTTCTTTGTATTTATTGTAATCCAACTTTTTGGTGATTGGAATATTTCTTTTAAATAAAGAAGCAAACAAACAAATTAAAAAAAACAAAAATATAAATAATTTTTCCAGTTAATAATATGTAAACAATACATGTTATTTAATATCATACATTGTTCACTAAGACATTATATGCCTTTTTCACTGTATACAAAAGCAATGGTGGGTAAAACTGCTGACAACAAACTGTACTAGGAATCAGTGTACTCTTCATCACTGCACAGTGGCAGTGCAAAACAGAAAGGAGAAAACAGTTACATTTAAACGTGTCCTTGCTGAAGCAGTTAAAATTGTTAATTACATTAAAACCTCAACCCTTGAGTGCACATCTTTGTAATATTCTGTGTGACATGATGGGAGTGGCTCATCAAGCCCTGCTATTGCACATTGAAGTATAATGTAAATCTCAAGAAAAAGCAGTTTTATGATTGAGTTGTGAGCTTAACTCTCCACTTTTTTCATAGAAACCATTTTGACATAATGACAAACCATGGTTATTCTGACTTTAGTACTTAGAGACATTTTCAAGAAACTGAAGTCAGTCAGTCTGCCAATTTGACAAGAATTCTAGCTTCTGAATGAAAAACTATCATCTTGGAAAATTTGTAGAGGCCATCATTAGCTTAACAGCATAATTTGGTGACAGATATTTTCCAAGTTACCAAGGCATGTTCTTCCAAAATCAAGCACGATAAAAGATTCATTCAAAGTGCAACCTGGATAAAAGTATTTTTAAACAGCTTTATTGAGGTATAATTGACATACAACAAGCTATACACATTTAAAGTCCATTATTCATATATGTATGTACACATCCATGAAACTATCACCATAATTAAGATAATGAAAATATTTGTCACATCCAAAATTTCCTCACAGCCTTTATAGTATGTACAGATGGTCCCCAAGTTAATGAGGATTTAACTCACGATTTTTCAGCTTTACGATGATGTGAAAAAGATATGCATTCAGTAGAAACTATACTTCAAATTTTGGATTTTGGTCTTTTCCCATGCTTGCTATATTGAAACTGAGTCCCCCTAAAACTGAGTTCCTCTGCTGAGTTTATGATCAACTCTCAACCCAAAACTTTACTCCCTTTTTTTTTTTCCCTGAACCCGTTCCCCTCAAGATTGAGTAGTATCAAAGAAAAGGGGGCAGGCTTCCCTGGTGGCGCAGTGGTTGAGAGTCCGCCTGCCAATGCAGGGGACACGGGTTCGTGCTCCGATCTGGGAAGATCCCATGTGCCGCGGAGCGGCTGGGCCCGTGAGCCATGGCCGCTGAGCCTGCGCGTCCAGAGCCTGTGCTCCGCAACGGGAGAGGCCACAACAGTGAGAGGCCTGCGTACTGCAAAAAAAAGAAAAAAATAGAAAAGGGGGCATTGAAACCATATACAAGCCCCTGTGTCCCTATCCTTGGGAGTAAAAGGCTTTTTAGTCTCCCTGGCCTCTCTTGAGTCTCAAAAGGCTGACTCAAGAGTTAATGTTTAAGAAATGTGAAGATGTAGAAACAAAGAATAGCTGTTGCACTACGAAACTATTAACAATTTCAACTATAAATCCATCACACAGCAGAATCACTGAATTCACAGTTCCCTGAAAGCTATAGATAAAGGCCTGACACACATTCCTAAGTCGTTTTTACAGGAAGCAGACTGAAAACTGCTGACTGCAAGAACACAGACCCTAGACTGGTTGAAACCAGAAGGCTGATGATGCTTGAAACTGCACCTTGATGCCAACCAATCTGAGAATTGAGCATGAGCTGATCATGCCCCATGTGGCCCCCTCCCTCACACTGCCTTTAAAACCCCTTCCCTGCAAGCCATCAGGGAGTTTGGATCTTTTGAGCATGAGCTGCCTGTTCTCCTTGCTTCGCACCCTGCAATAAACGCTATACTTTCCTTTACCACAACCTGGTGTCAGTAGATTGCATTTACTGTGTGTGGATGAGCAGACCCAAGTTTGGTTCAGTAGCAATATGTGGTATGATACTCCCAATGAACCACTTGATCACAAGGGTAAACAACCTATACACTTCCAACCATTCTGTATCCAGGCAACAATGTGTTTTTCTCTTTTGATATTCAATAAATTGAATTCAATAAATTACATGAGATATTCTATACTTTATTATAAAATAGGCTTTGTGTTAAATGATTTTGTCTCACTGTAGGTTAATGTAAATGTTCTGAGCATGTTGAAGGCAGCCTAGGCTAAGCTATGATGTTCTGTAGGTTAGGTGTATTAAATGCATTTCAACTTATAACATTTTCAACTTATGAAGGGTTTATCAGGATGTAGCCCCTTCATAAATGAAGGAAGATGAGTATATCCTTCTACTTCTGTCCCCATAAACCACCCCCTAATTCTATCCCCAGCTCCAGCCAACCACAGAAGTACTTTCTGTCACTACAAATTAGTTTACATTTTTAAAATGTTCCTTGAGTGGAATAATATTGTAGGTACTATATTTCTTTTCTGCTGGTTTCTTTCACCCAGCATTTGTGAGTCATGCAACTTGTGTATATCAATAGTTTATTCATTTTTATTGTTGAATAATGTCCATTACATGGACGTACCATAATTTGTTTATTCATTCATCTGTTAATGAACACTAAGTTCTTTCCAGTTTTTTACTGTAACTAATAAGACTGCTGTGAACATTCACATACACATCTTTGTATGACCAAATGCTTTAATTTCTCTTGGGGAAATACCTGGAAGTGGAATGGCTGGATCATAGGGTAAGTGTATGTTTAACGTTTTAAGAACTGCCAAACTGCTGTCCAAAGTTGTCATAAAATTTTACAATTCTACCAAGAGTGAGAGTATGAGAGTTCCAGTTCCTATCCTTTGCAATACTCAGCATAGTCAATCCTTTTAACTGTAGCTTTTCAAATAGATGATGAATATTAATGTTGAGTACCTTTTCATGTGCTTATTTGCCAGCTCTATAACTCCTTTGGTGAACTGTCTGTCCAAATCTTTTGCCCATCTTTTCATTGAGTTGTGTTTTTCATTGTCGCTTTTGTTTTGCTTTTTATTGAGTTTTGAGCATTCTTTATATATTTTGATACAAGTCCTTTATTAATTATGATTTGAATTTATTTTCTATCAGCCTTAGGCTTGTCTCCATTCTCTTAACACTGTCTCTGGAAACACAGAAGTTTTTTTTTTATTTTGATGAAGTCCAACTTAAGTTTTTATTTTATGTATTGTGCTTTTGCTTTACACCTAAAAAATCTTTGTCTAACCCATGAAAACAAATGTTTTCTCCTGTATTCTACAAGATTTATAGTTTTAGGCTTTATATTAGGTATATGAAATGTTTTCAGTTAATTTTTGTATATGGTGCAAGGTATGGACCAAAATTCATAACTCTTTTTTTTTTTTTTTTTGCATTTGGATAGCCAATTGTCCCAGCAACATGTATTGAAAAGATACATGTTCTCTCCACCGAACTGTTCTGTTTCTTTGTTGAAAACCAGTTGTCCATATATGTGCAGACCTATTTCTGGACCCTGTATTCTGTTCCATTAATGTACTTGTCTATCTTTACATCAATACATTTTCTTGATTATTGGAGCTTTGTAATAAGTATTGAAATCACTTATTAGTAGTATTAGTTCTCAAACTTTGTTCTTCTTATTCAAACCTATTTTGACTATTCTAGGTCATTTGAATTTCAATATGAATTTTAGAATTTGTTGTCAATTTCTACCAAAAAACTGATAGGATTTTAATCGGCATTACATGGATTCTATAGATCAATTTGGATAGAATTAACATCTTAACCATCTTGAGTCTTCCGATCAATGAATTTGATACATCTTTCCACTTAGGATTTCTTTTTATCTCACTGTGTATTATAGCTTTCTGTATATAGTTGTTGACCAAATTTTGTCATATTTATCCCTATCTCATAATTTTTGATGCTATTGTAAATGGTATTCATCCTTTCAATTTCTAATTGTTCCTTACTAGTATATGGAAGTACAATTAAACTTATATTTTACATACTACAAATTGCTAAACTCACTAATTAGTTCTAGTAGGTATCTTGTAGATACAGATATTCTATATACAAATTAAAATGTCATCTGAGAATAAGACAAGCTTTGATATGTTATTTTTTGTTTTTATTTAGTTTTCCATATTTTTAATTTCCTTTATGATTTACTCTTTTATATATAGTTATTGCTGTGTGTTATATATGTTGCAAATATTTCAATGTTTCTAGAGACCTTTCTGATATTGATTTCTAATTTAGTTTCATTTTGTATTTAAAGGATGTATTTTTTAAGACTTGAAACTTTTCACATTTATTGAGCCTTGTTTTATAGCCCAGAAGATGGTTTATCTTAATGTTTCTTATACACTGGGGAAAAAAATATATAGTTTGCTTTTGTCTGAAGTGTTATATAAATATCAAATACACCAAGTTGTTAGTGTTTAAGTTTTTATGTCCTTACAGATTTCTACTTGTTCAATTTATTTTTGAGAGGGTGGTATTAAAATTGACTATAATTTTAGATTTCTTTATTTTCCGTCTAGATTTATAAGCTTTTTCCTCATGTATTTTAGAGCTCTGTTATTAGGTGGTAAATATTTAGGATTGCTATATCATCTTAAGCAGTAGGCTTCTTATCATTATGAAATATACTTTTTTTTGAAATACACTTCTTTAGCATTATTTATATTTTTTCTCTGAAATCTAGTGTGTCTAATAATAATATGGCCCTTTCAGCTTTCTTTTGGTTAGTGATAGCATTGGATATCTCTCTTTTTTTTTTTTTTTACTTGTAATCTATTTGGATCTTTATATTTAAGAGTATTTTCTGTAGACATTATATAGTTTGGTCTTGCTTTTATATTCATTCTGACAAATGCTTCCTAACAATTGTGGTACATAGAATGTTTACATTTAATGTAATTATTGATATGGTTATTTAAGTCTGTCATCTTGCCATATGTTTATTTATGTTCTATTTATTCTTTCAGTTATTTTTCTTCTTTTTCTCCCAGTTCTGTATTGCTGGAGAATTCTTACTGTAAACGCAGTCTCAAAAGGAAATAAAATTTTTTGACATAATTATGGTTCTAGCGATTATTAGCAGAGGTTGCTATTACCATCCTTGTGAAGACGTTTAATCACCCCCATGTCATTATGAAGGGTGCCAGTTAACTCATTCTAAATTTTTTGCAATCCTTATTAAATTAGCAGAGTACAGATATTGATATGAAAAAATTTGAAATGAACTCATTTCTAATTTCCAACAAAAATCTAAAGGGCATGCTTTTAATAACTCCTGCTGCAAACAAGTATTACATAACAGGTTTCTTGTTGATATAAAAATATAAATATCCCAAGAAATGTTGGATGAACCAAGATCCAACAGAGCATGACTTTTACAGAACTTACTAATTTTTAAGAATCACCACAAAATGCAAACCTATTTCAAAGCAAGTTTGAGGAAGCTGAAAGAAATACTGCCATTATGAGCTCTGAAAATGGAGATACTTGGATGACTTCTGTCTTCATAGCTTATGAGTTCTTAAAATAGGAAAGCCTGTTCTGTAGATTTCACCGAGGCAAATTTGGCATAGACCCTGGCCCGCCTGGAAAAACTCCATTGTGCTAATGTATAAAGCAGAGTTAGGGCCTGTCTCCTTGGCATAGTATGGCCACATAGAAAAGGATGCATATGGCTCTAGTTTAGTTTTTTCCTCAAAGAATTTCCTTGCTGCTTTGAGTACTAGAATTTTTCTCCTTAACTTTGCAAATATTTATACAGCACATGCCTGATAACTCTTTTTTTAAAAAAGGTACAGGCCCTAGAAAGTTAAGAAGGCAAAATGCAATATGCTTAGAAAAATAATTAATAAAAATGCTAGTGTTTTCTTCATTGCTGGTATCCTACAGCCCAGTCCAGGTTCTTACAAAAAGTAAGATCTCTGTAAGCATTTTTGAATCAGTAAATGTCAAAACATGCCACCTCTCATTCAGAAGAGAAGTCTTCTGTGGTATTTTCTCTTATGGACTTTTTCTGACTGCAAGGTTACTATTCATAGTAGGAAACACTGCACTTCAGGGTATAAATTATGGCCATTATCTAGGCTGGGGATAGGAAACTCCCCCCGCCCCAACAAGAACTTGCAATGATGTTGTGGAAACAGGACATAAAAAGATGAGTTACAATAAAATGTAATAGTAAAATCAATAGAGCTACAGAAACTGAAAAGAGTGAGAAGAGAGAAGGTGGGAGGTGAGTAAGATGTTGATATTTGGGTGAGAGTGAGAAGGGAATAAAATATACTAATTGGGAATGTATGCCTGGAGGCAAATTCTGTGAACAAATCAATAGTTTTTTGTTTGTTTGTTTTGGTTTTGTTTTGCTTTTTGTTTTTTTGTGTTGTTTTTTTTTTTTTTTGCTAGGACTGGTATATTCCTGTAGTGAGCGTGAAATATGAAGAGGTATCCAAGAGTCAAATTATGGAAGACGATGAATGCCAGTCTATGACAATTGAACCCTGCGTTTCTTAAGCAAAGTTAGTGTGTGAAAATGGTGTTAACAGAAAATCAAACCCGCAGAATTTGATAAAAAGAATTGGAAGACCTAGAAGGTAGAGTAGAGGGACCATTAGCAGGCTTCAGAAATGGCTTCAGATATGATGTGGTCAGAACCTGGTAGTGATGATGGGAATCAGATAAAAGATATGGATAAAAGAGCCATTAAAATGGAAGCCTGGCTCTGGGGAAAGAGGGTATTTGAAATAATTATTCCAACTATTCAAGGCTGAGTTCTTATAAGCATGAGGGCACATTTCATGGGAATGAGAAGATGTGCATTTTGGAAAATGATGATAAATTCAGTTTTAGATATGCTGAGTTTTGACGTGAAAGGTCAATAAGACATTTATAGCAAAATTTTGAATATCCAAGTTAGAAACTTAAATATGGCAATGATAAACATTCAACTGCATAGACCTGGGAAATAAATTCACAAAAGTAGGATAGAGAGGAAAAAGAGATGTGAGATAAGTGTAGAACCACATTTAAGTGGGTGGGGGGGTGTAGAAGAGACCATGAGGAATAAGTCAGTTAGATGATTGAAAAATTAGACACTTCAGTATAATGTAAAGCAAATAATGATACCCAAATTTTTCCATTGTATTTACAGTTACAGAATGCCAAAGGAAAATCAAACTTGATGTAAGCCATTAAATTAGTGATTAGTAGGACATCAATAAATAAATACCAGAGAAAGTTACAAAATGTTAGTTTGCAAACTAGGGCCTAATTAAATGCATAAATAATTCAAAACAACTGAAAATAAAATTCTCTGAATATGGATTATTGCTAATGCAAATATTATACATGGCTTTATTTTATTAATTTTCTATTTTTTAATCCACTGATATCTATAATTTATATTAAAATTCATTTTGTGTTGTAGAGTTCTATGCGTTTTTAAAATGTATAATGTCATAGATCTATTACTATTACAGAATCATACAGATTAGTATTTTGTACACCTAAAAATCCATTTTTTTAAAAAATTTTTTTTAATCCATTTCTTGTTCTTCACCTATTCACCTTTCCCCTTCTGCCCTCCTTTTGACAACCACTGTTCATTTTACTGTCTCTATTGTTTTGTCTTTTTCAGAATGTCAATCAGTTGGAATCATACATTATATATCCTCTTCAGATCAACTTCTTTAACTTGCCAATATGAATTTAAAGTCCTTTCATTTCTTTTTGTGGCTTGATAGCTCATTTATTCTTATCACTGAATAATATTTCGTCTTATGGATGTACCACATTTGGTCTATCCATTTACCTATTGAAGTATACCTTTTTTACCTCTAAGTATTGGCCACTATGCATAAAGTTGCTGTAAACATTTATGTGCAGGTTTTTATGTAGACATAAGTTTTCAACTCAGTTGGGTACATATTGAGGAGTTTGAGTGTTTGGATCATATGGTAACATTATATTTAGATTCATAAGAAATTACCAAAATGTCTTTCAAAATGGTTATACTTTTGCATTCTGACCAGCAATAAATGACAGTTCCTGTTGCTCTGCACCCTTGCCAAAATTTGGTGTTGCTATTTTTCTAATCTCGGTCTAAATAGGTATGTAGTAGTATCTCATTGTTTTAATTTTGAATTTCCTAATGATTTATGATGTTGCACATCTTTTCGTATGCTTGTCATCTGTATATCTTGTTGGTTAAGGGTCTTTTCATATATTTTATCCATTTTTTATTCAGTTGTTTGCTTTCTTACTGTTAAATTTTACGATTTCTTTGTATGTTTTGGATAAAAGTCTTTATCAGATATGTGTTTTACAAATATTTTCTCCCAGGCTTTGGCTTGTAGTTCTCCCAGGCTTTGGCTTGTATTTGTCTTAGTGTCATTCACAGAGCAAAAGTTTTTAATTTCAAAAAGACCAACCTATCACATTTTTCTTTCATGGAGTACATTTTTGGTGTTCCATTTAATAAGTCATTGCCAAACCCAACATCAGACATTCTCTTAGTTTATCTTCTAAAAATTTTACAGTTTTGCATTTCATATTTAGGCCAATGATTTATTTTGAGTTAATATTTGTGAAAGGCATAGGTCTATGTCTAGATTCATTTTTTAAAATTGTATATGGATGTCCAGTTGTTCCAGTATCATTTGTTGAAAAGACTATTCTTTCTCCATTGAATTGCCTTTGCCCTGTGTCAAAGATCAAATGACTGTATTTGTGTGGGTCTATTTCTGGGCTGTCTGTTGTGATCAATTGATCTAGTTTTCTATTCTTTAACCAATACCACACATCTTGATTATGGTAGCTTTATATTGTCTTGAAGTTGGTTAGTGCCAATTCTCTGACTTTGTTTTTCTTCTCCTGTACTATGTTGGTTATTCTAGGTCTTTTGATTTTTCATTTAAACTTCAGAATCAATATAACTTGCTGGGATTTTGATTGAGATTGTGTTAAATAGATTGCATTGGCAAGAATTGACATCTTAGCATTATTGAATAACCATTTCTCCAAACCTGATATACACATGTCCAACAAGCACATGGAAAGATGCTCAAGAATAGTCAGTAGTGAAATGCAAATTAAAACCACAGTGAGATACCACTTCACTCCCATTAGAATGGCTACCATTATTAAAAAAAAAAGCACACACAAAGAATTACCATATGACCCAACAATTTCACTTCTAGGTATATATACCAAATAACTGAAAACAGGTACTTAACAAATACTTGGATATGTGTGCTTACAGCAGCACTATTTGAAGTAGCCAAAAGGTGGGAACAGTTCAAGTGTCCATTAACAGATAAACAGATAAGCAAAATGTGATGTAAACATACAATAGAATATTATTCAGCCATAAAAATCAATGATATGCTGACCTAAATAGACATTTTTCCAAAGAAGACATACAGATGGCCAAGAAGCACCTGAAAAGATGTTCAAAATCGCTAATTATCAGAGAAATGCAAATCAAAACTGCAATGAGGTATCACCTCACACCGGTCAGAATGACCATTATCATAAAGTCTACACATAATAAATGCTATAGAGGGTATGGAAAGAAGGGAACTCTCCTACATTGTTGGTGGGAATGTAAATTTGTGCAGCCACTATGGAGAACAGTATGGAGGTTTCTTAAAAAACTAACAATAGAGCTACCATATGATCCAGCAATCCCACTCATGGGCATATATCTGGAGAAAACTGTAATTGGAAAAGACATATGCACCCCAATGTTCATTGCAGCACTACTTACAATAGCTAAGATGTGGAAGCAACTAAAACGCCCATTGACAGATGGACAGATAAAGAAGATGTGGTCTATATATACAATGGAATATTACTCAGCCATAAAAAAGAATGAAATAATGCCATTGGCAGCAACATGGATGGACCTAGAGATTATCATACTAAGAGAAGCAAGCCAGACACAGAAAGACAAATATCATAGGATATCACTAATATGTGGAATCTAAAATTTAAAAAAGACACAAATGAACTTATTTCCAAAAGAGAGGGGGACTCACAGACATAGAAAACAACTTTATGGTTACCAAAGGGGAAAGCGGGTGTGTGAGGTATAAATTAGGAAGCTGGGATTAACATATACACAGTACAGTACTATGTACAAAATAGATAACCAACAAGGACCTACTGTATAGAACAGGGAACTATACTCAATATTATGTAATAACCTATAAGGGAAAATAATCTGAAAAAGAATATGTACTGTACACCTGAAACTTGTAAACCTGTAAATCAACTATACTTCAATTAATTTTTTTTTAAATGAATGATGTGCTAATACATAGTACAACATAGATGATTCTTGAAAACATTATATTAAATGAAAGAAGCCAGACACAAAAGGTCACATATTGAATGATTTCATTCATATTAAATATCCAGAGTAGGTAAATCCTTAGAGGCAGAAAACTGATGGAGGGTGAGGGGGTTAATGGGAAGTAATTGCTTAATGGTTAGCGAGTTTTTCTTTTACGTTGATAAAATGCTTTGGAAGTAGACAGAAACAGTGGTTGCGCAAAATTCTGAATGTACGTAATGCCACTGGATTGATCTCCTGTGAAAGGGTTAATTTTATGTTATGTGAACTTCACCTCAAAAAAAAATTTTTTTTTAAGCATCTCTATTTGAAGGCATTAGAGAGTGATCCAGGCAGGACTTGATAAGCCCTGGTCCTGAGGAGAAAGGAAGCGAATTTTAGCAATTCTGACATTTAGTACTTTTTCTGCATTAAACCATTTGCTGATTCTAAGCATCAGCTCAGGGGCTAAATAACTGAGCTGAAAGAAGTAAATGATAAAATCAGAAGCTCAGCAAAACTTTCAATAATTTTATGGGACTAAGATTGGGTGTAAAGTGTGGGACAAAAATTACAGTTCTGTTTCCAATAATGAAGAGAGGCTCAAACAAACTAGAATAAGGATGAATTAGAAACAGACCAGCCTCAAGTAGACAAACTCAGCTAAAAAACACCTCATTCCTAATTGAATTATGTGTTCCTACCCAAAAGAAGCAAACTTGCCAGAAGCAAACTTGAATCCTTCTGCAGGAATGTAAAATCATCCAGGTCTCTAATAATAATGAGTGTCTTGGTCAAGTTAATGAGAGCAAAGATGGAGTGTAAGGGATGGACGTAAAATGAAGTTAACTGAACTATCGACCATCAATTTGAGTTTGAGGGCAGGGAAGGAGTCAGAAGGAAGAGACTCAGAATTAAAATTTGAGCATCTAGGAGGATAGTAGTGGTATCACTTGAGTAGGACATACAGGAGGAGTGGGTTTAAGAAATGAAAGAGTAAATAAGCTTGGATGGGGATTTACTATACTTTGAAGTATCTGTGGATTTGTTCCAGGTGGAAATGTGTCCTGTTACAGGAAAACTGTCTAGAAAAACAATATTTTTTATACGTTTGGACCTGACTCTTTGCATTTGCCATCACTGGGCAGCCTGACTATACATGATGTGAATGCCACCTGTTACAAAGTTCATCTGAAATAGCTATGTGGTTAAAGTCGAAAAAGTACAGATTGTCATGTTGGTAATGAACTCTCTTAAGTGCATAAAAGAAAATAAATTTATAAAAGTGAAATGGAAGTATTACTTTACATATATGAAGTCGAATTCCTAAGCTCACAGTCAATTAAAAAAAATTTTATCTCAGCGTAGTTTTTCCATTCAACTGTGAATTTGATACTACTGAAATATCAGTATATGCTGGAAACACATTCTCCTCAGTTTGCAACTTTACAGAAGACATTCCTGTCTCAATCCCAGGTTATACAGAAAGCTTTAATAATATTTGAAAACTGTATATAACTAAAAAATGATTTACATTTTCAATTGTTTGCAAGCCTTCATCTAATTTATATTACATATCTTAACACATGATATTCTATGTTAATTTCTTTCTCTCTCAGCATATTTACCTAAAAATCCCTTTCCAAGGAATTTTACTTCTTTCCATTGAGAGCAGTGGTTTTTAAATCAGCTCTGAGCTTTATAAGGAAACAATTGATGAAAATTGATGAATTCATTTAGAAACAGATTATATAAAGTAAAATATGCACTTACTGTATTCGATATAAACATATACCTTATAAATATATTTTTTTCTTTATTATAGTAAAGAGAGAGTGGCAGAGATCTAAAAAGAATGTCTATATTGAATACACATGAAGAATGAATAAGAAGGGGGTTTACAAAGCATTTCATGAAAGGAAAAGTATACACCTTTGTTTTGGTAGAAAGATCAAATGGTTGATTTGGGCAATTTTAAAAAACAACTATATCCATTTTCAGAAAAGTGGTGAAAGTGTCTAAGAGCCAATCTATAACAACTGATCCAGAATCTCAGTTCATCTACTTAGATTTCAGCTCATACTCATGTCCTCCTCATAGACAATAGAGAGTTCCCTATTGCAGAGCTCATTTAAAGCTAATTCAAGACATTAAAAGTCCCTGATTATTGAAAGTAGTCCCTGCCAACTACTTGCTATAATGTCATAGGCAGAGATATTCCTGAATCACCCCCTCAGATGGAAGACTGGATAAATCCACTGGCATTTGGAAAGGACTGAACCTATAAAAGCAGGACCCTGAGGTATTGTATCTGACCTAGACCTCTAGAAAAAAAATTAAAAAAAAAAACTTTTATTTATCATTGAGCAAAGACAGATAATATAAATTAATAGCAAAATTCAATTATAAGCCAAGCAACACACACAAGCCACTGAACTCTTCAGACAGACAATCACATAATAAGGTCTAAGTAATAGAATAGTCCTATGCCATCATAAAAGTAATCACTCATTAATCAATGTTGGTAAAATCTAACATTGCTTATCCTACATAGTTTGGTTACATTGCATATTTTATGGTTATATTAGCTAAAAATGGATTATAGGTTTTGGCTAGTGAGTCACTCACTACAAATATACATGGTAGATTAATTTTTCAATTAAAATTTAGATTACATGAGAGGAATTCAGAATCATTATGAAATACCATTTAATTTTCTATTTAACCAAAGTGACAGTAGAAGATGTTAAAGGCAAAAACAGAAGGTTGTATAGTTGTTAATATTGAAAAGACTGGGTTTTCTTAAGTAATCAAAGACCTGATAAAGACAATGTGAAGCACAGTAAATTATTTTAAGATGGAAAATCTTTGCCGTTCAGGCAGATTACTTAAATGTAAAGCAAAATCTTTGTTTACAATTTCTTATAAGAGAAGACCAACATCTAAACAAACTTTGTCCTTTCAACAGAAAGAAAATCAAATTCTAATTTTGCACCAGCATACTTTTAATATTAAACCTCATTTTTTAAAACTTTAAATAAATCCCTTTGAATCTTAGCAAGCTTGAGCACATATAAAATTTCTTTCCCAGGATTCCTTTTCCACATACCTTCTAAACTTTCTTACATCCATTCAGTTTTTGTCCTATTTTTTTTTCCTTTTACTCATTCTGGAACAGCCAGTCACTTTACTTTCCTTACCTACTTTTTGTACACAGTGCTTTCTTTTCACCCTCTAAGTAGTTTTAATTACATATATTTATTAGAATTCTTAACCCTTAGAATCCTTAATTCCTAGTGAAAACTAAGAAGTAAGCAATTGTGGACTGTCTGTTATGCTAGCATTCTGTATATTGGCAAATTTATAAATACATTTCTGAATTTCTAGAAGCATTGATGCATTCCTCCTCATAGTAAATTTTCCAGTGTGGCACAGACATGTTTATTGTAGACCCAAATATCTCTAGCTCCTTGGTAAAAGAAAGCCAAAAATGAATAAACCCGTGTTCAGTAATTAATTTTTCAGTATTTTATCTTATTCCAAAACAGTCTAGATATTCAATGAATATTCATCATTTAATTTTCTCAGCATAACTGTAAGGATTCAAGTTACCAAAAAGATTTTGGAAACTATTTTTAAGTAGACATACCATAAAGCATAGTTATTGTTGAAAAGCTCATTTATAAACTTTTATCTTACTTATTTCTATTTAACTTATTTGTTCTTAACAATATATTTAGATTACTTGTGAAAATTTCATGAGACATTGAACAGCTAATCATCACCTTAAGTTCTCTTACTGACAAATTCTGTAACAGAGATAACATGAGCTTATTTGACTTTTAGTAAACCTAGGTAGAACAAAAGTTACATGCCTGCATTATATTTACTATTAATAGCTCTAAAGATATGCCTGTTTTAATTAAACCAACAAGCTTAAACTAGCTTTTATTTGCTGAAGACTATCCTAGATCACTTGAACTTGAAAAATGTTTGGTTTAGTTTCTATATTTCTGAGAGTATGCTTGATTTATATAAATGCTCAGTTTTCTTTAAGCCAGTTAAATTGAGGTCTTTACAAATTAATTTTGGAAATTCCATTGGAGGTAGAAAGAAAATCACTCATCTATATAACGTACATAGATATACATAAACATATAGAGAGATGTAAACAGAGATCTTACAGCTCTGGGTTCATAGAGGAGACTGTGTAGAACATTTACTTCTCAAAGGCACAAAGAAAAGATATCAGTTTCTCTAGGAAGAGTTTTTTTTTTTTCCTAAGTCCAGATCTTTTGCAATATCGGCAAGCCTCTTAAGATGCATACAGGAGGTTTGGGGACTGGTCAAAAGGATAGGTGGCCTTTGAATTATTTTTAGAGCTGCATTTCTGTTCTTGTAAAGACTGGATTTGTAAAACGAGTACAGTTGTTTTTTTCACTCCTCAAAGAATTGGGTTGCAACCAGAATGATATCAAGAGGCTGACCCAGCCATCCAACTACATTATCTTTAATTTGTTTCTTTATATCAAGGAGAAGATTTTCAACTAAGGTGGAAATAAAAAATTCCTATGTTCTACACTTGGAACATATCTTTGGAATGTTGAGGCAAACCCTTCCACAAAGGCCTCAGAATCTTAGCTTAGGGAAGAAAGCCTTAAAAAAAAAAAAATGCTCCTATCAGGCTCTGAATATCAGCTTTCAATTTCACCAACATCTCACCATAGAGATTTCTTAGAAAATCTTATCAGGTTTCAGCTGGGACAAATAGTCAATATTCCTGGAAGTACTGAACAATCCCATGGATGTAAGAAGCATCCCCAAAGAAAGTAAAGAAGATACCACCCTCCTAAGATCCAGAGCCACGCCCAAGGAAAACCAAAAGAAAGAAAGACAATTTCCCTGAGAGCCGGCAACAATTGGTGGGACCCTAGCCATAAATGGAGTGAAACCCACATTTCTGTTAAGCCATATTTTCGGGGTCCCCAACCTGACGGTTAAGCTGCCTGGACACACAAGAACCTGTGTGCCCCAGTCAGGCAGAAAGCCAAGTTCTCAGGACACAGAACAAGAAGCCAAACAAGAAGGCAATAGCTGTCCCTGGAGAGGACAGATCAACAACCAAAGAGTACCTGAAAGCAAATTTACAAGTCACAATTCAGAGATCTAACTCTTACACATGTTTTTTCTTGCCAATGTGAAAGAAAGGGGCAATATGAAATTTCACCTTCCTCTTTTACCCAGGGAACAAAAACAGACATCTGGGAGAGCTTTGGTAAAAATTCTTACCCTTTGCTGGCTTCTGTCAGTTTTCCCAGCATCCTTTCTACAGGCTCTAGAGCAAGTGGGTTGTCCCAGCAAATCTCTCCCTGGTCACCAGAAACTGTGGAGAAGGAAAAGTCATTTCCCTCTATCCTTTATGGTGAATGTTTGGCTGAGACCCCTTTTTCTTTAGAGCACCTGGTAAATGGATAAGCTAATCTAGGTTAAAAGTTCTCCACTGTGGCCACTGTAATTCAAGATGATCTTTGGTAAAGTTAACCCACTCGTGCAGTTTTAAAGCAAAATTTTACCCACCTGAAACCTCACACCGGACCCAGGCAGACCCAGCCCTACCCCAGACCCAGAAATGCTCCAAGTCTGAAAGCTCGTGATGCAAAAGCTGCAATGCTACGATGGGAGAGGGACTTACTCCCCACCTCCAAAGGCAGCAAGAAAACAGTGAACTGAAGGGGCTCGACAGGTACCTTCACCTGCTGGTTCACTGCTCCTGGGGCCGTTGGGGGTCTCTTCAGTTCCCTCTTCCAACTCCAGGACTGTTAAAAGATAAACTGAGGCATATTAAATTTAAGCATTTATTTGAGCAAAAATCAATTCCAACCTGAGCTCTGAGGACATGTAGGAAATGAAAAACCTTTATAGGCAGAAGGGAGCAGGAACAAGAAAGTTATACTGACAAAGAAGTGGGTTGGTTATTACAAAGTTACTTTCCTTTAGGGGATGGCAAAGATCTGTTACCTAATCGACAGATTACCTAACTAGTGCTGATCAGGTGATCCTTGAAGGACTGAAGATTCATTTTCTGGGAGAGCCAAAACGTTAATTAAGTCTTGGTTTGATGACATGGGATTTAGCATAAGCAACTCAATTTTGGGCCTGTTGTCTTGTTTTTAACACACCTTAATGAACTAAATCCTGCTGTAATGCAGAGATTTATCATGTAAAGGTAATTAGTTTCATTAATTAGACTGAGGTGGCTCTAATGCCATGGCAGCCAATGTAAGCAAACCAAAATCTAAGCCTATAAGTGCCTCAAGGACATGAAATTAAAACGCTAAGGACAACCGATTACAAACAGTCAACTAGGATTTAAGCTACAGCCAATCAATAATCTTCTTACTTTGCTTCCAAACTTTCTCTACATAAGTCTCTCCTCAAGCTCCTGTCAGCAGTGGGATCCTAACCACTTCTGGTTTGCTGCTGCCCAATCTGAATCACTTTTTGCTCAAACTCTTAAAAGTTTTAATATACCTCAGTTTATGTTTTAACAGCTCCAAATGACTTTTTATCATTTTTCTGGATTCTCCTTTGATACTTAAGCTTCCAGTTCTGTTCAAAACCCAGTGTCTGGCAGTAACAACTTTCCAAGTCTTATTTGATAATTCGAATTCATTGCAAGATGAGAAACTGTGACAGAGAATAAAAAATCTGACTCCGTACTGGATCTATTCCTTTAGCTCTAACCCTTGTGTTCTGTTGCCTGTGCTTGGTCACGCTGGCTCTGCATCTAAGACAGTATTGCCTATAGCCAGAAATATGCAAGATAGCCCATTCTCAAGGCTCTGACCTTTATAAAAAGTTGCAGAGCAGAAAATAACAATTCTCTTGTTGGAGGTTTACAGGAACATTGTGAGCAGACCTACATGGACAGCTGCCAGAACAAAGGATTCCTGCACCAAGAAATTTGTTAACAACCAGCCATGGTGCTCCTGCACTGCCTTTTTGTATAAAAGAAGCCTGAATTCTTACTCGGGTAGATGGTTCTTTGGGACATTAATCCACCATCTTCTTGGTCTGCTGGCTTTCTGAATAAAGTTGCTGTTCCTTGCCCCACCAACTAGTCTATTTAGTGGCCTGTCCTGTGGCGAGCAGTACGAGCTTGGACTCGGTAACAAAACAAGATAACAGAGATAATTGGAATTGGATAGAAGAATAAGGTTCCTGCTTTAAGTCTCTTGGCTTTAACAGACCCACTAGATTCATGGTAAAGGAGGGGCCTTTTAAACTCCCTGTTTGTAGCTCTGTTTGCCTTGGCTACAGTGGCTGAAATTTTAGCTGATATCAAGTGGTATGTAAGTTACAATATTTTGCTATGCTGGGGACATTTCCTTTGCGATTAGATGCGCTAATAAGGGAAATCCTTCTACCTAATATGCTTGTTTTATGAAGAGACTATTTTTGGAGTGGTCAAAACACAGGCTTTGGGGTTCAACAGATTTGACTATAAGCCCCATTTAGTGGTGTATGGGTTTAGGCAAGATGCTTTAACTTGCTAAGCTTCAATTATCTCATCTGTAGCCTAGAACAATACTGGACTCTTATAGAGCTGCTGTAGGGATTAAACGGTATAACGCGTTAACCATATCGCGGATAGGAAAGGTCACACACCATAAGCATTAACGAAGTTAGAGTTTATAATGATGTTGACTTTTTATTGGAGAAGACAAATCTATATTCATACTTTAAAATTTGTCTGAGAGGGCTTCCCTGGTGGTGCAGTGGTTGAGAGTCCACCTGCCGATGCAGGGGACACGGGTTTGTGCCCCGGTCCAGGAAGATCCCACATGCCGCGGAGCGGCTGGGCCCGTGAGCCATGGCCGCTGAGCCTGCACGTCCGGAGCCTGTGCTCCGCAACGGGGGAGGCCACAACAGTGAGAGGCCCGTGTACCGCAAAAAAAAAAAAAAAAAAATTTGTCTGAGAGGTTTTTCTATCTTGCATTATACGAATTAGCATAGTATCAGGGGAGTGTGTCATCATGAATCTGTAGTAAAATAACTGTGATAGCCTATAATAATTCTATTTAATTAATACTTTTAAGGAAAGTAAATTGGTTATTTTGCCCTGCAGAGGGCTAAAAAAGACTCCATTGAGTCTATTTATTCCAATAATAAAATGGGTTCCATTTAATAACTATGAAAAACTAACTTTGACTAATTTTACAAAATTAATTTATTTTGGAATCGGTAGTCATACTTTTCAGTTCCTCCTTCATGTAATTTTCAGAAAAAACTATAATTGGAAAGATATTTTAATGAGGAAATCTATAACTTTGATGTAGCCTATATCCTTGATTTAAAGTAAAGCTTTATTCCATTGTTGATGGTGGAAGTAGTTTGAAAGTTTTACAGCTTTGCTATGCAATCTGACCTTTACAACACCCCAAAAATGGAATGCTTACATGCCATGCTTAAATTCCATCTTACAATATGGTAATGCCATTCTTTTTCAACATAGCATAGTCATTTTAGACCACTGTAAGCTTGACACCTGATTTCACTTTAACAGCACCTGCCCGGAGTACAATTAGCAGTCCATTTTTAAAGAAGGATTTCCATACTGCACAGATGGCATTCCTCATACCAGACAAGCAATGATGTATGTTTGGAAACCAGCCAAACTGTCTGCAAAAAAAATTGTGAGAATTTCAAGACAGGCACCTGAGCAGATGGAAATTTTTCCCTTTTCTCTCCAACTATAAATGAACATCTGTTAAAGCCTATTCTCCTTAACTTTTCTATTTATTCTCATCCGACTTGGTATAATATTAGTACAATTTCAAAGACTATAACCAAATTTTTGCTTTGGCTTGTGACACCCATGTACTGCCCATTAAGAAGATGTACCAGAGCTCCATTTTACAACGAATTTGGATCTACAGGTATATCTTTGAATGGATGTTATGTCATTTCACTCATGAATTAATTCAACAAATATTTACTGCTTGCTACAACTGAAACCATGCGCCACGGGCTTAACAGAAGCTGACGGCTAAGGGGAACTCTAGAGGTTGTCCTGAAGAGCAACAGATATGGGAACAGCTTGTCAAAGCCCCTCTGCTTGTAAAGGGCCTTCACTGATGAAGCTGGCGATATTTTTCCTTTTTCTTTCCCTCTCTTTCATTGCCTACCTTCCCAGCTTCAAGTAGCCCAGTTGTTTTACAGGAACTTGGAGTCAGCTCTCGTCCAGTGCGAGCCCGCTAAGGCCGGTTGGGCCCACCGACCCTAAAACTGGACCTGTGCAGATGAATGGCCTATTGAAGTCTGAGGACTGGAAAACTCCACCCTCAGATCCTTCTAAGCCAGCGGTCCCCAACCTTTCTGGCACCAGGGACCGGTTTCGTGGAAGAAAATTTTTCCACAGACAGGGGTGGGGGAGGGGTGGTCAGGCGGTAATGGGAGCGATGGAGAGCGCTGGGGAGCGCTGGGGAGCTGCAGATGAAGCTTCCCTGGCTCACCTGCTGCCCACCTCCTGCTGTGCAGCCGGTTCCTCAAAGGCCGTGGAACGGTCCCGGTAGCGGTCCGCGGCCTGGGGTTTGGGGACTCCTCTTCTAAGCGCCTCCATTTTGAATACGCAGCTGCAATTCCGCAGTGACGGAATACGCCTCCGCAGATTACGTCACCTCTTCCCGCTTCCAATCACCTTTCGCCAGCTTGGGACCACCAGGCGCAGCCCATAAATATCCCAACCCCCTTGCCTCCGTGGAGGCGGATCTAAGACTTGTTCTCTGTTTCCTTGCTTGGCTGCCTTGTGAATAAACTCTTTCTTGGTTGCAAACCTTGGCTTCTCAGCATTTGGCTTGCCGCTCACAGGGCAAAGGAACTTGGTTCAGTAATATAACCTTTCAAGCACAGGATCGATGTTTATAATTGCGCAAATCATGCGTTGCTCACCGCCAGGGCATGTCATTTACTTCACAATTACCATTGCAGTTTTACAACGCACGCTCTGCTCACTGAGCATGGCATTCTGATATTTTGAGGCTGGAGTGCCCTTTTGTAATTCCCACAGATTCAGGATATGGGCTGGTGGTCGGGCTTCCAAGGACAGTTCAACGTACTGGAGACAGAGTAATGAGCCCAATACACAAAGTCCTTGCTCCCAGAAAGTCTGCAATCAATAAGGGGAAAAAAATCAGTAGATACCTTCCTAACAGCTAAAAAGGAAAAAAAACACTACTACTTAAAGGGGTAGAATGTGACAGGTGGTGCCGTTTTATTTAAGATCAGGGATTGCCTATATAAGGAAGTGGAAGCCTAAAGGAAATGAGGGAGTAAGTCCGAGACCTATGTCGTGGAAGAGCATTCCAGGCAGAGGGGTTGGGGAATGCGAGGCCTGAATGAGAGAGGCATGAACTCAGCGTGGTCAAGGGTAGGCAGGAAGCCAAGAGTGGTTGGAGCTGAGGCCGTGCAGAGAAAGTATTGGCAGACAAGTCAGCAGTTTGTGGCCAGATTTGCCTGTCTTGAGGCCCAGGTGAAGGTTTTGGTTTTTATTCTGAGCCACTGGAGTATTGTACGCAAAGGAGGGACATGATCTGATTTGCCTTTTAAAAACATCTACAAATGTTACATTATGGACTACAGCTTTCGCTTGAAATTTTACATTTGCAAGAGTCCCCATGAACCATTTATTAATCTGATTTGCATTTTAAAGGGACCACTCTGGCCGCAGTGTGGAGAACTGATTATAGCAGAAGAGGAATGGAAATGAGGACAACTATTTTCATGTGTTAAATTTCCCTAAATAGTTTGTAAGTGGCTTTAGCATAGGACCACTGCATTCTTCTGTCCTTCTGCCCAGAGAACCACCTAGAATTTCAAATGCTGTTTGGAAAAGAGTAACTTTCATAAGCATAGGTAGGTGTGTAAATTGGTATTTTTAGGCGGGAAATCGGCAATGTGTACAAAAATTCCTAGCAATGAGCACACCTCCTTGTCCCAAATAATCTACTTCCTATAAAAATCCCTTCATGGGAAAAATTAGATTTTGCAAAGAGGAATGTAAAAAGAAGTTCATTTCAATATTGTTTAGGGGAAATTTGGGGGAGGGGGAGTAAATACTCGCTAATAAAGGATTTATTCAATATTGCATACTACATCCACATAAGGGAATACTATTTAGGTATTAAATATGCTTATATTATTAAAACCAAACCAAAACAAAACAAACAGCTTACAGAGCAGCATGTATGCTCTTTCAACTATTACTCAAAATATACATTTTTACTGAAAAATATTTTCTAAAATTTTGTGTAATGTAAATAAAAAGTTCCTGTTACCCATATATATTCCAAGAACATGCAGACGGCATCTCTCCTAAGAAAACATCTACACATAATTTGAATATTGCCAACAAGGAAGCCTAAATCTAGTTAAAGAGGTTTGCACAATTTCTATGTCAATAGTACATTTTAGTAATCAAGGTAACAGTAAAGATGCTGATAGAATCTTCACGAGGCTACCAGATAAGAGTATGGTCACAATTAAGCATCTTTTCATTTAATCAATCTGACTTGTGGTCTGTTGTCAGACTGAACATTCTAATAAGACAAAGTCTCCTTTTAAATGTTCTGACTCTAACCTCATGAGTGGTATGACATTCAGTAAGTATTTCATTTTAGATACAATTGATAGATCTTGTCCATCATCATTCTTTGACATCAGCTAAAATTGCATCTTTCTACAGAGCCAAAACTTGTGGTGGTCCAAGAGGCAAATTCGAAAAGAATATCTAATGAATTCTAAAAGAAGTTGAGTTGATGCTACTTTTATAAAATTTCTAATGTCATGAGTTACTTTATCTTTTTCTATTGAACAATTGAAGAAGTCTTTTTCAATTTTATTACTTTAGATAAAATGTTCTCTGTCCACTTTTTCAATGTTTTTAAACACTTAAACATTCTCTTACACTTTACAGGCCTGATGTCATGAAAAATTACTATATCCCAGTGTTGGCAAATCCAAAGAAAATTGAACTCTGCCCTAAAGAAAGTGAAAGCCAAGCAAATAATTTACCTAGGATTAGTAGTCTGGCTTTAAACGTATAGTGTGGGTCTAACGTTTCATCAAACTGAGCAAGTAATGATATATTTTTAAAGTTAACATGTGTACTAAATATAAAAATAATATTTAATGTTTTCAACTACCAATATTATTAACATGTATGCAAGAATGCAATGTATGTTTAATACTTTTAGGATAGTGTAATTGTTCCTTAACATTGTGATTTCTCTTTCATTTAAAGCAAATACATGTTTGTGTCAGTGCATTTAGTTCATAAAAGGCAGAAATATAAATTATAGCCTAAACTTGATATTACTATATACTAAATCACTGTATCATCCCTTACATGAAGTGGATGTGACAATAATTTATATTTACAAATTCATTCTCCATTGGAAAGTGTTTCTGAGAATCATCTTGACACAAAAGTGACCAACATCTTAAAGGGGGTTCACTGAGCTGGCTGAATATATTGTAACCCAGTAAACATTTTTCTTGATTTTTTTCTTGACCACGGTTTGAAGCTGGGTTTGAATAAAAGTTAGTAGCTATTATGGAGAAAAAAAGGTATAAAAGTAAAAAAAAAAATGTTTACTCTGTTAAATGTACTCTCAATATATTTAACCATTTTAAATGTCAAGATGAGAGTATTTAAAATAAGGAATTTAGATAAAATAGGGAATTAGATAAAGAAAAGCCATATTTATGTCCTGAAGTACATATTTTATAGGTTTTTCAGAGTTTGGTGTAGCCATCTTTTTCTGGGGCCGTTTTTGTTCCTTTGTCCACTACCTCTAGTGCTATTCTATAAGAGCTAAAAGCAGAAATGTTGAGGTACCCATGAAAAGGACTGTTCTTCAATATTCCGGTTAGCTTCAAGCATATTTAGGGAAAATGAAAACATAATAAAAAAGCCCACTTTTATAACAGTATTTGCAGATCGATCCTGCAGATTTCTAATGCTCATAAGATTTGAAATGTTTAGAATATCAAACTAAATGCTGAATTCATAATAGCTCTGAATTTGTTTTTACTTACAGATTGCTTTTTACTGAAGGAATGCAACAAAAGGAGCTAACAAGAAAATACGATTACTCCCCAATGGTTCAAATAACTATACCAATTATGTATTTGTATTTGATAGTTTAAACATTGCATTGTAATCTAAATACCACTCACCTCGAATATTAACTGAATTATGTCAATACCGTTTTATTAGAAAATAGGCTGTGGTATAAGTGACTTATTCTTAAAATTCACCCGCCTAAATATATTTAGAAATTAAGGTGAACACGTTTTACAGTAAAGCTTTCTAGTCACTAACTTAGGATAGCTACCATCTTGTTGCGGATTTTATTTTAGCTCTATAGTTTTCTCTAAACTTCTTTCAGAAGAAAATTAGCATTTGCCATTATAAATATGCCAGTAATTTAAAAAATGTTCTTGAAAACCAGTAGCATTAGAAACATAAAATATATATTTTTATAATTTACTTCACTTTTCTATCCACCCTCTAATCTCATTCTATTTTCCCTGGTGGTGCAGCGGTTGAGAGTCTGCCTGCCAATGCAGGGGACACAGGTTCGTGCCCCGGTCCGGGAAGATCCCACATGCCGCGGAGCAGCTGGGCCTGTGAGCCATGGCCCCTGAGCCTGCGCCTCCGGAGAGGCCACAACAGTGAGAGGCCCACGTACCGCAAAAAAAAAAAAAAAAATGTTCTTGAAAACCAGTAGCATTAGAAACATAAAATATATATTTTTATAATTTACTTCACTTTTCTATCCACCCTCTAATCTCATTCTATTATCCTAAGGAAAGCCCTTATTGAATGTCACAAGTCATTCTCACATTTATTTTATGTAATGTCATTCCGGAGTGTACTAAAACTGTGGGTGGGATAATTTTAAGTGCATTTAGTTTGCTTAAAAAAACAATAAAATGGCAAACTCAGTTCTCAGGTCTATGAAGGGGAAAATATAGGTTGACAACCCTAGGTAAATATGGGAAGTAAGAGATAATTGGGATCATATTACTAATGAGGTAAAAGTATGTGGATCAGCTTTTGGAAAAACTTTGTAGTGTTCATCCCTCTAAATCCTGTGGGAAAAATCACTCTAACCATGATTCCATACTATTTTCAGAGAAAGGTGCTTTCATGCTATTATAAAGTTCCATGGAGCTTCAAGCTCTGACACAGAATTATATGAAAAGGGCATTATGTGAAAAGATACCATGGCAAGCCAGGATCCCAGTGTAGAATCAAAACAAATAAAGTTCTTTTAGATTTTGTCATTTCTGGAGTAAATTAAACCCGATAGTACGTGAGAATATCTGAAGTTTCCTTATGGGATTTTAATTCTAGAAGGATGTTGAGTCACTGTCTAGCAAACTTAAGCACCACTTTTAAGATAAGAGAATACAAAAATACTCCAAAAAGACAGTAAGTTCTTCCAATTAAAATTAACCTAGCCTGCTTGTCTACCTGTCAGTGTGTCATCATTTTGCTAATGTGTTCCAGCATCTTCTATGGTGGATCACTTTAATCCACTGTGAATAAAATGATGCCCCCTTTTGGTCAGCCAGTGGCCTCTTCTGCATAGTGATTCTTAACGTTCTCCAGAGTCAAATTTCACTTCATCATTTTAGAATAGCTTATGATTCTCTAATAAAGGAATGGTCCACAATACAAATGCTTCACATTTCCTAAATGTCATATCTATTCAGAATCACTTTTTCCCACTTCATTTATCACGCTAAGTGGTAATTCTCGTATCTTTCTATTTGGCCACAGCCCTTAGCTCTCATTTTAGCTGCTTTTCAGCTGTCCTTTCCTCTTATTACTGGAGATTATTTTCCTGCTGAAATGAAATATTCTCCACTTTGTCCCTATAGAACTCAACTGGATTTTTTTATCTTCCCACTTCTCTGTCAAGATGTTTTGAATTTAAATCCAAAGTAAGAAAAGTCAGTCCACCCAAGTAGATGTCATCAGTACAAATATACTTTGTATTCATTCAAGTAATAGATAGAAGAGTATCTGTTTTATGCCTGGAAGATGTTAATCTGAATTGCCTCCCTCCAAAAGTTAATTTAGAAATATTGCTAACTGCCGTGATAAAATTTATTACACAAAGGGAAAAATGTGATATGAACAATCTAATTATTCTATTTCTTGAATACTCTGTATATATCATGCTAGACTAAGCAAATTAAAATTAACCAAATCTATTTTTTTTGTCAGTCTCACCATTCTAAAGCAAATGAAATCCAATAATGAGGTTTTTGGAAATTTTTACGGATTAGTGTTCTTTATTTCTAATTAATTAGGGGATGGGGGAACTGCTGGATATTTCAAAATATTTTTGGCTAAAATATGGGACACAAGAAAAACAGTGTTATAAAGTTATTAAGTAGGATGTAGATATCCAATGTATGTGCGATCATGCATGATACAAAGTACATTAAGTTAACATAATGCTTGACTTCTTATATTGGTAATGTCCACTAGGACTAAGAATTCTGATTAGCTTATTTTCACATCAACAACTCTGGATATTTTTACTTAGAAACAGTCATTGGATAATTCATCTCTATTTATACATAAGCTTAAAAATGTATGACTGTGTTGTTTCTCACATTGTGGTGAATAATATTACTTTTTCTCCTACTTTTGTCTTTGATTTCATAAAACATACAAAGAAATCTATTTGGCATATTCTTCAAATCAGGGAAATGGCTTACCACATGCCTATTCTCAGATGCTTTTTTATTACACAAGGATTTTTTTCAGTAATAAAAAAGTTCAGAAATTTAAAAAATGTAGACGATTCACTAATTATGATCATCTGGATTTACACAAGTGCAGACGAATTGGCACTTCAGCATTATCATGAAAACCTGTAAACATTTAGGAAATCACTGTAGGGAGACCAAAATTATTTACAAAGGATCATTTATTAAACACTTTTCTTTTTACAAAATACAAAGATTGTTGTTCTGCATGAATACATCATATATGAAAAAATAATGTGTTTTTACTGAATTTAATTTGAAAACATTCAGAATTTTACCTTCTACCAACTTGAGGAATCGATTTTGTTTTGCAACTTGTCTACCATGGCCAATCGGGGGGGAACCCTTTTTCTTGTTAATTAAATCATATTCACAACAGCTAACATTTTATAGAAATAAAATCAGACAATGTCTGTCATACAAAGCTCTTTCTGCAAGTAACTGATTTGCCTATGATCCTAATTTTTTTTTCCAAGCTATAAGATAGGAAGAATTGAGGAGCTAGGTAAGTTTTATAATAATGTATTAGCAGCAGTTGATAGAAAATGCAACATAAGATTTGTTTTGTCTGTGGTACAAGAATATGTCCTATCAGACTCTAATGTATTTTTCTCTACTCAAACAGAAGTAAGCATGTGCTGATTGTTTCTGGGATGACAGAATGTATAAAAAGACAAGAAGCTGGCTCTGGCTGTCATTGTGAGTGCCTATTTTCATCAGCTAATACGAATGCATTGCTAAACTTAGTGAAGACAGTAAAATGACTTAAGGGTAATATATACAGAGTTAAAATACATTTTTTAATCCACTTAAGAGTGATTCAGGCACTGTGGCTGTTCAGGATAAAATGTCTCATGGTTTATTCTTGATAGTAGTGTAATTGTCAGTGCAAGCAAGAGCAAATACCTGCCCACTGTCACACACATAACCTCGGACATCTGGAATGTTCAGAGCAAATTCACCTTCTGCATCTTCACTCTGGAGGCACCTTCAATGCACATGTCTCATAGTTTGCTCTTGATAGCAATTTAATTTTCAGTGCAAGCAAAAGCAAACACAAAGCTGCTCACTGTCATACACACGACCAACACATCTGCAATATTCAAAGCAAGTTCACCTCCATCTTCACTGTAGTAGAAACTTTAATAAGTGGCACTTAGTGTAAACCCTCTATATATCATGAGAAACAGACTCGAGATGCCTGAATTTAATAATATTAAAAATCACGGTCCTAGTCATCTCTCTGTGTAAACGATGTTCGAAGAAGGCTTGCCATCACAACATTTCTTTCCTGAGAATGGAGCTGATCCCCTCCGTGTATATCATAAGTGTGCATGCTCTGAGCTGTGGTCACTGTCGTGGCTGTCTTCATTCGCTAGAGAGTCCCCTGTTTGTTGGAGAGTGGCTGCACCGATTCCCGAAAGCTCTGAAGGGAGAAGTGTTCCTTTTTTCACATTCACCAGTTCCTTTTCTCGAGCAGCAGCTCCTTGCTGTCCTCCTTTTACTCTCTTCCACTTCATTCGCCTGTTCTGGAACCAGACTTTCACCTTTAACGAAGAAAGGGAGCAAACAAAAGAAAGCACGAAAGTTAAATGGACCATTTTATTCTTCCTTTTTGGTCATCAGTGAAAAAAGTAGCTTTTCAAAGGCTTATACAAACACACTATGAAAGAGTGAATAGGAAAATAAATCAACATTGAATTTAATCATGTCCCATGTTCATAATTTTAAAACTTTCAGAAGGTACCAAGGACTATATTTCACGTTTTATGACATACAGTATAAAAAATAGATGGGAAAGTACTCTATCATTTTAGGTGGTTCAAAGGTATTTAGCTTTATAAAGAGTTTCTGTGAATTAGAACTAACATTTAATAATTGTCTGGGTCAAACAACAGCCCTCCTCCCGCCCCGGGCTGTCAATTCCTGAACCCATTTTAAAAATGCTCAGGGAGGGCTTCCCTGGTGGCTCAGTAGTTGAGAGTCCGCCTGCTGATTCAAGGGACATGGGTTCGTGCCCCGGTCCGGGAAGATCCCACATGCCGCGGAGCGGCTGGGCCCGTGAGCCATGGCCGCTGAGCCTGCGCGTCCGGAACCTGTGTTCCGCAACGGAAGAAGCCACAACAGTGAGAGGCCCGCGTATCGCAAAAAAAAAAAATGCTCAGGGAGCTACTGATGAAGCTACATCTGGAAGGTCATTCTGTGCCGCTGCAGTCCACGGCTGCATTCCCAAAGCTTTACTTGACCATTCCACCTCAGAGTGAATCCATCTTCTTTTGAACTATGCTTTTCTGCCCTTAGTACTTTTATTTTACTTTACATATATGTGATTCCAATGATTTCCTCAAAACACGATCGAGATCCAAAATTTTCACTGATACTTGTTAATTGCTAATACTGAGATTGTATATTATGTTAGTCTCATCAGCTTTGTAGAGACATGCGTTAAATGACCATCCATGACCACAACCATAATAATTAATGGCATCATTTCACTTTCTTGTTTAAGAGGAACTGACTTCCTTTCCTGCTGCACTTCTCATCACTGTATATTCTTATTAGGCTAATTATTCCTTTTACATTGCATTTCTCTGTCTACCCCACTCAAAGTTACCACAAGCCTGAATTTTGTGTTTATCATCCCCAAGCCCTTATTTGAAACAAAGAAATAAACAGAGACAACAGCTTTTTTCACTACATGTGACCCTAAAGAGTACTGTTTAATTTTGCCTGTCTTTTAGATTTATCGAAATGGAATGTTTTTAACTATAGCCTTCTTGCCTTATCCATGTTGATTCAAGGGACTGCATTCATTCATTTTTCATGACTGTATACGATTTCATTGTGTGAATATATCACGGTGTACCCATTCTCCTGTTCATGGACACTTGAACAACTTGTTTTTTTCCATTATAAATGATGCTGTTATAAATATTCTTGCATTTGTGTTGTGATAAACATGTGATAGAACTTCTCTGAGTATACACTCAGGAGTTGCCATCATACACAGGGTGTATGAATGTTGAATTTAACAGGATAATACAGAAAAATTATTTTCTAAAGCTTCATCAATTTAACCCCTCCACAGTCCGGGGTGTAAGAGTTCTTACCAGTCCACATCTTTGTCAATATTTGGAGTTATCAGTCAGTTTTTTTCCAACATAATGACTATAAATGTTATCGCACCATCTTCTTAGTTTGCATTTCCTGATTACTATGAAGTACAGCATCTTTAAGTGTTTATGGTCCATTTGTATCTCTTCTTTTGTGAAATGCCTCCACATCTTTGGGTTACACTGAGTTGTTTTTGGATTTAATTTCATTCCTTATGGACTCTTAAAATATGTTCTGAATGCTCATTTAATGCTTTGTGGTTATATGGCTGTTACTATAGTCTCTCAATTTATAGTGTGTCCATTTCCTTTCCTTAGAGTATCTTTTGATGATCAGAAACTCTAAAATTCATTATATTCAAATTTATCAATTGTTTCTCTTATGGCTATCTTTTTCATGTCGTCTCTAAAAATCTTCTTTCTTCTGAGACCATTAAGATATTCTTCTTTGTCTTCTAAAAGTTTTAAGGTTTGCATTTCAAATTGGAGTGCTCAATCCATGACGTACTGATTTTAGTATATACTGCAAAGAAAATTTCTAAATTTACTTTATTCCACTTGTATAATAAGTTATTCCAAGACCATTTAACGAATAGTCCACCCTTTTTCCAGAGATTATTGTTTTCAACTTTGTCATACATCAAGTTTCCATTTACACATAGCTTTATTGATGCACTCATTTGTTATATCCTTTTGACAAAACCGCAGTCTTAATTATTATAATTTCATAGTAAGTCTTTATATCTGGCAGAGATAGTTCTGTTTTATTCTACTCCAGGAATATTTTGAATATTCTCCATTTTCACTTTAGAAACAATCTCAATTTCTGTAAATGCAGAGTGCTAAAGAGAAAGTAAAGAGAAACATATTACATTTCTAAAGATGTACTTATTTTAGTGGTCTTCAAATCACAATACTCCATCAAAATTTGTACAGTTTTCTCAGCTGCTGGCACTAAAAAACATTTAAACCAAGTCATTTCTCAACTCTTTCACTGTTCTATCAGGCCATAATTAAAATCTTGTATCTTACATTATCCATACATATATTAATCCATTTAACAATCAAAAATAAGAAAATGTAGGAAAAGATTGCTTAGAAACGCAGAATATGTAGTAAAATAGACTGATTAAAAACAAGCTGATTGGTGTTCTTGTATTATTATTACTTAATAGCCAAATGACAAGCTGTGATTTTTAATCACATATCTACTTAGGGCTAAGCCCCTATACTGATAGGTGCTATATATGCATTTTTCAAATACTCAAAATTTTTTCTATATGATTCCTGTTTTATAGATGAGGCAGTTGAGACTCAAAGGTTAAGTGACTTGCCTAAGAGTACACAAACGGGAAAAATGTGTTGCCAGAATTTAAACCTGGTGGTTTGTTTGGCTCCAAATTGATTTTTTTTTTTTTTTGGTTTTGTTCCTGTTATATTTCAAACTCCTGCTTTTTAAGCCTTCAGGTTAGAAAAGTAAAGGATATAAAGTATGTGAACTCCATCCATATGATTACTATCATTCAGGTAATTCTCCTACCCAATATAATTAGGTTTGTAAATATGACAGTATTTTCCTGTACTGTAATTTAGGTAATTATACTACTCAATTTAATTACCTTTGCAAGTTTGACATTGCATGTTTCATTAGATCTTTTCCACATGAGTTGGGCTCTACTCCTGGCTTCACTTCTGAGTTTCTGTGTGAATTTGAGAAAATTATACTTCTCTCTGCCTCAATTTTCATATTTGTAATATTGGAATAATGAGCCTTTCAAGATTCTCCATAGGGACATTTTCTCCATGGACAATTCCAGATGGAAGAAACACATCATCATCATTGTCACCAAAGAGTGAAATATCCAGCCAAAATAATCTTGGCAGAAAATGGGAGGAATAGATTTCTTTAAATCTATACTTATTTCCTTTTCTGGGAGGAGGGGTGCATTAATTCTATAATACCAGTATAAAACCTGTTATGTGCAATTCTAAATGAGAAAAATGTAAGAATATGGTATTGATTTTAGAAACAGTATAGGTTATTTTGTGTTGTTTCCTATGTCTACCATGTGAAATTTTGCCATTTCATTTTCTTAAACAGACAAATGAAAGACTTCAGAGTTTTCAATAGTAGCTATGTATCAATATATATACATGGATATATAGATATATGCATGTATATGTGAAAGCATTTGATGATTATATAATAAATCTAATAATTCTAATACCTTTAGGTATTTTCTTGAGGTATTTCTTGAAATGCCTTGAGGTATTTTTAGTTCAAGCTACATATTTGATACAGGAACTCCATGAATTTAGTAATGGAACAAAACACAGAAACAGATGCATGATGAGTACACCATATAAAAATGGGAAGGAAGAGTACAGAACTTCAAAAGTCAGTGTGTCCAGCTGTATTTTCAAATATACTATAAAATATTGGGATGAATTGAAATAAGGAGAGGAAGATTTTGGGGAAAAGCATATGTTTTTCTACAACCATCACAGCATTAAAAACAAATCTATAAAAGTATTCCGGATTATGTCAATCTTGCTATTAGAATAATAACTCCATGGTTTTATAAATAAAGAAACTTTATAGTTTAATTTATTATCACTTAATAATCCAGCTTCATTGGCTGGATTGAAAAAATACTTTTGTAAGATAGCTAAAGAATAATCATTCAAATGCTTGACAATTTTTAAAATATGCAAATTATTTTGATTAAAATTTGCAAGTGTGTTTCATATAATAATCTGCACTTATAAACTAAGTAGAGTAAAACTAATCTTGTGTTTCCTTGGTGACTTGGAATCTCTAGTCATTCATTCATACACTCAATATTACTGAATGTTTAGTAACAGGTAAGAGGGGTTAGATTGAGGAATGTGTACAAATAAATAAGAAATAGTTCCTGCCCTCAAGGGCAGTTTACTGACTGTATATGAGGCCTTTGGCATATACTGAGGTGAGTAAAGATTAGCTTCATCTTTTACAGAATATCCTTAAACTGCTTGTTGTTGTAGTTGGTGTCATTGCTGATCCCCTAATAAGAGGTTCCCCCAATGGTCCATGAGATGGCATGAACTCTACCCCTACATTCAATGTCCCACACTGTTTTGCTGCCACACAATTATTATAGCAAATGATTTCTTTCCTCTGGGAATCTCATGCTCTTGTTGTTACTGGCATCCTGTGTGTCTCTGAATTTTTTGTTCTACTAACCTAGGGTAGTACCTTAGGTGCTAGGAAATTGGATCATCAAATATTTTATATACAACTAAAACAAATCTGTCCATCTTGGAGTATGCTATATAAATTTTGTGAACTTTTATTATTTTATTTGTGCTTAAACTCAATTTATCTCCTATCGGCAATTTCTCTGGAAATGCTGGTTAACGAGTTTGTTTGTTTGTTTTTAGTATTTCCTTTTTTTAAGATTGGATCTAGGGCAAGATTCCATATGAAGTATGTTTTGTTACACAGTATGATCAATAACTCAGATAAAAATAAGTTCTTTCTCCCACAAGAATCTGAGTAAGGAAAAAATACCATTGTTCATGAAACCAAAGCAATATGAACCGAACTTATAGCCTCTTAATATTTCTGCATGAAGGTAATATTTTTCAAAAAAATCTTCAAAATAAAAAAATAACAAAGGAAATAATAGCCTGCAGGATTAGTAGTAAATATTTAAAGTGCTCAGTTATAAACCTTACTTTTCAGAACATCTGATTATTATGAAGCCTCACTTTTTAATCCCCTAGTTTACAAGTATTTAGTATTCACATTGCCTGGATAACCAAACTACTATTTAAATAAATAGGAAAACATTTTTTCACATCTTGACTCTCGTTACTGAAGAAAGCAGCTAAGAGAATCTTACTGTAGCTAATATGTTTAAATGATATTTCAGAATCTAGAAATCTAATTTTTCTCTTTAATAAAAATACTGTAACTGAGAATCATTGTTACTATTTGCTAAACATTCATTTTATCTCTTTAATTTATTTAGTCATTCACATATGGCCTTCTATGTATAAGTTCATAACACCTGTCCTTGAGGGTTCACAATATATCAGGAGAACACAAATGAAATATGTAGCTGTATTGTCATACAATTTTCTAAAATGGCCAGAGGCAAACTGGTTGATAGAAAGTAGAATCTATATAATGCTATAACCCATATTTATAGACTACCATAAATGTCTGTCTTTTGAAGAAACAATCATAACACGTAACATCTGGATGAAAACGAAATATTTCAGTGACATATCTAGATGTCTCTAAACATCTGGAGTTTGTAGATTTAAAATTTCAACTGTTTCTATTTGTATATGAACACTTGAAATACTGTAAACACTAACAAATATTTATTTACATCTTTAACATGTGAAAACATGCAAAGGAGTAATTGTATGAATATAATTTTATCACCGGTGTGATTAAATTTGATCATGGCGGCTGATCTAGTAAACCTACTGTATCAGTAAATGGATCCCAGTAAGACTTATCTAAGTAATTCAGTGGCAAAGTCAGTGGTTAAACTGAAGAATTAGAACCAAGAATGCTCTATAAGGTAAGGATGAAAAATGGGGGAATAGTAAGCTTGTTTACTCTTCCTGTCTGAATAGATTTATATCTGATTAAGAGAAGGAATTCCTCGGCTATTTCCAAGAAGCACATGGGAGCTACCGGTTGACTGCTGTTTCTATAGCAGTGCAACAAGGGGTTGGGACATGGGGTGTGTGTGTGTGTGTGTGTGTGTGTGTCTGTGTGTGTGTTGGGGGGTGAAGGGGGTTAGGACATATTCCATGACTAACGCCTGAATCCCTGCGTAGAGGACTGCCACTCACCTTTCTCCTCTATTTTAACACAATGTTTAAGACCAGGAAATCATTTTCCGGCCTCTAAAATTTTCAGTTTCAAAGTCTCTTTTTTTCTTTTTGTACTTAGAATGCTTGAGAACCAGGCTCACTAAAAAAAAATGTAGTCATAAAACATTTACTATTTCACACGACTTTGAACAAACTGAATACGCATCAGCCATTGGCAGCTGTGGGCAAATAACATGTTGAACAAGAAATAAACTATTTTCTAGGCAACAAATGAAATTCTCCATAATAAATGGTAAAGCAATGGGTACTATTACAAGCTAATCATATGTATTATATTCTCCTTAACAAAAATGCAGCCAGAGTCATCATTCACATGATGAGCAAAATTCTTAGAGGACTGACCACTTTTAAATTTGACCCTTTAGAAATGTCACAGTAGTAGTAAATGCTAACAATTATACCTCTTTTGTCATACCTGATGAAATTCAATTCAAATGACCTACTTTATTAATATGAATTTACAGTGAAAATTCACTACACTATTTCTATACAAGATTAAAAAAACAGATACATCTTTTAGTTATTCTAAGTGAAATACTGTTTAGCTCAGTATATCATGAGTAAATGACTTCAGCAAATCTAAGTGGAAATATCAAAACTAAATTAGGCATTTTTCTCCATTACTGTGTTAACAAATACCTGAATAGCAATTCTTGAATACATGGAAATTGTGTATTCTGACCCACAGCTGCTACTTACCTTGTTTAAACTACTAAGATCAACTAGAATGATGACCTTTGCTCGCAACATCTTGCCTAATCTCTGGGATAATGTTTAACAATAGTTAGCAATATATCACAATCAGTATATACAATTTTAAGAAATGAACTTTATCCTAGCCACTGTCTAATTAAGTGAAATCTATCAAATGTAAATATTTGATTGAAACACAGAAACTCACCATTCTTATAAGAGCAGTAGAATATTGGCAATTCTTATGATTCAATCTAATTAAATATTCTGATTATGTCTTGACAACTAATTTCAAGATCAGAATACATGTGAACCTTCACTACACTTTTATTAGATTTTGGGACTGTCTCCAAAATTATTCTAAGAACTTATAATGGCAATTATTACTATCATATGAATATACACTGACCACAAAAGTATTCAGTAATTTCAATAACTGGGAAAATTTCAAAAAATTGAAAAAAAACTGTTCAGCATAAGAATTAGAAGTGATAAAGAGAAATGAAGTTAAAATCCATCCTAAGTTAAATACATCTCAGGTTTTCATGAGGAGTCATGGAAATAGGGAGTTAATTGGTAGAATGTCTTTTATAGCCAAATTCTCTAGAAATTGTCCATTATTAGATCTGTATTTACTATTTTATAGATGTCATAGAACATATGCAATGCTCTATATACATTTTTAGATAACAGAACATCTCTTTAAAGTTGAAGATGTTAACATAAAACTTGAACCAGCTTCTCAAAATTTCCAGAAGCTTCTTAGTTTTAGAATTCATTTTAAATTACATGAAAAAAACGTATATGATCGCAAGGATACTGTGGAAAAGGAGTAATCTTTCATTACAGAAGATTTTTTCTTTAACATTACACTTTAAATGATGATCTGTGTTGCAACGCATATGTTTCAGAATGTTACTGTCGATTTATTGATTAAATATAAGTTAATTATTTGTTTCCTTATTGAGGAAATACCTAAAATTAAGGCTCATTTTATATGTGTGTGTATATACACATAGGTAGATAGCGATGTATCTGTATATCTCTATGTCTATCTCTCTATTCATCTACCTAAGAACGTTTTAAAAAATAGATTCTTTACATACTCTCAAGGCTGGTTCAATAAGGGTGGAGTCTTATTTTTCTGATTTTTTTCTATATTATTTCAAACTTGGATATTTACATTGGTAAATGGTTAGGGTTCAATTGTTTATTTCTCAGCCTTCTACTTTATACAGCTAATATCTCTGAAAATTAAGTTAGGAGAGGCTGGAATTGTTAATCTTCTCTTTATAGATTTTGCTTTATTGTTGATATTCTTAAATTTTACATCATAGCCTTTGTTTTGTGGAACCTAAGGCAGTTCTGAATGTGGCTTTTAGAGCTCACCACACATTGTCGATATGCATTTCTTTAAAAAAACAAACAAACAGCATCACTCAGGAAATATCTCTTTTTATTTTGAACTAAGATTCCATTGTATATTCCACCATCAAATTGTCCACCCTATTCTACCCCATTTTTCCCATCCGAGTCAAATCATATTTAATCTCTCAAATTAGCAGGCACACCATGATTTAAGCAAAAGAAATATATAATATGTGACTGTTAAATACTACTCTAAAGAAATGAGGAAATATCTAAAATCACTGGCTACACAGGTATTCTTGGATTACCTTGAATAGACAATATGTCTGATCTTGGAGACATAATTTATTACCTAAGTAACTGAAAGTATTCACAGAAATGTATAGAAATGAAACTGCAAAGGGGAGGGATTGTGCAAAATGCTGAGTAAAACACAAAATCACTGTTTATTTGGCACAGGAAAAATTCTCCTTCACAGTCATCCAAAAAATGGACGTCTATTTGGAAAATACTTGGCATTGAGCCATTTAATGATTTATGAGTAACAAACAAAACATAATCCCTCTCATTCCCACTAATGTAATATGATCCAACTAGGTGGGATTTTCCATTTATCTTGGCAGAGGTATCATGAATTCAGGCTGTTTATCCTGGTAATCTTAGCTTACAAATCTGCAACATTGCACCTTTGATTAGCTCTGTGAAATGATTTTGTGAAAAGGAAGGATCTCCCATTCTTTCTATATTTGGCAGCCTTAACTCTATAAATATGTCCATTTTGTCACTCCTATAGTTTTATGCAGCTGCCTTCCCTCTTCTTCCCATTGTGAGACATTAAAAATTTGGCATGAGCTTTTTCCAAGTGTATCTGGATGGATGAAAAAGCGGAATAAGCTTGTCAAACTTAAAAAAAATCTTGGGACAGGAGGGTCTTTAGACTGACTGGCTCTTCAAAGTATTCCAAGTGGGTCTGCCAACTGAGGATTATTAGATGTTGACTGAGAAGGGTATACGAGAATATGTTGTACACTTGAGGCTGTAAATTAGAAACTGGAAGGTTACTAGAGTGGTAACTGTTCCACAAAAAACCACTATATAATTAAAATATTTAAAGCTCAACTTTGTTCCAGTGTATCCATTTTTATTTAACATAAAACAATTTTCTTGAACACCTAAGTGCTAACATGGAATTCCCTTTGCAGGATAAGCCTCTTTTTCTCCTTCTTTCTTCTTCCTCTTTGGCCCGATGGAGTTCAAAGGGGATTACAGACTTCCCCTACCCGTATAGGCATTGCATTATGGGAGACACAAACATAAAAGTCCTATTTCTTTGGAGATTTCAGAACTATTCTTCAGGTTTGAAAATTTGAGTCCTGAGTGATATTTAAGGATTTAGTGTACCTTACTTTTCTCTAAAAGGAAACCTAATCATTATTGCAAATATTTATAATCACATGTATGTGGCCCATCAGAGCATTGTGGCAAGCATATTGATTGGGTGATATAAACAAGGGAGCAGTATCTACAAATAACATATCAATTATACATATATACATATCAAATATACATATATACACACACATATCAAATATACATATATTATACATATATGTATATTATACATAAACAGTATCTACAAATAACATATCAATTATACATATTTTATAGGCAATTATGTAAATTTTCTAAATAAAATTACATCTAAAAACTGTTTCTGGTTATAAAGTAAGTTTTCATTTAGGAGAAAGTTATTTCTTGTGAAACAATTCTGCTATTAATGGAAATGATTCAATATTTGTTGTTTTTTCCCTTTACATTACTAGAACAAACAAGTTCTTTTTCTATATTTGAATTTTGACAAGCTTTTAAAAAATCAATAAAAAAATTTTTTAGGAGATTAAACTTCTATTAAAGTTAAGGAAAACACTGAGCAAAATGGAGTTAGATATAATATTCTTTGGTGTATACATTTAAGTTACTTTAATAAATCTCATGTTATTTTAAAGTGTGGAAAAAATCTTGCAGCAGAATGGAACTGAAAAATTGTACATCTATAATTAGAATATTTTACATGTGGAAATCCTATAAAAGGGGAGTTATTTAAGATTTCATATGTCAAGATATAGATTACATAGGTAAGTATGTATGACATTAATGCAAAATCAAAGTAATGGAATAGCTGTATCTCAATTAAAAGAAGATGAATGCAAATGGTTCAGTTTATAACTCTATGTTTATAATTTTAAAAGCCCAACCATGAGAAAATGAACTGAAAATATCTTACTGGGATGAGCACTCTGGCATCTTGGAGGAATATGCTTTCAGACCTTTAAGAATAGCAAAATTGATTGACAGCATACAATATTTTTCTGATGAATTTAGCATAGTAAAATTCAGCCCAGAATAAAAGCCTTCAGATTCTTAATTTAAGATATTGAATGTGCACAGAAGTAGAGGAAAAAGACATGAACATTTGGCATAACCAGAAACATTCTCTCAGATGACCCTGTCATTCCTCTCTTTTGATATTCAACACTCATCACAATAGTGAACACTTGTTCAATTTTTGCTTCTTCCATGAGTTCTACCAGACTTGTCCAGCTTATTTTAACAAGATTTTATTTCTATCATTTAGCTCAACAAATATTTGTGTTACAAAAGGATTAACTCACTATGCCTTGCATAGCAAAGAAGTTTTCCCCCCTCTTGGTGATAGATTTGTTTTATAGTTTATGCTAAGATTTCTTTCACATTCATTGTGACATATAAACCTGAGTAGAAGAAAGAGAAGGTAGTTTTAATTTCCATTTTAGGCCTTGGGGAGATTGTTACTTGCCTAAGAATACCCAATTCCAATTGGCAAATCTAGGATTTTTGTTCAGATTTTTCTCATAACAATTAAATTTTTTTCTGACTAACAAAAACTAAAGACATAATTTTGATTGGGAATTTAGATTCCACATGCATCCATCATATTTTCTTATTAACTTGCAAAACCGTTAATAGAGATTTATAGGATAAAAAAACTCTTCTACACAATACCAAATTTTGAATTCTTTGAAAACCTAATTAACTCTTAGTGTTTGTTGTTGTTATTTTTTCCCTTTATGAGGCTATAGTTAGATTGTTTCCCTAATGACCTCCAAAAAATTTTGCCTTCCTTCCATGTGTCTACTCCCATAGGCGGTCCTCTCTTACAATGACACGGAACTTGGTCATATGATTCACTTTAGACAATGGGACATTAGTAAATATGATGCGAGCAGAGGCTTTGAAAGCCCTTGTACGTTGGCGTTTTTCCTCTAACTACTCCTGGGAATGCTTCTACCACCATTTGTGAATCCCAGGGAGCCTATTAGAAGATGAAACCACATATGCAACAGGGACAAGATGTCCCAGGTGAGGCTGCCTACACCAACCAATTCTTAGTTACCCACCAGCTGACTACAGTTCCATAAGGGCTCTAGGTAAGGCCAGAAGTAGGCCAATTGAGCCCAGTCAAAATCTTTGATCCTCAAAATTTTGAGCAAATTAAATGTTGGTTATTATTTAAAGCCATTAAGACTTTTGAGTGGCTTGTTACACAGCAAAGGCTAAGTGATACAAATTTTAAAGGGACCCTTTTGAAAAAAACAAAGATTAAAATTGTGCATGTGCGTGTATATAGTGTGTGTGTGTGGGGGTATGTATATATATGTACATAAGTTTTTCACATAATGGCTTCTGATTCTTTTCCAAGAATGGCAAGTCAGTTAGAAAAAAGAAGAAATACCCAAAATACCTTCAAAATTCCCAAACCAAATTTAAAGAATTTCTCCTAAAAAGACATTATTCTTAGCCAAAAGTGAGACCTCTGCTCTATGATCAGATAATGACAGGTAACCATAGGACATTCCCAGAAAAGAAAGCACAGATCTTGACTTTTCTCTAGACTAAACACAGTAATGCATCCCATATTTCTGTAGATTACAAGCAAACTCTAGTTTCTTATTTCCTTTATGTATCATTTAAAATATAGTTTCATTTCCTAGAATTCACTGTCTCTATACAAAAACATTAATGTATAATTCCACCCTCCTTCTTTTTTTCTGTTTCCAGTTAAAAAAAAAAAAAAAGCGAAAAAACAGAGGTCTGACAATGTAGATTTTGGATCCTGCTTTCCAGCATGCCAAATGTATACTTATGGAGAGAACTTTGTATGTGAAGTTCAAGGGAATGAAAATGTTGTGCTCCATAACTTCGGTACTTGTCGTAATATTTAATAAAATATAAACTGCCAATAAATAAAACCACATAAAAGTGTTCCTCTGTATATTTTCACTACCCAGAATTATCCTACTAAAACCTGAAATACAGAAATTAACAGAAGGAGAGCAGATGATTGAAGAAGTTGGATAAAATAACTTGCTCTCCTAAGATAGTATTCATCTGTCCACACTATGTTGATATTTCTTTGCTTCCAGTGGGATCCCTGAAGGAGGTGCATACAGTGGAAGAGGAAATGAGACTCTACTCCTAAGAGTGCCAATCAAAACTGCACTGTCCATAAAGATGTTTGCATTTGCCTTTCAGGAATGTTTTCCTAAAGATTAGCAACTATTAACCATCAGTAGGGTAGATTCTCCTAGGGAAAATCAGAATCCATATAAGGAGTGCTCTGGGAACACTACTGGAGTAAATCATATGACATTCAATTAAAATACAAGAAAGGACCTAAAAAGTAATTAATTAAAAATATTATTTAGGTCTTATTAACTGGTGTCCACAGGTCACTAATAATTTCAAAGTGTTCTCTAAATGAGTGGGTACCAGAATTTTGAATTTCTGAGACCAAAAATTACTTCAAAAATATTTGAAGTAATGGGGTAGAAATGTTTACCAATGATCTATGTAGCCTTGCTCCCATAATTTCCCAGCTCCCTTGAATTTAAGTAGTACCATTGACTATTTCCGGACATTAGAGTGTAAATGGAAGTGACATGGGTCATTTCCAGGTGAAAACATTTAAAGGTCACTGCATGAACCTCCAACTCGTTCTTACCTCCTGTGGTTACCAAGGACACCACATGTCAGGATGCCAGAGGGTCAGATTGGGTCCCTGAGTGATTATTTGGAGTGCTGGACTTGTAAAGTTAGTATACTGAGAGTGAACAAACAATGAATTTTTTTCTTATGTCACTGAGGTTTGGGGGTTAATGTGCAACATAAACCCTATTCTGAGCAATAGAGGAAACCAACATGGGACTGCCAACTCTCTATTGTGCAAAATAAGGAGATTTTAAAATATAAGCAAATAAAATTCCTCTCCATATGCTGTCATTATATAAAAGAAATAATATTTTAAAATAAAAAAAATAAGAAAGGTACAATCACAGAACAAAGGATGATTCCTTAAACTGAATAAATGCAGTTTTCTATAAAACATGGCTATCTTATTCTTTCTTAATTTTGTCATTTTGCTGGGCAAAAACTTCATCATGAAAGAGAAAATCTGTCTTCCCAATGATATTTAAGAACCACAGAGCTAGATATTTCAAAAATGGCGGGAGAAGACTGTTGACCCAAAGCAATTAAAAATATCATATAATCTCAATATCTGACATTACCTGTCTTTCAGTGAGATCCAGATTCACTGCTATCTCATATCGCCTCAGTCTGGTCAGATAATTATGATGGGCAAATTCTGCTTCAAGTTCTCTGATTTGCTCTTTGGTAAAAGCTGTCCTTTCCTTCCTGGGTTTGCTATTGACTTCTGACTTGTAATTTCCTTCCTGGGAGTCTGAAGATAAAAGAGAGAATTAGATTTAGTTCATTCATTTAAGCATGTTCAATCATATCATTCATACCAGAAACATTTACTGAGTAACTACTTTTCCAGGTAGCGTTAGACATGATAAAAATAGAGAGAGACCAAAGACAGTAAGACTTATCTCAACACGGTGAGATAAATTTCTTTTTTTTCCCAATGTGCCCCCAAGTGACTCACAACCTAATTGGGGAAGTGTCTAGTTTTCTTCTTTTGAAATAGGAACAAAAAACTTAACTGCTCTTAACATGCTGTTAAGATAAAACAAAGCCCCTCTAGAAAACAATTTTATATCTGAAACTATTCAGATATAAAATTTCTTCTAGTAAGTTTTTCAACATAAATTCTTGAGATCTAAGGATGACTAAACAGAGTGATCCTAAGAAATAGTGGTGACTTAGTATGTGACTATCTGAGCAATTCAAATATCTAGCAACTGGACAATAAAAGTCAGTTCAAGCTCAGAGTAAGCATACGTGTGTGTGTGTGTGTGTGTGTGTGTGTGTGTGTATTTATTGGTTTTTTCATTTCAATTTAAGTGCAGTCTCCTTGAAGGCAACAGCAATGCTCTCCTTTTATTTTGAGTAATACTTAGTGCAATGTGGAATCTGTAAATACAATTTTGTTCATTTAACTCAAAATATGAACAGAGTTTTAAATGTTTTTTCCCTACATATGAGATAAACATAAGATGCACAACACCTAAAATTAGGTACCCAAACACCAAATCTTATAATGCCCTGTAGAAAAAATCATAATTTACAGCAAGCATATCATGCCATCTTTTCTTCTAAGAGTTCAAGACATAATTAACATAGAGTTATTTTACTTATCTTCATAATATCCCTGAGGTGTAGGTTAGAAGACATTCTTAACATACTGAAGAACAGAACGTGTGTCTATAATGGAAAAAAATTCTACATATACAAAGTAATAGATAATCATACCAGCTCTAACAATTCATGTCAAATTTACCTCAGTGAAATATCAACATAATCAAGATAAAGTGGCATGTCTGTACTCGCTCAAAAATTATTCCAATTTTCTAATTATTTTTGAGCCTGTACACACAAATAGTGATGCCTTTACTAGGTAGTGATACAATGAACTCTTCTATGAAGCCAAATGAGAGAAATGATATAGGAAAAATGACGGTCAATCACATTATGAAGTGTGACATTTTTTTAACTGACAAACATAGTATGGTACAGCTTTATGAAGGAACTTTTAAAGTGGTATTTGTTTCTTCATCCAATGATGCTTAAATATGCTATGTACAAAATATTGTTGTTTTTTTTAGTGTTCTTTTCCTTTCTGTCTGGCTGGGGGAAGTCTAACTAAAGTCAAGAGGGGTCTGCATAATGGAAATCCTCTAGACAAGGTGCTCTAATATCAACAGTTTTGATTTGATTCTTACCAGAATCTACGCTGGCCAAATGTAAAGTTTTCTAGGTCTAGTAGCAGCAGTGGCAATAGGTTTGCATCAAAATTTTGGCATACTTGGCCACTAATTTCCTGTGAGGGATCACAGGACATGTTTCACTGACTGGTGCACTGGCACTGCCATAAATTCTTTAGAATTCACAGACCACATTTCTGGGCTTGACACATAGCCCTGTGTTGACTGCCTCCGCACCTTGACAGGGCAGTCAGAGCTTTATCCAGTGCAAAAAGTCGTTTGTGGTATGTTAGACACAGGCTGACTGTATCTGATTGTAAGCCACTGGGACCAGATGAGTTATGGATTAGAAGATGTGTGAGTTCTCAGCTAGGCTGTGTTTACACCATATGAACTTACCAGGCTCTAAGTGGAACTTGCATTATCCACTTTTTTAAGCCACAGATTTGCCAACCTCCAAATCTTTGGTTCATTTTGCTATTCTGGTATTATGTGAACAAAACTTTCCGATGATTGATTTCTTTTTTTTTTTTTTTAACTTTTCCATCAGCTGTACTGGCAGAGGCAAACTCAGTCACAGCCCAGAATATTCAGATAAGTCTCTCTCACAAGGACTCATGTTCTCACGTGAATCGAAAGTATATTTTTGCCAGTTTGGAGCCATGTTTAGTCTGAAATCTGTGGCTGATTATTCTTTATGTGGGGACAATGCTCTTTTCCCTTCAGTAATGCAACTCTGGAAACTGAAAGGAAAGCCAGGGCATTTTTTCTCATAAGCAATTCAGTTGGAATGATTCATGGTTAACACATTCCCTTATATAAGCATGAATGAACAAATTCACATTGAGGAAAGCCTATTAAGTTGTATTTATTTTTGAAACCGATTTCTTTTAACTTTTGCAGTATTCAGCAGTACTTCAAAAATGCCACAGACACATACAAACATACAAAACTTGGGCCAGTTCTTGGAAGAAGGGTTACATGCAGTGGATCTACACGCATGCCCACTGAAACTAGAAATATACAAGAGAAGGTTTATACATCCAGTGACTGAATTTGAACAAAAGTCTGGCTATAATTCAACATGTATATCCAAAAGCAACTTACCAAGTGCCTGAATTCCAAACCAAAGTAGCTCACAAAGTGAAATCCAGTGACTAAAATGATGTGAGTTGTGCACACTTACAATAAGCGCAAATGGAATAGTTATATTGTAATTAACATGACAAAGAGTGGGTATGTGCTTCTTGATTTCATTACCTAAAAGAGAATGTCAATGTAGCTGAGGTAGCACCAATGTCAATTAATTATGTGGGCACTTTTATCCTTGGATCTGTGATTCTGTTGTGGTTTCCACCCATGATGCTCCCACTTTTTCTTTCCTGTGAAAAACATGCTCCTTGGGATTGCATTTCTGGACTTATACTTTCTTATAAGAAAATATAACTTATAAATATAACTTAAAAATATAACTTTTAAACTTATATTTTAAATCTTGGATTTAAAACATTTTTTGACTTTTTTCCCCTGTATTTTGCAAAGTCCATCGTTTGCTGACCCTGAAGCTTCTACTCCTATCACCTGACTAGCTTTTCTTTGGTGGAAAACGGGTGACAGCCTTGGATGAGGCTTTTGGCAAACTGAACATTAGCTTCCATCTGTTTCCCAGCTGTTTCAACTGAGGCAAAACTCCCTCCGTTTTCTTCAACCTCCCATATCCTATGCCAAATGGTAGGTGTTGAGGGGGGAGTCTGGAAACTGCCCTCCTTTCTTGCCTACAACCGCAAACAAAATGTCACCATCTGTACAGTACATTGCAATGTAAAATAGTACAATTGTTGTTTCTCGTCTCAGATACTTTAATGCACATGTGGGTGCACTCTCACACTCCCTCACCGCTTGGAGGAAATGTTGACTTATGTGTTCAGGTATAGTTGGCAGTCCCAGTTCCCTAACCTTTTGCTCCCTGGGACTATGCTAATGGAAGAAGTCTGCAATACTTCCGTGGAGGATAAAAATTGCCCTCCAAGGATCGTTTCTGTCTAGCATTTAGAACTTCTCCACATGTGACTTTTTATTTCCCCTAGTGCAAGAGGATGCCAAAAGATAATAATGTTTTACTGACGACAAGTAATGTGAGGGCTTGGTCTGTTCACTAGTGGCACAGAATGCCTTTTAGCAAAAGAGAAATAATAAAGTATGATTGAGTATATTTTTGGCTACCCTGAGTAAACTTATTACCTTGTTTAAATGAAGAACATAATTTACCAACGTCTGTAAAATATCAAAATGTAAAGGAAGGTCTCCATAGCTTAGACTAAAAGGAATACTTATTTCATATTCTGAAGAAAAAAATGAATACTAAGCCACTGTCTATTCTAGTGCTTTGCAACTTCTTGTGTTAACGTTTTGTAAGCTATTCAAAATGAGAGATATTCTGTTATTATTAACAAAGCTCGGCAAATAGTAGATATAGGAAGCTAATAATTATATTTATATAGGCATAGAGATTGTGGATAGATGTAGGGTAATTTATAGAATAATCCTATTGATGCTAGTAATTTTCACATTTAAACAGGAAATTGCCTTCCTTATGGGAAACTTATCCTACTTGCTACTCCAGCTTCTTAATGAGTGGGCATTTCAGCCTTTCCAGATTTTTTTTTTTTTTCAGAGTAAATAATCTTCCCCAGGGGTTCTTAAATCCTCTAGGTGATCCACTCTCCAGATTTGAGAACCACAATCATAGTGAGCTACTATTACTAATGAATGTGGCTATTATACACTGAGGTATGTAAGGGAAAAAAAGGATTGAAAACTACTATGCTAAATCTAGAATAGAAATTAGCATTGAAAATATCCACTGTTTCTTATATCATTGATGTGAAAAATGTAGAGCTACTATAACAGTTTCCCTTATAAAGCAAACCCAAATTTCAAAGACCAAAAAAAAAAAGAAATTTCCATTTTTAGTAACAGTTTAGTAATAGTAACAGTTGTATTCAACATGTAAAAGTCATTCTATGGGCTGGACCAGTGACTATCAATTGGTGAATGTACTCTTTTACCATCCAGCCTCCCTCCTCACTGCCTCCTTGATTACTCACAGGATTGTCTAGTATGCTTTCAGGAATGAAATAAGTCAGATAAATCTCACATTAGTGAAACTGAAGATATATTTATTTTTATTACATTTGTGTTGCCAATTGTATGTTTTGAACAAATAATTTATCAAGGATACCCTATTTACTTCTGTTAAAGGCATTTAGGTTCTTACTTGGTGGGAGATATTGAAAGATTAACTGTATATAGCTAAAACTTATGTAATAGAATAGTTACTATTATGTCAGAGTAAATTTTAGTTTACAGATTTGACTTTTTCCCAACACACTTGGGCATAATTTTATACAACTAATTCTTAAAGTGAGAAAAATCAAAATTCAGTGTACATGATTGTGTCAGTATTTAGCATTAGCTACTTACATAAGCAAATATTATAATTGGTAACATTACAGAATCATACCACATGATGTAATTACATAGAGGAAAAGAGTATGAAGACTTGAGATACTTTATAAAATCTATGTATTTTTAGGTCACATTTTAGAATGAGAGCGAAAGAGAGAGACATAATAGCACAAGATTCTTCTTAAATTAGTACCAATTTAATAACTTAGTATGAATCTGGATATAAATGACTTGAAAACAAATACCTCAGAATATACATAAAAATAAAATATTGGGGTCTCTTAAAGTCACCCACACCTTATACATAGATGTTTCCCCACAGTAGGTAATAATCTTACCTTGGCATTGCATTGTATTCTGAGGATAAACTGGCAAATATTATAACAAAGCCCTTCTCTTTGCTTCCTCCCTCCTCTATAATTTTAAGATGATAGCAGTTATACGAATTTTAGCCAATTTAAAGTAGATACGGGCATTTTAACAATATTAATTCTTCCAATCCAGGAGTACAGGATATCTTTCCATTTTTTGTGTCTTCTTCACTTTCTTTCATCAATGTCTTATAGTTTTTAATGTATAGGTCTTTCACTTCTTTGGTTAAATTTACTCCTAGGTATTGATATTTTCTTCTTTTTGATGTGATTGTAAATGAGATTGTTTTCTTGAGTTATCTTTCTGATAGTTCATTTCTAGTGTATAGAAATGCAACAGATTTTTGTATATTAATTTTGTGTCCTGCAACTTTACTGAATTCATTTATTAGTTCTAACAGTTTTTTTGGTGGCATATTTAGGGTTTTCTATATATAGTATTATGTCATCTGCAAACAGTGATGGTTTTTACTTCTTTCTTTCCAATTTATGTCTTTTACTGCTTTTTCTTTACTAATTGCTGTGGCTTAGACTTCCAATACTATATTGAATAAAAGTGGCAATAATGGACATCCCTGTCTTGTTCCTGATCTTAGAGGAAAAGCTTTCAGCCTTTTACCATTGAGTATAATATTAGCTGTAGCTTTGTCATACATGGCCTTTATTATGTTGAGATGCATTTCCTTTATACCACTTTGCTGAGAGGTTATTTTTTAACCATAAATGGAAGTTGAATTTTGTCAAATACTTTTTTTTGCATCTATTGAGATGATCATGTGATTTTTATCTTTCATTTTGACAATGTGGCCTATCACGTTGATTGATGTGCAAATGTTAAACCATCCTTCAAAAATTCCACTTGATCATACTAATGTATTGTTAATACATTAATGTATCGTTAGATTTGGTTTGCTAATACTTAATGTATTGTTAGATTTGGTTTGCTAATATTTTGTTGGGAATTTTTGTATCTATGTTGATCAGCAATATTGGCCTGTAATTTTAGGTGTGTATGTTGTTCTTGTTTGGTTTTGGTATCAGGGTAATGCTGATCTCATAAAATAAGTTTGCAAGTGTTCCCTCTTCCTCAATTTTTTGAAAGACTTTGAGAAGGATATGTATTAACTCTTCTTTGAATGTTTGGTAGAATTCACCAGTGAAACATCTGGTCCTGGATTTTGTTTGTTGGGAGGTTTTTGATTAATGATTCAGCCTTCTTACTAGTAATCAGTATGATCGTATTTAATACTGTTAAAATGTCCATACTATCCTAAGCAATTTACAGATTCAATGTAATCCCTATAAAAATTCCAATGCATTTTTAACAGAACTAGAACAAATAATTCTAAAATTTGTATGGAACAACAAAAGACCCCAAATAGCCAAAAACAATCTTGAGAATGAAGAACAAAGCTGAAAATATCATGCTCCTTGATTTTAAACTATATTACAAAGCTATAGCAACCAAAACAATATGGTATTAGCATAAAAAACAGACATAGAGATCATTGGAACAGAAGAGAGAGCCAAGAAATAAATCCACCATATATGGTTAACTAATTTACAACAAAGGAGGTAAGAATACACAATGGAGAAAGGACAGCTTCTTCAATAAATGGTGTTGGGAAATCTGGACAGCTATATGCAAAAGTAAGAAACTGAACAACTATCTTACACCGTATACAAAAATTAATGCAAAATGGATTAAACACTTGAATGTAAAACCTGAAACCATAAAATTCCTAGAAGAAAACATAAGCATTAAGCCCCCTGACATTGGTCTTAGCAATTTCTTTTTTATATGACTCCAAAGTCAAAGGAAAAAAAGCAAAACTAAACAAATGGGACTACAGCCAACTAAAAAGCTTCTATACAGTGATGTAAGCCATCAAAAAAATGAAAAGGCAACCTAGTAAATGGGAGAAGATATTTGAAAATCATATTTCCAATTGGGGGTAATGTCTAAAATATATAAAGAATTTATACAACTCAATAACAAAAAAAAACACTTGAAAAGATGCTCAACATCACCAATCATTAGGGAAATGCAAATCAAAACCACAATGAGATATAATTTCACATCTGTCAGAATGGCTATTAACAAAAAGACAACAAATAACAGTGTAACAAATAACAGTGTTGGTGAGGATGTGAAGAAATGGGAACCTTCATGCACTGTTTGATGGGAATGTAAGTTGGTACAGCCACTATGGAAAAACAGTATGGAAGTTCTTCTGAAACTTAAAAATAGATCTACCATATGATCCAACAATTCACTGAGTGTCTCTCCAAAGAAAATAAAAAAACTAATTCAAAAAGATATACACATCTTCACTGCAGCATTATTTGCAATAGTCAAGATATGGAAATAACCTAAATGTTCATGGATGGATGAATGGAAAAAGAAATTGTGGTATACATATACAATGGAATACTACTCAGCCGTAAAAAAGAATGATGTCTTACCATTTGTGACAAAATGGATTGACCTTGAGGGTATTATGCTAAGTGAAATAAGTCAGAGGAAAACAAATACTACATGATTTCACTTATATGTGGAATCTAAAAAGCAAAACAAAACAAACAAACAAAACAAAATAACACCCAGGCTCACAGATACAGATTGGTGTTTGCAGAGGAAGTTGATGGCCTGGGGGGCCATGAAATGGGTGAAGGAGATCAAGAAGTACAAATTTCTGGTTATAAAATAAATAAATCATGGGAATGTAAAGTATAGCATGGGGAATAGACTCAATAATATCGTATTAATGTTGTATGGTTACAGATGGTAACTAGACTTATTGTGGTGATCATTCTACAATATATACAAATGCTGAAGCACTATGTTTTACACCTGAAACTGCTATAATATTGTAAGTCAGTTTTCCTCAATAAAAATATATGTAATAAAAATGATCAAAATAAAATAGGTACCTAAGCAATAACTCATTTCAATTCTGTACTTTTTGTGTCCATCAATATATGAATATAGTTTTACCTTACAGCTTCTTCTTGACAGAGTTCCTTTGTTTTAAATAATGAGACATGAACAGTTGATTTTTTTTTAATTCATTACCTTGGTTTTTTTATTATTTATTTACTATGTAGTTCTTTCTGATAGTAAGAGGCCAACTTAATTGTTCTTCCTTTGTGACATAAATACAAAGTGAAATGTCAAAGAACTAAGAAATTTTGATGAAATTAATATCATGATTGATGTACAATTCAAATATATTTAATAAAAAAAGTATTTTTGCTAAAAATTGAAAAAGAAGCCAAAGACACACAAAATGGAAATACAGCGCAACTTAACTTGAGTCAAATTTAGCTGAGATTTCGTTCTCACTACAAAATTCAAAGTATTTAACACAAAAACAAAATCAACACATGTCTTCAGGGTAAATGTAAACGTCTCCAATCTTTTTTTTTTTTTTTTTAGTGGTACGCAGGCCCTCAGTGTTGTGGCCTCTCCCGTTGCAGAGCACAGGCTCCGGACCCGCAAGCTCAGCAGCCATGGCTCACGGGCCCAGCCGCTCCGCGGCATATGGGATCCTCCCGGACCGGGACAGGAACCAGTGTCCCCTGCATTGGCAGGCGGACTCTCAACCACTGCGCCACCAGGGAGGCCCAACGTCTCTGATCTTGCTACACGCTTCTAGGCTTAGAAACTCATTACAGACTTTCTGCCTCTACTTATATCCCGGGACAAGGGGATGCAACAGAACAAGGCACACGTACCTGCTTGGATTGTGCCTGATAGCAAAGGCTTTCACTAGGATCACCATTTCCACCTCCAATGGGACCAGGAACCCCTAGTGAAGAGCTTTTGACATACAGCATTCCATTATATTTTCCCTGATCATATTAGTTTAAAAGTGCACCTCTCCTCTGGGATCCCATGAAACGGTCGCGTTTCCTTTTTACAATGCTTACCACATTCTGCCACTGTATGGATTCTTTACTTCCCCTACTAGAACATAAATGTTTGATGTCACCTATTGTTCTCATTTATTCAGTAATTGGGGATGAATACGGGCATTCATATTTACATTTTAATACACACATAAGCAATAGTCAAGGATATGAAGAGGATGCAAACCTCCAATCTATTTGTCATTCACCTTCTATTCAGCTCTATGTCAGCAAAGGGCATGGGGTTACATGGTGTTACAGTGTCTCTGAGAGAATAAGGAGGGAAAGAAACTCTTTCAGAAGTCAGGGATCTACGTCAGTTGGCCGTGGCCTGAAGAATTGTGACATTTCTAATTTACATCTGTCAACAGGTCAAAAGGGACTGAGATCCCTTTCAATGTCAGACAGCACCATACAGCTTTTGCAGTGAGGCCTTAGAAAATTCTGAACCAATTCTGCTAACAGCTTGATAAATCCCTTGGACATGGAAGAGCAGAGCTTCCATAGTTTTCTTTTATATACTGGAAGACAAGTCTACGTCTTCTAAGAGTGTGAGGGCTTGCATTTATGCCATTGTTCTCAGCCTTTTTTTGGCAATTCACCATATATATTTTTTGGCAAGTGACTTTAATATATTTTTATAGCAGTAACTCATAAATTACTGAGCTTTTCATTTATCTTCATGTCTGCTTTCCTTCTCTGGATTCTAGACTTTAGGTAATTTAATATTAAGAAATTTGCCTTATTCATGTTCATATTCCCAATGCTAAGCACCTAATTCTGAATCTGTTCTGGATCTTTGATTTCCATGCTGTGGTCATGAGTTATGATTTCAGTGACAATCCTAAGCGGCTTTCTTCTGTTATAAAAATTTGAATGACCTTCAACTTAAAAAAAAAGAAAGCATCACTCAATATTGCTTTGTATTAACTTTTCAAAGCACACATCTTTCATATAATTGATGGCAGCTCGAGACAGATCCACATTCTAACTGAATATGGAGACATATTCAGATAGAAAAGGGCCAAAGCAGTGTCACGATTATAAAATTTAAAACTCAAGAGATTAAATGTTATACCAAGTGAAGGAACTGATTACACATAGTTCATAATTCCCACCCTCAGCACTATTGACATTTTGGACTGGATAATTCTTATTACATTTATATGCAGTGAAATATGAGCATATTCAAGATAAATGGATGATGGCTGTCCTGGGCATTGTAAGATATTTAGCAGCATCCCTGGCTTCTACTCACTAGATGCCTGCAGCAACTCCCATCTCCACTTCAGTGTTGTCAGATACTACACAGAACTTCCAGTTCAATTTAAAATCCAGATAAACAATGAACAGCATTTTAGTTACGTATACCCCAAATATTGCTTGGGACATACTTATATTAAAAATATTGATCTTTGGGGCTTCCCTGGTGGCGCAGTGGTTGAGAGTCCACCTGCCGATGCAGGGGACACGGGTTCATGCCCCAGTCTGAGAAGATCCCACATGCCGCGGAGCGGCTGGGCCCGTTAGTAAGCCATGGCCGCTGAGCCTGCGCATCCGGAGCCTGTGCTCCGCAATCGGAGAAGCCACAACAGTGAGAGGCCCGCGTACCGCAAAAAAAAAAAGAAAGAAAGAAAGAAAGAAAGAAATTGATCTTTGATCGAAAATTCAAATTTAACTTGGAATTGTGTATTTATATTGGTGAAATCTGGCAACCTTACCCCAGTCATGACACTCAAAATGTCTCCAATTGTTTTCAGTGCCCCCAAGGGGCAAAATTACTCCCACTTGAGAACCACTGAGTACAGATAATATTTGAGACAAAACATCAGGGCTTCCCTGGTGGCACAGTGGTTCAGAATCTGCCTGCTAATGCAGGGCACACGGGTTCGAGCCCTGGTCTGGGAGGATCCCACATGCTGCGGAGCAACAAGGCCCGTGAGCCACAACTACTGAGCCTGCGCGTCTGGAGCCTGTGCTCCAAAACAAGAGAGGCCGCGATAGTGGGAGGCCCGCGCACTGCGTTAAAAAAAAAAATCAATAACTCCAGGTTATACAACTCTCTCTAGGAATGACCAACTTGATTCAGAAGTAAATGTCTTATGTGCAAATACCACCCTTTTATTCCACAGCCAAGTCTTACCTCCTCCAAGTCAATGACAAGATTGTCTGCAGATTAAAATTGCTCATGAAGTATTTTTGTCAATGCTATGTTTCTACAATACGTCAAATCACGTAAGAGCTATAATAAATCCATTATTTTATTAAATATATATCATTTAATTAGTAAATCTTGGTTTGATTAATAAATCTTGATTTAATATGCATGAATTTTAGAACTTGAACAGATTCTTACAAATCATCTAGTTCCACCTGCTATATTTACAGATAAGAAATAAAGACACTCAGAGTGACTAAAGTGCTCATCAGAGATCACATACTATCAGGTCATGTTTATAGGCTTCAAGTGTCACTCAGTTATAGAAAGAGACATAAAAGCATTTTTCCAACTCCTTAAATATCCTTACGTATTGCATGGTGTCTTCTCAAGAACAAGGATTTCAGAAACTTCACTATTTAATTGTGATACTAAATATGGCTATGAAAGCTACACAAACAGAATCTTTATTATCCAAAATGCCAAATGAGCAGATGTTAAGACCACAGTCTCTGCCACTTATCTGCATATTCAACCATTAAACTTCCTTTTCTGCATATTTAACATAGAATTAAAGTGAAGGAGATAAAATTAAGTAAATCATTTAGCGCAGGACTTGCATACTGTGGGCACTCAGTAATCAACTGCAAACTCTAGCCATTATTGGGGGGGGACTAGGCTCTAAGGACCTCAGTAATTGAAAATGATAGACTTGATAGAATCAGGAGCTAGAAAGGTTTTTTTTTTAAGCATATGAAAACTTTGTCCTGAAAACAGAAGTCAATCTAAAACCTAGGAAGTTTAGAATTTACACAGTAACTAGCAGAGCTTTATTTTACATTGAAAAATGCACAAATCTCTAAAAGAATCTGTGTGTTATTTTTGGCTAGTCTACAAATGAAGCTTAAGGTTTAATTATGATTTTTCCAATGAAACTGTTGAGGTGACATTTTACAAGGCCCAGTGGGATCAATGTATGAATTCTTGTTTCCTCTGAAAGTTTTATTGGGATATTTGATGAAATTTAACCAAACCTGGAGTCAGATAGTGTGTGTGTGTGTGTGTGTGTGTGTGTGTGTGTGTGTGTGCGCGCGCGCGCGCCTACCTGCCTGTGTTTATTCTCCTGCAAAGAATCCTAGCAGCCAGGTATATGGTTTTAGGTAGAGAAGAGTCATATTCTGCCTTGATATTAGAGTATACAAAATGTTTAACTAACATTCTTAAATTGATTAAAAAAGTAAAATCAGAAGTATTTACTAAACAGCATTATGAACCCATATATAGTCTACTTACAACTTTCTTCACATAGAGGGTTTGAGAAGTTAATCACATAGGTATTTTTTAACCTCAGAAATAACTATACAGGAAGATTAATAGCAAATGACTTATAGATTGATTTTTCTTTAATTTCACAGTAATAAAAGATAAGTTATAAACACAATTAATAGATAAAAGTAATACAATAAAAATAATTGGAAAATCCCAGCCAACTCGGGATTCTGGCCCATGCAACCAAGCACCAGTTGGTTTCCTTTTGAGGGCCGCTGATAAAATTCAATGCTTTGTGATCCATTTCTCTGCTGCAGCTGTACTGGCAAGAAGGAAAACAGCCTCAGGGTGACCAATCTGCATTAAGTCAATTTGTGATTGTTTTCGTAAAGGGATTTTTTTTTTTGAATTCTTAGCTGCTTTCTTTTTTTTTTTAACTTCTTTGTTGGAGTATAATTGCTTTACAATGGTGTGTTAGTTTCTGCTTTATAACAAAGTGAATCAGTGATACATATACATATCTCCCCATATCTCTTCCCTCTTGCATCTCCCTCCCTCCCACCCTCCCTATCCCACCCCTCTAGGTGGTCACAAAGCACCGAGCTGATCTCCCTGTGATATGCGGCTGCTTCCCACTAGCTATCTATTTTACGTTTGGTAGTGTATATATGTCCATGCCACTCTCTCACTTCGTCCCAGCTTACCCCTCCCCCTCCCCGTGTCCTCAAGTCTATTCTCTAGTAGGTCTGTGTCTTTATTCCCGTCTTACCCCTAGGTTCTTCATGACATTTTCTTGCAATTGGGAGAAGTCTAAGAATTTATGACTTACATTCATGGAACATTACTTAGGTACTCTCCACAAATAGAATTCTGTTTACATTCACTAAGCAGTACATGCTTTATAAAAAATAAAAACCAATAAAAATAAAATCAGTGCTCTATGATTAAATCAACTTGTGATTTAATAATTTTACAAAATAACAAAGTCTGATGTAAATGTTTGCGCATAATAATATTAAAATGACAAAAGTGTTGATGATGGTTCTCAAAGTGTACAAGTCATACCATCCTCTTTCTCCTCATAATTATTACTACTACTTACTACTTATATATATTTTGAGTTGGGAAAAACTGCAGTGAAATTTACTTTGAAAAAAATCTGAAACGTAAGATCTGACTGAAGAGATGAAATGATAATTTAAAAGAATTTTTGATGGTAAAATGTTAAGAACTACCGGGCTACGCGATAAAGAATATGGAAGCAAAGGTGGTTGATGACAGAGACCAATGAAGCCAGAATGGTTGCAATGAATAAGAGGAAAAGATAAGCCTCCATTTAGTATATATATATATTATCCTGAGAGATGAAGGAAGAGGTTGAGGTCAGAAGGACTGATTCTAGAGTTACACTTCTTGGACAAAAGAAGGTAGGAACAATGGTCGAGTCTGGGATCTGCCTGTCTGTGGAGAAAGGAGTGTTGGGATCTGACAATCTTGTTGAACTCTGAGGCTCAATAATAAAGCGGCATTTGCATACCAGTTTACGCTATAATCCGTCTTTGAATCAGGCATCCACAGCCTAATACTCTATGTTGAGAGTGTTGTGTGTTAGACACAAACATGAATAGTTTATTGTGTAAAGTGCTAGGAAATGGATCAATATGACATAGTACCTATCTTAAGGTAGCTTACAATCAAGTTGCGGATAGAAGCCACTTAAGATAAATCCACAAATAATTATAAATAATCATTTTGGGTATACTATCTTGACAGTCTGATGTTTGATTGTCAAAATTTGATGCTTTGGGATGCATAACCTGTGTTTTTGTTAAGAGCACTTTATGGGAAATCCTTGGATAATACCATTATTAGTCCATTTCATGTGGGGGGAGCAATTTTAGAAAGATACATGTGTATATTTGCATATATAACGTACACTAACCATGAAGCCTTCCTTTAATCCCACATACGGCATAAAATATTCTGCAAAGCCGTAAGAATTGCTAACTATATAGGGAGCTCCTAAAATACTTTTTGGAAGTCTTAAATGCAATTACCCTTACATAGAAACTAAAGAACTTAAATGCAATTATTATCTATGCCTTCACAAAATTTTGAGACTAACTTGAATGTAGCACTGTAAGAATTTCACTAGGATATTCACTGAAGTGTGAAAAATAAAAATGATCATAATTACTTTTATATTAGATTTGAAAAATCTTCTACACTTATTTTGAATCTCTACCAGGATAACATATAAATGGTACAGAGTTAAGTCTATCACAAAGTAAAGCTTTCATCTAGGTCCTCCGGACAATTCATGGTTAGTAATTTCACATCAAATTAAGGCATTCCGTCAAAACTCAGTTTAATAATTTTTTCACATGTCACAGATCACAGCCTGTAGCTTTTGAAATGAAGTTTAGGTATTGAATAGCATTCAGTATTCCACTACACTGTGGAGGGAAAGGGGCCTGAAGTATCAACATTATGTTTTACTTAACACCTGTGGATCAACACCTGTGTTGTACAAAAGGAGTACACAATGTTCAATAGGTGGAAAAAAATCTGAACAGTACACATTTTTAAAAGTTTTGCCTTGAGTACACAGAACTGAGGTTATAATTAAAGCTATATACATTTTACAGCTTTACATACTATTTACAACTTTTATGTATTTAGAAGGGAAGAATGACTGAGAGAAAGTATCAGGAGATTTGAAGCCAGCCAACCTCAGTTAGAAGTCCACTGTAGCTACTTACAACCTGTGTGGTCTTAGGTCTTTTGAAATTCAGATTCCACATGTACAGAATCCACACATGATGGCTATACAGAGGAAAATGAGCAAATTTACAGTGTGTATATCTGAGATGTATTATGAATCCAATAATATACACCTATTATTAATAACATTATTAAACTTAAAATGTATCATAAGTAAGATTTAACTAACTGAAATTTTTACTAAATCACATTTATTAGTCTTTTAATTTTATTTGAATTGCTTAGTTGTCATTTCTCACCTAGTATTTAGTTAAATACATGTTGATTTGTTTTTTAAAAAATGATATTGATTTCAAAAGGAGGTGATTATATTTTCTAGCTCTTTCTACCAACACACATGTTAAAAGACCCAGCTGTGCTCATAATTTCTTTGGCCAATCAGCAAGGTTTAATTATGTTTCCTTTTAAAAAATAAATGGGTGCTGCAAGTCTGTATGATTTTATTTCTTTCATACTTTCTTTTTACAGCTTTGCTACTAAAAAGTGTAGCCAAAATTAAAGCACACATTTTTCCTGAGTGTAATTAAACGTCATTGTCTTTTATTTTCAAAGTAAGCTAAAATAAAGTGTATATATGTTTGTATGTGTGTGAGTACATATATATTTATACTCTGAATATTTAAAATATTTTGTTTTATTTAGTCATCATTTGTCACATAGGCATTTAGTCGAATTCAGGCAAATTTTGGTACATATATAAAGCACTTCTAGATTTTTACATTTTCAATCACATGCAGTATTTGAATCCTCTTTTTGAATGACTACAAATGAATTTTATCCAGTTCTGTGCTGGAAGGTGGGGGAAATGCTCTGGTTTGTATTTTCATGTTGTAAATACTCTCACCATAGTGAATTTCAAGCCAGTAAGTTAATGTGATGGCAACTAGCTCTCAAACTTCCTGAAAAGTTAACAATTGTCTCTCTAGAGCCACTACTAACTGGCCCTAGCACACTGCTGTAACACCTTACTATTTCACAAAGCTGAATACTGGGATTCAGAAACTATCATAACATCATGGATAACAATCTATAGTTAGAACTTTCTAGAAAAGAAAGATAGATTAGGCTAAGAGGGTATGATTAGCTAACCTGGGAATGATCTCAATGATTAGACAATAGTATTCAGAGCAGTATTCTAAAGTTTATCTATAGAACTGATGACATTTATCTATGATTCATTAAAAACCCTTCCTGCTGTGCTTATCTGACAATTAATTCATCAAAATGGGTAAATCACAGAGGCTATGCTCATGTCACTGTGAACAAAGAAAAGGTTAGAAGTTGCTATAAGTAAGTGAAAAATATTTCTTTTTAATTCTGTTCAACACACAGGGAGCTGTTGCTAATCATAGATTATTGGGGTATCCAGCAATGATCACTGCATCTGAGTGTTTTGTTTTTTAAATGAAATAATAGCTGTGCAAACCTAAAGCATAGAATAAAATATGTCAAGAAGAAAAAGACCACCCTTCAATATCCAAGTATTGGAAACTAAAAGCACAGACACGGTCGCATAAGAGTGAAAAAAAGCTCCAAATTTCCCATCATTGCAATAATATTTTTCTCTTAAGATGGATACTGGTGTTATTTTCTCTTGAAGATGTTTCCACGTTGAAATTACTTAAGGAACTAGCAAACTGAAACAAAGAAAAGATGAATAATTGTTTGGAAGACAGCAGAGTACCTGAATTATCAGGACTGTCAACAAAGATAAAAGTATTTCTTAGATGCTCTCTTGGTTATCACGCTATTTTAAGTACCAGACAATGTAAGTAAACTATACAAAGTACCTAGTCTCTAGAAAGAGTTGGCTTTCAAATAGTAAACAAAAGGAAAACGACTACGTATATAAGCCTTGTAGCATTCTGAGAAATGTGTATGAGTATTTTTGTGTCATGTGCATTTTGTTTCACACACATTTAAGTGTGTGCTTACAGGTATGTACTTGTGGCAGTACTAAGGGAAAATTTTCCTATTTTTAAGCTTATATTTAATTACAACATCAAAGGGAATCTTCCATAATGAGCACTTACTATGAAATATTGGAAATTTAAAAGAATGTGTTTATAATTAAGCTCCATGTTAGTAGCCACACAAGAAATGTCAATTAATCTACACTAAAACACCAAGTTCTCTGGCAATAGCTACGAAAATGAAAATGGCAACACACTTGTAAAAACCTCAGTGGTGTGAAACCCTGTTCATTTATGTAATAGTTGTAATCCTTTTGTTCTCAGTTTACTGCCAGCCTCAGGTTTCTTAAATGAACAAATGAGATAATATACATGAAAGTACTTTATAAACATCTCCATAAATAAAAAGAACATTTTACCTGGGACAAAGTTTATATAGCACTTTGAAAATATATTTTTACAATGTAATTGTACTTTTTTTCTTCCCAGACATCAAATAAAGTGATACTGGTTTTCTATTATTGTCTCCTTCAAATACCTACACATTTCCTTCCTTCAACTCTGGAATATGCTATTTCTCAACTGAAGAAGAGAATATCTCTGCAACATAGAAAAGTTTTGAACTTGAGTTTGAAGTATGTCAAACTCAGTAAAATCCATGGTATTAAAGATCTAGGCTATTGGAAATACTGTACTCAAGGGATTATAATTTAATTGCTCATTATATTATAAACAGAGCTCTTCATGCATTTAGTTAGCTATAAAGCAATGACTTATTAAAAGAAAGTACTCCATGGAAGCTAAGAAGTTTTTTATAATGAAAAGAAAAAACTCCATAATTCATAATTATATTTAATCATGAATTTGAGAAGAGCTCCAGCATTTTTCACTTAAATAAATCACACTGACATAAAATTAATATCCAGATTAGTGGTTTGGTAATGCTTTAGTGAACCTGTATTAACTCTTCCTCTCTAATAATTCATTTTAACAAGTATTTTCTCTTTAATGATAGCTCATTATCCTCAAGGGACTATATTGAATGTGATGTGTATATTTCAAAATATATTTGCCACACTAAATGCAATTTATATACAGTATTATCCACACATTCTCCGTGCTATAGAGAATGGTATACACACCAAGAAAAAAATATAACAAATACATTTATTATGTTAAACAACCCATAGCTAAAGCTAAAATTTATCTAATGTTCATAAATAAGACTAGTAGTAGAAAAAGTTCTTATTTTAGGTATTTCAATAGTTCTATAGGAAGAAAGTTTTTATTAGCTTAAGTAAGGTCTTTTCTGATAATGATTATGCTCTAAAAATATGAATTAAGGTTTCTGTTGAGAAAAATAAACCATCATGCAATTCCCACAAACCTGTGATACTTGAATATACATAAAATGAAGTTGGAAGAATATTTTCATTGCTCATTTTTACCAATAATCCAGGTTTGCCTCATGAACTCATAACAGTATCTCGGCGAGGTATCTGTGCTTTCCACATTAAAATGGTAAGACATTTTCAGACATATGGCTCAAAGATATGTTTTAGTAAATTCTATAGCTAAGTTCAACAAGCACCAAGATTCTGCTTATTATGCAAAAGTCTACTTTGATGGTTCAATTTCTTTGTCTTCTCATATTACACTATTTCCTTTCCTTAGCAATTGTATGCATTAACATAGCAAAATCTCAAGGATCATGATCTAGGTTCTAAAATGTAAAGACAGGAAGCTCAATTTTATGGAACATGAAACTAAAGCTGCTGTGAACAGTTATTACATTCTAGTGGCAACGCTACAAGATTTAAACTTTATAATTGCTTTTAATAGCCAATAACAACTACGAATCCTGGAATATTTATTATTGCAATTTTCCTGAAATTGGTAGAACATAATTTCTCATTTTAAAAGATGACCATTAACAAAGCAATAGGACTTTTAAAATTTAATTAACTTTGAAAAGAATGATCACTTTTTCTAGGATTAGCATGTATGCATTAGCTCATCTTCTTACAAAGACTTGACTTCAGAACTCTTTTTATTTTTAAATGCCTCAATTTACAAACCATGTTTTGGAGGGTTCACAAGACAAACTCAAATAATAGAAACATAATAATCTCAGAAGGATTTCCTTTATCCACTCATTAAAGTGGGAAAATCTGGTCTTCAAAATGCTGAATATCCTATCATGCTAGAGATACTCCCAAAGTATTCAAATTCATCCTTATGACATGTGCTTTTTAATTAAATGAATACATATTGGAAGAAATATCAAGAATAGGCAAGCTTTGTCTCTTTCATATTTAAAAAGTCTTCAAGATTTAATATCATATTTTCTTCTCCCAATTGTCATTAGCAGAATGAATAATAAATGTTTACAGATAAAGCACAGCTACTTTAAAAGTTGACTTAAATAGCATTAGTTAATTGAATAACAAGACAATTTTGAACCATACAATCATGTAGTAGGGGACTTCTTTTTTCTCTTTAAAAATGTAACCAACTACACATAAAAAAAAATTTGATGCTGTTGTGGATGAGGAAAAAAATAAAACCAGGAAAGTGAATATCTCATCACACAGTAAATAAATGACAGATTTCGTTTGGAAGGTTTAAGATGGCCCTCTTTTTGGAGTCTGTATAATCACTGCTGGACTAGAGAGGTAAGGATAGCGGGCCAGAGAAGCGGATCTGGGTCCTTTATTGTTACCATTAAAGTCATACATAAAACTGTCTCCGCATTCCATAAAAATGCCATGGTGCTTCAGGAAAAATACAGACCTGAGACAATAGTTTATTTTGGCTGGAACTAAAGTTCCAGAACTGAAGAGTTACTGCCAGAAATAGGAACCAGCTTTGAGAAAAATTTAACTGCACTAGTATGCAAAGAAAGTGCGGCAGTATTAATACCCTGGCGCTTCAGGATCTGAATCAAGGGTCCTTTGTTAAGAACCTTGCAACATAATTGATCATTCAGAGGACGTAAAGAGGTATGAGGTTGCAGTCCAGTTAGCCAGGGAATACCCTTTTCCTCTGACACTCACTTGCCAGTACAACTATAAAATAGGAGCAGAAATGTCTCACTCTATAAAGGCTTAATAATATCTGATTTCCATGAAGTTGAGTTGTTCTCTAGCTAAGCCGCAGTTGACCTGGGTTCTAGGGAGGGCCTCCCACAGCTCCCTGAATAACCAAAGCAAGTCACCCTGTCTGGGCTTCCTCATCTCTGTTCCCCTTATTCTTTTCTCTCAAAATGGGGAATTCTGCAAAGGGCTATGCTTAATCTGCTATCTTCCAATTATGAATTTTCATATCTTAACAGTTCTCCATTTTCAAGGTGTCAATTACCATATAAATTCCACTCAACTAATATTTATTGAATATGTACAAACTGGTAAGTCATATATCATGTAACTTCATTAAGTTAAAAAAAGTGTGTGTGGGGGGAGGGGTAGTGTGTGTGTGTGTGTGTGTGTGTGTGTGTGTGTGTGTTGTGTGGAGATATCAGGAAAAGGGATATTTTTTAAGTTCAAAAATAATTCAGAACTTCAAAGAACAGGCTTGGTGACGGAATAGAGATACAAACGCCCATGGATAATCAAAGAAGAAAAAAAAAATCACATGAAATTGAGGAATCATGAAAAGTTTCATGAACAAATTACATTTATGAAGGTACTTTAAAAAAGGCAGTACTTCTACAATGGGAGATGGCAGAGATACCTTTCCAGGTAACAGGGAAAATAAGAGTAAAAAGTAAGGTTAGAGGGGCTTCCCTGGTGGTGCAGTGGTTGAGAGTCTGCCTGCTGATGCAGGGGACACGGGTTCGTGCCCCGGTCCGGGAAGATCCCACATGCCGCGGAGCGGCTGGGCCTGTGAGCCATGGCCTCTGAGCCTGTGCGTCAGGAGCCTGTGCTCCGCAACGGGAGAGGCCACAACAGTGAGAGGCCCGCGTACCGAAAAAAAAAAAAAAAAAAGTAAGGTTAGAAACCAACTAGTGAGTGCAGAAAATAGCAAGTACCTAGATTATACAGTACACGTGGAATAGATGACAGAATCACCCCAGAAAATAGGCTGAGGCAATCTGGTGCCTTGAATGACAGGCTAAGGAAGTAATATGTTTCTGAGCAAAAAAAAAAAAAGTTCTATTACAGCAGTAAGGAAGGGGATAAGGCAAAAGTACAGGTGCCCAGCGTACAGGCTCGCGGAACAAGGAAGGGTAGATCAGGACACTATGCTGCTGACAAATCATCTGAAATTCAGGGCAGGGCTCTAGTTCAGCAGAGAGCCTGATACCTCACGGAAAAGTAAAACAGAAGACTTTCAAATTTAGATAACACTATAGAGATTAAGGCTAAGATGGACTTGTGTGTGTTGCAAAACAATTTATTCTAAACTCTCAAAGTTGGTGACCAGACAGGACTACAGATCAAAGGTTTTGGGGATCAACAGCTAAGTAGGGTGGATGTCAGGAGAGCTCTCTCAGTCCTGCTTCTGACTGCCTCCTGGCATTCCCTATTGGTTGTCTTGCCACTCCCTACAAGTCAACAGATTTCGTGTTTTCCTCCTCAAAACTAAACTAGCTACCTTTTCCAAACTCCCTATCAGTGGCATAACAGTTTTCTCAATTCCAGGCTCAAAATCCTTAAAGCATTTTGATTCCTTCCACTTTTTCCCATCCCCCCACAACCTATTAGTCACAATGTTTTGTGTAACTTTCCTTTGAGAAGGTAAACAACACCTGAGTCAGGTTCAGCATTTCGTGCTAAGATTACCACAATAACCAATCAGCCCGATTCACACTAGATATATGAATTTGCTTTTACTCTGCCTAAGAAACTATGTTCTTATTTTATCAAGGTAGGTATCATATGTTCAAATGATGCTGGTCTCAGTACTCTATCCCAAGAACATTTTAAACTAATTCCATCTCCTGTGGATGCAATTATTCATAAAATGTTTACTGAATGCTTCCTATGTGCCAATAACTGTGCTGGGCACAGCAGAGGACATGAAGGTGAGCAAAAAATTCCTCCTGCCCCTGAGGAGCTCACAGTATCAGAGAGGAGAAGGTGGGGGGCAGAAAGAGAGAGAGAGAAAAAGAAGCGAGAGAGAGAGAGGCAGGGAGAGAAGGAAAGAGAGAGAGAAAAAAAAAAAAAAAACATGGATGCCAATTATACTCTTCATTGTACTTTCCTGTAGTTATAAACTTTGAAATATAAAATCAATTAGATTGAAAAGAAATAAGTCAATACAATGAAGGGGGTAGGGTAGAGGTATTTCCATAGTGGTTTGAAAAGAGAGAGAAGCACTCAGTTTGCTTGATTTTAGTTAAGATGGAACCCATAGAAGGCAACTGTGAGCCAGAATTTGGAAATGGAGAAGAGTTTGCCTAAAAGAGAAACCCAGAATTGCATTAGAATCAGAGTGAACAGAGGACTGAGATGGAGCACCTTGAATATGCCAGGAACACTGACTACCTCAAAGTGCTAGAAATGAGGATGTGGGGAAGGAGGCGGTTTAAGGCCAGGGCCAGCCTGTGAGAGCCTTTAATTTCCATGCTGAGTGTTTTCTCTTAATAAAAGCCATTGATGGGGACTTCCCTGGTGGCACAGTGGTTAAGAATCTGCCTGCCAATGCAGGGGACACAGGTTCGATCTCTGGTCCGGGAAGATCCCACATGCCACAGAGCAACTAAGCCCGTGCGCCACAACTACTGAGCCTGCGCTCTAAAGCCCGTGAACCACGACTACTGAGCCCGAGTGCCACAACTACTGAAGCCCGCGCACCTAGAGTCTGTGCTCAGCAACAAGAGAAGCCACGACAATGAGAAGCCCGCGCACAGCAACCAACAGTAGCCCCCACTCGCCGCAACTAGAGAAAGCCTGCACACAGCAACAAAGACCCAACGCAGCCAAAAATAAAAGATAAATAAATAAATAAATTTATTTATTTAAAATAAAAAAGCCATTGATGGTTTTAAAACAGGGGAAATAAAAGATTCATTTTGAATGTCTAATTTTGGTATTTATAAATGAAATATGATATATACTTCCTCCATATATACTTCCTCTATACTGCTATGGAAATCTTCATTCTCCTGTCCAGAGTAAATAAAAGCAGGGATGATTTAATGCATCATCACTAATAGTAGTGCATGGTAGGCACTGAACAAAAACCAATCAATTAATTCTAGCATAAGCTTGATGGTCGAAGATGGTAAGCTATTGCCTCTGGTAAAATTCCAATGCAATACCATTTCTAATCACTAAAAAAGAGAAATTCTTTAAGAATATAGTGGAATTTTACAGTATTCTTGATGTTGATATAATAGTAATGGCTACCCCCTAAGTTGTGCTTATTATGTACCAGGCTGTATGCTAAGCACCTACATTTATTGACTCAATCCCTCATTTCAGGAATAAGGAAACTGAGGCACAGAGAGGTCCAATAACACATGCAATGTCATGTGGCCAGCTAGGCCAAAGCTAGGGTTTAATCCTGAGGATTCTTCCTCCAGAGTCTGTGCATTTAGCCATTGAACACAACAATCTTGTCCCAGTACTTCATTTTGAACCCATATCAAAAGAAATGCAAAGAATGAAAGAAATGCAAAATAAGGAGAAAAAAACACATGAGCAACATTTAATTGCTTGAACCTTCCCAATATAAAAACTTGAAAGCCATATTGTTTCAAAATTCTCAAGGTCTTTAATTATGTAGGGGACCACATTATTAATAAGCTGACATGATTACTAGTTAATTTTGCTGCACCAACGTAAGGCCACTGGACCTTAACAAGCACATCCTGGGAAGAAGGAATGATCTAGAACCCATCCAATGATAAACTCATTGGCTTCTCAGCCTTATATTCTTCCAAAAAGGGATCTAAACAGCTTGCGAAATACCATGTTTAATAGTGTGATACTTACTATTGGGTATAATGATAGGGTGTTATTCTTCGACTACTTTGAACATAGAGGCATCTCAGCATTTAATTCATTTTCTTTTGACTTTTTTTGAAAATTCATTTTCAAATGCAGTTATGCTTTTTTTTTTTTTTTACTGCTCAAAAGAAACTCTGGTAGGTGAACTAGCTGTAACAGGGTATTCTTAGGATACCCCTATAGAAGCTTTTCACTAAGTGTAAAACTCCTTTGTAATTACTCATGTTCCCTGAATACTCTAAGTAATTTACAATATTTTCAACAAAATGTATGTGGCATAAAAGCATGGAACATATGTTGTGACATCTTTTGTAAACACCAGTCATGTAAGCAGATCTTCTATTCTCAGCCAAAAGAAGTAGTTCCTATTTGAAAGGCAGCACTAACATCTTCTCTTTGGAAGAGAAAATATACACTATGAGTATAAACTATATAATGGCCCATATAAAAAGTTAAATAAATATATATTATTTTATTTAAAGATATGCTAGGGCTTCCCTGGTGGCGCAGTGGTTGAGAGTTCGCCTGTCGATGCAGGGGACATGGGTTTGTGCCCTGGTTCGGGAGGATCCCACATGCCGCGGAGCGGCTGGGCCTGTGAGCCATGGCCGCTGAGCCTGCGCGTCCGGAGCCTGTGCTCCGCAATGGGAGAGGTCACAACAGTGAGAGGCCCGCGTACTGCAAAAAAAAAAAAAAAAAAAAGGAAAGAAAAAAGACGTAACTTTACGGTTTCTACACCACTCATATTTTAAAATAACATTGCATAGTTTATAACTTTATACATTAAATGTAAATTTGGGGGCTTCTTTTTCCAGAAAGATAGAATAAATGTACTTTTATGGATTCCTTCCATTAAATACCACTGAAAATACTGGACACTTGTAGTAAAACAAACCTAAGATGATTCTGAAAGGTAGAGAAAGGAAGGCAGAATGGCTAGGGAATTTGACATGACAAATGACATGGTGGTCAGGTCCCTGAGTTGGCTTTTGCCTTCTGTGTCCCAGACTTGACTTGGAGCTGAAGAAGACAGCAACCTCAAAACGCCAACAAGCACAAACAAAAAAGCTCTGACAAAAGTCTGCTGTCTTTGGGCAAAGGTCCAGAAAAGGGGTAGCCTCACAGAGCAAAATACTTCATTCAAGACAACAACTGCTCTACTCAAGCAAAACAACTTTTGCTCTGTGAAAGCCCCTATTCAGAGGGTCAGGAGTTAAAGAGGAGTTAACTATTGATGAATCTCACCAAGTTGGATAATCTCCAGAGAATGATGGTGAGAAAAAAGTCAATCCCAAAGGTTGTAAATATGTTGTATTGTTCCATTTATACAACATACTTGAAAGGAAAATTTACAGAAATAGAACAGAATAGCAGTTGCTAGAAATAAAGGGATGGAACCCAGGGAGCACTGGCCTATAAAACAGTAGTATGAGGGATCTTTATGGTGATGGAAATGTTCTGAATCTTGACTGTTTCAAGGCCAACATCCTGACTGTGATATTGTGCTCTACTTTTGCAAGATAACCATTGGGTAAAACTCGTCAAAGAGTACTTGGAATTTCCTTGTGTTATTTATGGCTGCATGTGAATCAACAATCATCTCAAAATGTAAAAGTTAATTAAATAAAAAATTATGATGGCTTAGTAGTTCTTTAGCATATCTTTTTTTTTTGGACCAGATAATTCTTTGTTGTGGACAGTTAATTTGGACCAGATAATTCTTTGTTGTGGGCACTGTCCTGTGTATTGGAAGATGTTTAGTAGGATCCTTGGCCGCCAACCAGTAGACTCCAATAGCATTTCACCTACATTCAAGTTGTGACAAGTATCTGTCTCTATATATTGCCAGCTGTCACCTTGGAGATGAAATCACCCTGGTTCGAAAACAACCAATCCCATTTTAAAGTTCTAGCACTGTGCTGACACATAGTCAGTGGTCACTGAAGGATGTTTAAATCAATGTTCATACTTGCATTTAAAAAATGAGGAAGGAAGCATTGGGATAAACTGGAGAGGTATTCTTGTAATGATACAGGTGAAAAATAGCATTTCTAAACTAAGAAATTAGATTAAGGGAAATATTAAACAGTTGTTCAGAATGTAAAATTGATAGCCTTTGATAACTAAATACATAAATAACTTTCCTATTGGTAAGTGGTTTATTTTCTTTCCTTATCAAACTTACAGCTGAGATCTTAGAACTAAGCAAACTAGCATGATTTGAGAGAATATCCAAATTATTTCAATTCTGCTCTTAATTGATGACTACATTAACACGTTCATTAAATTGACTTGGTCAAATAGGCACCTACATAATATATGGGGCCTGAATTTTAGACACTTTTTGCTTTTTAAATCAACCACACATTTTTTTTTTTAGAAGTACAGCACTTTGCCAATAGGAGGCACTCAATATGCACATTATAAATGACTGAATGACTGAACAAGTTGGGGTGATAAATCAATCATCCTAAAAATACGATCAACCTTTTCAAAGTGTCCTTCTTGAATGGGTTTTCCATTTATGGCTGAGCAAACACACACAGTTCTCTGTGTAACAGAGAATGCATTTATTATATGACTGGTGATGATTAGGGCAGTGCTCTATAGCCACGAAAGAAAGTCATTCTCTAAAAGAAGCTAATGTCCCAAAACCTGAGCTTGTGGTTTTGGCATTATTAGCACTCTATCCACTTGAGCTAATTGACAAATTTTCCAGTAACAGATAATGACTGGCTGGGGTAGCAGATATAGGTGCTACTACCACCATAATTATATTTAATCACATAATACGAGATAGTATTACGCAGTGGGAAGAGTCAAGTTCAATAGGATAAAAGAACATAATTTTGTAGTTAGAACTTTGCACAGTTAACCATTTCATATTTATTTTAGGCAAGACCATCCTTACACCCTGGAATTAAAAAGGACAAGAGCACTCTCTGCTCCGCCCCGACTAAACTTTATTCTCTTTCCTGGTGTTGACTAAGGAAATCTGGAGTGGAAAATCAACACCACTACTGCTATTTGCTTTCTGGATTATCTTTGAAAATGAAAAATAAGATCAACCAAAGATTATTATTTAGAGAATTCTATATTTATCAACTTTGAGGTCTTCAAGGAACGGTGCCATGTTAATGAAATACATAATACTTGTTCTTTAGGGAAAGGTTTGACTTTTAGTGTTTTTCAGTTCTCCATTGTCTTAAACTGAAAGCAATTAAGCAGATAGAGAAAGAAATCTTGAATCAACTCTATAATCAATAAAGTGGATATATCAAATGGCTCCTGTAGCGTGAGGAGAATATCAGCTGTACAATATTCCGAAGAGATTTTAACTGTCAGCAGATTGAACTTGAGAATGATACTGCATTCAAAATAAAGGAATAAAGATAGGATTGGAAATTAAACATATTTTATAGTTGCCAGGCAATATAAATTTTCAAGGTTGAGTAATGCATTAATCCCCTATAGGAATAAGCAGACTTTTAGTTTCCACAGTCTTATAAGCCAAATTTTGATATTTTTGGCTTAGAACAATGGAGCAGGCCCCCATTCCTTCAACATTTTTCCACATCCTCTTTAATATCCACACAGTGCAGTGACTGAGTATTTTTGGTAATTTATTTGTATTTCATCCTGAGATTTATAAAGAATGAAACTATTCTAAGAGATTTATGATTTAATGTCCTACATATGAAAATGTAAAAACACAGTTCCATTAAACCAATCAATCTTTCCCATAATTAGAAAGTAATAGCCTAACAGACAATAAATTCTTCATGTTCTGGAGGTCAAAGTCTAAGGTATTATCAATACTGCCCTAGAATTAAAAGGCCTCTATACCTTTTTATCAAATAATTGAAAGATGTAAATTACTCAAGACTCAAATATACTGACACAGTGGCCATTTCCACATCTGTAAATAACCAAAGCCAAACCTGTGGATAGAAAATCAACTTTCTTATTGCAGTTCCCAATGACTGAGGCTGCACAGAGCATACTGGTATGACACTCTTTCATAGCTACAAACTGTATTTTGTTTAAAAGTACCAGGAATCTCTGAAAACCAATATAATTATAAATTTATTGATGATAAGGTGATAAATAGATTCCATTTTAAAACGATGGAATGAAATAAGAACTCTCATCTCGGCACCAAATCTGTTCACGTCAAGCAAGAGAAATTTCTATGATAATTTTTAAAATATCTGATGGCATAGCATCAGACTTATTTTAAAAATTTATTTTTAAAAGAAAAAGTAAATGTGCAAGTTTCTTGAAGGCAGAACCATTATAAATAATTGCACAGTGCAGGCATCCTTAAAGTAGTGACAGATTAGTATAAAGCAGGCAGTGAGAGGCCTGAGTACAGTAATGGCATTATTCCAGTCACTGGGCTATTGGCAGACACAAAACAACTTACTGTCTTGATCTCCCCAGTTACGCTCTTGGTCCTTTCTACATCATCTATTTGAAATCTATGTATGTATGTATGTACGTATTGGTCTATCACCTGAGTTAAGGGGTTTATCAACCTTGAGATGAAAAAAGTTTTTAGTTCAAACAAAAATTGTAATTTGGATCGTGTGTTTTGCTTTTTTTTTTTTTTTTTTAGTATTATGATGTTAAAACAAATATCAATCACAGTAACTTGTGCTCACAAACCTAAGAACTACATGTAAAGGAAATGGGTTAAGAGAAATTTGCTCTGTTACAGAGACAAATAAATTCCTAAATTAAAAATAAAGGATGGGGCTTCCCTGGTGGTGCAGTGGTTGAGAGTCCGCCTGCCCATTCATGGTACACGGGTTCGTGCCCCGGTCCGGGAAGATCCCACATGCCGCGGAGCGGCTGGGCCCGTGAGCCATGGCCGCTGAGCCTGCGCGTCCGGAGCCTGTGCTCCGCAACGGGAGAGGCCACGACAATGAGAGGCCCGCGTACCGCAAAAAAAAAAAAGGATGAACACAAAATTTAAAGAATATAGCAATGTATCACCCTTTTAAATTTAATTTGGAGATATACTTGAGTTTTCTTTTTTTATTTCCTTTGTATCTTATTTGATTTTTGGTCTTTCTAGGAGCTTTAACATTTGGCTTCTGTTGTTGTTCTGCCTCTTACTTGACTTTGTATTTCCCTAGTGAATTCCTGGCTAGAATACATGTGCATTTACTTTAAAGAAACCCATTTATTTTGACTGAGATAAACAAAAATAAAACATATGTCTGGAGTTCTCTGAAATTAAATAAGCAAGCAAACAAGCAAACAAAAAGCCCTCAGTGATGGATGCTTGACGTTTACTCCTTAACCAAGACCCTGCCTTTCTAATACATGTTCTTATGTCAGGATCAACTGCCATTTGATTTAAAGTAGAAAATGAAATACCCTAAAGATAAAACAACTCTGTGCCTAATTCAGCCGGGGGCCACAGGCCTCCAGATTCCTGGCCTTTCCTCTTCAAATTTCCTAGGTTTCCATAATTCAGGCTTTCAACTTAAGAAGTTTCCAAGGGCCTTCCAAAGTTTTTTCTTGGCTTCGTCTCTGCACTTTCGCTGAACGTCAAGGTCTGAGGTTTGTTTGAATTCCTGCTCTGTGGAGATCTGCTGGACTTTCTAGCAGGTGTGAAGACCCCATGGCTCCTTCTGTTGCATCTCATTTCCACTTATTAAATACTTTATCTTGGAGGATGAAGCAAAAGTGACTTTCGTGTTTCCTGGCAGTCTCCTGCTTCAAAGAACTTAATAGTGATTTGTTTATTTCTGAGGAAATGGAGACCAGTCAGTGATGACAGATTTATTAGTTAAGTGGACATCACCCGCAAAAAAACCTTTTCTTACAGTTCAGGCTTTCTTCTAAGCACACTCTAAATGTTCAAGACGATGTTATACATTTTGGCAAATCAAACCCATGTGATTCAATATAGTCAAATGTGTGAACTGATACAACTTCTTCCACATACATTTCCAGAATAACTTAAAGAAAAGAAAATGAACAAAGAAAGCTACTATTACCCTAAACTAAGAGAAAAAAAAAAGCACCCTGATGAACTGGTAACACTGAATATGTTTTGGAAGATAACCGAAGGAATATTAAAAGCAAAAAGTGATGAAACAAAAAAATTCAAGTAAGATGTCTGGAATTGAGAAAAAGCACTTGCAATACTGGGGAACCCTCAAATACCAGATCATGAAGTAATTTCAAGTATAACAACACTATAGATTTAATTTTTATATTAATCACTGATAAAATATATGTTAATGTTTAAATTTTCAGAGTAAATATGAAGAATAGACATCAACTCCAGAATGGCCCAAATTATTCCTCCTCAATGAATGACCAGTTTTACCAGGAAGTAAATGTTAAGCAAGGCAGACACTGAGATCCCATCAAAGGAAATTCTATCCCTTCCAGATTCAAGTAAAAGAAATCAGCCAACTAACACTCAGTATTCATTCAAACCAAGTGGACAGTGGTAATGAAATGATAATATTGCTAGTCTAGGAAAGTAGATTTATATGCTTTCAATACCCTTACTGTAGAAAGTGAACAGTTAAGCAAGAAAGAGTGTAGCTATTTGACATCTTAATATTAAATAAATGGGGTGAAATTTTCAAACAGCAGATTATAGAAATAAGAGAAAGTTACTGAATTGGAAGTTCTTAGCCCCATCTCTGCATACATTATTTTAGGGATGCCACTCTCTGAGCCTCAATTTTCTCATCTTTAAGATTGACAGGGTGGTTTTGATAAATTCTAGAATCCCTTCCAGTTCTAACATTCTGTGAAGGTGCTTAAATATAGTCTGCAGGAAAGTCTTAACAGCTCTCAAGATAAAGATGGAGAGAAATGCCAAGAAGACTAAAGAAGGGAAACCTAGGAAGGACTAAAAGTCATTTCACTTGTTTCACAATATTCTAGTAAAGTCAGCCCTTGAAATATGGGAGAGCTAGTAACACCACAGTCATGCCTATAAATGTACTCCACAACGTCCTCCATGGGCCTAATCCTTTCCTGCCTTATCAAGATAACATCGATATCATGCCAAGTATAATACAGTATATATATTTAACCAGCTAGCATCTTTTACCTTTCACTGTGATTTTAGCAAATAATAACCTGGGGATAAAATTTTTGAATTACAAAGTTTAGCTATGTACAATCAATTACTGCCCCACAAACCTTGGTGCATAAGACAAATGAATGCTTAAATCATATGATTAAAGGTATGGATGTGAGTGTCCTAGGGACTCTTGTGCATGATTTTGTGCAGGATCCCAGGAGCCCAAAACCTACTCTGCATTTCATATCTACAATATTCAACTAGGATACTCATATTTTTCTCCAAGGGTGATCTGATCCAGGCCACAGTTTAACAGATTTTTAGGTACTCATGCCTTCAGAAGGGAGAAGTAAGAAATGAGAGGAATTGAGGGAGGTGTCATGCACTTTCTGAAACCTTCCTGGATTTCTCAGGATGTTTTCATCACCTTTGCTACATTATTATTTCTTCTATTATATTGCTGCATTTAGTTGTTTCCATCTTTGCCTTCCCTACTATGCTATGGACCCCTCCAGAAACCTCAAGGTGTTCTATTCGTATCAGTGTACCCACATCACGGAAGCAAGTCCCTCGCACAGAGTACTCATTTAATGAGTTATGTCTGAGTTTGTGAATTATGAGGCTACTGAAATACCTATGGCATTGGTGTGTGTGTCCTGTGTGTTTCTGGGGGCAGGGAGAGGATAGGCTACAATTTGATACTAATTACCAATTATCTAGATAGCCTTTCTCTGAGTTACTTGTTTGTAAGATTTCAGCTTTATCTAAAATACTAATGCTGCTGCCTAAGGTTAATAGGTGGTTCAAAAAGAAGTATAATTCTATCAGAAAATGTAAAATGAGAACTTTCTGTGTTTCAGTTTTTGTTTCTAATATTAGGAAAAGGGTAGAGAAAATGTGAGGGTATTTATAGCTGAACTGAGAATAGCACAACTACCTCATGAAGAACATCCCTTAATAATAGTTCTGCTTGTGACTCTTGTGTGAAGCAGCCCCTCGCTCATTCAGCACCTCTTCAGGACACAGTTAAATTGTGGAACCTCTTTATTCCACCCACTTTGAATAACATATTTAAATTTCTTATTGGTTTAGTTTGGCTTTTTGACAACCTGAGTTGTCAAGGTAAAACCATTCAATCTGGAAGTCACCTATTTCTACTGTGTACTAACATCCATTCAACTCTGTTGCATTTAGCTAACATTCTTTAATTAGCGATGCCCTTTTTTAAATAGAGATGCTTTGCCAATGCAGACTCTTTCTTCTATCTGGTTTTCATAAAAATATAACCCCTTATCTCTATTACTGGGTCCATGGAAAAAACATATTTTTTTTTTAACTGGGAAAAACTAAGATTTATTCATCTAAAGTAAAAATCCAATTGCCATTAGTAACAGAGATGACCACATCCATACATTTACACACCAATGGCCACCAACATCTTATGAGCAAATTTTCAATACAAAATTTCTCTCACTGAAAACTACTAAAATGTTTTCTTTACTCTTCTTCTACACTGCCAATAACACTTTATTACAAATTACATTTGGTCTGGCCTGATTCTATTCCAAAACCTCTCAAAAAACAGTGAGAGTTGCCTGGACACTTACGTATGCTTGGCCCAGTGTTATAATATATATATTTGTTTTTTGTGTGTTCCTAAGATAGTCTGAACACAATCATTAACATTCTTCCTATATTTTCCTACATGAATATACACTCTCAACTCATAAATTCTAACATGAAAGTATCCAGTGAGATTGTTGCTTAATATGTAGTATTAATATTGCCTTTTCTCCCATAAATCGCCAGCAGTTCAATCATCAATTAGTTACCAATTAATCTCTATTAAAGATAAATCCACTGATGAATAGTCCTGCTTCCCACATATTCAAAACTCTGCGGTTGGCAGCTTGATTGTGTAATGTATGGCTGCAGCCAAACAGGCCCAGATGGTTCACAGGACAGATGTGAGACTCCCTATACTTCACTTTTCCTTGCATTTGCTCTTTGCTCATGCCAAGATGAATATTTTATCCTCATTTTCTTCCCCCAAAGTTAAAAATCTTCTCTAATACACTCTTCTGTTTGTCAGCTACCTGACTTGCAATTCTGGAATTCATACCAGGGACTATAAAAGACCAAATCTTTTGAGAGGCTTTAAAAGTTAATAATTCTTTGTCATTAATTGCCACTGTCTGATTCTATTAAGTTTTCATACTTTCCCCCTGGAAAATCTAGCCTAATTCCTGGCATGTTCCCCACCCGTTCCCAGAAAAATGTTCTCCTCCCTATTCCTCAAGAGGCCTGGAAGAATCTCCCTAGTTGACCTTACATTTTTGAATATGCTTTCATTGTTTGCCTTCCCACTTCCAAAATTCTATAATTTTTTACATTCACACTCATCATTATGTTGTGATTTACTTCGTTTTAATTCTGCATTTATAATTCAACAATTTAACATCTTTCATTTTGCTTTTATTTTGGTAAGTGCCCAAATCCCATATTACACATTATGTTTAATTAACCATTATTTTAAGGTACACTTTGGCCTTTTCAAAACCATGAATGTATTTTATTTTAGTAAACATGTGGTTGAGTAAAGCAAGCATTTATCCAAGAAACCTTTTAGCAAGGTAATGCTCCTTACATTTTAATTTCAGATATTTTTCAACTTTTACAGCTATACTTTTAACTGAATTTGGCTTTGTGTGGTATTTGAATTCTCATTATCTCTTTCTCTACTTGAGAAGGTTCCCATCCTTGATGACTCTTTCAATAGCCGAAGAGTCAGAAAGTTTGTCTTTTTGTCTAGAAGCACTGTTCAAGTGGACTTTCTAACTGATTGAAATGTTCTATATCTGCACTGTTCAATACATTAGCCAATTAGCCACACGTGGCTAGTGAGTATTTGGAATGTGTTTACTGATACAAAGGAACTGTTTTTTTAATTTAATTAACTTTAATTAATTAAAATTTAAATAGTCATATATGGCTAGCGGCTACCATACTACACAGCATAGGAGAGTATTATGATTATTGGTGATAAACAGAGATATACAAATGGCCATTTCTAGGAAATGTGTAATGTTTTATTGAGCGACCGTGTCTAACATTGCTCTCCATGGGCAGAAAAGGGTAAGATTTAGAATACAGCATCCCTGCCCCTCATAGCTTTTTAACCTAGAAACAAGAGTAGTTCTCTGTCTTGGCTATACATTAGAATCACTTGAGAGCTTTTTAAAAGTATCAGTGTTCAGATGAAATAACAAGAAATCTGAGATTTGTTTCAAAGTAATTGGGACAAGGTAAGGGAGGAATGGAATGATAAATGAGTTAAGATTTGCCACGTGTTGATCTATATTGAACATGATGGGCACCTGAGGGTTCATTATACTATTATCTCTATTCTTTTAATGACATAATTTTCCATTATAAAATTTAAAAAATTCCAGCTCTGCTCTAGATTAACTTAATCATACTCTATGAGGCATGAGAATTTTTTAAGAGTGCCCAGATCATTCCAATGTAACATCAGTGTTGAGAGTTACTGGTCTGAATAAAGTAATCTCATGATACCATGTTAATGAAAAGGTCCAGAAGCATGGAAAATCTGAAAGTTATTTTTCTTTATGAGCTGAAGGAATTGTTAAAATAGAATCAGTATCAGAGTCATGGATAACAGAGTTTTTAAAAAATTGTCAAAATGTTTTGCAATATGGATTAATTTTACCTCTTTTACAAAAATAAATGCTAACTTACTTGCATAAGTAGACTTACTGCAAACTTTCTTTTCATGAGACAGTTTGTGTGATGTGTGACTAAGCTCAAAGCCACAAGTGAGATGATTTTTTTTAGCCTGCCCACTTCTCACTGTCATTGCTCTTTCCTTACTAGCCAGACCACCTCATGTGTGGTCACTTGTCAGTGTCTTGGATCCACATTCTCTAATCACATACCATTGTTTGAATCTGGTTAACCAGTCATACTTAAAGCAGAATGATACAGGCTGAGGCATCATGGATTGAATCAGTATCACTGTATCAAGGCACTCAGAAAAGGGATTTTTCATTTCTTTTTTAAAATTCAGCATACTTGAAAATTTTGAAAATTATCTATCTTCTTTTTCAAATCACCATTTGTGCCACTATCCAACACTACAACACTGATTGATCAATACTCCATATTTTCCCCAAATGCCTGATAATTTCAAGTTTAATTTAATTTTTTGGCTTTGTTAGACAGAGATTTTAAGTACTATGATTACTTGGTTGTATGTAATGTGCAAAAGCTCAACAATTCACAGCATAACTGCACAGAATTTTCATAGAATCTCGCCTCACCTCAAAATAATGGAATGAGACATTTCTATACATTAGTTAATGGGAAACTGGGCTTAACAATCACTAAATTGTTGAAAGTATATGCACCTTACTTTTTAAAATGTAGGTGATTTTTGCTGATTTATAATAAAGTTTCTAATAAATGAGTATTTATTTTTGTCTCGATTAATTCACAAATGGTAAATATATGCCATGTAATCAAAGGTATTTCACTTTAGAAAGCATCCATAAAAATCATTCAGAAACAAATACAGATAATTACTTAAAGTCAATATTCATTAAACTCCCTTATGGATTGACCAACAATCTTCTGAATTTGCCCAACTACTAGAATCCTGGAACCAAGAGTCTCAGAAAACCCCCGATACAAACAATTCATTCAACATTAGTGAAGCATTTTCTATGCCACAAATGGGATTTACCAAACACTTCTGTGCACCTATCCTAATGCTGGATACCACATTAAAAGAAAAAGAGGATAGACTTTTTCTTTGGGAATACATGTAATTCAAATCAAAGACTAGAGACATGTGAAATAAAACAGCAAATTTAACTGTGTTGTTATGCAGAATACAGACATTAATGTGGTAAGAGAAATGCAGTCATTAGCTTAGGGTGGTATTGACCTGAGAAGGTGTCACAAGCTGTATATTAATGAAAATAATAAATACATATTGGAAAAAGATATTACAGGCTTCAGAATCAAAATACAAAATAAATCTGGCAGGCAGCATAGAGCTAAATACACACACACATACACACAAGGGTGCAAGAGAGCTAGTGAAATCTGAATAAGATTAGTGGACTTTATCAATGTCAGTTCCTGGTTATACAACTGTATTACAATATTAACACTGGAGAAAACTAAGTAAAGGGTATCGAGATCCCTCTGTATTATTTCTTACAACTATATGTGATTATACAATTTTCTCAAAATAATAAACTTTTTAAAAAGGGGTAGACATAAACAAGTTTATTGAGGAAATATTGGTTTAAAAAAAAAGCAAAATCAATAACAACAAAACTGGCCCAGCTGGTCAACAAAGCCTTTAATGACTGAGTTGGGATATTGTAGATGGAATCCCATTAATATATATCCCTAAATTTTTAGCAAAAGAAATTGGATAGTAAGTAATATGTAGCATGTCTTGTCAAATGGAAGATGCAGGAATCTTGTGTGAAAAATTCTTCAGTGCAATTATGACTATAAATGTTTAGCTACCCACATTAGGAATTATCAGAACACAGTTTTAAAGTAACATTTCACATTGTACTCCAAAGACTAAATGAAAGATGACTTTGCCAGAAAAAAACTGCTCTAAATATATCTATCAGATTATATATGTAATATGTATGAGATTATATTATATATTTAATTATATGTAATATATAATATATAATTAGATATAAATGATATTAAACAAAAAGTAATTGCACACAAGAAGCAGTACAAGTAAAACTTAGTGGTATATCATTGACGACCATTAGCCACTCCATGCATATGCATCAAAGCCTATAATTAAACATTCATATTGTCAGTGTAGAATACTTTCAGTTTAATGCAGAATTCCAAGAAGAGGAATGACAAAGTCGAAATATTACTATATGTTGAATGTAGAATTTAATTAGGGAAGAATGAGCAGAAGTAAAGATACCTGGAAGAGAGAGCTACATCAGAAATCCTGTAGAGAGAACAAAATTAAGTGCAAGAAACATCAAAGTAGGAATACGAAAAATAATATAGAATGATATGCAGTAGAATAGATTTGGCCTGAGCTGTGTAGGAAAAGGCGGCATGACTGACTTTGAATTTAAGTCTAGTGGAAAAGGAGTGGAAAATCATCAATTGAGACCATTAACATGAAGGGATTTTGGCTGTAAATTAAAATGAACTAGGTAGAAGAGGAATTATTTTTTATCACCTTGGAAATAGAGTTGTGTTTAGACAAAAGAGGAAAAAAATTCTTGGAAGAACCAACTGTATATTTTATGTTTAATTTTGTTTTCGAGGGCCTAGTAAAAACTAAGGATCTGGAATTTCCATGAGAGGTCGGTGTTAGAGTGTTCCAGAGGTTATATGGTTCACTGTATTGGGGAGAAGCACATGGGTCTGGTGTTTACAGATGATGGCGAAGACGGGTGTCAGCAGAACAGGAAGAGAAACAAGGAAGGCACATCTGGTCAGCAAAGGCAAAAAATGGTCAATCATTAACATTTTTTAGTATCTTCTGGGCAAAAAAAAGATTGTATTCAATTAAAAAATAAGATCAATAATTATTTTAAAATGGAGTTAAAGTTAAGACTTGAGACAAGGGAAAGTTGCTTGGTGTCTACTTGTAGCTATTTATTACATTGCACACAAAATGCAAATATGTTATAGGTAAAGCCCAATTAAATAAAATCTACTAGTATTGCATTAGACATTTTAAAACAGGAGACAGATTCTTCAGTTCACAAATGGCTACCCAAAATATGATTCCCTTTATATAAATACCTGTTACTTATAGATATCATATAGCAAAGTCCATCTGCACATTACCATATATTAAACTTTAAAATGCTATGGTTTATTGTACAAGGTGTCAAAAATATGCAGGCACAATGGTAACCCATAGCAAGAACTATGTCATCAGAAAACTGAAGCTAAGAAAGAATAACAGTGTTCATATTTATAAAACAAGAATGAAAAATGACCGAGGTCATCATAAATTCAGATTCAGAGAGAGGTAGTTTACACCCAGGTAAAGCATTTTGCCAAATTTTTATTCACTCAAAAGCAGTAGCTAACATTTTAAATGAGCTGAAATTTACTTTCATTGGGAAGACTAAATACTTAAAGTTTCAAAATATGATACGAGATTTTCCTTTTAAGGGCACTAGGCTGAAGTTAAGATATGGAAGTTCAGTTGGTACTACTTGGCTGAGTGCACAGACATTACTCAACTTCTCTGGGTGCAGTCTCTCACCTAGAAAATACATTAATCGATCTGTGTGATGCCTTGGGTCTCTTCTAGTGTCTTGATAATTCTGATTCTAATCATCTGTTGAAACATTATCGATTATAAATCATTTAGAAAACTGACACATCAAGCCTACCCTTGAAACCCAAGAGGAACGAAATAGTTGATGAAGTTGGCTCTTCCTTGCCGCTTCTGTGTATTACTGAACATGCAATGTTTTGTTTTCTTCTTGTACCCCTGTCCCTACCACCTCTCAGCCCTCCCATTATCTAGCAGAGAAGTAATCAATAGTCCTGTAAAACTCTCTCATTTTAGGGATTAAATTGCTGTCAATCTAAGAGCTTTGAAAGAGTTAGCTCTTGACATTTAGAATTTTAATATAGTATTTGATTCTACTATTTATTCAAAAACAACTGCCACAGACCATCACATATAATAATATAAAATTTCTCTGAAATACATTTCTGAATTCGCCACATTAAACTGTGAGCATAGGAGAGGTGAGTAAGCTGAATAGAATGAAACTAGCTAATCACTCAGGACTTACAACTTGGGCGGGTTTTGTTCTCTATTGCCTCAACCTAAGCAACAATTCTCAGGAATTTATTAAATATAAATAAATACACAAACAAATAAAAAATCATTTCCTTTGAAAAAATAACTTATCACCATTATAAATATGTCTTTATGCATTTTATGTGAGATATAATACAGTTTTAGTTTTTTGTAGCATTTGCATATTTACCATTCATGAGGGTGTCCAAATGGAACCATCAAAAATAACAAAGGGCTATAATATGTAAATTCTCTCAGCAATGAACTTTATAACAGAGCAGAACAATGTCAAGTCCAACTTCCTAGTTAGCAACGGCAAGAGAGACCTGATATTTTATTTTCATATTTAAAACCCTTTGGTTTAAGTTCTGTTCCCTCTTGACTAAATACCCCTTTGTACATTCCTCTTGAAAACAGGTGTTTGATGGAGAAGTGGTAGGAGACATTTGAGAAAGGTTAGGAGATGTCCAAACAAAAAGGGTAAAGAATGGGAATCTTAAGTGAAGGAAACTTGAGTCTCTTACACAGCTTGGTCTAAAACTCATCCTACATTTCAGGAAAATGGCATGAGACATAATTCTAGGGACAGTTGCAGATTATTTTAAATAGCAATCTCAGGCAAGCAACATTTCCTACAGTAATGTTAGCAGTAAAATACAAATAAACAGGCAACATAAAACAGAGATTGTTTCCAGATGGTGTATACCCACAACATAATTGCACCTACATTGATAGAAGATAAAAATAACAACACTTACTGAGCCAGACATTGTTTTAAGTACTTTATGTTTACTGACCTACTTTAATTTTTAGGAAACTACACTACAGAGAAGTTAACTTATAGTTAGAAGAGACAGAAGGATCTGTTGTGTTCTCCCAGATCAACTCTTGACATTTCTCTTCTATGGCCTGCATTCCTTTAGGTTGACTTCTATGGATTGTATCTACCGAGACCTCTGCGATCTGCTTCTCTATATTCTGATTATATCTGGCCAGTGGGAGGCAACAGAAGGAGATGGGAAGGCATGAAGAGAGGCTACTGTGTGATATTTGAGATTAGCTGCAATCTTCCATCTGAAGTCCCAACTTTGCTGGAAGGCTTCTGTCCTGCTGCTCTTACTGGATTCCAGATTCGTGTAAAAGCTCCCTCTATTTTGTCAGGTTTACAGGCGCTAATGTTTTCCAATTGTGGGCAGGCCCTGAGTGATGCCCCATCCTGTTGCTTCCCGACACACTGCCCACCATTAAATAGTCACCATCAACCTCTCTTCAGTTATTGCTATGGGTGTGCCACCTATTTTCTTGCCTAATAGGATAACAAAGAAATAAGATAAATCCTTTGTGATCTATGAACTATTGACTAAAAATGGAAGAAAATTAAAAAATAGCATTGCTGTTTCTTCTTATTTTCCCAAACATCTGGGTATCCAAGAAAAAATGGGGTGCTCTACTTCTAGGAACAAAGAATAGTTCTGGAAGAAAAGGCCTCCACAAGTCCCTGAATTTTGAAGGTAAATGTTCAAAAGATAGTAATCCTGGAAATGTGTGTGGCAGCAGGCCCCTAAATTTGGGTGCCTAACCTCTGGTTTTCCTGTCAATTCAGTCTTTCTTAGTAGTTTACGTGTAGATATTCTCTAGTTTAATGCATCCAGACCCATTTACACTACAAATAAGGAAAAAAAACCCAAAGTAAATGTAGCCTGTAGTTGGGGAGATTTTCAATGTTAAAGACATTAAAAATACTGAAAACTCATTTTACTTTTGAAAATATTAAATAAGAGAGATATCACTTAAAAGTCAATGTATCCAGTTGGGAGTAAAGCTCTCTTTGGATGGTTCTTAAAATGTGAAAGCCATTTGCTAAATTACTGGCATCCTACAAAATCAAAGCTACTATTTATCAATTTAGTTCCCAGTAAGTTTTTGACGGCACAATTCTATTTTCCTGAGCTGTGTATTTTAACTAACAAAATAAAATCAATCTTTTGTGAAATGTACTTGGTATTCATTGCTTATTTGATAAGAGTCATTGGCCATTTTATACATTTTTTTAAACTAATAAGAATACACCTCAGTTTAGTTTGCTAGTTTTTCAGGAGGCTAAGAATACTCATCCAGAAGTTTCCTGTGCAGTCTAGAAAGCTGTAAGAAGCTGCCTATACAGACACCGAATATATTTCACCACTACACTTGCAAATAACTATCATTTGCAAAAATAAGTTTTTATTTGGGTGTTATTTCTGGCAAAGCTTTAAGGCTATATTTTCAAAGAGCAAAACTCTAGGCCTTTAAAATTCTACTGGCATCCACCAACCCAAGCTGGACTCTCCTCTAGGTTTCCACAGAGCCTGAGAGAGAGATGACTTCATCTTAATCATTTTCTTGCCCACAGTCATGTAAGATAACTGGGATTTTTTTTTTTTCTTGCAGCATTATAAAATCTCTTGAAATGTGTGGAGAGAAAAACAAAAGAAAACAGAAACTGCAGGGAGTTGGCAGATTTGATTTTACGACTAGCACTGATTATCAGCTTCAGCCTGTTGGACTCTCCACACAGCCATATATGCTTCAAACTTAATATTTTATTTTGTAACTAGAACACTTAACATCATATTATCGTCTCTAATTGGATACTTTAGTTCAGATGATCTGTTACGAAGAAATTAAATTTGAAATTCTATTAGTGTATATATACATTTATATAAATAATTATTTTTAAATGTTTATTGTATTTTATTTTTTTAACACCTTTATTGTAGTATAATTGCTTTACGATGTTGTGTTAGTTTCTGCTGCATAACAGTGAATCAGCTATATGTATACAGTGTGCTTTAAGTGTAGCTGCCATGTCCTAGTTAATTCAGCACCTTCACTTTTTTTATACCATTAACCTTTCTATTAAAATACAGTAGGGACTAAAAACTATAAAAAATAAACACCTTATGTTCACAATTTCAACCAGTACAGTCTATCTAGCTTCAAGAAACATACCTATAACATCTTAGAAAGAAGGCTTATGAAAACAAACACTAGGATATTTAAATGTTGGCTTGGCCAAAAAATTCGTTCGGGTTTTTCTGTAACATCTTACGGAAAAACCCGAACGAACTTTTTGCCTGCCCAATACATTTGAAACATTCTAATCAAATTGATTCTATGAAATTTTGAAGAGCAACGATTTCTGAATTTAAATCTTTAAACAAAACCCTAACATTTTCGCTACTACGAGTTATTACCTACTAAACTTATATTTGCGATAAAACTAAAAACTCCAAGGATGTAAGAATTAAGTCACCAAAATACACAAATATTTTAGAACTATTAAACTTTTAAGGAAATGATAATTTTGAAAAGTAACATAGGTATAATATCAGATAAACTGAAGACTAAATTTATTAACATTTAAATCTATATAGTATAGAGAGCAAAGTAATTATTTTTGAGTTTTCCCCAAACAAACCCCTTCCAAAAATGTGTACTTATTAATACAGATTTCACCTGATTTTTCTTATTCGTATGCACATGGAAGTGATCAAAAAGCATATCATAAAATAATTTCAGAGCCCTATGAAAATCAATATTCCAAATTTGTACCAAAAAGTACACAAAGTACCAAATTTGGTACTAAAAAAGTACCAAATCTGCAGGCAGTAACACGTTAAATTCAGAAATATTATATTGCTGTGGAAAATGTGACATTATAAATAAAGGTTTCATGGATAAGGGGACTTTAATTGTATATTTCAAATTCCAAATATAAAGGAATATTAATAATTGACCCAATCAATTCCAAATGAAGGTATATTTTTACCAAGTAATTCTCAGTTAATTTAGTAAGAACTATTTCAAAAGGTTTTAAAAAGAAATATTACTCTGAAGTATGAAAAAACATCTGAAATTTATACAAATGGATTAATAGATATATTATTTATTACTTTGTATCATAAAATACTATCTAACACAATTCCTTAAAGGGAAAATAAATTCCTTACGTTTCTGTAATGTAAGTAGAAAATCATTAGAGAAAAGGGGATCCAAGTTAAGTTACTTCTGCCTCTACATAGGTAATGCAAATTGAACCCTGGGATGTAAAATGACCTTTACTATTTTAAGTTTTACTTCATGAGAGTAATAAAATATTCTACAAGGTTTCCTCCAATTGATTTTTGAACCTCACTGATGACTATGATTTAGAAGTAGTGTGGAGAATGAGAGAGTGTTGTAACTCATTTTTCTTTATTGTGTTACTCTATCTCGACTTGGGGGTTTCAGTTTGATACAGCTATTCCAATAAATAATCATAAAGGTATCATAACAAAAATAGGCAAAATGTTAGTGTTTGATTTTCTTTATAAACTTTACAAAAAGCTTATTATTGATAACTAAACCATATTAATGACTAAAACACATGAGAGAAATAAGTTGTGAGTGTTTTATCTTTTTTTTTTAATGAAACCATTGAAATCAGTCACCAATACAATAATCCAGGAAATGTAATTTACCTGGCCACTCAATAATTAATCCTTCTTATTTTATGATTACAATCAAGTGGGAAAGAATTCTACTCCTGATAGTCTTACTTCACATGCTAATATATTTTCCTCACAAAATTTTTTATTATTATAAAAAACAACATGGCAAAAATACAAAAGAAATGAGAGATAAATCATCCACAACTCTTAAGTCAACAAATACTAGTTAAGGAATTCCTGTGTGTATTTTATTTGCTAATATCTTTTTACCCTTATCATTTATCACTCGTAAATGTTTGTAATAATTGTAGCAATTCTTGGGAAAAAAATCTCACTCTTAAATTTTAAAAATAAATTACTGAAGTGAACACAGTCTAAAACTAAAATATATTATAACACAGCCTAAAACTAAAATATATTATTGTATTATATTGTTTATTTTCATTTGAAATGAAAATCTAAAAGACATCACATTTTTTGTGTGTTTCTGGCTGCCACTTTTAATACAGTAAATAACGAAATTTCCCAGCACATATATATTTTAATATAGTAAATGAATAAAACTGGCACCATTACTAGGCTAAATACATGTAATAGGTTTATATGTGGGGATTTTTTTTTAACATAAATCAGCTATTAATTCACACATAGGTTATTTCTTAAAAAAAAAAAGTTAATTCTTCTACTAAATATAGAATTAGTCTCTCAAGTTTCTCTGATTCTAAGGGGATGGGTTGTCCCTACTGTTATTTTATTTTGTTTAAAATTAATTTCTTAAGACTGTTTAGGTCTTATAATAAAAATTATATTATAAATTCCAACGCTGTGATGAAGGGTCTATGTTTTCAAACACAGACAAACAAAGTAATGTTTAAAATATGTTTTTCAGTTTATTAGTGGCGATCAGCTTACTGTGTGCCAACATAATGGTTTCCATTGATAATTACTGTAAAAAAGATTAAAATTTTAAATACTTGGTAAAGGCTTTTTAACCCAAATGAATGTTTTAGCAGTGTCATGTATTACATTTGATGCTTTTCCTTTTCAAATCAACTATAAAGATATTTACGGAGAAATGGAAACTATTTCAGTATTTATTTGCATTCTTCCTTCCATCCATTGCTGACTTTCCACAATAAAGCGCCTTGATTCTAAACGAGTTGCTGCTCTTGACTTTTGAGCGTAATCATTTGAGAACACTCATGTAGGTCAATGGTACTTAGCAGTTTTTTTTATCTCAGGTCATCGTTTAAAAATGTTCACACCTAAAATTAATCTACCACTCCAAGAAAAAGACTGAAAATGGTACTTTTTAAATTCCATAGATTCGAGGCCCTTAATTTCTTCAGTACTGTCCTATAGTCATCTATATCCAAAAGACTGTATTTTAAATTCTAAAGCAAATGCTAAAAAGTCATCATCCAGCAACACAGGGATGAATAATAAAGTAACTTTTTTTCTTTCAGAAAACATGACGATAGAAATATCAAGAAAAAAGTGTAATATAATTCTAGAGTTAGGGTAGGTACGACACTACTCGGTATTTTAATTTCTAGCATATTAACATAATACTTGTGTATCATTCTGCAGAGCCAGGCATACAGACAGACATAATTTGACAACAAGTATTTTATGATCTTGTAGCTATAATAAAATGTTTACAATTTTACAAGAATCTGATTCAAAACCTTGTAAAATCACTACCCCCGAATCACTCCCTTCCTTTTTGATATAATTTTGATTTTTTATAAAATTAATTAATTTGAATATCAAATACTTACATATTTATACTGTATATTACCTGCATAAAAACTAAAGTTAGATTGATTAATCTATTTTGGTGATATTAACTGAAAGTAGGCAGTATTATACTTATTACTACATTGCTTGGTGAACAATCAAAAGTAACTGAAGCTAAGTAATTCACACTATTTATAGACATTTTTTCAGAATCACCTGCTTTCTATAGATTGTTTTAAGTACAGTTGTAAAGTTTTGATTTTTAAGAGTTGCTTTGAAGGCATGGCAGATGTTGGTTTTGCTAATAGTGCTGGAAAGCACAGCAGGTTCAAAGTTGCAAATATGCTTAACACATATAAAAAAATAGTGTGATTTTCTATTAAACTTCGTTGTTTTCAATTGTCAGTAAACTATAGTGGAAGCCTAAAGTCCATAAATATTTGTTTCTAGACCCTCAAACTTCTTGAGTTTGTATATGCGTGTGTCCATGTGTGTTTGGGAAGGGGAACACATGTAAATGCACACTGGAAAATGTTACATATTATAGTTTTAGCATCAGTACCATGGATAAATATTGGGGTTGTTTTCCAGGGCTTAAAATTCCATTAGAATTTCACACAGTCATACACACATACACATATTCATACAATCTGGGTATGAGATGCAAGGATACAGAAATTTGGTTCCGACTTTGCCCTGGGTTTATGTATTACATTTACTCTCAACTAGAAATACACAGAAATTATAAACTGCCTAACAAAATATAAATGGTCTCTATAATGCATGATGTGAGTTTTGTCTAATACAATTTTAAAATTTCAAGAGTGCAGAAGTTACTTTAATATAGTTTTTTGGAAATACCGAAACATTAAACTATGCTATAAGTAATGAGAGATATATGTGTTAACAATATACCAATATTACACTGACTTTGTACTTTGCTTTAGTTTCTGCTAGCTCAAGATGCCCTTATAATAATATGAAATGAAATAACTGTGAACATAAATTATAGAAGACCAAATACAATATCATTCCAGGAAAAAGCTACCTTGAATTTAAATCTAGCTAAAGACCTAACAAATATTAATTAACTAAAATATTGAATTCGGCTAATTAAATTTTATTTTCAAAGAGTATACAGATATTTAACCAGAAACTATTGTTATATTTCTTTTTAGATAGCCAAGAGTTCTTTCAAAATATCCCATCAAAGAAAATGTTCATTCTAACTCCCCAGTGATTCTACCCTTGGTGATGGCTAATTGTATTTCCCGCTCAAGATGTAATCTATTAATACTTTATGTAGCTGATGAAAACTTTTGTTTGTCTTTCCAGGCCTTTAATTGCCAGCTTCAACATGAAAAAATAAACATATTTTGCTATATGGTTATTTCCCACCAAAGGAGGGTAGCACTGTTAATATAACCAATATTCTTAAGAAAGTTGTTATTAAAATAATTGAAGGGAACCAGTTCTTAGATCCCATTTTCCTTATTTCTCCTCAACCAAAATAACATATGCCTATATGAAAATTCAATTTGCCCTATGAAACTTAGGTGCATTGGTTCAGCTGAGGCAGCATATGAAACAATCCATCACATAGGTTTCTCACTGCAGAAAGTAAAATGAACAGTAAGAGCTTCTGGTAAATGCTAAAGTGCCGCTAACCAAACTGACCTTGGATCCTCTTATCCCAGAAAAGTTATATTGATATCAAATGCTAACTCTATAAAATGATCTCATTCTAAAATTGACTTTTTTTTTTCTAATGAAGATGGAAACCTTGCTATGATTAACCTTTTAACTCTCTGTCTGAAGGGTGTTTCACTTATGGTTAGTAAAAACCATTAAAATGAGTGATACTGCTGGCAACTTTCTTGGATATTAACTAATTTGTGATGGGGCATTAGAAGTTCACCCGACCTTGGAATGTAAAAGTCAGATTTTAAGTCTGTGATAGAAGAATCCATCCCATACTAACGCTTAAGAATAACTGATACCATTGCTGCAAAAGAACATGAAATATGCGGCTCATTCATTGTCATTCATGTGGGATCTTACCTAAAGCATTATAAAGGATAGACATTTTTCAGTCTTTCAAACCAATATCTGGAATTATCTTCCAGGACTGTTAAACCAATTCCGCAAAGAAAGAAAATATGTAAATATTATATTAAACAAACGACAGCTTACGAAAAGACGGAACGCAGGCTGCACTATAGCTACAGAAGAAAACTCACAACCTCCTTAATTATAAAGCATCTTTTAACAATTTCATAAGGATACGGATAGGTCAGGGCTTTGATGAGTTGCCTGCAAAACTTCAGTTTCTCTGGACTGCTAAAATTTAGTTGGCAGCCTCTGCCTTCAGGCATCCGCATTCAGTAAGGTTCCCCTTTTTGCGTGGCGGCTCAAGTTATCCCCACGTAGGTCTGTGCCTCCTGCGCACACCCTCCAGTACCAGCGCTACCCGGGGTTGCTGTTTGTTTCCCAGTACTTGTTTCCGATAATACTCACCTGGAGGAGAATTTTACTTTCCACTTTAAAAACTTAGATTTTCTTTTTTGTTAGCATCACATAAATACAACTACTATTAAGAATCGTCTTTCTTCAAGGGTCTGAGCATGTATTTAGTTAAAATTCTCTTACATTCCTTAAAATCCTCTGAATTCCTAGACTGTCTTCTTCCCCAAGAAAGGGAAATTTTTACCATTTGGAATAGGGTGCTATTTAAAGAACTCTGAAATCAGAATTTAAAAAAAAAAAAAACACAACGAAAACTTTTTTCTCATATGCTCTGCCAAGTTCCATTGCAAGTTCCAACTATTGTGCAATAATTTGGAAATCCAGTTAACGATGGGAAAAATCTAGCCACTCAGTCGGGAACTTGCAATGGAAAAGTCAAGGAACGGCACCCGCACGCACGGCCAGCGGACGCTGCATCCCAGGGTGCAATCCTCTCCCCATCGCTCAGATGGAAGGTCACGCTTCGCAATCGATTTCACATACTTGTCACTTGTCCTTTTTTCTCAACTTTCTGGTAAACTAGTTTGAATCTTGGAGAGCTTAACGCAGTTGGCTGAGTGTTGCGCTCGGAGAAACACGTGCCCCCAAAATAAAAGGACCAAAGCAGCCTCTCCGAATTTGGCGGCGAGGAGCCAGGGAGGAAAGACCTGTACCATAACGCCCGCCGCCTCACTCTAGGGCGAGAATCTTCCCAGTCATCTCTCCGCCCCCTTTCGCCGAGGGTGCCCGGCGCGCCCTTACCTGAGCTATCGCTTTTCCTCTTGCCGCCACTTCTCTTCTCCGCCTCCGCGGGTGACAGCGCCTGGCGGCCGTAGTCCCCTGGCGGGCACGCGGCCCCGGTCGGGGTGCTGGAGCCCAAGCTGGAAGAGTTGGAACACAGGACCGGCGGGCTGTTTCCCAGCTCCGGGGGCCCTCCCGAGTCCGGCTGGAGGCAGAGGCTGTGCCGAGCCGCGCTTGGCGGGGAGGACATCTGCGGGAGGTGCCAGTTGGTTTGCAGAGCCTGGTGCTGCTGCTGCTGGTGGTGGTGGTGGTGATGGTGGTGGTGGTGGTGGTGCCCCCTGTGATGCTGGCTGGCAAACATGCCCTCCTCGTTGGGGTATCCCGCGATTATGCAAGACGAGGAAGAAGTGGAGAGCTCGGGATAGGACATATGGTCAGATCTTCCATGGAGGGCGAGAGAGGACTGGGAGAACGGGTGCAAGCCTTGCGCGGTGGCGTGAGGGCTGCGCAGGCAGCCAAAGAGCGGGTGTTCCATAGCATGCAAGTCTCGGGTTCCAGACAGAAGACTTCACGACGGTTCCAAACGCCGCCACTCTCTGTTACTTTTCCCTGGAAACCGTGTGACTTTTCCCCCTCCCAAAGCAATAGCCGCCCGCGTTTCAGCAGAGCTCGGATAATCCCGGTCCTGAGCCCTAGCGGCCAGTCTCCTTTACATATAAACACTCGGACCTGGAGGAGCTTCCCTCCGAGCTACTCAGATGTTAAGAGTAGGAGAGGTTGAAGCCAAAAGAAGGTGGTCCCAGAGAACTGCTTTCAAGGGGAAACGGCTCTGAGAGGTTATAAATAGAGTGTAACGTGAGCTGGGGGCTGGCTTAGGAGCCCAGTGCTGACCACATGCGAACTCCCTCCAAAACTCCGGCTCAGTCCGCGCCATGCGCTCGCAGTTCCACTTCCTATCGCCGGCTGGACGCACGCAGCGCGCCCACGCCCGCCCGCCCCTGCCAGCAGCCGGGGCTGCAAGCGGCGCGCCTGGCGCCTAAACCCGAGCCCCGGCGGGCAGCGGCTCCCTTTCCCACTCCGTCGGCCAGGCCGCGCCGCAGCGCCCCCCAGCCCCAACCCCGCACCCAGTGTCCGACCTGCTCACTGCTCTCATGAAAGGTGTCTTGTCAGTGCCCCTTGGGTACTGTCACCTGCAGGAAAGCTTGGGCTGCGCCTAACTGTGGAGGAGCACGAAAGGAGCACTAGGATTAAGGGAGAAGACCAGAGCTAGTCTGGCGCGCGCTCAGATAAGTTTCTCAAACTTCACATCAATTCGTGCCCTGGGCGCAGGGGCACTCCTAGCTTTTTACAGCCGGTGTCTGTGGGTGGGTTGTTAATGGGCTGGGACGTCAGATCCGAGGATGCTGGGAAGTGACCCACGAGCAAAGAAAGGGCCATTTTCGGTGCTGCAAGGAACGAGACCTGGTGGGGTGGTAGAAAGCATGGGGCGGTGACAGTTGCAGATGTCCTGACTCTGGCATCCTCACCTGCGGTGCCAGGTGGGGTCTTTTCCTCTGCTTTGCGCAAATGTCCTCCCTCCCGATTTCCTAGTCCCACTCCATTTCCTAGCCACTTGTCCACCAAGAAGAACTCTTCCTGGATCAGGAGTATTCCGAAGCGATTACGTCCCGGTCACAAGTGAAGTGTATATTGCACGCACATTTCCAGTCTTTTCCCTCAGGAGCCAGCCCACGTCCCCTTGTTTTCCTCCAGAAACCCATCTCTCTTCCGCTCAAAGATAAATCAGCTAATCGCACCCCTCCCCACCTCCCGCCATGGTTCCATTTACTGAAAAAATATTGCACTTCGGTATCCCTTAAAGTTCGGGTCTCCCTGGTTACAATCTTGCATCATAGAAAATGAATTAGAAAACTTTCCACCAGTAAATTAATGCGAGCGGCGGCTGGGCTTTGATACCGTCACATGCTTGAGGGACGACACCGTCTGCTGGGGGCCAAGTCGTTTACACAAGGTAAGCACGCCGCCCGCTCATAATGAGCTGCAGGAACAGTCGCATCATTCCTGGGACGTGTCGCATCAGGAGAATATCGGCGCTCACCTATCCCGCCCGGGACCCCAAATGTGCCACCAGCAGCGTCGCCCTGTTATTTTCATTGTCTCAGGTGTCCAGAGGACGGGGACCAGGTCTTTGAAGTTGTTAATGGGATTAATGGGTACAGCAAACTGGGCCAGACATCTGGTTTGAATTAGGAAAAAGTATTGATTAATCTTTGAGAAATGTCACCAAGGCAGAACCTTTTCCCTAGCCCCGTCCCTCAGGCTTCAGCCTGACCATCTCCCTTTCCTTTTAAGTTGTCCTGTAGAATAGTGGCTTTGCAATAAACCTTTACATCCGTGTGAAAGTTCGAATTGTTTTCCAGTGCTCAGAGGTGGGATAGGGTGGGGGTGATCAGGAATTCTGAGATTTGTAAGCGCTGCTTTCTTTAACGGAAATTGAGCCCTATTTTGTGGGAAATTAGTTTTGCAGACTTCGTTTAAAAAAAAAAAAAAAGCTAAAACTTTTGTTCACCAGCTGCTCAACTTTTCAGTCTGGGTCTGAGCTGGAACCTGCTGCAAGCGTTTGACGGTAAGGCTTTCTTTGCCGATATGTTTTGGGAATCTAATATTGTTTTAGATTTCGAAAGGGGGTGTTCTTCACGTTGCACGCTTCTAAGGGTTTTAAGCGCTCGCAGGATGGCGTCCAGGGCTTAGATCTTAAGAATGTTTCTTCCTGCCACTCCCCACGCCCTTGGCTCTTTAAGGATAAAAAAGGAGGGGATATATTCTTCTAATATAGTCGGAATATTTTTTGAATTTTCATTGTGTTTATGGTTTCAATATGTGCTCTGATATTAAAAGTTAAAGTACAAAGAGCAGCACTAAACTTCCCAAACTCGGGTAGCTCCTCTACGGATCCTGGGTGAAAGCATTAAAGGCTTTATCCAAAGAAAAATTTAGGCAACCACCTCCATAAAGTCACCAGACATATTTATATAATACTGTCTACTAAAAGTATTGTGGAAAATGTCAGACAAGACTAATTAAAAGATACACTTGATTTGCACACATCAATAAAAAACATCCATAAAGGTCCTTTTGGTTTGCATTACAGTGGTTTAGAGGGAGAGACACGAGAAATGAATGGATTTGAATTTAACCAGTGTGTTGCAGGTAACCAGCAACTAGCAAACACACAGAAGTTTCCCTCTCCAGGAGCTGCCACTTCTCCTTGAACCTGCCTTGTGACTGTGCTGGCTTTTTTTCTCACTGTGTCAGATGTTAACAACATGTCCAGAAATTTCTCTACAACCTGTCTCAGTCAGTCAGCTGAGTGTGGGGCTAAAAGTCTGGTGAAGAAAAATTAGAAAAGATTAGAAAAGAAAGGAGTCTCTCTGAAAGGCACACAGTTAAAAGAAAGCTAGCAGAAAAGGTCTTTTTAAATGTAGACCCAAAACATATATCAGGAAACTTGATGTCTAATAGAAAGTATAATATAAGGAAAACGTTACTTGGAAGAGAAAAAGTGTGATTCAAAGGAAAAAAATGTAAAAAAAGGAGGTCTTGATACATTCCAGAATTAAATATGACTGGTTTGTTTTCTCTGAATTTCTAAATATATACTAATTATTCCATAAAGTTTTTTTTCAGAAGTTTCATTTCTTAGAATATTTGGAAAAACATAAAATATTAACTTTTATTTTCTAGGCCATAGAGAATTTTTTTAAAATGCAATAATAACAGGAAAAATCCTAGCATTTTCTATAATAGCTACATCAATGTCTACATCTATAAAACCCAATGTTGAAAGATGCCTTTTTACCTCAAACGGCTAATTTCATGGAGAATGGTAAAAATTACCAAATTTATTAGAGAATTTCTATAGCATTCATTTTAAACTACATATAGCATAGTATTTACCATATATTTACAATATACTTGAATTTCTGTGAAAAATGTTTCATTAATAATATTTTATGCAAGATTTTGATATCAAGCAGCACATTATAACAAGAGGCTGAATATATGAAAAATGTAAGCTGCTCATCTTTTGTAGAAAACATGATCAAAATTATTTTAAACATGTGCTAAGCTCTTTAAACTTGATAAATGTGTATATCTATCATTCCTTCTGCTTAATGAAATGATATTCAGTAGTAAAGGCAGAGGTATTTTTTAATTAATATTTTAAGGGGAAAAGAACTTAAATTAAGCAAGCTGAAAAATTTATGTTTAAATTCTAAGACTCATGACGATTCTTTTAAGAGTTGCCATTCTTCTGTAAGTTTGTGACATGAGATATGATGGGAATAAAAATATTATAAATTAAAAATGATCTTTAGCTACAGATATTATACAACTTTATTTTGAGTTTTACCTGCTAGATAAAATTGCCTTGGTAACATATAGTCATGATATATGAATTTAAGTACGGAAGATTATGCTGAAACCAGAATTTGTCTCTGAAAGTTTTGTTGAGAGTATAAATATTATTTCTGCTACACTTTTCCAAGAAATAAAGTCAGTTATTTTGAAATAAAGAATTTTGAAAATATATTAAAAGATGCTAAATACTCAATGGTAATTTATGTGATTTATGATGCGCTCCATTTTACAAAACTTTAGAATTGGCTTTCTCCAGGAATTATGAACTATAAAATTTAAGGAAAAATTTGGCTATTGCATGTTATTTAGTGATTCTATATATTTTATTGATTTTTTAAATAAATTACTATTTTTACATAATAATTGGTGCTTTCACAATAAAATCTGCTATCCTTCTACATATACTAGAAGATATGAATACCTATTCATTACTCTGAAAAGTATAAAATAATATTCAGCATATTTTGTTTTTCTAATTTCTCTCTCTTCCTACAATTAGATTTATGATTTCTTTTAGAAATTGGTGGTTTTCTTCAAGTGTCATATAGTAAATAATGTGCTGAAAACTAGCATGAAATATAGATTATGACTGATAATATTAAATTTATGATTTAATTAAAAATTCAAAATATATGCAATCTTTCCTAATTCCAGTTGCTTTCCACATACATTTCATGAAGTTCTAATTATATATTTTTTTGCGGGGGTGTTCAAATTAGGAAGACAATGACTACCTCTCAAATTTCAAAAACTTCTAACTGAACTTCCTTTTGTCCACATGTCTTAAATCCAGAATTATTCAACAAAATTACTTTAAAATGATGCATATGAGGAAAAATTACATTCAATTCCTACATCTTCATTTGCACTCAACTTGTATGTTATTTTTATTGATAAAGTATGCATCTTAAATTTTTATAGTTGAAAATTGCCTCCTTTACATATCTAAGATGTAGAGGCACACTAAAGCAAGACAGTTCCATAACGAAATGCTATTTATTACATTATATATTCTATACCATCAAACACATAAGCATTAAATTTCTATCCATATTTTATGGGAAATAAACCATTTCTCCCATGTCATAAAAAGCAATGTTATACTTTTAAGCAGATTGAATTTAGAACAAGTTCATAAATCTTGGGGAAGAAAAATTCAATCAAAACTAAACAGGGGAATTTTAGGTAAAACCTTAGTCTTCTGTTTTAAGTTTTCCAACTTGAAGAGTTTAACATGACTAATGTAATTTTGACACTACGGTAGGTTTTTCTTATGTGTTTTTATTTTTCATGCTTCATCAATTTATAGCATGTTTTATTCTTACAGTATCTCTTTCATTGTGAGCCTGGGTTTATGATTTGTATCACTAAAAACCTCTGTGTTTTAGTTGTGCTGGTATAGCTTCCCCAAAATATTTAACTGCACACTACAATTTATATAATTCAGACTTGGCAAAGAAAGACCAGCTGCCTTTGATATCAACATTTTTGTTTATAGGGATAAAGGGAAAATTTTTTGCTTACCAAATAAAATGGAAAGTGAAGGCCAAATACAAGATGTCTTATAACAAAATATTTTTAAGAGTTTAATATTAGTACTTTGATTCAGCTCAGATTTGTAAAAGATTTTGAGAAACGATCTGGAGTAATTTTATACAAGGTAATAGACATATAAAAATGGATCAAAACAAGAATGAAAATGACTAAATGACAAATATCTGCTTATGGCTCAGTTGACCTAAGAAATTAGAAGGATGATCAAAGGACAGATTAGGTCAAGGGAAAACCAGAAGAAAGTATTTAACAGGGGGAAAGGCAGAGAAATAAGATAAGCTTAAATATGCAGAAAATAATTCTATATTTGTAATTCATAAGCCATGTACACTTATAATAATGGTAAAAGGATCCCAGGAACATGTTTTAGTTTAAGTGGAATTTTAAAAATAAGTAATCAGAAAGGTTTATGTTTAAACATATATGTGGCATTTATATTTTTGACAAAAGTAATAAAAACAAAATACTGTTTGAGAAACAGTTTCAAGTAATCACATGTGCATAATGTGAAATGTAGGTGCAGATGTGGTCAATGCCTAGAAATGTGCAAGCTACTGAATGTTTGAGGTTCTGAATAACTGTTGCCTTCTCGGCTTGCAAATATGTAACCTGATACTCAGTGTAGTCAATTGTTTTTCTAAATTTTATTTATTTTTAAAGGATGATTTTTGCTAAGTTGGGGTACTAGTATTTGGGAAGGGAATAGCTGGTTTTCAACAGCTTTCAGTGACTGAGGGGGATAAAGAAAAGTATTGGGCTAACTGCATCCTAGAGCACTTCAAAGTACAAGGGAATCCCGGTAGAATAAATCACTAACCAGAACTCAGAAGGTATATCAGCTGTAAGCCCAAGGGCTCAGGATAAGGCAATTCCTCCTACCATCAGCTAACAGTTTTTGTTTTTACTAACAAGGAGACCTGTGATCAAAGTAAAGCTTTCTCCGTACTACATGAGGTATGAGTACCAGTTGAAACCTCTTCAACACAGAGTGGCTATAAAAGATACCCCCTGCTTGGCAAATTCATTCTGCATGAAACTTGCCTTATTACCTCAGAATTGCAGTTATCCCTTTTGTCAAATTTCATATTTCTAAAGACTAATTCTTGAGAGCATAAGTAACTAATGGACAGGAAAACAGTCATGATTGAAAAAGTCCAAACAATCTTGGAATACTTTACGATAAAATACAGTAAATCTTACTACTGATCTTGAAAGCAGGCTGCATGAGTAGTGGGAAACCTAACAGTTCTTTTCTTTAATCTAGAGCACCTGTAGCAATCTGCAGCAGTATTTCTGCACATACCTTATTTAAGATGACTACATGTCCTGGTTTCAGTAGGTGTCTGTGAAGACATACTCAAAGTCAATTTAAATAAATTTTACCCATTATCGAATACAATAACATCTCCACTTACTGCAAACAGCTTTAAGAATATTTATATAGAGAAATAAAAATAGCTCAATTATGACTTTCTAGGATAACTGTTACTTTCTTTTTTTCATAACAAGTTACCATCTGTCGGCCAGTAGTCTCTGTCAATTGCTTATGAGATGCTTGGATTCCTCCAAGTTTTGTTCTTAGTCACCTCTTGTATCCTGCATTATGCAGTTAATGATGTGATTTGATCAGAGTAAAAAGCTGAGTAGCTTTGGATTATTAAGATCAGATTTTCCAAAGTACATGGCCTACCACCATCTAATAGACCCTGCCAAGGCAGATGGCTCAGGCCCAGGTGGCATCACTTGGAATTGTTCTTCCAGGTCCAAAGATAAGCACATAACTATGAAAGCCCATAAAAATCGTCACTGTTGCATGTGTGGTGACAAAGCTAAATCGGTATCTTTTAAAAAGATATAAAGAAGCACATAGAAGCTTCTACGTGCTGTAAATCTCAGGTTGTTGAATTAGATGTTGGTGTTCCTCTTTCTGTAATAATACTAAAGACGTGCCAATCCATGTGTAGTTCTGTTATGCAGATATTATTTTTCTTAAATAGCAGGTGTTAAATCATTATTATGTGGCATTTGTGACCAAATATAACCTAGTCATGGCTAAAACAAACAAAAAAAATGGGTTAGGTTCCTTGCACTGTAGTGGCAATTCCAGTGACCCAAAATTGCTAAATCTCAACTTCACCTTAACAAGTCGCATGTCATTCTCTCTCTGAACTGCATCATTGCCAATCCAGTTTCTCCAGTCAGAAGTAGGAACTCACCCTCGACAAGCCCCTCCATTCTCACCATCCGGTATGCAATCAGTCATTAGGTAGAGTAGTTCCGACTATACCGCTTTAATGTTCATTAACTTTATCCTTCTCTCCATCACCAATGCCATTATCTTACTGGGTGGCCTCACTGTTCTTAGTTGGATGACACGGGACTCTCCACTGCAATCTACTTGCCTAGAGCATCTCCAGAAGCAGGAGGGAGAATGGTTTTGAATCTTAGCTCTATCATTTTCTGACTCTGTGAGTGCATTCATTTGTTAACTCAAAAGAATATTACAATGAATAAATTCAACAATGTTTTGAGTGTGCCTAATACAATGCCTAACATAAACTTAATAAACGTGGAATAGATTTAAGTTAAATCTAGAGCTGTGCTGTTAAATACAGCCTCATGTGGTTATTGAGCATTTGAAATGTGACCAGTCTAAATTAAGATATGCTTTAAGATTAAAATGCACATCAGATTTCAAAGACTTCAAGTGAAATTAATAACCTTTTATACTGATTACATGTTAAAATGATATTTGATGGATATACTGGCCTAGATAAAGTACATTATTAAAAATCAATTTTCTTTCTTTTTCCTTCTTTTAATATAGCTACTAGAATATTTAAAATTACAAATGTGCCTTATATAATATTTCTCTTAGACAGTGCTGATCTAGAGGAGGTAATTTAACTTTTTCTCTGTTTTATTCTCTCCCTCACAAATAGGTACCAAATTCCATATAGATCTGTCAGAATGATGTAAGACCTGAAATCTCTCTGTAAGTTGATCCTGTTGACCCCATGATTAGGAGCTTCACAATGTGGTACCACACCTGGAAATCTCCAGAACAAGACCTCAAGGAAACACAGGAAATCCCTGGAGTGACAAAACATCCGACTTGAAGACATTCAATTATTTCTTTGTGCATCAGGAGCATCACTGTTAATTAACTATTGATATGCTTGAAAGAATTTGTTTAGCAATAGCCCTTGCAGAAAAAAAAAGAGCCGTGTATTATTCATGATGAACTAGACAATGCTGCCACAATGAGTTAACTGCTACATCTTATTCCCTTGGCAAAAGTTTTGTTCTTAATCCTGCAAATTTTGATGCAAGATGGTTGGCTCTCCAGGCAGATACTGACCTTGTGAAATAGTCATCTCAACATGTTCCTCCATAACAAGACTCCATAGCAGGGGAAGATGGAAGTGGAGGGTCACACACCTGGTCTTATACACTTTGATGCAAAGGTGATACATGTCATTTTTACTTACAGCTTGTAGGCCAGAACAAAGCCTAATATACCTGCAAGGGGTCTGGAAAATATTCTGAAGCACATGGCTGTTTGGTGAGCAGTAAATGTTTCTGCCACACCAGGCTTTGGCAGACTTCAAATTTGTTCCTAATAGGCCTAATTTACACCACTAACTGTATATCCCTTGAGTCTTCCTGGAATATTTTGTTAATGTTTTTCTAGCACAGTGTCTGGCACAAAGTATTCAATAAACATACTCAGCAGAACACTTAGATCCGTAAGTTTCACTTTATCTTTGGACTTAAGAACCCATGTAGCTGCTATATCATATCAGGAAAGTGTAACTGCAACTCTAACTGCAATGAAAATTAACAGATAAAATGCTCAGCTCAGCTTCAATTTTGTTTTGTTTTGTTTTTGATTTTCGTAGTTTTTGCTTTGTTTCTTTGTTCCAGAGCAGAAGTTCATACCTGATTGTCACTGGACTTAGAACAATAGTTGTGTCCACACACAATGAGAGTAGTTCAAATTCTTTGGGGAATTTGTCTTCAAGTATCTGAAGCCAGGTTGGGACACCAGTCTCTATGTGTAAATTAGGTTCATTCCCTTTCAGATGTTGTATTTTATTTTCAGTCAATACTGTCCACTTGGTAATGGTTCACTGCATAGACTTGAAGATGACATTTTGGGCTGTGTCTTGTATTTGTCACTTACTAGCACTTTGTGGCCAGGTTAATTAACTTTTTGGGTCTAGGTTTTCTCATTTCTAAGTAAAAATGTTTATTTCTATAATTTCATGTTGACAAACTAGCAAGTCAATCTAAGTCTAGTAAGTGTGTGTGTATATCAGTGATAGATATTGTTATCATAATGATAATTTTCATTATCTATCCTAAAGATCTTATTCTATCTAAAAAGAAGTCCCTGTAAAAAATTTTGGAAGTATTTACTTATATACATTTATTCATTCCACTATTTCCCCAATTAACACTCTAATATCTTAAAACATCTTGTCTTAAGACAAGATTCCATAAATGTTTGTTGAATGAGTAAATGATATACTAACGATAAATGTAACTCTATTCTCAGCATTTTGTACATAATGATCATACATTTAGGTTACACACAATTCACTTGACCTTTTTACTTGCTTCAAAATATGATTGTAAAAACCCTCTCAGCATATAAAACCTAGAAATTGGGGTGAGTGACAAAAACTCTTCAGTATGGCCAAAAGGACTATTAAGTTCTAAGGAAGAAGCTAACTAACATTGCTTAACTACAGTACTTTGGAATAAATTTATAGTAGCATTTGGCACATTTTATTTTAGGTTTTACTGGATCTAGGCTTTGGTTTAAAGGTAACGAACATTTTTTAATAGCAGATGTTTAGTGGGATAACAAATGGACTAATCCTACCTTCCATTCTGTTGAAATATGCAACCCCTTGAATTCCAGACAATTAAGACATTTTAACGGTGAAACAAAATACCCCCAAACAAGTAACATTGTAGAACTTAAGATTTAACATCTATGTATATAACTTATGCTTCATTTATATATTGTGTATATGAATTAAGCTAAAAGTAAGCTAATTGTTACATAGGTAATGTTCAGAACTCACTACATCATCTATGCCTGAATAATCTGAGATAGCTATATTAGATAAACATGAACCTACATTTTATTATGCCGATTAAAATTTCTATTATTTTAGAATTGAAACTCTTCCTAGTTCCAGAAAGTTTTTCTGGTGATTTACAGTAGAACTTGATATAACAAAATAACTTAACACAAAGAAAGAAAAACCTACTAGAGCAGTCATTTCAGAACCCTAATCATCAGAAGTACCCTCTTTTTTCTGTTACAAAAGAAATTCATTATAGAACCAACTATGTGAAGTTAACAGAGAGAAGCAGAATAGTTATGACGGACTCAGGTAAAGGGAATCTGGTAGCACGTGCCTAGTGTTTTGCCTTCTCCTCACCTACCACAGGTTTGTGGGTAGTACCTACAAAGAAACAAAGGAGCTAGGGACACAACCTGAAAACCACTAATCTCACTAATATATACAATCCACCCAGTAAGAGGCCCCTGAAATGCCATACCTGTGTTTTCCTGGTTCATTGATTTATTTGATAGGCACACTCCTGGGGTAAATATTTGAACCACGTTATTTTATTTCTGTCTTCAAGTGTTAGTCATCAGTTCCTTCAGATTTTCTATTTAAAAAAAATATAAAGTTAGATTGTCAAACTTTATGACTGTAGAAATACTTTTAGTGGAGAAAATTTTAATGTAATAACCCTATATTTATCAAGTCAAAATTAGAGAAAAAAAATCTATATGAGGAACATCTCCATAAGATCTGAACAGCGCAGTGTTACTTAACAGAATCCAAAAAAGGACCTAATCCGTACAGAATTCAGTGCCAAAAAAAACAGATTGCCAGACAGAAAAGGGGGCAAATGACAAAAACTTCTAAATTATCAAAGAAAAAATACATATGATCAAGAAATATAAAAATATTGCAAGCTACTTGTAATGAAAATGCAAGGTAAAGATGATAGCATTTTCCTTCTACCAAATTGACAAAGTTTAAGAAACAAGTTACCATGATAAGGCTTTAGGAAAATAATAAATCTCATACACTACTGGTAAGAGTGTAGTTAAAACAGATTACCAAGACAAAATCAGCAGTAAATGTTAACTTTTGATTCAATAATTTCAGATGAATATATTCAAAGGAAATAATCAGATATATCAAAAAGTTTGTATATAATCAATAGTCTGAAGTGATATTCATTGTATTGAAAATGTACATCTAAAAATAAAATTGATTAAATGCTTTACGATAAATCATTATGATATAGTGCAACTTTTAAAAATCATGTTCTAAGCTAATAAAAATATAGAATTATGATATAATTCTAAGAAAAAAAGCAGGCTACAAACATATGTAAAAGATGCTCCAAAAACAACCACATCATACATCTTTGGTTTGTATATATTATATATTTGTCATGTATATTATATATACACAAATATATGATATCAATAGATATACTCAAAATGACAGCAGTTTAATGAATGTTATCTCTGGTTGGTGAGATTAGTAGATATTTGTATTATTTCTTCAGATGTTTCAAAGTTGTTTTTTAATTTTATAATGAAGCTATGTCACTTTTATAATCAAGAAAACAACATTATTATTTCTATACAATTAAAAGATGTCCTGTGAAGTAGAAAAAGTCTTTGCGGTTTGAATAAACTTTTTACATGTTAAATAGTTCCATCATGTATAGAAATAATCATCATATAATTATTGACTGACTGGCAGCTTGTGTCAAATACAGTGATTATCTTTGTTATACCTTTCCCTTAGAAACTATTGTTTCTCTTTCTAAATAACGTCCATCAGTCTAAAACTGTATTATTATGCTATCTCCAATTAGAACTACTAATCTGAATTGACTCAAATGTGAAAAGATTCAGTTGTCTGCCCGTACAGTATGGTGAAGCATATGGAGTGCACTACACCTAAGACTGAGAGTTTACACTGGCTGCATGACAGTGTCTGGAGTATAAACTAAGGTGTTGTCTTGGACAAATATAGTCCTTAATGGTTTGAGTTACTGTAAATTTGAAACCAGTTCTCCCATGTGTGAAAGTAGAGATTGAGCGAGGGATTTTTTTTTTTTTTGGCAATGGCAAGGTTTAATATTTAGTGGCGGTCAGAACAGTAGAAGGTGTTCTCATATTAATGTATGACAAGGAAAAGTTCAGAGTATCACATGATGCCTTCCATTGTTTAAGCAGCACGAGATGCTACAGTGTTAAAGCAGAAGTTCACAGAGTTCCAGCATCTTGAGATTTTCACACCTACTGCAGAGCTCAATTACCCTTTTCTCCCAGTTGATATCATTTTGGGAAATACATTATTTAACTAACAATGCAAAAATAGCACATTCAAATTTCTAACACATAACCAAAGAAGTTTCCTTTCCTTACTTGATAGTGAATGTACTGCACAAGAAAACACAGTTTAATATCCATGTGCAGTAAAGAAACATCCTCTTTCTCTCTCCCTTTCCCTCTCCTCTCTCTCCCTACCTCCTCCATCTCTAGTATATGACTTAGATAATGTTATTGATATCTTTAATATTAAAATACCCTTGGCATCATCAGAGTTTAAATCAGGCTGGAAATTCATTGAAATGTAAAATTAACAACGAATCTTTTTTTTAAAATAAATTTATTTATTTATTTTTGGCTGATTTGGGTCTTTGTTGCTGTGCACAGGCTTCCTCTAGTCGCAGTGAGCGGGGGCTACTCTTCATTGCAGTGAGTGAGCTTCTCACTGCGGTGGCTTCTCTTGTTGCGGAGCATGGGCTCTAGGTTCGCGGGCTTCAGTAGTTGCGGCGTGCAGGCTCAGTAGTTGTGGTTCATGGGCTCTAGAGCGCAGGTTCAGTAGTTGTGGTGCAAGGGCTTAGTTGCTGCACGGCATGTGGGATCTTCTCGGACCAGGGCTTGAACCCATGTCCCCTGCATTGGCAAGTGGATTCTTAACCACTGAGCCACGAGGGAAGTCCCAAAATATTTCCTAATAAAAATATTTTTTCTCTGTTTTAGTCATGTTAATATGAATATTCACAGAATGAGCTACAAAATTCAGATTAGACTGATGTTAGCTGTTTTAGAAGTCTATGTTTATTACAAATGTCCACAATTGTTTCCTTAACATCATAGAATTTGACAATTATATAACTGGTAAATAAAAATAACCATGTGCCATAAAAGCAAATTACACTTTTTTTTCAAATTACACTTTTAATCAAAACATGTCAATATTGAGCAAGAATTGTTAATCAAAATAAAATGAAAACCATTTTCTATATTTATGAAGACAAGCATTACTGATTTAACTGAGAGAGAATGTACATATAAAGCATGAATATTCTACCATTATATTTAGTGAAAATGAAAACCTTCAAGTTAATTTTAATAATTTTGTTATATAGTGGAAAAATATAGGTTAAAAATGTCAAAAATATACCTTAAAATAAAAATAAATTTCTATCATTTAAAAACATGAATCAGTGTTTACTTCAATAGGCACTAAAGGATATACAGATCCCTACGTTTGCCAGCATTTGGTTATATTGATTCTGGAAATAAGTGACAACCAGTTAGGTTTAAAAAAAAAAATGTTACAGGGCTTCCTGGTGGCGCAGTGGTTGGGAGTCCGCCTGCCGATACAGGGGACGCGGGTTTGTGCCTCGGTCCGCGAATGTTCCACATGCCGCAGAGCGGCTGGGCCCGTGATCCATGCCCTCTGAGCCTGCGCGTCCGGAGCCTGTGCTCCGCAATGGGAGAGGCCACAACGGTGAGAGGCCCGCGTACCGCAGAAAAAAAAATGTTACAGATTTTTCTTCTGCTTTATCTTTTCCCGTTGGACTTCATTTTTTATTTTAAATATGTCATATGTAAATAATTGCTCATTCTGTACTAAAACTTTGGGTTTTAATTATTAAACACTTACCCAGCTTTGCTAGAAAATTGTTAATAATCCAATAATTCAACTAAGTCAGAAATGATATAAGCCCAAAGAGCTCCAAAGAAGTGCACATCATAAAGGTAATATTTTAAAAGAATAGTCAGATTCCTCTCCTAAGGAAACTTGCTGTATTTTTAGTAAGAGAAGATTTATATACATGAGGAAGCTAGATATATTAAAACAGACATCCTTCTGTAGTTTATGTAAAAAAAAGTTTTACGTATTAGAATTGCAAAGCTTCTGTAGGAAGATAAAACAGCATAAATTTGAAGGAAGTTTGAAATTTCATTTAGAGGGAGTGCTTAGGCATTGTTTGGGCAGCAAGTTAGATAAATAGGAATTGTCAACTGATTATATTTTAGGATCAGAAAAGTAGTTATTAATGGTCATGGTGTCCATTCTTTTGGGACTAGGAGAACGTTGTTGTAGTTGACAGAATTGGAAACATCAAAAAGGGATTTCATCTAGAGAGGAAGGTGGTGAGTTTTATATTAAATACATGAGATTTGAGCTGATGTTTGCTTACTGAATAGATCCCTTTATTAGATGAACTGGAGCATACATTAGAAGTAAGGATAAAAGACTTGGTTGCCAAGTGATCATTGAAGTTATGATGATGAATGAGCTTTCTGAGAGTATAAAAGGTAACAATATAAAAATAAGAGTTCAGCGTTGGTAGCCTCACAGAGAGCAAGAAAAGAATTGAAAACCAAAAGGAAGGCTTGTCAGATGAAATATTAGAGAAGCAAGTGGCAGACATAGCACACTATTCTGAAAGCCAAGAGACGAGAAAAATTTTATAAATGGGTGATGAATAGTTTCAAGTAGAGTAGAACTATTGTGGAAGATAATATTTGAGAAAAGACTCAGAAAAGGATATAGTTAACAGCATACAGACATGTTTCAGCACAGTATTCTTGGATCCGGAATGCAAAGGAAAGAAGGGAATGCAGCATTTTCCAAAAATTTGTACAATAGCCAGAAAAAAGAAAATAGTGCAGTTATCTACAGGAGAGGCAAAAATAGTGGAAATGCTTTTGTTTGTTTCTTCCTAAGGAAGAAGCAACTTCTGAGAAGGTAATGTTGAAGGAAAGAAACTGATTATGTTCTCATTACTTAATACATGTCAATATTTATTAAGTGGATAATTGAGAACTAGTTGGAAAAGGCAAAAAATAAGGAAAAAATAATACTTCTTGGAAGTCAGAGAGGGTTACTATAAGTAAGGAGTTTGTTTAAAGGGAGAGAGAGAGAGAAGTATGCTACTTGTAAAACATTTTAAAAGTCATATCTTTTCTATACATTGAGATGGGATTGTGGAGTTTTAATAAATTAACATTTTGATATTAAAGAATAATTATTAAAGAATAATAAGAATTTGTAAATAATAATAAGGAATATTGCTTGGAGGTCTTGGTTTATCTTTTCCATGTACATTTTTCTTTCAACCTTACTGTTTAAGGATGCTGGAGTTTGATATACAATATTCTCCTTATGTATCTGTAATCAATTCTATAATACATAAGTAATAAATAATACAATTACTAAATTTTATAATATGTAATAATGTAATCAAAATTTGTGTATCAACATTCTGACCAATAAAAACTTCATAAAGAAAATCAACTAAACAACTCTCTCATTAAGACCTCAGAAAGTTGTTAAACATGCAATTTTTAGACACGTATCAGAAGAAAGTACTTTGGACTTCAGATCAGAATTTTAAAGACTCACTCTTTCATGCAAATTTATAACTTGCTTTGTCAACCTTAAATCACACTTCATCATTCTATGAAATAATCAAGAATTGACCATTAAGTTCAATCAAGCAACTCTCCCATTTGCTTAAACTTAAGGTAGCATGTTTTCCCAATATTATCTTAGAGGAAACAGGAAGCCACATTTTGGATCTTTGAATCCTTGCATAGTCACATATGGGTGGGTCACTCACTTTCTTTTGAACTACAAACCACCCTTTGGAAAGACATTTAATCTGAAGTAACTTCAATCAATAAAAAAGTAAATGATGATAATAATAATTTTACTGCTTATAGAAATCACCCATAATAGAGTGATAAAAAAATGAAGGAAAAGAGGTCTTCCCTGGTGGCGCAGTGGTTGAGAGTCCACCTGCCGATGCCGGGGACACGGGTTCGTGCCCCGGTCTGGGAAGATCCCACATGCCACGGAGTGGCTGGGCCCGTGAGCCATTGCCGCTGAGCCTGCCCATCCGGAGCCTGTGCTCCACAACGGGAGAGGCCACAACGGTGAGAGGCCCGCGTACTGCAAAAAAAAAAAAAAAAAAAAAAAAAGGAAAAGAAATTTAACACAGATTTAATATTTTTTCCCAGGAAATGTTCTCAGAATTACAAGTGTTAGCTATCTAATTAGTTTGGAGTCCTGTAAAGAAGTCTTTTAAAAATTACTTTAAAATAGGGAATGATTAAGTTGTGAGATCAAGCAGATACACTTCTAGGAAAAATAATGTCTTAATATTGTGCAACCAGTACGTAAAAAGTGAGATAAAATTTCATGTGAAAGAATTATGAAGTTTTTAAAAGTTCTGTGTCTCAAAAGTATAGAAGAAGGTGAGGATTATGTACTCTTGAAAACTGCCTTGAAAGATTCAAAAAGTGACTCCTGTGTGTATGAACGCACTAGTGTTGAAATGTATATTAAAAGTGTACATATATTAGTGTAAATGTATTCCTAGGGCTGCTATGACAAATTACCAGAAATTGAGTAGTATAAAACAGGAGAAATTTATAGTTCTGGAGACCAGCAGTCTGAAATGAAGGTGTTAGCAGGGCCATGGTCCCTCTGAAAACACTTAGAGAAGGATCCTTTGTTGCTTCTTCATACCTTCTGGTGGGAGCCAGCCATCTCTGATGTTCTTTGGCTGTAGATACATCACTCATGCCTCCATCGTTATGTGGCCTTGTTCACTGTGTCTCTTTTTTTTCTTATAAGTACACCAGTCATATTGGATTTAGAGCTCAGTCTAATCTAAATAGTATGACTGCATCTTAACCAGTACCATCTGTAAATACTCTATTTCCAAATAAGATCATATTCTGAGGTACCAGGTAGACATGAATTTTGGAAGAACACTCATCAATCTAATAGGGAATGAAAGCATTCCATAAAAGTGGAGAGTGGAAAATAGCAACATTTCTAAATAATATATTATTTTACATAGAGTTTAATTTAAGTATGTTATTGAAACTTGACAGGTTAAATAATATAAATAGACATATGGCTATTTACCTACATTCCTCAAAGTTTATAAATCCACAATGGCCAAGATCTCTCTTTTGCATCTTCCTAGGGAAAAAAAAAAAAAATCACCTTACACTCAGGCACAGATTGTAGTCTGATAAATACCCTTTTTAACACTATGGAAATAAAGTTGAGCTTAAACGTTAAGCAACTAATTATACCTGGCATGCTTTGCAATGGAAAAACAAAATAAATATTCCTTCCTCAAATGGAAAATGCAAATCTAATCTGATCCACTTAAATCTTTTTCTTTTTTTTTTGTGGTACACGGGCCTCTCACTGTTCGGGCCTCTCCCGTTGCGGAGCACAGGCTCCGGATGCACAGGCTCAGCGGCCATGGCTCACAGGCCCAGCCGCTCCGCGGCATGTGGGATCTTCCTGGACCAGAGCACGAACCCGCATCCCCTGCATCGGCAGGCCAACTCTCAACCACTGCGCCACCAGGGAAGCCCCACTTAAATCTTTTTAAGTGGCGTTTCATTAAAGTTTTTGTGTCTTCCCTGTTTAAAGACAGGAGCATATCCATCACTAGATAGATATGACTCAAAGATATAGCAATACATGCCTTCCTTTTTCACTTTTTTTTCTGCTCTCTAAATGCTTAAAGGCCCAGTCCAAGACTCACTTTTGCCAGTAATAAACTATATACTTTATTTACTTAGTCTTCTACATATATCAACTATTGCTTCTCAAAAAGCAAACAGAACAAACAATACTCTTACTTGGAGTATGCAGGCATACCTCAGAGACATTGCAGGTTTGTTCCAGAACACCACAATAAAGTGAATATCACAATAAAGCAAGTCCCATGAATTTTTTTGTTTTAAAGTGTATATAAAAATTATGTTTATACTATGGTCTATAAGTGTGTGATAGCATTGTCTTTAAGAAATAATGTACATACCTTAATTTAAAAAGGCTTTATCTCTAAAAACTGTTAATCATCATCTGAGCCTTCAGCAAGCTGTAATCTATTTGCCGGTGGAAGGTCTTGCCTGGATGTTGATGGCTGCTGACCAATCAGAGCGGTGGTCGATGAAGGATGGGGCGGCAAACACAAACCTAAAAGAAGAAAACAGAAGTCTGCCACATTGACTGCCTCTTTCTTTCACAAATGATTTCTCTGTAGCATGCAATACTGTTTGATAGCATTTTTTTTTTTTTTTTTTTTTTTTTTTTCAGTACGCAGGCCTCTCACTGTTGTGGCCTCTGCCGTTGCGGAGCACAGGCTCCTGACGCGCAGGCTCAGCAGCCGTGGCTCACGGGCCCAATCGCTCCGCAGCATGTGGGATCTTCCCAGACCGGGGCACGAACCCGTGTCCCCTGCATTGGCAGGCAGACTCTCAACCACTGCGCCATCAGGGAAGCCCTTGATAGCATTTTATTCACAGTAAAACTTCTTCCAAAATCAGAATCAATCTTCTCAAACCCTGCAGTTTTATCATTTAAGTTTATGTAATATTCTAAATCGTCTATTGTCATTTCAACAGTCTTCACAGAATCTTCATCAGAATTAGATTCCATCTTAAGAAACCACTTTCTTTGCTCATCCATAAGAAGCAACTCCTTATCTATTTAAGTTTTATCATGAGATTGCAGCAATTCAGTCACATCTTCAGGCTCCACTTCTAATTTAAGTTCTCTTGTTATTGCCACAACATCTGCAGTTACTTCCTCCACTGAAGTCTTGAATTCAAAGTCATCCATGAGGGCTGGAATCAACTTCTTTTAAACTCCTGTTAATGTTGATATTTTGACCTCTTCACATGAATTATGAATGGTTTTAATGACATCTAGAATGGTGAATGCTTTCCAGAAGGTTTTTAATTTATTTTACTCTGCCCAGATCCATCAGAGGAAAGGAATTATGTATGAAATTCCTTACAAAATGTATTTCTTAAATAATAAGACTTCAAAGTCAAAATTACTCCTTGATCCATGGGTTGCAGAACGGATGTTGTGTTAGCAGGCATGAAAACATTAATCTCATTTTATATCTCCATCAGAGCTCTTGGGTGACCAGGTGCATTGACAATATTGACAATATTTTGAAAGAAATATATTTTTCTGAGCAGTAGGTCTCAGCAGTGGGCTTAAAAATATTCAATAAACCATGTTGTAAACAGATGTGCTGTCATCCAAGCTTTGTTGGTCCATTTATAGAGCACAGGTAGAATAGAGTTAGCATAATTCTTAAGAGTCCTAGGATTTTCAGAATGGTAAATGTGCACTGGTTTCAACTTAAAGTCACCAGCTGCATTAGGCCCTAACAAGAGAGTCAGCTTGCTCTTTGAAACTTTGAAGTCAGGCATTGACTTCTCCTCTCTAGCTATGAAAGTGCCAGAGGGCATCTTCTTCCAATGAAGGGCTGTTTAGTCTACTTTGAAAATCTGTTGTTTAGTGTAGCCACCTTCATTAATTATCTTAGATAGATCTTCTGGATAACTTGCTGCAGCTTCTATATCAGCACTTGCTGCTTCATCTTGCACTTTGATGTTATGGAGGTGGCTTCTTTCCTTAAACCTCATGATCAAACCTCTGCTAGCTTCACACTTTTCTTCAGAAGCTTCCTCACCTCTCTCAGCCTTCACATAATTGAAGAGAGTTAGGGTCTTTCTCTGGATCAGGCTTTGGCTTAAGGGAATGCTGTGGCTGGTTTGATTTTCTAACCAGACCACTAAAACTTTCTCTATATCAGCAGTAAGGCTGTTTCACTTTCCTATCATCCATGTGTTCACTGGAGTAATTTCTTTCAATGACTTTCCCTTTGCATTTGCAACCTGGCTAATTGTTTATTGCAAGAGGCCTAGCTTTCAACCTACCTTGACTTTCGACATGCCTCCCTCACTAAGCTTAATCATTTCTAGCTTTTGACTTAAAGTGAGAGATGTGATTCTTCCTTTCACTTGAACACTTAGAGGCCATTGTAGGGTTATTAATTGGCCTAATTTCAATATTGTTGTGTCTCTGGGAATAGGCAGGCACAAGGAGAGGGACAGAGATGGGGAACTGCCAGTTGGTGGAGCAGTCAGAACATCTATATTAACTGATTAAGTTTGTAGTCTTATATGGTCATGGTTCATGGCACCCCCCCAAAATTATAACAGTAACATCAAAGATCACTGGTGACAGATCACCATAACAAATATAATAATGAAAAAGCTTGAAATATTATGGGAATTACCAAAATGTGACACAAAGACATAAAGTGACCAAATGCTGTTGGAAAAATGGCACCAATAGATTTACTTGATGTAGGTTGCCACAAATTTTCAATTTGTAAAAAAGCACAATATCTGCAAAGTACAATAAAGTAAAGGACAATAAACCAAGTATGCCTGTATTTATTCTCAATCAATTTACCACAGAGGTTAACACTTTGCCCAAGTTTGCAGAGCTCTTGGAGGCAAGGACTAATGTCCAATACTTTCAAATTGCAATCTATGTATTTATGACATAAAGTCTTTGTTGATTTTCTACTTTCTCTAAGCACTTAAAGATTTTATAATTGATATTACAGGGTTGAAAAGTGTTTCACCCTAGTTGTTTCAGTTAAGCTTACTTAAATCCATAGATTCCTATGGGAAGCAGCAGATTAATACATTTGGGACCCCAGGGTTTAAGAATCTAGGTCTGTATCCTGGCTTTACTAAATTCTGTTCCATGACCTTGGGCATGATATTTAATCTCTTTGCACTTCAGTGTCTTCATCTGAAAGTGAAAAAATATCAGAAGTATTACTGGAGTGAGGATTTAATGAAGTATTCTATGTCAGGTAAATGGAGCAGTACTGGGCAGACAGTAAGTGCTCAATAATCGTTAGCCATTGTTCTGTACCTCCTGCTGCCCCGCAAGCATTAAGCATGCAATAGCACCATTTGCATACTTTTCTCATTTTTAACAGTTCTTTGAAATATCTGATTTGATTTAAAGGCTGCCTTAGTGTTGAGTCATATATAATTTAACTTGAAAATTAATTGAAACATTATATTCCAAGTGTTATTTTAGTAAATTTGAAGTCTCTGATTAACAGCTCTTGAAGAGATGAAAATACACATAATTTAAAATATTTTTGAGGACACAGGGAAGGGGAAGGGTAAGCTGGGACGAAGTGAGAGAGTGGCATGGACATGTATACACTACCAAATGTAAAATAGATAGCTAGTGGGAAGCAGCTGCATAGCACAGGGAGATCAGCTCGGTGCTCTGTGACCACCTAGAGGGGTGGGATAGGGAGGGTGGGAGGGAGGGAGACACAAGAGGGAGGAGATACGGGGATATATGTATGTGTATAGCTGATTCACTTTGTTATAAAGCAGAAACTAACACACCATTGTAAAGCAATTATACTCCAATAAAGATGTTAAAAAATATTTTAAAAAAGAAGTGTCTTAATTTAGACAATAAATTATAAGATTGCTCTAACTTGAAAAAAAATAATTTGGCTTTTAGGCACATTCTTTCAGATGTACCTATTTTAGTCTGCTACCCAAACTGTATTAAATTCAAAAGTATAGTAATATGATAGATACAAGGTCATGACCTGGATTACAAAAACACCATTCTAATTCCACTGTGTTGGTAATGCTAAATAAAAGTCAATATTTAATCATGTGTGATCCGTGCAATATAAAGGTATAGCATATAAGACTATAACTAATATATGAGAAGAAATATTATACCAATGAAGTAATACTATCTGTACTTCATTAACTAAAGGTAATGAAAATTCCTATGGAAGAAGAATTCCTATTTAGGGGAAAATTGCATGAGAAATAAACGTTGGAGACTGAGGTTACTGAAAAATATAAACAATATTTTTACACCCTTTGAAATAAAAATTTACCTAAAATACACTATATAATTAGATTCTCTGTCAGAGTTCACACACTTACAGCAAGTAAAAATACATAAAAGTCATTTCAGTTTTACTTACCATACCTGCTCAACAGGAAAACTTCAGTGTCTAGTCTTCTTGAAATTCCAATGAGATTTATACAATGCATTTTCTTTGTTGCACGAAATCTTCTGACTTACAGTTTATAATTGTGGATCCTTATTTTATGCACAGAGTAACAAGAAAACTTGAGTAACTTTATTCCTGTACCACTTTCTCTGTCCAAGTTAAGTTCATGACAAAAACCAGGACCAACTAGCCAGTGTTTCATATTCATCTCAAGCCCTTCTCATTTAGACATAGTCAAATATTTCTAAGGAATAGTTTATTCTAGAACCTTCCATTTCTATTCGCCATAAAACTCTACCAGTTGTCAAACCTTATCAATCCTAAATTCTATCTCCTACATATGTTTTGCCTCTTTCTCTTTTCCTCCATAATTATCTTTATTGCACAGTTTGTAAAAATAACTTCCGTGTTCTTTTGCTTCTACTACTACAATACTACATACTATTGCCTAGAGAATAAAACCCAGATTTGTTTATAAGATTTTTTATACAAATATAAAGCACACACAGAATGCCTCATATATAGAAAGATCCCGTTTGAAGGTAGAACAGTGTTATTTTCCTCTTTAAAATCCCCTTCCTAAATTGCCACAATACATCCTGCTTGCTGTCAAAGTAAAGATCTTTTGCCTTGATGGACTGATTCAATGAGTTTGCTGCAAGAAAGCCAGACTCAAAGTGGCTTAACAAGAAGGCTATTTTGAATTTCACATAATATGGAGTTTAGAGAGAGATTGGGCTCTGGGCTAGGTCCCTCAGAGTTCAAGCCCTGCTTCTCAGGTTTTTTGGCTCTGCCTTGTGTCAGTTAATTTTTCTCAATCTGGCTTCTTTCATGTTTGCAAGAGGGATTCCAGCACTACCTATGGAACATAATTCTCACCCTGCTTGGAGAAAAAGTTGTTTCTCTTTTCCATGGAGCAAGGAAGTTTTTCTCTTTGAGTTCCTGTTTACTGAGCCAATTATTAGAGAAAGAACCAAATTACTATGGTAGGTATATCACTATCTGGAGAATAATTATCTGGAGTACAATAAATATTGAAGAGTCAATCATGTATTCCCTTTATGTAACATATCTAATTTTTACATGTTATAGCCTTAATTTTGCCTATATATACTCTAAATGCTAATCACAACAAACTACCTCTGGTTCCTAAAAATCATGCTCTTCCTTCCCATGAGCCACCTTTTCCCTTTTGCATTCTTTAAAGGTTAGCTTAAGTTCCAACTTCTCTGGATACATTTCCCTGATTCTACCAAGTTGAATTAAGAACACCTTTCTTACGACCTTGCTTGCCTCAGCACAGTATTTCTCAACCTCCTCCACGTTGAGTTTACTTTGTGGATCATTTCAAAATACTGGTGGCTTGAAACCACTCTTAAATATTCTGATTCAATTGGTTTGGGAGGGAGCCTGGACATGGGGATTTTTTTTTTAAACTTCTCAAGTGATTCTAATGTGAAGTTAGAGTAGAGAATCCTGCTCCAGCACATCACTTGCCACATCCGATTATTACCACAAATTTGTTTTTCTTTAGTTGGCTGTGAGTTTTTGAGGACGGGACTAGTTTTTCACCTTTGTAACCCAAGCACCTGAAAGAGTGCCTGGTACTAAGTTAGTACTCAAAATCAGTTGATGAAAAAAAGGCTGTTTTGAAAGATGGTCATTTCAGTTCAACTTAGCAGCTATTAATTGCCTACTGTGTGCTGGACTCTATTGGAGATTTGGTGTCCAAAGGTAAACAATACAATGTCAGCCTTTAGCGAAATCATTATTCAGTGGGGTGCTCAGAAATGAGCATACTTATAGTAGCATCAGTCCACTACATCTTAAATTACTGGTCAAGAACCACCAACATTCTCAGTTGAACAGAACGAGTCATTCTTTCCTTCAATCATACTCCCATTACTGTAAGTAACTGAAGGCAAAGTTTAAAAAAATAGGGTCTTGCAAGTATATATTTATGAATATGTAAAGATTATAAACAGTTCCCTTTTGCTTTTTTCTTTATTTAAATATTTAATATATAAAAGAGCATCTATTTTTATCTGAGCTCCAAAATAAAAATACCAGAAAAAAGAAAACCTAATAAGTCTTACTTTGTTTGGTTCATTATTCAAGCAAAGGCAGGTGTTCACTAAATAGAATGTGAAAATTAAAAGCAGTCTAACTGCAGAAAGTCCCTTTGAGCCACAAGTTTAAAATTTTTAATGGTTTTACTTCTCAAGCTGTAAATGGAAAAAAGTGGCTTGACATTGAACACATACCAAGTCAGTAGCATAACTATTTTATAATGTCTGATTGGTCACTGAAAAAAATAGTTTAAAATTCAATCCATGTGATGGAAATGCCACTTAAAAAAACACCATTCATACTGCTGTGCTGCAGGAAAACTGTGGTTATAACTGTTCCCATTTCATTCAGCAACAGGATTCTTAAAGAATTACAAATGGAATGGTTCCTAGAATATTACACATTGGGTATTATGAATAAAAATTTTACCATCATAAAATTCATCACTGGTAAGAAGGAAAAAATACTATTTTTCCATCCCACGGATTGAAATGATTGCTCACATTAAATGAATATTCTCAGGTTTATTTATGGTTACCCTCTGGAAATCTCCATTCATAATTCCACGAGGATATTCACACATTAATTTAATTGAATTATACTGAACACTTGTTACTGTTTCTCACAGTAGATATGGTTTGCCTAGTCATCTGTCCAACTTCCATGAATATTAGTCGTAGATTCTGAATTCTATGTGAGAAATCTATGAGTAGATACAGACTAATTAGTGATTATAGGTTGCTGAAACAGAATTGGTTGCTTCAAAAGATTTATATGTTGAATAACCCTCTACCCCTTCTGCAAAAACAAACAAGTAAAATAAGGAAATAAATCAAATAGTAAATTTAAAAATTCAACATCTGTTATGGAAAATTGTTATGAAAAGCTAAATAGACTTAACCACATTTAGAAATCAGATTCATCTCATATATCTCAGTACTAGACAGTTTTGAGGCTTATAGGTGCTAGTTTCAGCTAAATGTAAATTGCCTAGCTTTGAGAAATCCAAACTAATTGATTTTCTTTTATGCCTATTTTTCTATCTACTTTTGGGTTTTTCTTGATTAGTAGTTTCCAAAATGAAAAGGGACAAAGAAAGAAAGCATTACAAATCAAACAGAATTTGCCCTATCTTGGTTATTCACTCTGAAGATAGTTTTAGTAGAAGGTTAAAATTAGTGGATAAAACAAAAATTTCAGATAATATGTGGATTTCCAAGATCTCTTTTATCCATTTTCTTCACCATTGGCCCAAATCAGGAATTAGTTCTACCAGGTAATTATTTGTTTTGAAATTTACCCCCATTCTCATCTATAATATGAAATTAAACATTAAAATCTACTTCAGTAACTGTATGCTGATAACTAATAAAAATTCCTGTGAAGTACTGAGAGATTTTCAAGGACAAAATAGTTATGAGGTGATGTCTTTAAAGTACTTTGAGACCTGGAAAGGAAGCTAATTTATAGTTACATTTATTTTTTGACATAATTTCAATTAACTTAAGGAAAACATACTACTAAACTTTTATTTTGGTTATTAAATGGACTTTACTTTTTAGGTTCACAGCAAAATTAAGCAGAAAATTAGAGTTCCCATCTAACCCCTGCCTCCACACACACAGAGCTTCTCCCCACTATCAACACGCCCCACCAGAGTGGTACATTTGTTACAACTGGTGAACCTACACTGACACATCATTATCACCCAAAGTCCATAATTTACCTTAGCGTTCAGTCTTGGCGCTGTACATTCTATGGGTTTTGACAGATGTGTAAGGACATCTGTACACGATTACAGTATCACATAGAATAGTTTCACTGCCCTAAAAATCCTCTGTGCTCAGCCTCCTCATCCCTCCCTTCACATAACCCCTAGCAATTAACCACCGATCTTTTTACTGTCTTCATAGCTTTGTCCTTTCTAGAATGTCATATAGTTGGAATTACACGGCATGGAATCTTTTTGGATTGGCTTCTTCCACTTAATATGCATGTAAATTTCCTCCATGTTTTTTCATGTTTTGATAGCTCATTTCTTTTTAGTACTGAACAATATTCCATTGTCTGGACATATCACAGTTTATGTATCCATTCACCAATGAATGATATGTTGGTTGCCTCCAAATTTTGGCAATTAAAAATAAAATGCTATAAACATCTGTGTGCAGGTTTTTGTGTGGACATAAGATTTCAACTCATTTCTGTAAATACCAAGGACTGTGATTGCTGGATCATATGGTACTATGTTTAGTTTTGTAAGAAACTGTAAAACTGTCTTCCAAAATGGCTGTACCATTTTGCAGTGAACGACAGCTGCTGTTGCTTCACATTCTTGTCAGCATTTGGTGTTGGCAGTGTTTGGATTTTGCCATTCTAATTGGTGTGTAGTGGTAATTTATTGTTGTTCTAATTTTCAGTTCCCAAATAATATATGATGTGGAGGGTCTTTTCACATGCTTATTTGCCATCTGTATATCTTCTATAGTGAGGTGTCTGCTCAGCTTTTTGGCCTATTTTTTAGTTGGTTTGTTTACTTTCTTATTGTTGACTTTTAAGTGTTTTTTGTATATTTTGGATAATAGTACTTTATCAGATATGTCTTTTGCAAATATTTTCTCTCAGTCTGTGGCTTGTCTGCTCATTCTCTTAACATTGTTATTCACAGAGCAGAAGGGTTTTTTTTTTAATCTTAATGAAGTCCAACTTCTCAAGTCTTTCTTTCATGAATCATGCCTTTGGAATTGAATCTAAAAAGTCATCACCATACTTAAGGCCATCTAGATATTCTCCTGTTATCTTCTAGGAGTTTTATGAACTCACATTTTATATATTTATGTCTGTAATCCATTTTGAGTTAATTTTTGTGCAGAAGGTAAGGTCTGTGTCTAGATTCATTTTTTTGCATGTGGATGTTCAGTTGTATTAAGGTTATAATATTTGTTTTGTGACCTGTGTTTTTGTGAAAATATCTTTTAAAATTTCATTATATTTGTTTTAAAAATACATTGTAAAAATTAGCCTTAGGAATAACTATCAAGGCCAAACAGTCAAGAATTATAACCACAACGTTTATGAAAAGAATGCCCTTTATAAAAGCATCGGACAAATATGTAACACAACACTTCTATAAAAATCAGCAGAAACACTGAAAATATTTCCCTATTATATCTTAAATTGAATCTTACTGAATTATATCTTCCTGACGAAATAGCGAACAGTGATTTCACTATTTACTTGGGTAGTATTAGTAATCATTTATTAGACAAATTCATACCTAAACCTAAACCAAAAGAAATGCTGTCTGTAAATAGGACGGGCATAGCTCCTATTTTAAAAACCCAAGCCATTGCTTTACAGAAATGATGGGAGAAAGGAAAAGCAAAGAAGATAAATATCTAGCATGTTCATTCAGCCTCTAATTTTAACAATTTATATGGCAATCACCATATACCCACTTCAAGTATTACAGCTAAAAAACATTCTAAGTCTAGGAGCTTGCTTTAGAAGGTAACTATCCATCCTTTAAATGTGAAAAATGCACAGTTACTATAAAAAGATGTGTAGTTTAAAGGATTTGTAAAAGTCATTGTCTGTTATTGTGATATATTAAATGCCTTTTCCTCAACAGACAAGCAATATCCTTTTCACTGTGCATTGTTAGGATGAAAAGTCAAAAGCAATGGTATGTGTGTGTATATATGTGCCTGTGTGCATATACATGGTCTTTTTTTCATGTATAGGATGAGAAGGTAAGAGAACTTTCTTTTTTCAGGACTTTGAGAATTACATATTTACATCTCTCCCTAAAACAAGTATAACAAGATGGTGTAAAAATGATGAAATATACACAGAAATGAGGGGAGCAGAAATATTGACAAAAAACTTATGTAATATAGAGAAGAGAGCTAAATATGTGTGTAGAGAAGTTAAATCAATTAAGGTTTTCCTGGATATAGCTCTACGCACACACTATTTCAATAACTTGTCCTTTTTGGGGGTATAAAAGAACATATTTTGTTTTTTCTATCCTATATATATTATTAACATATGCAGATTTCCCCTTTCTCTTTCCTCTCAACCTCTGATCCATTTTCCAATCCCCCACTGATTCCATGTCAGCATGGTCTGTGTTTGACGACACAAATAGTACACAGATTTATTTCTACAGAAACAATCTCTGGTAAAATCATAGAGTGTCTCCTTAAATAATACCCAAAAGTTAACTGCGTGCTTTCCACTGACCAGAAATAACTCACAGAAAATGAATCCACAAACCAGTCAATGGAATATTATACCCCTCTTAGGGGAGCCATTGTACTATGAGAGAAATTTAGGGCAGTGAACCAGCCTTTATTTTACATACACACAGACACACACACACCATCCTGTGTATGGTATTAACTATGGTAAGAATATGACTATTGATCTGCAAAAATTTCCACTTTAAGTCACGTAACGTTATGTCAATACTCCTTTCATTTACATTGTACCATGGTGATAGCTTATTAAAAATAGTTTCATTTATTACTGTTGTAACACTGACAATGATCTGGATTGCAGTAATTCCAAAACAAGAATGGGCTGATATTACTTCTTAGATATAAATCAACATAGATGGAAAAGTTGGTAATATGGGATATGTGTTCCTTAAAGTAAATTCCAGAACTTATTTAAGGGGGAAAAAAAATTTCATACTTTCAGTGCATACATTCTGTATTTCTGAGATTAGCTATAAGAATTAATTTCACAAATTTCTTTCACTAAAGTCACTTTGGAATTTGGTATCAAATCTAGGGCTGAAAGTGTGGAAAAGTGAAGATGGAAATAAAAATTTTTAGAAGTAAAACTGAAATGTGTCACATGGGGAAAATCATTAATTTTTCAAGTAAGAATGTTTGACTATTGTTATATCATGGTTCTGCCAATGTGCAGATTCATCGTTTTATAATGACATGTTGTGCTATAATTTTTGTGTTATTTTTGGAAGCTCACTTTTGAAACTTTCTGTGAACATACTGGGAGAGGATCTAATGTGCCTGAAAACAAAGAAATGTACTTTTTTAAAGGAAATCAGTGCACAACTAAAAGTAGAGATACAGTCTCAATTTGCCCCAGTCCAATTTAAATGTCCCTTAAATCTAAATGTCACTTAGAATTAACAGTCTTCCTTCCAGCCTCGGGATTTGGTAAATCTTTTCCCCATCCCAAAATGATATTCCAAGGGATTTCCAGATCTTTCTTCCCTATTACACTTGATTGCTTGCTATCTCATCACCTCAAAATCTGATGTTTCCTAGAATATCTACACACTTACACACAAACATACACATGCACATTAACTACAATAACTATATTGTTTTCCCTTTAGACCTAGTCATGTTTCCTACTTCATCTAAATTCTGGGCTAGTCACATTTCTCACTTCATCTAATTTCTGGGATGGTCACATTTCTTCACCTCAATTGAGCAAGGGCCGGATTTATCATGTCAGGACTGATAGTGAAAATAGCATGACGAAGGTGAGGAGAGCACACCCTTGCTTCCCATTGTGCCCACCCCACCTCTCCTGAGAATACAGATCTCATACCGTCATTCTTCTTTCAGAGGTGACCTTCCAAGAGATATAAGGAAGTGATCAGATTCACAGCCTGTTAGAGTGGCTCTGAGTACACAGGACCCTCTATGGGAACCTCATCTGAAGTCTTCTGCACCTTTTATAATTATTATTCCTCTGTGCTTTTATGTCTGTACATTCTTAATGGGGAAGACAAAAAAAAAAAAAAAAGGGAAAAGAATCCCAAGGAGATAAAAATGGAGCCCTTTTTACAGAGCCCCCTAACAGAGCTTTCCTTCCAACCTGCATTTCCACTTCTTCCCTGGTCCTACCAGACCACTTGTGCCAGACATGGCACCACAAATGGTAGCTTACAGTTTATGAAATGCCAAATACTAAAACCTGCTAGGGTCTTCCTATTCCAGTGTCAGAGCTGGGGTGTGATTGTGGCATCTCAGGATAGGATTCTGACTGAATTTTTCTTATGTTTAATATTTTTTGCAATACTAGTACAGAATTATCCTTTATGTACAATATGTAGGCTAAACATTGTGGGTCAGGTTGGAAATGCAACCACCATTAACAACACTGATTTTTATTCCTTTGCTCAATAAATATCCATTAAGCACTATAAGGATTTATTCAAATTTGCAAGCAAATGAGAATATAAAGACCACACATTTTTTAAACTGGCGATTATCTGGGATTAAAATGTGTATGTTGAAATTATTCTTTTTGTCCTCTTCCAGAAGATGTTTAAGAATAAATTTTAATTATTTAATCATCACTAGAGATTTAATATGATTTCTCCAGTTAGACGTGCTAGCGTAAGGTTTTCTTACTTTCAAAACATAGAAAACATGTCCTAATTTTTTAAAAAAATGAAAGATTGTCTGACTATCCCTGTTTCTACCTATCTATATAGACAGATAGATATGTATATACAGAGATCTCTCTATAGATATCTATACTTAGATAAATATATTTCTCTATATATAGAGAGAAATGTATATAGAAATATAGATATCTATACTTATATCTTATACCTAATATTTATCTAATACCTAATATATGTCATATCCTCTTTGTAGACATATCTATATACCTAGAGAGACAGAGAACCTTTCATTTGTGTTAATAATTTGGATATATATATGTATACATACATACCTACCACATTAAAGGGGAATATAAACTGGGAAAGTACTATGTATTTCTTCCATAAAAATAATAAAGTGGCATGATCTGAAAAGATATTTTCTTCCTATGTAATTTTCATAAGACTTATTTTAAATTAATAACATATCTTCCCAATCTGAAGAAAACAAGCCTGTATTTGAAAAAGACACTACACCAAAAAATCTATTTCTGAATCCAGGCTCAGGTACAGAGAAATGTTAAGAGACATTTTATTGCTAATCAAAGAAATTAAATTTTCACATCTATAATAACTACTACATGATATTTTAAAATCTCTATATTATCACAGAAATAGAATATTAAAATAGTTATTTAATATCAATTTAATAGTTAATTTTATCAATGTATATTTTAAATTAAGACACTCATAAAGGTTGAGTTGATTTTAAGAAGAAATTAATGGATTGAGGCAAAATAATACTGATATAGTTGAAGAAATACAGGTAGGCAGTTAGAAGCACTAAGCAGAATTTCTGATCTCTTGCCCAATTCTAATCAATAGTTTTGATTTTAAATTTTCAATATCTTAATATACAATACCTTAGTATGAAAGAGTTTGTTTTAAAGACATTTTGGGGTTTCTCATAACATCTTAAAATTTTTATATTTGTAATACTGTGCTTCATACATTGAACCACAAAAAAGATTTTCTTTTATTTTCAACCAATTTAGGTGAAAATAAAAGCCTTTTATTTTAATAACCTCTATCTACAAGATTATCATCTAAGTTGGAGGTATTTAACAATACGATACCAGCCTGTGATCTGCAAAGTAACAATCTGGCTATAATCTAACTGTAACTATGTTCATATAGTAATAATAGGCTCTTTTCTTGAAAATGATAATTAATTGGAGTTTCTAAATGATTGCATTTTCCCATCTAATTTCATTTATTCAGTGACATATTTCCAGTTATCTTTTCCATAAGTTACCTAGTGTTTTAAAAAGTGTTTGTTTTTAAAAAGACAAATTATGTTAAACAGATACAATCTTGGGGAGTTTGCAAAGTGCTTATAATTGGGTGAGAAAAGCTCATTAAGAGTTGTGGTTTGGGGACTGATGTAGTTAGGACATTCTCAATGTTCATGATTTATGATTGCCGTTACCATGATGACAAATCTTCAAATGGTCTTGGGATAATTTAGACCTCCAATATTCTAGAACTCTAAATATGTATTCTAAATACATATATAAGTATATATATATATATGTTCAATTAATACATACATGTGAATATTTTTCCCAAATAAACACAATTATAACAGAAAAAAAGAATAAAGTAAAAACCCAATGGGTGACTAAAAGCCATTAACTTGGTTTAAAATCCAGTCAAAAAGATCACGGTTCTATGCAAACAAAGAAGCACAGGTTGTATGACTACTGTCTCATTCTTTCCTCACTTGTGTCCTGATATCAGGAGGATATACATTTGGGTTCCCAAATTCTTGACACCCTAGGAGAATTTTCATTTCCCTATGATTCTCAGCAGTGAATATGAACCATTATTTCACACTGTATAACATTTCTTTCAATACAGCAGATGCTCAAGAAGGCATAATTAACTGAGTCACACCTATACATGGTATAATGAATTTTGAGCATTTGGGTTATAGTTGGAAATAAAAGTAATCTATAAAGGAAAAGAAAATATTGTAATAACATATTTAATTTAGATGATAAAAGTACTTTTTTTACATTACTGCTTTTTCTATTTTCATATTTTTGGCAAGAAATAAATACTTAGAGATCACCCAGAATTGAATTTTAAAATTAAAAAGTCAAACTCTATACTTTTAAAATTTAAGAATGTTAAAATGTTGTATTAAAATGTATAGATTTTAATGCCTCAAATTTAGAAGGCTTCTTGAGTGCCCAATTTATACATGGCCTATACTAAATACCATGATCTTCATAGAGAAAAGAGAAGACATTATCTTTAAGAATATTCCTTATCTGTATAAAATAGGTAACCAACAAGGACCTACTGTAGAGCACAGGGAACTATACTCAATATTTTGTAATAACCTATAAGGGAAAAGAATATATATATGAACTGAATCACTGTGGTGTATACCTGAAACTAACACAACATTGTAAATCAACTGTACTTCAATTTTAATAAAATAAAATAAATTTCAAAACCCCCCAAAAAAACAAACATAAAATCTTTCAAGACAAAACTAAAAAAAAAAAAAATATCCCTTATCTGCTTTTAATATGGAATGCCAATCTAAAAACTATACATTTAAGATGGTCTTTATGGAATTCTTTAGCTATAACTATTAGAAAATGGACATCCTTAGGTGACAGGTGAGCCCTGATAACTTTGTAATCATTTGAACAAAGACATTTGCCAATTATTGTATATGTATTTATTCTAAAATTTATATTTTAAATGTAGACTCTAAACCAATAGCAGATAACTCCTCCACATAATTACATTTTAATTTCTAGTAACAGAATAAATCTAAGGAAAAAACTTCTAAAAGTGTTGTGTTATTGTTGTTGTTGTTATGAAATGACCCATAATATGCTGATGTGGAAAATCCCTATTTTTCCAGTGGTCAGATGTTTTGAACTTGTGTTGACTGAACCACGAAAATGGCTGACTCCACCACTCTACCTCTAAGGAAATTAAACCTGAAAGATATATTTCCTTGTTTTGTTCCTCTTCTTTCTTTTCCCCTCTGAATTATTTGCTTTTTCTACAAACTTCACAATCCCCTTTCTTATATTTTAAAATTATTCACTAAACTCGCAAGCAAGTGAACAAGATAGTCTTAATCTGTTATGTGGCTGAAAGATGATAAAGACAAATGTTGCACCAGCCCTGCATGATTTTAAAGGTTTAGATGTTATAGAATTAAAGAGCTGAATTGGAACAGGATATAGTTATAGCAACCGACAAGAAAGAAAGGTCTTATATCCTAAAAAGCCTCTACTTCCTATGCTTATATGATCCATCACTGGCACCGAGATGTGGGGGAAAAAAATCACAAAAACAAAAACTAACTTAAGAAAAATTGGAAAATATGCTTAAGTGTTGGAGAAGTAGAAGTCTGTCAGGAACACTAGATTTAGACATCTTAATTATCTGGAACAACAGCCAACCAAAAGAACTTCACAAAATACAATGACATTTCTGAGAATTACTTGGAAAATCAATTCTCAGTATATGTAACACTGATGAACATTCCCTCAACAGATTCTGCAAATATGGGAACTTGCTTTTGAAATTCTGAGAAAAGACTGGAAGAATGTTTTCATCCCTGACAGTGAATCACACCCTGTCAGCGCCATCTACCAGTTGCAGTTCAAAATGCAATGGAAGAAAAGATTCTAAAACAAGGCCTCTGACTGTAAATAACTCAAATACTTTCTTAAGCCATGTAATATACAGTTGTGTCTAACATAAAACATTTTATTTTAAACTCATCATTTTTTCCCTTTTATATGGCCTCATAATAAATGATGTAGGTGGTTTCCAGCTAGCCAAAAGTATGTAGTCACATAGTCCATGGATCACTACATATAGATCCACGGGTCACACAAAAACACAGCTTCCTAAGCTAATTACTATTGGAAAATTCAATTAATTTTAATCAGGACCAATATTTTCTCCAGGACAATACAGTGTCCATACTTTGTCCATGTCTTTCTAACTGTGATGGTGTGTTATGCAGAGAATACTTCCATGACTTTCTGTAGCACTGGCCTTCTCATGGTATTTTAGGGTACAGAAAAATCCTACCTTTTATCCTAATACAGATTTGAGCTTTACACTTAAAGGCCCGTTAGTCATTATTTTTCTCTTGTGGTACTTGAAAATAATTGAAATGAAACGTATTACTAAATCATTAAAGTGTTATCACGAGACATTTTTGTATAGTCATTTGGTTTAGAGCCTGCTGAATGGGAGGCACACTATTCTAAATTTTGCCTTGGAACACTGCTTTAGTTAAAGACATTAAAGTCTCTCATGGGCATGTGGTATAGGCTTTTCTTTCCAAAACTAACAGTCAATTGGCTTATTATCATTTCCTACCCTCCCTTTCTTCCTCTTCCTCTTTCTCCTCCTCTTCTGACAGAAGCAGAGAAATTATTTGAGTACTTTGAAATAAATGTCCTTTTGGGGCCCAACATGTCTCTCTTTTCACTACACAATTAGAAAAGCAGAAGAGGAGAACTCATCCAAACTGGGAGGCCAAAGGGTAAGCAAGTTTCCAAGATGAAACATAAATGCTTCCATGGGTAACTGAATTGGCTTTGGCACTTGAATCTACACTAAAGATTCAAAAAGATAATTTGCTTATAAGCATAAACAATAAAAAGTTGTACATATTATTTACCTCAAGGCATTTCTTCTCTCATACATAATCTCCATTATGCATTATAAATGAAATGAATGAAAAGAACATTTGCTGGATCATAAAGCTCTATTTGGTTGACTTCGTTAAAAACTTTATGAAGAATTTTAAAGGGCCACAAATAATGTTCTGATTGTTTCACTTTTAGGAAGAAAGAGTATTCAGTTTGCATTTGTCCAGACCTCAGCAATATAAAGGCTTTTTCTTTTTTGGAAAGGAAGCTTTTTTATACACTTGGTTCACTTCACCAAAAACAATCTGGGACACAAATGTAGGCAATTTAAACTAGTTGTTTGGGTGAAAATCTGTCTGTCTTCATCTCACTCAAAATATCACCTAAATGTAATCTGAACCATTTAGAGTAGCTCTACTTAAACCATGTTATGTTTTCAGTAGTAAAGACTGATAACTCGATAGTTCCCAAGGGTTTGTTTCGTATAGTTTAACTACAGAGTTGACATTACATGCTATTTTTCTGAAAATCCCCAGGGCTATATGAGAGATGAGATAAGTAAAGATGTATAGAGCTGTTTAGAAATCTGGGGCTATCTTCAAACCCAGTACTACTAGTCAACATCCCTATAGATGTATTCATTCTCATAGTAATATAATCTTGTTAACTGGTAATTAGAAGAAGATAATGAAAACTTGGCCTCCAAGTTCTAAATATATACACATACATTATTTGTACTGTGAAAATGCCATTAAATATACTTT